>NC_035449.2:13187213-13804511 GCF_002127325.2 Helianthus annuus
AAAACTTATCATCTACAAACGACTTATCAGCCCGAATCAAACAAGACTCTAGCAAAAACATCATTTACAAGAAACGTACCGGTAATGACGTTATCATCAAGGACTGCTTCCTTTGCGTCCATTTTGAAGACTCTCGCATTAGTCTTCTTCCCTTCCTCGGCCTTTTTGCAAACTTTGGGCAGTTGGGCCGAATGTGACCTTTTTCGTTGCAACCAAAACACGTTGCATCCTTCATCTTCTTGCAATCCACAGCTTTATGATCTGTGGACTTGCAGATTCCACATCGTTTCTCGAAGACTGGGATTTGTTTCTAACCGACACCTCCCAAAGTGGTGTCTCCTGCAAATCTTGCATCTGGGTTTCTCACCCGACTGATGATCACTTTTCCTAGACCCCGACCCTTTCCTGTGGTCGTTGTTCCCTCTATGTCGCTTTTCAGATCTTCGTGAGGTGTCATCCTCACGTTTCCGTTTGTTCTCCTCAGAGCTCTTCATGGCTCTCAATCTAACCACGTCTTGAGTGAGGGAGAGGGATAGATCCGCTACGGATCTAAATGTAGTAGGTCTTGAAGCTTTGACGCTGGCTTTAATCTCCGGTGCCAGACCCCCAATGAATCGAGCAATCCTACGCGGCTCCGGGGTCACCAAGTAAGGCACTAAACGAGACAGCGTGTTGAACGTAGTAAGATACGCTTGGCAGTCGAGGTTCTTCATGACTAAGGATACAAAATCCGATTCAATTCGCTCGACCTCGTGCTGCGGACAGAAGTTCTCCTTGATCAGTGCTACAAACTGATCCCAATTCATGCTATATAGGGCGGCCTTACCGGCAGCTTGAAGTAGTGACTTCCACCAAGCTAACGCATCTCCCTTGAACGACTGGGACGCGTATTTCACAACATCTCTATCAGCACACCCGCTGATATCCACCACAGTATCCATTTCGTCAATCCACGTCATACAATCGACGGCTCCCTTTTCCCCAGTGAAATCTCTGGGCTTGCAGGATACAAAATACTTGTACGTACAGGACCTGCTGTACGTGTCACGTTTCAGCTCAATCTCCTGCTTTGGGACGCTGCTGTGGTTGGAGGAATGATTATCATCCTCAGCTTTCTTTGGCTCACTCTTTTTAGATGGAGGCTTACTATGAGCCCCAGAATGAGTCTTAGCCTTGGCATGCGTCACTGAGCGGGTTCTACTCTGAGTACCACTAGATTCTTTGAACTGCCTATCCATAGCCTTGGCGACAGCATTATCAATCAGTGCTTGCAATTCTGCACCGGTAACGTGAATCTTTGCATTATCTGAGCGTTCCCCAGAATGACTGTTGGTTTCTTCCGATTTGGCCATCGTAGCTTTAAGCTACAATAAAGGACAAGGTCTTATCTAGAACCTAACAGTATTATCGTCCTAGACGATTTATTAACCATGGTATCAAAAACCTTAGCAGTTAATTTAATAAATTTCATTCAGGCTCTTATTAGCAATCAAGGAATGAAAATATATATATTGGCACCATAGGCCTAGTCACAAGGACAATCACTAAATTATAAATTTAGATTTTTATAGGACTATAAATTGTATAATTAAACAAATAATCCTTTACTAGACAGAGAGTCATAAACCACAACTGTCATTATATAACATAATTATAACCCGTAGGTATCAAGTCATAAACAGACTTGTGTACAGATATAATCTGTAGATATTTCTTCACTAGGCAGGGAGTCATAAACCACAACTGCCACTATATGACATAGTCATAACCCGTAGGTATCAAGTCATTAATAGACTTGTGTACAGATATAATCTGTAGATAATTCTTTACTAGGCAGGGAGTCATAGACCACATCTGCCACTATATGACATAGTCATAACCCGTAGGTATCAAGTCATTAATAGACTTGTATACAGAAAAATCTGTAGATAATTTATTAAAAAGGGTGGCTTGTGTGATTCTACAGATCACGCTTGGCCAGAATGTTAACATGTTCTCAGATGTTAACAGGGAGTTGAATCCTTTCAACCAGGTTTTACCATCAGGGCCAGGCCTGTTAATAAGGCATTCAGGCTAGGTTATACCTTACTAAGATTCTTATAAAATGGCAAATCAAATAAAAATTGATATTTTCCATTATTTTAATATTATTCATGCATATAAATAAAATGAGAAATTCAAATTAATCATTTCAAATTTCAAATAAAATACCAGTACATAATTGCCCTAAACGGGACTTTGAAATAACATGGATAACATGAATAACAGGAATAACAGGCCCGCGCAGGGGCTAAACAAGTACAACAATAACAAAAATAAAATAAAACAAACCCACGCAGGGGTTAACAGGATAACATACCCACACAGGGGTAGAGAAAGATAGATATACCCACGCAGGGGTAGAGTACTGGAATAAATGTCCACGCAGGGACATGAGTATATGAAATGATAATCGAAGGATTCAACGATCCTTCTTGCTCTTACCCTTGAGCAAATTGAATACCTTCTGGAACATGCCACGGTTGTGACGGCGATCATTTTGCATCTCCCGTCGCATGCTATCAATCCCATGCAGGATCTCCTGAACCTGCGGCGGCGACATCATAGGCGCCGGTGGTGGTGGCTGGTAGTGCTGCGGCTGCGGCGGCTGGTAAGGCTGCGGCTGCGGTGGCTGCTGGTAACCCGGAGGGTAACCAAAAGTAGACTGCCCAGCAGTCCAAGTGTCTCCCAATGGACCGCTAGGAGGGAGTGAGCTGTAGTTCACAGCTTGCCAATAAGGGTCTCCCGTGTAATCATAACCCTGAGGAAATACATGCTCGAACGGGTTGAACTGGGCGGCACTAGCATAAGCCGGAATCGGCTCTCCAAAATTCTGCGGCGGCAGAGGCGGGATCGGAACAGAAGTAACCTCCGATACGGGATGCTGAGACTCCCCTGTCTCAGACTCCCCGGGAAGAGACGTGTAGCGGCTGCTACTAACACGTGGAGGGGTGCCTATGCGAATCCCTCCGCGCGTAGACATGCGCGCATTCCTCCTCGGCCTCTGAGGTGGAGGAGGTAAAACTGGCGGCGGCGGTGGTGACGGAGTGATCACGTCACGCCACAGGGCCTCAGATAGGTCCTGCGGTAGAGGCGGCTGCTGCTGGAGCTGCTGCTGCTGCGAGGGGTGCTGCGAGTGCACCGGCGAACCATGGAGCGATTGGAGCATCGGAGTACCATGGAGTGATTGAAGCATCGGAGAGTTGTGGCTAGGGGTGAAGTACCAATCATGCTGCTTAAACCTCTCCTGAAAGCTGTCCCCACCATTATAGGGTGATCCCCTAAATGGCGACCCATCCGATATCTCAATCGGATGGTTAGGCGTACCTGATGGTGGTAGCGACGGGTCCGTATCCTCGTCTACGTCCATCTCGTGCTCTCCCTGAAAATGGTCCTCCGGCCCGAGTGGGTTGTGGCCCACTGGCTCCTCCACATAAGCATTAGGGTTATATAAACCCTGGTAGACGGGCGCAGGATACTGCTGCGGTGACTGGTGCAATGGTATGTACGATCCATGCGAACCATGGGGCCCGTTCTCCGAGTGGGGCCCAAACGAGTGGGGTAAAGACGGTGAAGTGCTGGCGGACACCGAGTGTCTAGCAGGCTCGGCGAAAGACCTCCAAAGGTCGTTGGCGGCTGTGTTGTGTGTGGCGGATGGTGCTCGCCTATGTGAGGGCCCTGCCTCATGGTCGTGGGTAGTAGCAAATCCTCCTCGACCTCTCATTCTTGGCGGCATAGTGATCCTGTCAAAAAATCAAACAAGTTGCACAACAATATATGTAAGACAATGCAATAATAAATAAAATAAAATTAAACGAAATGTTGAACATTTCCTAAGTTCTTTGTCTAGACTCGAAAATCGAGGAATGTGCAATTGTGTAACTGAGATTAAACACATTAGGATAGTGTTTAATTCACTCAGCGTTGGCTCTGATACCAACCTGTCACACCCCGATTTCCACGTGTCACCGGTGGGCCCGGTGTGGGGTACAGTGACGTAGTTGGCATCGTCATAGACAATCAACACAATATAATAATGCACAGCGGAAGCAGAATAGAAACATTTCAACTTTTAAATAAAGTGTAATAATAAATATCACAGTAGTTGAAATGGATCCACAGGCGGATCAAAAAAATAGAAATAAATAGTTCAACAGATAAATGTCGTCCGAGTTTGCGAGACTATTGTGGACGCTCTCTAGGAACCAGCCAGCCTATTTCCGTATAGTACCTGCACTTAATCTTTTGGGAAAAATACGTCAGTTTACACTGGTAAATACAAATCAACCGACTCATTTTGAAAATGGTTTAAAATTTATTTAAATGCACAAGGCATAAATATTTTATTAACTTGGGATAATTATATAATATAAACTTGTGAACGAATTACATGCACTTATATCTCTGGTGGCCCGGGATCTACTGTCCGGGCTAGAGATTTAATTGACACACCACATTAAAGAGTTATACACGACGGGTGTACGCCTACACCCCGTGCTCTGGTCGTGGCCATCTCGTAAGATAATGCCAAGGATATCCGGGACACGGTCAACAACCCCCCAAAGCCTTTTAAGTAAGACAAAACTGTTTAAACGAAGTCGCACAAGCTATTCAAGACTGAACACCTATAAGGAGCAGGACTTGTGCGCCCGATCAAGCGGTATTTTAAATACCGTACCCCAAGCCCGTATAGGGAAAATAAGTCAAAATGTATTTACCTGAGCAAGTATAAGTCACAAACGATAAGTGGTGGTAGCTTTTACCGGGCTTCCTAATCTGGAACAAAGGTTTATAATTAACCTATTAGATTCCTAACGGCCTTTTATTTAAGCTTAAGCTTTGACCGGTTAGTTTTAGGAATGATACGGTTTACGCACGATTAAGCGAAAGACCGGATAGAATGTGATTTAGACCCGACAAGTTTGAATACTTGTATAATATGGGTATACTAAATACATTCTGGATTTTTGAAGTAAAAATGATATCGTTTGACCCGTCTCGGTCAATTTACGCAAACTAGTTACGTAAACCGAACCGAACGCGATAAGGGCGATACGGGTAGCCAAAAGATTCAAATGCAAGT
This sequence comes from Helianthus annuus, assembly GCF_002127325.2. NCBI lineage: Eukaryota > Viridiplantae > Streptophyta > Magnoliopsida > Asterales > Asteraceae > Helianthus > Helianthus annuus. The sequence continues at coordinate 13,192,336 of NC_035449.2, forward strand.
TTCCTGAAGTAATATGCTTAGAATATGATACTATATCAGTAAGTTATGTTTTATATTGCCCGGGATAATTTTAAACCCAATTTATGCCTTAGAAGGGCATTTTGGTCATTTAAAAGATAATAAAAGGGTAAAATTTGAAATCTGAGTTTCGGGTCTGGTTCATACAGTAAATATACTTAATATATCATATTATATCAGTAGGGTATGACCCATATATCAAATTTATCATTTAAAACCATACTATGCACCGTAGGGGCAATTTAGTAATTTCACAAGGGCTAAAAATGCCAAAACTGGAAACCTGAGTTCAAAATATTATACTTACTGTTATTATATGAAAATATGTAATTTACATCAGTAGGTATAAGTCTTGTAGGTTTAAAACAAGTATAACGCTTTACTATGCGTTAAAACGCTAAAAATACGATTTAAGGGCGTTTTCGGGTTTTCACAGTAATTCTGAGATTTTTATATTTCCAGAATACTTAAAATAATTTATTCATCATATAAAATCAGTAGAAAAAGGTTTCGGGTCAAAAGGAGGTGTAAAACTCATTTTATGGCTAAAACGGTCAAAACCGACATAACCCGAAACAACTAGGCGATCTAGGATCCGTTCAGCCAAAAAATTAATTAAAAATCATCAAAATTCCCAGAATATTATAATACATCAGTTGGTAAAAAGTTTTGTACCAAAACGTGGCCAGAAACGGGTTCTATGCGAAAAGGACCGTTTATGTAAATTTATAATATAGTTTTACGCTAATGGCCATAACTCACAAACTGGACCACCAACTGATCCGAAACTTTCGGTGCAAGTTTATATAATAAAAATAAAGATTTCTATCCTTTCACTTTTCCAAAAATCCCGTTTTAAATCAAAAAGGGCAAAATAGTCAACTTTATGCATAAACCGGAAACATGCATTCGAATAGGCTAAGCATAGACTCAATCAAAGAAAATTCCAGAAAGTTTAACTAAAATAAAAATAGTCAAAAATACTTTCCAATACAGATCTCGAACATGCATGTACGAATCCGAATCGATAGTCTACGAAATAACCGTTTTACAAGACTTTCGGTTCCGATTCGTGGCTATACTATAGATTGTCGAGTTGATGATGATTAAAACACATTTATATATATATTACAAGTTATTTTCAATGATCAATCAGGTTGCATGTCATCTATATCATTAATCATGTCATTTTTCACAAAAATCACTTCTGTTGACTTTTTAGAAATAGGTTTGACTCGACATTAAGCATGCATGTAGTGGGAATCAGTTAGTAACCTTTAGAGGGTTTGTTTCCCACATAAATACCAATCTATAACAAGTTTCAATTCGAGAAATTACTGAAAGAAATCCGTTTAATCAGAAAGTCAAAGGTTATGAACACCCAGTTTGACTTTTAGCAATAATCAAAGCAAAAACGGATTATAGAACGAATTGAAGGCTTACAATGGTCCTAAAGATGTTTAGTGGACACTAGAAGTCGGCCTTGATGATCAGATTATCTCCAGAGAACTTGCTTGAAGGTTCTTGAATGTTGAGCACTTTGGTTACTATGAAAAATGATCAAGAAATGATCAATAATCTGATTTAAAGCCAAATTTTCAAGGTTCCTGTAGTAGTAGCCATGCAAGGCTTGTTATTGGTGCAATTGGAGGTGCAATGAGCTGTATCCAACCCAAAATCGGACTCAAAATGACCCAAATACGAATTCTGCACGCTGGGCAACCCACGCGGCCCGCTTGGGCTTTCCCAGGCGGGTCGCCTGACCCTTGTTTCAGCCAAACAACTTTCATACTTTGACAGCTTTGGTCCCTGAGCTTGTACGCGATGTTTCGGCTACTTTTCTCGACCCGTAAACCCCCAAACTTGGTTTCTAAGAACCTTAGGACTTTTACCAACATGGTAATGCCCTCGGATAACTTTGCGCTCAACCGAAAAGCCCTGAATTCGACGTTGACGCTTTTAGTCCCTTAAGTACGGTTTTGGCCATAACTTTCTCATACGTTGACGAAACTTCATGAAATTTTTACCACATATTCTAGTGAGTATATTTTAGCTATACAAAGCTTCGGGTCTGCCAAAAGTTCACTCAGAGGTATAAATTAAACATGTTGACACTTTTGGCCCCTATAGTTTACAATACTTCACTTTTGTGCAATTTCCGCGTCGTATGATCCATGAACCATCCGTTAAAGGTTATAAACATTATGTGGGGTTATCATAGAGCCTATTTATCCATTGTTGACACTTTGGACCCTTACGTTCCATAGTTTTCACTGTTTGTCACTTTTAGTCCCTCTAAAGTATGTTTTCACATAACGGAACCTTATGACACGTGTCAAGACATTATTGGACGAAATTTTTTCGAGGTGTTACATGGGCTAACATGTCGGAGCTATAAGTCTCCTTAATGGGTAGGAAGTGTGCTGACTTAGTCAACCTATCAACTATTACCCATATCGTATCATTTCCTTTCCTTGTCCTTGGCAACTTGGTGATAAAATCCATCGTCACCATTTCCCACTTCCACTCGGGAAGTTCATGCTGTTGTAGCAAACCTGACGGCTTTTGATGTTCAGCTTTGACTTGCGCACAAGTTAAACATTTAGCTACATAGGTACCTATGGACTTCTTCAAGCCGCTACGACGCTCACTTGAATATATTTTATTACATTCTTCGCAAAACCTATTGACGAACCCGTTCATTTTTCGCCACTTAGATGACACCGAGTCGATATCTCGATACGGGCCTTGGTCCATTAGCTCAAGGAACTTCGCCAAAACCGCCTTCCAAAACCCCTCATCCGTTTGATTATTACCTATCAAATATGTTACAAAAAATAAAAAAAAACTAATACTACAAAATATAAACTTAAAAAAAAAGTTATTTTTACGAACTTTTTATCGGGTGTGTAGAGGTGCCTATGTAAGCCTTCGTTAAGGCTTCTTCCTCGATTTGCGTCCACGGTTTCGCCTTTGGTTTGGACGGTTGCTCACCCACCACTTGCTTGCCTTTTCTTCGTTTGCCTTTTTGCGGTTGGGTCTCGGGAACAACTTCCACATCCTCGTAGGGTTCGGATCGTTCGGATTGCGTCGGGTTCGGTTCGGGTTGAAAGGATTGCGTCGGGTTCGGGTCGGGTTGAAAGGGTTGGATATTAAAAGCACCCCACATCATCAATTGTTGTAGGGCTTGCCTTTGTTGCGGTTGAGCAAAAACGTTCGGTGAGTGTTGGAATGTGGCAAAGGCATTTAAGGAATATTGAGAGAATTCGTTAGGTTCGATCGTCGGATAGTATCCCGGAACCTAGAAAACATTCGGGATGTTCGGTTGGGTCGGGTTGTTCGGGTTGTTGGGGACGTTCGGGTTGTTCGGGTTGTTGAAGGGATCCATGGTAGAATATAATTTTATAAAAGTGGAAGATGTTTATAAAAAATGAGGGAGAGAGATGAGTTGTGGTAGATGAAAAGTGAGAAAAAAGGTGTAAAAATGGGGTTTTTATAGAGCTGTAAACAAACCGAACGAACACGAACGAGGCCTTGTTCGTGTTCATTCGTTAAGGAAATAAATGTGTTCACGAACGGTTCATGAACACTTAACGAACGAGATTTTATGTTCGTGTTTGTTCATTAAGGAAATGAGCGTGTTCACGAACGGTTCACGAACACAAGCGAACACAAATAAATTTGGCGAACGCGATGAAGGATAAAGGTGGATGGCTAGCACTAGAACTTGAATCCCTTATTGTGGAACGGAGGTAGATCATATTCGTCGATGTAAATAATGAGAAAAGAAAGAGAAATTGTGCATAAATAAGGTGAAAGAGGGTTTCCTAGTTTAATTGTTAGGGTAATGATATAAATAAACGTTTAATAGTATAAAAAGTATAGATAAAATATATGAAAGTATAAAAATCTTTAATTAAAACACGAACATATGAACATAAACGAACGCAAATGAACGAATGTTCACGAACACCTTACCGAACGTTCACAAACACAATTGAACGAACGAGACCTTTGTTCATGTTCGTTCATTTAACTAATCGAACGAAATTTCTTGTTCGTGTTCGTTCGTTTATTAAACGAACGAACATAAACGAACTTCCCGCCGAACGGTTCACGAACTGTTCGCTGAACGTTCAGTTCGTTTACAGCCCTAGGTTTTTATATAGTTTTAGGAGGGATTTTGGTAAAGATTTGATTTTTGACCGTTTGATTATTTTTTGAAATTGGAAATTTTGTTTTTTTAAAGGGTAGCATGGCCTAAAAAGGGGAGATTTTTTTGTCTTGACATGGGCCGTCTCCAACGTCTAGCTCTCGACGGTCAAGACGGGGACGGAGGGGGGCGGCACGGTGTTTGGACCGTCGCCGGTCCTGGACGGGGTTGGGACTAACCCATACCGTCCAGCCTAAGTATATTTCTTCTTATTCAAATTTTTATATAACTTTATTACTCTATAAGAAAATTAAGATAAAAAAAATCCCAGTTAATCATTATATTACTCTATTACCCAAAGGAAAAAGAAAAAAATGTTTGTGTATGAACTACGAGACTCAGGCAAACGGAGGGGAGCACAATGCTACTTAGCGAGAGGGAGTAGGGATTTTGCAAACTTTGGGAAACAAGTTTATATTCAAAATGTAAAGTAAGAAATTATCAACTATTTTAATAATTAATCTGAATATGTAATTATCAACTAGTTTAATAATTATTTAATAATTGAATTAAATTTGAAGATATATAATAATAAAAAACTTTGATCATTCAAATTTATAATTATCTTAGTTTGATTTTTTTATTATCAACTAACTTGATAATCAACTAATTAATTTGTAGAAACGGGATCAGGAGAAAACGCTCAAAAGTGTGAGAACGGTGAGAACGCTTCCTGGCCTAACACGTATCACGCCGCTTAGAGAAATGGGAAGGGGATTTTTTGTCCTTTCATATTTCTTTTTTTTTTTTTAACACGTGCCCCTTTATCTTTCCATTTTTTTGGCGTTTAATAAATACGCGGCGTTTTTATTGTTTTTAAATCAGAATCATAGTAAATATTTTGGCGCTTTAAGTATTGTTTTGGCGTTTTTATTGTTTTTTAGATCAGGATGCAGGCTTTTAATGTAAAAACCATCAGTAATTTTCTTGATTTTATTATATAAAGTGTTTTGCCATTTAGGATACAGGCCTATAATGTGACAGACAATTATGACGTTTTGAAAAGATAAATAAATTTCAATTTTCCATGTAGTGGCATTAATATAACTATAATGTTTGACAATAATGATACCGTCTCTTTATTTTACTGTTTCTTTCAATTTTCATCTGTCAATTAGTGTTGATTTTTCCAGTAATACTTTGTTTGCGTTTATGGTGTTTTATATAGCAACCTCGTATTTTGCTAGCATTCTCAAACTATCAGGCGTTTTGGTGTTTGTAATTTTTGGCGTTTTATACTCAATTTTTTTTAAATAGTAGAAAATTAGATGATAAACAACAGAGAATTACATAACAAACAATAGAAAATGAAAAAAAATTAAAAATTATAATCTAATTTCTCATTCAAATCTTCACTGTCATCAGCCTCTTCTACTTTAAACTTTTTGGCCTTTTGAACCTGTTTTTGAATGCCTTATGTAGATCCTTATTTTCCTACATAACGGCCGTCTTTAGAAGATGCTTATTTTTTGTGGCATCCTTTATGGTGGGTGGATATATACTTGTTTGATGACATGTTGAAGACCAACGCCCGCTCTAATGTATTGATCCCTTCATGCCATCAATATATCCATCAAGAACAAAGTGACATGATGTCATATTAGTGTCATCAGTCTCTTTATCTTGAATATTTGTCCATCTCATTCAGCAAAAGATTATAGAGATACCCAGAGAAGAATCCATTCAGTGAAACTTCATTCAGATCAATACTCAATATAGCAGAATCGAGGTTCTGCATCTGTGGCTTTTTTAAGTATTATTTTTGGTGTTTTTAAAGTGAATGGTTTCTAGGAAATATGGCGTTTGTTTCTGGTTTTGTGATAAGTTGTTTGTGTAGAGAAGTCTCTCTTTATAGGATGTTTTTGGTGCGTAGTTTAGGCAGGATTTTATTTATAATAAATGATATTAATAAAATAGCCGTCTTTTCAGTTTACTGTGTATTTTTAATGTTTTTTGTTCAACTTTTTATGAGTTTTTAGTGTCAGTGTTGTTGAATGACGTTACTTTGGCATACATATCTAGCAGGTGTCGCACCCAATCTCTCTCTTTTCCGACGATGATATATTAAGAACCATAATTGTTTATTCCTCTCTAAAACTACCCTACATCGCTGTCTCTAATGTGTTTGAATTAGAGTGGAACATACATATGCCTTATTTTCTTGTTATGTCGGAAGATTATAAGCATTATACAATATCTTAAACTATTAATGCATTATACAACATCTTAAACTATTAATGCTCGAATAATTTTTGTGGATCTTAAAGGAAGAAACTGTGAGAAGGTGTGTTACATGTTGCAATTTTATATGAGGATTACAGAAATGAATAATTTTTTAAGATATTCATCTTAAAAATTAAGTTTGGAATCTCCTACTTGTAAAATAAAATGAATCCATTTCATTTGTTGTTATAACTAGTGAATTTCCTGGCGTTACGCGGCGGGGAATTCGAATGTTATCGATTCGTTTCGTTTTGTAACGCGATGAGCACGACATCCGTTCGGTATCGAACCAGTACCAGAAAACGGGGAATGGTGGTACCGGTACCGAATACACCAGTTCGGTACCGGTACCGATACGGTATATTTACTTACCGGTGTTTTACCCGTAAATACCGGTACCGTATCGTTTGGTTACAAAATTACAAATTTAAAACAGAGAAAACAACATAAAAGTGAAAAAAAAAAATAAGGAATAAATCATGGAAAATATTATTAAGAATAATAGACAAAGAAAAAAAATAATAAATGAAACAATTATTCAAACTTTTATTTGGCAGCAGGTAATAAAAAATCTTCTTTCCCATGAAGGGCTTCGAACCCGAGACACTCACTATATTTGAATGTTCATACAACCAACTGAATTGCAAAAGTTTTTCTAGTAGTTTCGTGCAATAATAACTATAATATATACATGAAGCGGAAAAAGACAAAAAAAAAAAAACAGCAAAGCAAAGAAAAACGATGGCAAAAATGTAAATTTAAATTTAGGGCAAAATCGTAATTTGGCTGTGAAGAGAAAAACAAAACTGATTGCAAAACTGCAAATTTAAACGAGTCAAAATCGTAATTTTGAACCAAGGGAAAAATTGTAATTTTTAGTTGTGGGTAAAAACATAATTTTATTTTGAACTGGGGGTAAAAAAGTAATTTTGAACTGATAGCAAAATCGTAATTTTAAAGCGGGGATAAAATTATAAATTGGTTAGACCAACGGGGGAGTTCCAGGCAGCTGCCTGGCACTATTCCCCCATCTTGTGTCATTAGTTATGTAATGGGGCAAAATCGTAATTTGACTGGGATGAAGAAAAAAAAAACAAATGGCGAAATTATAAATTTAAATGGGGCAAAATCGTAATTTTGAACTGATGACAAAATTGTAATTTTTTACCAGAGGGTAAAAGCATAATTTTACTTTGAACTGGTGGTAAAAACGTAATTTTAAACTGATGGCAAAGTCGTAATTTTAAACAGGAACAAAATCATAAATTGGTTTAATCCAAATTTCAGAAAGAAGGTCATTCTTGTAATTTCACTCTTTAAAATATTATATATTTAGTGTACGTCAAACCCAAATGTAATAGATATAATTATTTATTATATCAGATAACATAGTAATATATAAATTAATGACTATAAAGCTTCCTCATAATTTCGACACTCTTACGGCACTATTAGAAAAATATTTCTTGCATCGACTTTGAAAGTTATTTAAGAGTAAATAAGAAAGTCTTTTTCATTAATTCCAAGTGGCCACAAAAAAATTCTTTTTTCTTTTGCTTTTGTTTCCAAGTGACGTCATCGGATATGATGTGTAAACAATGACATCATAATTTAAGGATACGTAGTCATTGTTTAATCACATTGAGGGGTAGATGACCAAAAGTTTGGATGCATTACTTACAGTAAGTCAGTAACAAACGGTTTTTTTAAATAAAAAGTTTTACATAGTAAGACGATGGACTTTGTCGTTTCATTAAGGAAAAATCTAACTAAACAGTAGTCAGTAACAAACAGTTTTTTAAATAAAAAGTTTTACATAGTAAGACGACGACTTTGTCGTTTCATTAAGGAAAAATCTAACCAAATTAATCGTTTCATTAAGGAAAAATCTAACCAAATTAAATATCGAGAAAAACTTAAATTTCTAAAACATTTTATTAAATAAAGACAAGTGTCCATAAGTGATATAGTTTGGTGATAATATGACTTGTACAAAATATATATAGTAGAGTAAAGGAAAAATAAAAATAGATTTTAACATACTAAACATGAGAATTGAAAGAAGAGTATTTTTTTTCCTATTTACTAAAACATGATTTTTAGTTGAAAAAATATAAAAATAAAAATAAAAAAAATGATCCGTGTATCTACTCTAGTAGAGTAATTATGAACAATTACTTTAGAGCGATACATAATAACTATACTAGTGTAAGTACATGATTTTTTTTTATAAACTCTGTAACTAAAATACGTGCTTGACAAGATGAGAAAAAAAATTAAAAAAATTTTCCTCGTTCACTTTTTTGTTAAACTCATTTGTACAATAACCTTACTCTAAAGCATGTTAGTTTATCGTTTAAAAAACTAAAATAAAATAAAGAAGTGGTTGAAATTTCGTTCGATGAGGACTCCAATGAAAAATGACCCTGGGATACATTCCGTTGCATAGTGTAATGCGGCAAAAATATCGGATTTTTTTTATAAATGGGTAAATTTGAAAGAGTGAGATGACATATGGATTCTTAAACTTTTTTTATTTTGTTATTTTTTTCGGGAACCGCTAAATCATACACATAATCTACACAATCTCCACAAGGACCACAACGGAAATAGAATCTCTATCCTTATGCAGAGAGACACGTTTCCATTATACTTTGGCAGCACTAGGCTACAAGTCCTTTGATAGTTTTATTATTACCTAATAACATGTAATATTTTTTTAATAATCTAAGTACATAGTTTTGTTGTATTCGTTTTTATATATGTCTTTATATAAATTTTATTAAAAACCAAGTTGTGTTTAACATAACGTATTGTTTGATACTACGGGACCAAAAAAATACGTTATTTTGGATAAACATAGTTTTGTTTATTCGTTTTTGTATATGTCTTAAGATAAATTTTATTAAAACCAAATTGTATTTAACATAACATATTGTTTGATATTACGGGACAAAAAATACATTATTTTGGATAAACATGGTTTTCAATAAAATTTATTCCAAAATGTGTAAAAAATATAAAAAATTAATGAAAGCTTTGTGTTTGGATTATTAAAAAAGTTCTAGATTAAATTGAGAAGAGTTAATTACATAGTTAGTCCCTGTGGTTTGCACAAAATAGCATACTTAGGTAATAATAGTTTAAAATCACCTTCTAGGGTATTAACTTATCATTTTGTAACGTTTGGAGGTATTAACTTCTAGGGTATTAATATAGTTAGCCCCTGTGATTTGCACAAAATAACATACTTAGGTACTAATAGAATGTGATTTTAAACTATTAGTACCTAAGTATGTTACTTTGGGCAAACCACAGGGACTATGTAATTAACTCTGAGAAAAAATTAATTTAATGCTAAATGAAAATAAAAAGAAAATTAGAATAGCCGGGTTAGATTGCGGCACACCTGTTTGTAAAAAAAAAATGTTTCAAAAAAAAGTATTTTCATGTCTTCTCACTTTTTACAAATTTACTCATTTATAAACACAAAAAAAAAAAAAAAAATCAAAATATCACTAGATGTATGTTGTACTATGTACTTTAAATAATCAACAGATACTTGAATAAATTTAATTTAATTTTAAAAATTAAAATTAAATATATCCGGTCTAGTTTAATAAATTTCAAGAAATTTATGATAAGTTTTTAACTTTTTTATCATGCTTTCATCATCCAATTGAATTATCATGACATCATTGTACACACGGATAGACAAACATTAGACAATTCCAACAAGCAATTAAATTAAATTATATTGTTTTGTTAGGCAGCCCCATATTCCTTGAAATTTCCACATGCACCAAAACCAGAACAAGACTTTTTGACTTTCAAATGTCCTCTCACTTCTATAAGAGCCGTGACCCCTTGTGTGTTTCTACTTCAATTATTTGAACACACACACCTTCAAACTTCAAACCATCAACTAACTTAACAATGGTGGCCACATCAGTTACCCTTGATCTCAACCTTAATCCCTTCTGCACAACTCTTGATCATCATGACACCCCAGTAAGTACATTAATACACACATAGTTTAGTACACATATACATATATAAGCATATGAGTTATAAGCTTATAATTAAATGTTTACTTGTTGTAATTAAGGTCAGGGAAGTCGCTTATATAGATGACGACGATGATCATTCGTTTGAAAAAGAGGTTTGTGTTAGTTATGCATTTGAAACTTATATTACATGATGATCAAGCATTCGAGCGAGCAACGTTTGCTTTTCTTTTCGTAATAAATTATGAATATATGAACATATGGTGTATGTATGGGCAGGTTGATGATCATACGGTTTATGATTTAAGTCGGGAAAGTAACGAAAATAGGAAGCTAAAGGAGATGCTTATTGATATATGGGACAAGTATAACTCTCTAACAACTCATGTCAAGAAACTAATTCAAGACAAAGAAGAATTAGAGTCGAGTCCAAAGAAGAGAAAATTTGATGAGACAGTTCAACAAAGCTTGTGGAAGAGGCCGAGAGAGGAACTACCGATATCAGGAATTAAAAGAGTTTATGTAAAAGTAGACCCGTCCTATAAAAGCTTGGTAAGTTTTTGGTCCTTTTTGATGAACATGAAACGACTATTATGAAGCTTGGTAATTTTATGTGATTATGGAAGTCAGAATTGTATTGAATGAGTTGTTTTGTTGCATTTTAAAGGTAGTGAAAGATGGATATCAATGGAGAAAATATGGACAAAAGGTGACAAGAAATAACCCATCACCTAGAGCTTACTATAAGTGCTCTTATGCACCACTCTGCCCAGTGAAGAAGAAGGTAATAACCCCATACCATACCACCCCCCTTCTACAAGATTAAAAAATAACATAATATTTACTTGAAATTTGAGTAACCTAATTAGGGTTTGATCCGATTTAGGTGCCGAACCCACTTGTCATATACCAGATTCATCGATAATTAAGATGATTTCGAAAGCTTCAAACCCTTAGTCATTTGGCCTAGTAACCTTCAAATCAAACTAACTAATGCAAATTAAAACTTATAAAGTAACCACTATTCTTGCCCTCTATTGTTAGGTTTCCACATAAACCTAGAAAGACCAAAAATCAATGTCCCTAGATGATTCTGTAGTCCCTGGGGCAGTGGCGGATCCAGAATTTTTTTTCACCGGATTCCTTTTAGTAGATTTTCAATAATTCTCACTATTTTTTTAAATCATATAAAATTTCCACTATTTTTTCATTTTTTTCCAAACCAAGGGGTTCCCGGAACCCCCAAAACACCCCTGGATCCGCCACTGTACCTGGGTGACATGAATACGACCCGTTATACCACCAGACATCGTTATCTGATGCCATTTGTAGATCTCCGAAGATATAAGCTATGGATTAAAAAAATTAGTAGCTCATATTTATGTAACTGGGAGATTGTAACACCTTGAAGGGTCAGAACTGTGATCTCTTTATAAGTTTAGATTGCTGGCTAATAATGATTTTGACCATCAATATTGTTTACAAACTTTTTAGTTTAGTCTGCTACCTTAGGATTGGAGTACCATAAGAATATTTTTAAAGAACAATTCCATTGAAGAAGTTCTCTAAAGACAGAAAGTTGTTTTCAGGTGCAAAGAAGTATGGATGATGATGGTCTTCTAGTTGCAACCTATGAAGGAGAACACAACCATAGAAGCACTATGCAAGAGGTGACATACGCTTTAGCAAATGAGAGAGAGATTTCAACTAGAGAAAGTGGGTTCCACTCGCCAAAACTTGATGAAGTTTTAGTGGAACAGATGGCTACTTATCTATGTAAAGACCCAAATTTCACCTCACAACTTGCTGCTGCGATTACCTCCAAGGTTTCAGAAATGGACTTTTTTAAAGTATGTTAATGGACTAGTTAGTATTGATTATTAGTCTTCCATTTAGAGCCAGTTTTATGAATGAGGTTTTGTTTGTATGATATGAATATATGGTGTAAAAGAAGATTTTTGCACGGTTTATGTTTTTATTTATACGGCCTCAAAATCTACTCTTAAAATCCACATATTGCTCACTTTGTGATACTTAAACCCATATCACTTTGGTGGGGATGAACACTCGTGCCACTAGGCTACACTGGTTTATTCGAGAGGACGCTTTGCATAAACCCTGTGGATTGGTGATCCACAAAAGATTACAGAGATTCGGCTCAAAATAAGTTGATTACATCTTCAATGCCGGCCCTGAGAATTCGTGTATCTTGTTCGAGTTCGAAAAAACGTGCCCCTAGGCTTTAACGAAATTTGGTATTAGGCTCACTAAAGGTTTAAACCTAATGCCAATGGGCTACTAACTAATCTAAATCATAAAAATAGGTTTGTAAGTGGGCCTATGTTGGTGTTTGTATAGGTATACCTAGGGTGTTCATGAGCCGATCCGATCCGAGCAGTGTCTGCTCGTGCTCAGATTGAATTACAACCGATCCGATCGGATCGAATTTGCAAAACCGAGCACAAAAGTGATGCTCGTGCTCGGATTGAATTTGAATTGAGCGGATTGTTTTCGCTCGGTTTTATAAGAAGACACTCTACAAAAAAAACATTCTTAAATTTTTATCACCAATTCAGAGTACACTGTACAAAAACTGTAAAAAAAAAAAAAAAAAAAGCCACCTTTTAACTAGAGTCATCAAAATAACAACCTTCATTAAAACAAGTATAACTTGTGTACGCTGTACACAGATGATTTCGGGTTCGATTAAACGATTTAATTGTATACACTGTATAACCTGTACACAGGTTATCAAAACACAAAATCAACCCATACAATTATAATTTCCTTCAAGATTATTCAGAATCATATACTAGATTGGGAAGTATGTGAAGCAAAACTCTTTATTTCAAAACAAAAATTTGATCTATATAAGAACACTGACATTTACTTGAAGATTCAAATTGGAGATGAAGATGAAGATGAAGGGGAGTTGCTGGAGCCAGGACAGTCGCCAGAGCTAGGGCAGTGTGTGCAACTGAGTGTGACTGCGTGAGTGTGTGCAACTGAGCGTGAGTGTGTGGTTGCGCTGTGTGCGGCTTGGAACAATGGGGAAGGGGGATTAGAAATTAGATTTAGGGTAAGGAATGAGCTAAGTATTTTTATAGGCTAAGTATGATTTGGCGTTGTATTTTTATGGGCTACTTATGCTTATATTAATTAAATATATATATATATATATATATATATATATATATATATATATATATATATATATATATAGAGGCTGGTTAACGTACAAATGCGCTTATCGTACATTACGTACGCTACAATCTCAGCCGTCAGATCATCTTCCCGCATTGAAAATCGCATGTTGTTTTTTTGTAACAATTTCGCATGTTGGTTTTTTAACATGCGATTTCTTCAAAATTACCACATGCGAAATTGTTACAAAAACCAACATGCTATTTCATCAAAATTATCACATGCGAAATTGAATTACCACATGCGAAATTGTTAAAAAAAACAACCTGCTATTTCATCAAAATTATCACATGCGAAATTGAATTACCACATGCGAAATTGTTACAAAAAAACAACCTTCTATTTCATCAAAATTATCACATACGAAATTGAATTAACACATGCGAAATTGTTACAAAAAAACACCTGCTATTTCATCAAATTTATCACATGCGAAATTATTACAAAAAAAAAAAAAACAACATGCGATTTTCATTGCGGGAAGATGATCTGACGGCTGAGATTGTAGCGTACGTAATGTACGATAAGGGAATTTGTACAGTACCCTTTACCTATATATATATATATATATATATATATATATATATATATATATATATATAAAATAATTCGAGCGAAACCGAGCGAGCGGACCTTTGCTCATGCTTGGCTCGTTTTCAAATCGATCTGAGCCAAGCGGCTCATTTACAAACTGAGCGTGAATCGAACGAATATTTTTCGGGCATTTTTCGAGCGATTGTCGAGCAGTTTGGACAGCCCTATGTATACCCTATTAATTTATTTTTTAACATATACATATCAGATTTTTTTTAATAGCGTGTCCTTTGAAATATCGGGCCCTGGCCGGTGGTCCTCCCCGCCCACCCTCAGGGCCGCCCATGATTGAACCAATGAGACCGTGATCAGGGCCTTCTCCGAAAATCACAAAAAAAAAAAAAAAAAAAAATTGCCCTGTGCGAGATAAAAAATTTGGACCCTATTCGAAAATCTCCATTTAATATAAACTCATCAATCACTATTACTAAAATTTATGTGGATTTAATTTAAATCATTTTTTTTAGCTAAGTTTAGAAAGTAATTTATTAATTAAAGGGAAAGATGCAGTTGACAAAATTAAACACTAAATGCCACTAACAAAAAAAAGCCAAAAAATAAGCTAAACTAAAGAATTTGAAGACGTCGGGATTAGAACCCACCTCTCCTTGTTGTTTGTGAAAATTCATTATCAAGGATTTTACAAAGACAGACATTGATCAAGATATTCTGTTTTAAACATTTACTTATGAACTAATCACAAGTTGAGAAGCGGACACCAGCTTGCACAATAATCCAACAGAAAGATCAGCAATGAAGGTATCCTCAGTTTCACCACTTCTGCGACAAGGAGCTCCTGTCACCATTTAAAAAAACGCTCTCAAGAAAACCAAAGGACGCCAGAGATTTAAAAACTAACCGTCGCCGGGAGGCTCGACAGAGGGAAGTATTTCGGTTTAGCGTTCGAGGTTGCCACCATTGGGCTTGACCTTTATCCCTAAGCTGATCTATCGATCTCTCTTTCGCCGTCCGGGAGTGGTATCATCATCACAACTGTTTGGGTATCGGAAACGTATTGCTGGTGGCTCGACGAAAAGGTGGAAAGTGGGATAGTGTGTGAGGTCTGATCTGAAACACATATTTCTTGTGGTTCTAAAATTACCTTCCATCCTATCTTGTTATTCCACTGATTCCATTCGCTACTGGGATAGTTTCCGAGAAGGCGATTCTGCAAACATGGGGAGGAGAATGTGGGGTGGTCAAGACTCATGGCGTTGGAAGATCAGAGACAAGCCGCCGGAAGAAAGAGACAAAACAGTGGATGAAGAAGAGTGGGAAACGATAAGAAGTAAGAAAGGTAAGGAGAAAAAAGTAGAAGAGCCGAGCACAACTATATTTTTAACAAACCTACCAGAAGAGGTGTCCGACAAAGAGATCTGGTTGGAAGTAAGAAGGTGTGGATACTTGTCAGATGTGTATTTTCCCAGGAAAAAAGATCTTAAAGGAAAAAGATTCTCCTTTGCAAGATTTAAAAAGATCAGGGATATAAACAAACTGGTTCAGGCTCTAAATAACATATGGTTCGGAGAGAAAAGAGTCAAGGCAAATGTGTCTAAATTCAAGAGAGATGAAGAAAAGGAGGACGGGGGTAACAAGTATTCAAATGGAGGACGTCAGGAAAGACCTAGCAAGTGGGGGGGGGGGGGGGGAAGGTATGAGGAAATAGGAGTAAGGTATGACGGACAGGGCCAGACGAATATACCAAAGATCCAAAAAAACTAGAATAAAGACGGAAGAAAATGCTCCTACACTGAAGTTGTGACAGGGGAGAAAAGCACAAGTAAGAGAGAGACATGTAACACCCCGTGTTACGGAAATCAAAGTCAAAGTCTAGATTGAAGTCAAAGGAAGAAAATATTGATAATTGCGATCTGTCACTCCTTACTCAACTCCTGTTTTGACTTCTTTGACTTATAGATAATCTATTTATTTTATCACATTAGTTGTATTATGTGGAGTACTTGTTAATAATCGAGGTTTAATCGATATTTATCGCGTGTTTTATCGCTTTACCGCTTATCGCATCGCAATCGCATTCGCAACCCGAAATATGCGTTCTGGATATTGTTTTACGTGTGTGTGCTGTTTATGTATTACTTGTGCATGTTATTTATATGTATGTTGTGGTGAATAATCGAAACGCAATCGCAACTCTATCGCATTCGAATCGCAAATGCTAAACGCCAGTTAATTATGATGATTGTATGTTAGATATAATGAGCGATGGATAGGTTATTTATTGTTTAATACTAGTGCATCGCAACCTCGCTCGAAACGCATCGCAACGCTCAATACACGAATCGAAACGACGAAACTCAACATGCCGGACACCAGGATAGAGTGGCCGACTGATCGAGTGGCCATCCGATCGGATTGCTATCCGATCGAGTCGCCATCCGATCGAGTCGCCATCCGATCGGTGGCCTATCCGATCCAAGTGCACTTTCCTTTTTTGGAAACCCTATAAATACCCACCTGTCACATCATTTGTGATGTGACAGCACTCCACTCGACCCAGCCGCACTCCAGCCTCCTTTCTCTCGATTTCTCGCGATTCTTGTAAGTTTTCAACCTAAATCTTGTACTTCTATGATCTACACGCACTCTTTCATCTTTTTCACCTTTGAATCTTAACTTTTAACCGTGAAATCAACGGATTTGAGGTGTTCTAGGGTGATGTCATCATGGAGTTCTTATGAACTTCAAGTTTTGGCATCATTCCACCAAGAACAACTCAAATCTGAAGGATTTCCACATGAATCAACAATGTTTTCGCATGATTTACACATATTCATGGATAAAAGTATTGAAAGATGGTTTTCCAACTTTCTTTCAACTCTTTTACACTCAATGCACTCAAAACCGATAGAATCGGAGCTCATTCTGATCTTCTACTCCTTCTTAGTGATGCGTCGATTCAAGATCTGGGTTCTATCAAAGAGACTATCAATTTCGGGTTAAACATGAAAATCGTCTAGAACAGTTAACTGGTCGGACTAGGGTGGTTCCTGTCCGATCGGGTTACTTGGGTCTTGACGAGGTTTCTGTTGTTTAGCACGTTACCATGCCGTCTCGATCAAAAATGCAAAACTTTCAAAACAATCAAGTGTCAAAGACGATCAGGTCGTTGGGATGAATTGCCATCCGATCGGACAGCCATCCGATCGGCTTACACTTGGTTCCACACTTAAACTTTTATTCAAACCTTTCAAAGTTCTGAACGTCGAATGGATTGTCGTCCGATCGGATTGCCATCCGATCAAATGACCATCCGACCATGTGACATTTGGAGCTTCAACACTTAACAATTTTCAACATGTTCAATGACCAACGGATTGCCACCCGATCGGATTGCAATCCGATCGAGTGACAATCCTGCTGTGAACTTGTTCTCACTAAGTGTCATGCCAATCGGATCGTTATCCGATTGAACCGCCGTTCGATCGATCGACCTGAAGGGTAGGGATATTTCTCTGTTTTCAAAATGCTACAACGAAAACTTCAAAGCCATCATACACAAACACATCCTTACCAAACAAGATGTCAATCCAATCGAATGGCCATCCGAACGGATTGACATCCGATCAGATTGCCATCCGATCGGAGTACCATCCGACACTTGCCACCTTTGCACCGTTTTACGCGTCGCTTATCGTTTATGCTATCGTTAACTGTTCAGCCTAATCTCTCTCAGCGCTCCCTTCAATCCAAGAGAGTGTTTACTTGTTAAACACAATCTGTGAGTATACTCGATCCCTTTTTGCTTTACGCACTTTTGGGTGTTACATACGTTATCTATATTCAAATCACATCAATCACACAATGCAAACACTATTTATACGCTAACCGTTATTGCATGCTACGTGTTATTCGATGAATGCTTGTATGTTATGTTAACATAGTGATTGTTGCCTGACACCTTTGCAACGATAGTACTATAGTTTGGACTCAGCACCTGTTGTGGACAGGGGTTGTTAAGGGCTTTACTTCACGTGTCCCAGTGGGGATATGTGTTGCGCATTCTACAACTCGCAATCACGTCTGTGCATATTTCTCTGTCGATAACCTACTTGCCCTCTCATTATACATGTTACATGCTGGTTATGCGTAAACAATTTTGAACTCTATTATACTATATCAAACTTGTATGCTCACCTTTACACCATGTGTATTGACCTTTATTTTAACGTATGTGGAAGGTGTTTAGGATGCTACCTGCTAGGATGCTGTGTTTTACCTGCTTTTGTGGAATCAAGTAGGATGGAGTCTAGAAAAAAACAAAGACAATTTATTTTACTTATTTAAATTTGAGTTGTCGGAACATGTTAATTGTTTTTTAGATATCGCTATCTGTAATAACTTATTTTGCTTGATGGGTTATGGATGGGACATAATATTAACTATCTGGTAATGTAGTTGTTGTGGAATTTCTCTTGAACAATCTGTTTCGCTCAGTGCCGCGCCCCGATGTTTCCGCCATCGGTTGGGGTTTGACAAGACAATAGTACTGTCAGAATCAATGGCAGCAGATACAACGGAATGGAGCAAGAGGACAGTATGCATGGAGGCTAAGTCGATAAAGAATCTGTGTAGAACAAAAGAGATATTGAGTGAATTATTCTCACATACGATGGAAATAAGATATCTTGGGGGGCTAAGCATTCTTGTCACATTTGGTTCTCAAATGGTAACAACAGATTTTCTAACAAATTACAGCAAGCAATGGGGAGAATTTTTTAGTAGAGGAAAAGTATGGAAAGAAAACATGAACCAGTACCAGAGAATTGCATGGGTAAGTATTTTTGGGGTTCCGGCTAGCTTAAGACCTAAAAACAATATAAACGCCATAGCAGAAAAAATTGGGAGGGTGGTGGAAGTAGGAGAAATAAGTGATGAAGACGGGGATCTATCTATGGCTCATATCGGTATCGTCGTCAATACTGGTCAAACAATAAACACAGAGTTAGAAGTAGAGTACAAGGAAACTATATTCAATTGCTGGATAACAGAGGTACTAGGTAGCTGGTCACCAAAATTCGTCAAAGATAAGTCGGTATTTGTAAATTTACCTGATGAAGATATGGAAGAAGATGATAATGAAACCAAGATTTCTGATCTCGAGGAAAATACTAAGGATGGGGAAAACACAACAGATATAAACGGAAATACAGGTAATAATGAAGGTGAGAATACCCCGGTGGACGTGGACGAGGAGAATATTCTGGCGAATGAAGAAGTACAGGACATGTCGGTAACTGGAAACGGAGAAAACACACCGCCAAGCAAAAACGGTGTACCGGAAGTTACGACTGGTATGGAAAATGAAGCGTCGAAGGAAGGGGGAGAATCAATCAATGCAGGCACAAATTTCGGAGGGAATTGGAGAGAAGTCTTCGCTGATTGCATAAGAACCGAAGAGACGACACGTGACAACTATTCGAGGAATCTTACAAATCACAATATTAATGATGTCTCTTGTGGGACCAACATGATATTAAATTTCACAGCTACTAATATGGATGCGGGTGGCCATTAGGTAGTGGGCCGGTAGGAGATAAAACTTAGGATTAAATAAAAGCCCAAATCAGAATGAAAAAGGTTCGTCGAACAGAAACATTGGGCTAGATGATGACCCTTTTAACTTGAAGGAACTTATTTGGGCTACCAGTAAAAAGAAAGCCACTGGGAAAAGAAAAAAGAGGGCAACAAAATGTGCTTTCACCAACACTTACTCTGCGACGTATAAAAGGTTGAGGACAAATGATGAACCGGTAGTCACCGTGCAGACAACAAACGAAGAACTGATAGATCCGATTGACAGGACGTTCGATTTAAATGAAGAACCAATCGCGGAACCACAGGAAGAAATAGAGGCAACACTAGAAATGGGTAAAAATATTGGAGTAAGGGTATCCAAGTTTAGGTCAGAACTTACCAGGATTGTTGAAGAGGAATTGGAGTTGAACGGTGAAACATGAATTTTTTGTCAATAAATATCAGAGGTATTGGGGGAGTAGAGAAGCCAACATGGATTAGCAGATTGATCAAAGAGTATAAATCGTCTTTTCTGTGTATACAAGAAACTCAAGTTTCGGATATAGACTCAGTGACTATTGGAAGATATTGGGGCCAAGTGGAGATGGAATGGGAGTCAGTGGACGCTATGGGAAGATCGGGGGGTTTAGTGTCGGCTTGGGATCCAGGGATTTCTCAAAGTCAAGTGTTACAAAAAATGAAGCTTTCTTACTTGTTTCTTGTCACGGCCCCCGACCCGGTTTAACCCGTTTTAGGAGCCGCGGGACAGAAATCCCGTGATATTTATTTATGTGATTTTAGCAGCGGAAATTTGTATCGTCAGGATCGTTTTAAAGCTAAAAACTTTTCCCGATTATTTTATTTCACAACTCGGGATAAAACCCCGGTAATTTACAATAACATGGTTTCACTGAGAAATCCTTATTTTTACAAAACATATTTCTTTATTTTATAATGAGCCACTATTTTAAGCCTGCACTGCTTCCCAGCACTTTTCCTGAATTACAATAGATCACCTGAAACATGTTTGAAAAAGGTTTTGTCAGCGGGAAATACTGAGTGAATCATTCAGTTTACTGAAAACAACACATTTATTATAATTTACAGTATTAAGAGTTTTTACATATGTTTCAGATATCTACCAACTACCCACAGTATTTGTCACTCGACCGGATCTGTGACTGTGGTCATATCACCATTGGCTGCCCCAATGAATGACGTATATCACTTAATTTTAGGTTCGCCCACCTAATGTGATTAAAACAGTAGTAATGTGCACAATACCCCACATACTGGCTGTAATTTGGTGATTACATAAACTTAATCACTGTAATTTATAATTCTGGAAAATAATTTGGAGTATTGTAAAACAATTGATAAAAAGAGAATGACTCACATTGCAGATTTAGTACGGACAGAATATGGATTAGCCTTGTTAACCTAATTTAATAATAATGCACACAAAACCGGGTTAGTGATCAGTACAGCAGTTACGATAACTCACGAGATCAAATTCTCACAACGAACGACAAAGTGCGATACTTAAACATCCATCGATTTAACGACGAACGACAAAGTATCACCCTAATGTG
Source organism: Helianthus annuus (assembly GCF_002127325.2). Taxonomy (NCBI): domain Eukaryota; kingdom Viridiplantae; phylum Streptophyta; class Magnoliopsida; order Asterales; family Asteraceae; genus Helianthus; species Helianthus annuus. Next base: position 13,213,722 of record NC_035449.2, read on the forward strand.
GGCGGCACTTAAACATTCATTGGATATATTGATCAGTCGGAAAATGAATCGTAATAGCGATCGAATTATTACCCTGTTTTGCGGCAGCAATTCGATATTAGTGTGTGATAAATTGTAGTAATTCTGTGCTAATTCGACGTATACAGAGAGTTGGGACGTCGTTTTAACTCCAGAAAGCTACTGCCAAGGTCTGCTATTTATAGTGATTTTTGGGACTGGCTTACGGATCGTATGGCTTTTACCCTTACGGTCCGTAAAGGGTGCAACCTAATTACATAGACTAGCTGGTTTCGGGACTAGCTTGCATGACTCACTCTAAATTCGAAATTCAATCTGTACAACGAGACATAAGGATAATTATCACTAGGGTTTACCCCCCTTGAGTTTTAGGGGCCCTGATCCTGATTCCGATTGTTCTGAAAATTTTAGGGTTAGTGAAGAATTACTTGGGTGTCTCAATTAGGGTTTCCTTATTGACTAATTATTATTCTAATTATGGATTTTAATGAGAATTGTTACATCCTCCCCACCTTAAGAAAAATCTCGTCCTCGAGATTTACTGAAATAGATGAGGGTATTTCCGCTTCATTTCTGACTCCGGTTCCCAAGTACACTCTGGTCCTCTCTTTGAATTCCATTTGACTTTCACCAGTACTAGTCGCTTGTGTTTGAGAAACTTGACTTTTCGATCTTCTATTTGTAAGGGTTTCTCTATGAATTTCAGCTTTTCATTTACCTCCACATCTTGAAGAGGTACTACCAGGGATTCGTCTGATAGACATTTCTTAAGATTGGATACATGAAATACATCATGTACTCCAGCTAGTTCTTCTGGTAGTTGTAAGCGATAAGCTACTGGTCCTATTCGTTGGATCACTGGGAATGGTCCAACATATCTTGGACTCAGTTTTCCTTTCTTACCGAATCGTACTACTCCTTTCCAAGGAGATACTTTTAAAAGTACTTTGTCTCCTATCTGGAATTCTAGTGGCTTGCGACGATTGTCTGCATAACTTTTTTGGCGATCTCTGGCTGTTTTCAACCTTCCCTTAATTTGAGTTATCTTGTCTGTGGTTTCTTGTACAATCTCTGGACCTGATAATTGACTTTCTTCTATTTCTGCCCAACATACGGGAGTTCTGCACTTGCGTCCATACAGTGCTTCGAATGGAGCGGCTTCGATGCTTGAATGATAACTATTATTATAGGAGAACTCAATTAATGGTAAATGGTTATCCCAATTACCACCAAAGTCAATTACACATGCTCGAAGCATGTCTTCTAAAATTTGGATCGTCCTTTCACTTTGTCCGTCTGTTTGTGGATGATATGCAGTACTTAGATTGAGTCGGGTTCCCATTGCTTCTTGGAAACTTGTCCAGAAACGGGAAGTGAAACGACTATCTCTATCCGATACAATGGAGAGTGGGACTCCATGTAAGGATACTATTTCATCTACGTACAACTTGGCTAACCTTTCCATGCTAAAGGTTTCCTTTATTGGTAGAAAATGAGCAGATTTGGTTAATCGGTCCACAATTACCCAAATTGCATCATTACCTTTTCTGGTTTTGGGTAACTTAGTAACAAAGTCCATTGTTATGAGTTCCCATTTCCATACAGGCATTTCTAACTGTTGTAGTAGATCTGAAGGTTTCTGATGTTCGGCTTTAACTTGTGAACAAGTTAGACACTTAGATGCGTATTCGGCTATATCCTTTTTCATTCCTATCCACCAGAAATTCTTTCTTAAATCTTGGTACATCTTATTGTTTCCTGGGTGTACAGTATACCTAGATTTATGAGCTTCCTCTAAAATCTTTGATCTTAATTCTCCTTGTTTAGGTACCCAAATTCTTCTTTTGTGGAATTTCCAAATTCCATCATTTCCTTGTTCCAATTCTTTTAGGTAACCTTTCATTCCTTCGGCATCGTCCTTGATTGCCGTTTCCTGAATTTCCTTCAATTGTTCAATTAAATCTACTTGTAGATTTATTCTAAGAGCACGGACTCGCTTTTGCTTCTCGTGATACTTACGACTTAAAGCATCTGCGACTACGTTTGCCTTTCCTTCATGATATTGAATATCACAGTCGTAATCACTTAGGATTTCCATCCATCTCCTTTGCCTCATATTTAACTCTTTTTGCCCAAATATATACTTTAAACTTTTATGATCTGTATAAACAGTAAACTTACTTCCATACAGATAATGTCTCCATATCTTAAGGGCAAAAACTATAGCTCCTAATTCCAAGTCATGAGTCGTATAGTTTTCCTCATGCTTTTTCAATTGTCTGGAGGCATACGCAATTACCTTCTTGCGTTGCATTAACACACATCCGAATCCTAATTTTGAAGCATCACAATATACTTCAAAATCTTCTGTTCCTTCTGGTAAGGTTAAGATTGGTGCATTGGTTAATTTCTGCTTTAAAATTTTGAAGGCTTCTTCTTGTTTAGGTCCCCATTCAAACTTAATAGCTTTACAGGTTAACTTAGTTAATGGTACAGCTATCTTGGAAAAATCCTTAATAAGCCGTCTATAATATCCGGCTAAACCTATAAAACTTCTAATTTCCATTGCGGTTTGCGGAACCTTCCAATTGGTAATTGCTTCTATCTTAGCAGGATCTACGTGAATACCTTCATGATTCACCATGTGTCATAAGAATTGCACCTCTTGTAACCAAAATTCACACTTCGAAAATTTGGCGTACAACTTTTCTTTTCTTAACAAAGTTAAGAGTGCATGCAAATGTTGACAATGTTCGTCCTGACTTTTTGAATAAATAAGTATATCGTCTATGAAAACAATTACAAATTTATCCAAATATGGTTTACAGATTCTGTTCATCATGTCCATGAATGCTGCAGGTGCATTAGTTAACCCAAAGGGCATGACTGTAAACTCATAGTGTCCATACCTAGTTCTAAAAGCAGTTTTAGGTATGTCTTCTTCTTGAACCTTTAATTGATGATATCCGGAACGCAAATCTATCTTAGAAAAGTACTTAGCGCCTTGCAATTGATCAAAAAGATCATCAATCCTAGGTAATGGGTATCGATTCTTAATTGTAACCTTATTTAACTCTCTATAATCGATACACATTCTCATCGATCCATCTTTCTTTTTCACAAACAACACTGGTGCACACCAAGGGGATGAACTAGGTTGTATAAATCCTTTGCTTAGTAATTCATCTAATTGCTTCTTCAATTCTAGCATTTCGGTAGGAGCTAATCGATAGGGTGCCTTGGCTATCGGTATAGTTCCTGGAATTAGATGAATTCTAAATTCTACTTCCCTATCTGGTGGTAACCCAGGTAAATCTTCTGGGAATATATCTGGGTACTCTGAGACTACAGGAATTTCCTTAAGTTCTTTACCTTTAGTATTAATGATTACTGAAATCATATATACTATTCCTTGTTTTCGTTCATAATTAGCAACTTTCATTACTGATATGAACTTCAATGGCTTTCGAGGTTTATCTCCTGTAATCATGATTATTTCTCCAGTAGGTGATTGAATTTCTATAGAGTTTTTATCACAAATGATTTGAGCATGGTTGGCTATTAACCAATCCATTCCTAACACAACATCAAATTCAGCTAATTTCATAGGTAATAGGTTTGCAGCAAATTTATGACCTGAAAGTTCTATTTCTACTTTTTGCAAAACCTGATTGATTTTTACTGAATTCCCATCTGCGGTTTCGACTGTAAAAATCTGCCTAATGGTAGTTAAGGGTAACTTAAGAGCTTGACAGAATGAAGTATTTATAAAACTTTGGTTTGCACCAGAGTCAAATAATACTTTTGCATAAACGTCGTGAACTAAAAACGTACCGGCTATCACATCCGGGATGAGCTCTGCTGTGACACCTCGAAAATTCCTGTCCAATTAAATAAAGACACGTGTCCTCTGTGACAGACGTGTCAGAGAAACCGGATTTAATAAAGAGATATGTGGTAGGACTTATTTAAAAAGGGGCGTCATGTATTTTAATTACCGCTGAACGACCCAAGGGCGACATGTTATTAAATCACCTCTGAGCGACCCGACATTTTATAAGTCCCAAGATCCTTAAATCAGTTTATGATCATCTCGTACAATAACCGGTTGTTCTCAATAAATAAAGTTCATCTTTATTAAGGACTATGGAAATGAAGGTTGTTACTACTCCTAAATTTAATAAGATCCTTGTGATTAACATTAGTTATATAATGGCCAACTTCTATAAAAACTTCAAGACCCATTCCTTTGAAATATCCGTCAATTTGTCAAGACCTTTGTGAATAAATGAAATAGGGGACATGTAAGAGTCTTCTCCTCATGCAAAGGTTGGTCAGATGGTCCCACAAGCTGCAAAAGATAGGCATGTTTCGGTTTTGTAAATGCATGGTCAAGACTTTAAAGTTGCAAAATTTTTGTCTTCTGGTCATCGCTTACGGACCGCAAGGCCCTTGGCTTACGGTCCGTAAGCAGGGTATATAGATTCTGTTCCGCATGAACGGTTACGGACCGCAAAGCCCTAGACTTACGGTCCGTAAAGAAGGCACCTGAACTATGTTTCAGTAAAGTTGGTTACGGACCGCAAGGCATGTAGCATACGGTCCGCAAGAGGTCCTTACGGACCGTAAGGCCTTAAGCTTACGGTCCGTAAGACCGTCGCTGGCAGTATGTTTTGGACAGCTGCCTGTCCATTGCTTGTAACCGACTTAAATCGTAAATTTTGGTTTCTATGGGCTGCATAGGCTGTTTTTAGACCCTTAGGGACAAATGTAATGATCTTGTATCAACATTAGACTTGCTTGGCTTGATCCAAGAGTCTTGGGTTCACTATAAATAGAGCTTGAGTTTGATCATTTGAACTTGCTCATCTTGGAACCTTGGCTAAACATTCTCTGGAGCTCCTCTGGTCACCAAGTCAAATTCTTAGGCTCTCTAATCCATCTTAGGACTCTTGTAAGTGTCCTTAACCCTCTTTAATCCTTTCTAGCTTAGTTAATTAAGCAAAACTCAAACCGTCGTAATTAAGGTTTGACTTCGTGATTAAGCATAATGTACTTTGTCTAATCACGAATTAAAAGTACCTTTAGGAAGGTAATTAAGTGGGTAACAAACCTTTAAAAGGGTATTTCCAGATTCCCATTCTAAGCATGTTAATTGTCGAGTCAAAGCTAATTAGAAAAAGTCAACAGAATGCTTATCTTTGAATTAACGCATAATTAGCAATGTAGGTTGTATGTAACCTGTTTGAAAATTTATATAACTTGGTAATAAGTGTAAGAACATGTTCCAACATGTTCAACTCGACAATTTTCTGTTTAGACCCGGTTCGGAACCGAAAGTCGCATAGTTTGACTTTCGCTTTGACTTTTAGTTCTGACCCGTTTTAGGCAAGTTTGAATCTGCCTTAGAGCTTCTTTTGGACCTATTAACATGTTAGTATATCCTCCTGTGATTACACAATATGGTTCATTAGATATTTAGTTCGTATGCATGTTTCCGCTAAAAGCCCATATGTTGACCATTATGCCCGAATGTCCAAGAATCATAATTTTTGAAAATGTAAAAGGGTAGACACCTTAGTTACTGAAATATAAAGTTGTCCCCAAAATTTGACATCAATTTGAGGTCTAGATTAAGAGTTATGCTTATTAGCGTAAATAGAGGCTTTCTTAGTAAATTATTAGCGTAATTAACACATAGCCTATCTAAACCCGAATTTTTATGCCAAAACTTTATACCCACTGTTATAAAATAATATTTTGGGAATTTTAAAGATTTTTATTTATTTTTAGGCTGAGCATAACTAGAGGTTCTAAGCTTCTTTCGGCTTATGCCGGTTTTACCCTTTTCGGTCATAAAATGAGTTTTACATAACCTTTTGACCCGAAGCCTTTTTCCAACTGATTTGTTATATTAAATATCATACTTTGAGCCTTCTGGAAATATAAAAATATCAGCATTTCTTTTAAAACCCGGAAATGGCTCCAAACCGCCTTTTTAGGCATTTTTACGACATAGTATATGTCAAAATAAGATTTTATATAAAAGGCCTAAAACCTACTGATATATTTTATAAAAATATACATTATAACAGTAGCCTAAAGTTGGAAACTCAGATTTCCCATTTTACCCTTTTTAGCCTATGTAAAATTACTAAAATGCCCTTATGAGGCGTAATTGGCATATAAAAACATTTGGGGCATATTTGGGCATACCTTTCTGATATTACAACATATTTGATGCATATAATCTCAGGAAACTTGCATATGACTTATATGGTTACTCGTTACGCACTTTCGCGTTCGGATCGGCTTATGTGACTAGTTCACACATATTAGCCGAAGCGGGTCAAACCATATCATCTAAGTCTCAAAATTCAGGATGTATTTAGTTTACCCATATTATACAAGTATCCAAGCTTGTAGGGTCTAAATCACATTCCTCCCCGGTTTTCGCATTCCTCGCGATTAAACCATAATTACTCTTTGAAACTAACCGGTCTAAGCTTAGGCTATGTTAAAAGACCCGTTAGGATTCTAATAGGTTATTATAACCTTCGTTCCAGAATAGGAGCCCAGTAAAAGACACGTGCATTTTTGAAATTGTGGTTATACTTGCTCAGGTAAATACTTTTAACTTATTTTCCCTATACGGGCTTGGGGGTACGGTATGTAATATACCGCTTGGTCGGGCGGTTGGTTCCATCTCATTAGTAGATGGGTATTACCAATGGGACCCGTTTGAAAATCTGGTGTTGTTTGTTTCTTGTACCTTTGGGAGCTTAATGACCATGTCCCGGATATCCTTGGCATCATTTTTGGCCACAACCTCGACAGTCGGGTGTAGGCGTACACCCGGTTTTATGTCTATTATTTTAAGGTATTAACGTTGGCTTCCCGCCGCGGATTTATACCATGTGGTGTGTCATTTAACCTTAAACCCGACACGACTCGGGCGACTGAACGGTCAACAAACATGTAAATCTTTTACAAGTTTAACTCTGCTTAATTATTCCCAAGTTATAAAATGTTTTGTATTTACCAGTTAAATTGTATTTACCAGTGCAAACTGACGTATTTTCCCCAAAAAGATTAAGTGCAGGTGCTATACGGAATAGGCTGGTTTCTCCTTAGCATCATAGAGTCTCGCAAGCTTTTGGGATGCGTAATCTGTTGAACAATAACTTTCTTTTTACTTCGATCCGCCTGTGGATCTATTTTGACTGGTTGTGATACTTGATATTACAATTAATAGTTGAAATAAATCTATTTTCATTTGCTTCCGCTGTGCATTATAATTTGTGTTGTTTGACATATGATGATATCAACTACGTCACGGAATCCCCCACCGGGCCCACCGGTGACACGTGGAAATTAGGGGTGTGACAGGTTGGTATCAGAGCCAACATTGAGTGAATTAAACACTAGCCTTTTGTGTTTAATCTCAGTGCACAAATTTGCACATTCTTCGAGTTCCAAGTCTAGACATTGAACATAGGACAACTCTGCTTTGTTTTATTTTTGAGTCTTTTATAACTATATTGTTGTGGTTATCTAAATATTGTATGCAGGTCATCATGCCACCCAGATTCCTTCGAGGTAGAGGCAAAGGACCCGTGACAGGTCATGATCACGAAGCCGGGCCTTCGCACCGGCGAACCCCATCCATTACTATGAGCACCAGCCCGCAAGAGCCCTGGAGACTCTATGTCGAACCAGGAAGGCGATCAGTATCCCTTAGCTCCTCTCCTTCGTACCAACATTCATTTGGGCCTAATTCTGAAAATGAACCCAATAACCAGCCTCCAGCTTTCATACCTCTCCAAAGATCCAATTCTCACCATTCTTTTGGCAGCCCAACACCCGTCTTCCAAAGCCGGTTTAACTCGGCTAACCTTTTGCCTGAACCCATGGGTTTTAACCCACTCGGACCGGGAGACCACTTTCCAGAGGAGAACGACATGGATGAGGATACTGACCCCGTGGAGCCAGCATCAGGAACGCCGAACCATCCCATCGAGATATCAGATGGGTCATCATTTCATGGATCGCCATATCGTGGTCCAGACAGCTACGAGGAAAGGTTCCGAAACATTGACTGGTACTTCACACCGTCTGAACACTCGCATCATGAGCAGCAACAGGATCCTTCAGTGGGTCATCAATTTGTGGCAGTCACGCCACCGCCGCCACCGCCAGTAGAGCCGCAGCAGCCGCCTCCGGAGCCACCAAGGCGAAGAAGGTCTAATGCACGGATGTCCGTGCGAGGTGGAGTTCGGATTGCTACTCCCCAGCCATCTAGTGGCAGCCATTATCCCCCACTTCAGGAGGAAGAAGACCCCTATGATGGTGGTCCGTCAAGCCCCATACCAGATGTCAACTCAGTACCTGTGGTACCACCTCTGGGTTTCGATAACCCGATTCCTGCATATGCTGGGTCAGCGGCGTACAACCCATTTGAGCAGCCGGCACACACCCACTACAACTACAACTACGGTTATGCAGAGGTAGATCCATACCTAGTAGCTCGGGATTACAATGCTCTTCATCCTGAAGGACCATATGGAGGGCCATGGACTACTGGTTACCCGACTTATGGGTACCAGCATCAGCCACCTCCTCCGCCGGTGTATCAGCCGCCTCAGCCACCGATTCAACAGGAAGTCCTTGAGAGGCTGAGCCAAGTCGAACAAGAAGTTCGTGAAGACCGCAAAGAGCGGCAAGGATTCTTCAAGGGGCTGTCAGATTTGCTTAAGGGGAAATCGAAGAGGAGGGGTCATTAAAAACCCTTGTTACTTATTTGTATTGTAATTCAGTCCCTGCGTGGACTTGTTATTCCAGTATTCAGCTCCTGCGTGAGCTTGTGGTTTGTATTCCGCTCCTGCGTGAGCAAGTTTGGTTAGTTAACCCCTGCGTGGGTCTGTTCTTGTTTCCCGCCCCTGCGTGGGCATTTTCATTTATTTTAGTAGAAGTCCCGTTTGGGCAATTGTAGTACTGTCTTAAAACTATGTGTGAGATGTTTTAATTAAGTTTCTTTATTATTGCATGCATAAATTATGAAGATAAATGAAATATTTAAAAGGATCTGCCATTATAATTAATTGGTAAAATCTAAAGTGAACCAAGACCTAGCTTTGTAAAACAAAGCCAAGATGGTAGTTCCATAATTAGGTTAAGATCCATAATTAACATCTCAATTTAGGACTGTTCTGCGTTAATTATTAAAAGAATCTTAGAGGTAAAACCTAGCCCTTGTGTTATTAAAACCTGGCCAAGATGGTATAACCCACATAATAGATTCCAATTATTAACATCTAGTATGTTAAAGCTCTTGGCAAACTGTGAATCAGTAAAGTCACACAGGCCATGTATATTTGGGTTAATTTTAAAATTCCCTTAAATCAATTAACCACTTCTTTGAAAGTGAAGTGCCTGTGGGCAATAATTAAATGTCCTCCGTGACTAAGGACAGTGGTAGCTCATGACTCCCTGTTAATTAATGGTATAGAACTATGATTCGACCTAAAACACCTAGATATTGTAAAATCTTGGTTATTGAAATATCTTTATTGTCCTTGTGACTAGGCCTATGTGCTAATGATTAAAGTATTGTAGGATAATAACATCCTAATGTTTCAATAAATTAACCTAAAATGGCAATTTAAAACCTTGGTTAATAGAACATAAAATACTATAAAAGAGCCTTTAAGTAAAACCTTGTCTATTAATTATATGTAGTGTTGAAGCTACATGACTAGATCAGAGGAAGCCAATAGCCATCCGGTTGAGAACCGTGATGATGTAAAGTTTTTAGTAACCAGTGCCGAATTAAAAGCAATTGTAAATGAAGCAGTTGACAAAGCCTTAGCGCGACAGTATAGTGAATTCAGTGAAACCCACAGTAGAACCCTGTCTGCACCTCATGCTAAGCCAAAGAACCATTCTGAGGTTCGCAACAAGCCGCCACCTGCTTCTCCCAAACCTAAGAAAGATGAGGATTGTCATTCCTCCAATGAAAACAGTGTTCACCCTAAAAAGCTTGTGGTTGATGAAACCCCACGTGCTAAAGGCTGCACTTATAAGTATTTTGTGTCATGTAAACCTCGAGAGTTTACAGGGGAGAAAGGGGCAGTTGATTGTATGACATGGCTCGATGAGATTGAGACGGTGGTAGACATTAGTGGATGTGCTGAGAGGGACATGGTGAAGTTTGCATCACAATCCTTCAAAGGTGAGGCGTTGGCTTGGTGGGGAGCATTGATCCAGGCATCTGGGAAAGCTACCTTGTATAGTATGTCATGGGAGCAGTTTGTTGCTCTTATCAAGGAAAACTACTGCCCTCAACATGAGGTTGAGCGTATTTAATCTGAATTCCTATCCTTGGTTATGAAGAACCTTGATTGTCAAGCATACCTCACCAGTTTTAACACCTTATCCAGATTAGTACCTTACCTGGTAACCCCTGAACCAAAAAGGATCGCGCGTTTTATTGGGGGTTTGGCCCCTGAAATCAAGGCCAGTGTGAAGGCCTCGCGACCAGTTACGTTTCGATCTGTCACCGACTTATCTCTGTCACTCACCCAAGATGCAGCAAGACAGAGGGCTCTAAAAAGTTCAGAATCTGACAAAAGGAAACGGGAAGATGATAACTCTCACAGATCAAGCAAGAGGCATAGGGGAAACCGTGATGGTAAGAAGGGCTCCGAGGCCAGGAAGAATGAGAATCGATCGGGCGATAGGCCCAAGTGCAAAACCTGTCAAAAGCACCATTTTGGGAGGTGCAGGTTTGAACAGGGGTCCCAGTCCAAAAAGTGTGGGATATGCAAGTCCTCTGAGCATAGGACTCTTGAATGCAAGAAGTTAAAGGATGCAACTTGTTTTAATTGCAATGAGAAGGGGCATATCAAGACTAACTGCCCAAAGAACGCCAAGAAGGCTGAAGAAGGAAAGAAGACCAATGCTAGGGTCTTTCAAATGAATGTCCAAGAAGCCATCCAGAACGACAACATCATAACTGGTACGTTTCTCATTAATGACGTTTTCGCAAGAGTATTATTTGATTCGGGCGCGGATAAATCTTTTGTGGATAGTAAATTCTGTGAGCTGTTAAGATTGCCTGTTAAAACCCTTAGTGCTAAGTATGAGGTAGAGTTAGCAGATGGTACCTTAGAAACAGTCTCGACTGTGTTAGATGGATGTGCTATATCCATTAGGAACCACTCTTTTCCTCTATCCTTGCTACCCTTCAAGTTAGCTGGTTTCGATGTAGTATTGGGTATGGATTGGTTATCGCATAACCAAGCCCAGATTGTATGCAGTAGAAGGCAAGTAATAATCAAGACTCCATCTGGTGAATCACTCACCATTCAGGGAGATACTCGTCATGGATTGCCTAAGCAGTTGTCTATGCTCAAGGCATCCCAATGTTTGAAGAATGGCTGTGTCATCTATATGGCACAGGTAACCATTGATGAACAAAAGCCGAAGATTGAAGATATCCCCGTTATATCTGAATACCCTGAAGTATTTCCAGAAGAACTGCCTGGTTTGCCACCAGACCGACAAGTGGAGTTTAGAATCGATATTATTCCTGGAGCCGCACCGATTGCTAGGGCACCGTATAGACTAGCGCCAACGGAGATGAAGGAATTGAGAACACAGTTAGATGAATTATTGGCTAAAGGTTTCATTAGACCTAGTTCATCTCCTTGGGGAGCACCAATTCTATTTGTCAAGAAGAAAGATGGTTCGATGCGTCTATGTATCGACTATTGAGAACTCAACAAGGTTACCATTAAAAACAGGTATCCTCTACCCAGGATCGACGATCTATTCGATCAACTCCAAGGGGAAAGCTACTTCTCCAAGATAGATCTGAGATCAGGATATCATCAGTTGAAGGTCAAAGAAGAAGACGTTCATAAGACTGCTTTTAGGACTCGTTATGGCCACTACGAGTTCCTAGTGATGCCTTTCGGGCTCACAAACGCACCTGCCGCATTCATGGATCTCATGAATCGCGTTTGCAAACCTTACTTGGATAAATTCGTCATAGTCTTCATTGACGACATTCTCATTTATTCCAAGAGTAAAGCTGATCACGAGAAACACCTCCGCAGTATTCTAAAGCTGCTTCACCAAGAAAAGCTGTATGCCAAGTTTTCCAAATGTGAGTTTTGGTTGAGAGAAGTCCAATTTCTTGGACACGTGGTCAGTGAGCGTGGTATTCAAGTGGATCCCGCTAAAGTTGAAGCCGTCATGAATTGGCAAGAACCAAAGACACCTACGGAAATTCGCAGTTTCCTAGGTTTAGCTGGATACTACAGGAGATTCATCGAGAATTTCTCAAGAATTGCAGCACCCCTAACTTTGCTGACTCGCAAGAATAGTAAATTCAATTGGGGGCCTAAGCAGCAAGAGTCATTCAATACTTTGAAGCAGAAATTAAGTAACGCTCCTGTGTTGACGTTACCTGATGGTATTGATGAATTTGTAGTCTATTGTGATGCATCACACACCGGGATGGGTTGTGTGTTAATGCAAAAAGGCAAGGTCATCGCCTACGCGTCACGACAATTGAAAGTGCATGAGAAAAATTACACCACTCATGATTTAGAATTGGGTGCTGTTGTATTTGCACTAAAGTTGTGGAGGCACTACCTGTATGGCACGAAGTGTGTGATCTACTCTGATCACAAAAGCCTGCAACACCTGTTCAACCAGAAAGAATTGAATATGAGGCAGCGACGATGGATGGAAACTCTAAATGACTATGATTGTGAAATAAGATACCATCCAGGCAAGGCCAATGTAGTCGCAGATGCCCTCAGTAGAAAAGAAAGGATAAAGCCAATCCGAATCAACGCCAAAAGCATTGAGGTCAGGAATGGTCTGCATGAAAGGTTGTTAGCTGCACAGAAGGAAGCAGTGCTAGAAGCTAATTACCCCAATGAGAACCTAGGAGTGACTGAAGAACAGTTATCCTATGGCAAGGACGGAATCTTGAGATTGAATGGAAGAATATGGGTTCCTATTTATAGAGGTCTTCGTGACGTCATCCTTAAGGAAGCCCACAGTTCTAAATATTCCGTCCATCCTGGAGCGGATAAGATGTACCAGGATGTGAAGGCAAATTATTGGTGGATAGGCTTGAAGAAGTCTATAGCCACCCATGTGGCTAAATGTCTGACGTGCGCTCAAGTTAAAGCTGAGCATCAGAAACCGTCAGGTTTGCTGCAACAACCTGAGATTCCCACCTGGAAATGGGAGATGGTAACGATGGATTTTATAACCAAGTTGCCTAAAACACCAAAGGGAAATGATACCATTTGGGTGATAGTGGATCGACTGACTAAGTCAGCTCATTTCCTACCCATTAGAGAAACTTTCAGTTCTGACATGTTAGCCCAATTATATATGGATAAGATAGTAGCTCTGCATGGCGTACCGGTATCCATCATCTCTGATCGAGATACCAGATATACATCTCACTTCTGGAAAAGTTTCCAAAAGTCTCTAGGGTCGCAGCTAAATTTTAGTACGGCTTATCATCCTCAGACGGATGGGCAAAGTGAGCGTACTATTCAAACCCTAGAGGACATGCTTCGTGCATGTGTGATAGACCTAGGAGGAAGTTGGGATAGACACCTGCCTCTAATAGAGTTCTCATACAATAATAGCTACCACTCCAGCATTAAGGCTGCGCCTTTTGAAGCCCTATATGGTAGGAAATGCAGAACGCCCATTTGCTGGGCCGAGGTCGGAGATGTTCAAGTATCAGGACCTGAGTTAGTCCTGGAGACGACTGACAAAGTTGCCCAAATCACTGAGCACCTAAAAGCTGCCCGTGATAGGCAGAAAAGCTATGCCGATGGTAAGCGGAAGTCCCTCAAATTCGAGGTTGGCGATAAAGTTTTGCTCAAAGTGTCTCCTTGGAAAGGGGTAATGAGATTTGGCAAGAAAGGTAAGTTGAGCCCAAGATACATTGGACCATTCGAAATCATCGAATGTGTAGGATCAGTGGCTTATAAGTTAAACTTACCAGAAGAGCTTAGTGGTATTCACAATGTGTTCCACATCTGCAATTTGAAGAAATGTCTGGCTGACGAATCGCTAGTCATCCCGCATACAGATGTGCATATTGATGAAAACTTGAAGTTCATAGAAAAACCTGTGTCGATTGAGGACCGACAGGTAAAGAAGCTTCGGAGGAAGCATGTGCCCATTGTCAAGGTCAAATGGGAGGGCCGCAGAGGTCCTGATTATACGTGGGAGTTAGAGTCCACGATGAAGGAAAAGTACCCTCAGTTATTTCAATAAAAATCTCGAGGTCGTGATTTCTTTTAAGGGGGTGAGGATGTGACACCTCGAAAATTCCTGTCCAATTAAATAAAGACACGTGTCCTCTGTGACAGACGTGTCAGAGAAACCGGATTTAATAAAGAGATATGTGGTAGGACTTATTTAAAAAGGGGCGTCATGTATTTTAATTACCGCTGAACGACCCAAGGGCGACATGTTATTAAATCACCTCTGAGCGACCCGACATTTTATAAGTCCCAAGATCCTTAAATCAGTTTATGATCATCTCGTACAATAACCGGTTGTTCTCAATAAATAAAGTTCATCTTTATTAAGGACTATGGAAATGAAGGTTGTTACTACTCCTAAATTTAATAAGATCCTTGTGATTAACATTAGTTATATAATGGCCAACTTCTATAAAAACTTCAAGACCCATTCCTTTGAAATATCCGTCAATTTGTCAAGACCTTTGTGAATAAATGAAATAGGGGACATGTAAGAGTCTTCTCCTCATGCAAAGGTTGGTCAGATGGTCCCACAAGCTGCAAAAGATAGGCATGTTTCGGTTTTGTAAATGCATGGTCAAGACTTTAAAGTTGCAAAATTTTTGTCTTCTGGTCATCGCTTACGGACCGCAAGGCCCTTGGCTTACGGTCCGTAAGCAGGGTATATAGATTCTGTTCCGCATGAACGGTTACGGACCGCAAAGCCCTAGACTTACGGTCCGTAAAGAAGGCACCTGAACTATGTTTCAGTAAAGTTGGTTACGGACCGCAAGGCATGTAGCATACGGTCCGCAATAGGTCCTTACGGACCGTAAGGCCTCAAGCTTACGGTCCGTAAGACCGTCGCTGGCAGTATGTTTTGGACAGCTGCCTGTCCATTGCTTGTAACCGACTTAAATCGTAAATTTTGGTTTCTATGGGCTGCATAGGCTGTTTTTAGACCCTTAGGGACAAATGTAATGATCTTGTATCAACATTAGACTTGCTTGGCTTGATCCAAGAGTCTTGGGTTCACTATAAATAGAGCTTGAGTTTGATCATTTGAACTTGCTCATCTTGGAACCTTGGCTAAACATTCTCTGGAGCTCCTCTGGTCACCAAGTCAAATTCTTAGGCTCTCTAATCCATCTTAGGACTCTTGTAAGTGTCCTTAACCCTCTTTAATCCTTTCTAGCTTAGTTAATTAAGCAAAAGTCAAACCGTCGTAATTAAGGTTTGACTTCGTGATTAAGCATAATGTACTTTGTCTAATCACGAATTAAAAGTACCTTTAGGAAGGTAATTAAGTGGGTAACAAACCTTTAAAAGGGTATTTCCAGATTCCCATTCTAAGCATGTTAATTGTCGAGTCAAAGCTAATTAGAAAAAGTCAACAGAATGCTTATCTTTGAATTAACGCATAATTAGCAATGTAGGTTGTATGTAACCTGTTTGAAAATTTATATAACTTGGTAATAAGTGTAAGAACATGTTCCAACATGTTCAACTCGACAATTTTCTGTTTAGACCCGGTTCGGAACCGAAAATCGCATAGTTTGACTTTCGCTTTGACTTTTAGTTCTGACCCGTTTTAGCCAAGTTTGAATCTGCCTTAGAGCTTCTTTTGGACCTATTAACATGTTAGTATATCCTCCTGTGATTACACAATATGGTTCATTAGATATTTAGTTCGTATGCATGTTTCCGCTAAAAGCCCATATGTTGACCATTATGCCCGAATGTCCAAGAATCATAATTTTTGAAAATGTAAAAGGGTAGACACCTTAGTTACTGAAATATAAAGTTGTCCCCAAAATTTGACATCAATTTGAGGTCTAGATTAAGAGTTATGCTTATTAGCGTAAATAGAGGCTTTCTTAGTAAATTATTAGCGTAATTAACGCATAGCCTATCTAAACCCGAATTTTTATGCCAAAACTTTATACCCACTGTTATAAAATAATATTTTGGGAATTTTAAAGATTTTTATTTATTTTTAGGCTGAGCATAACTAGAGGTTCTAAGCTTCTTTCGGCTTATGCCGGTTTTACCCTTTTCGGTCATAAAATGAGTTTTACATAACCTTTTGACCCGAAGCCTTTTTCCAACTGATTTGTTATATTAAATATCATACTTTGAGCCTTCTGGAAATATAAAAATATCAGCATTTCTTTTAAAACCCGGAAATGGCTCCAAACCGCCTTTTTAGGCATTTTTACGACATAGTATATGTCAAAATAAGATTTTATATAAAAGGCCTAAAACCTACTGATATATTTTATAAAAATATACATTATAACAGTAGCCTAAAGTTGGAAACTCAGATTTCCCATTTTACCCTTTTTAGCCTATGTAAAATTACTAAAATGCCCTTATGAGGCGTAATTGGCATATAAAAACATTTGGGGCATATTTGGGCATACCTTTCTGATATTACAACATATTTGATGCATATAATCTCAGGAAACTTGCATATGACTTATATGGTTACTCGTTACGCACTTTCGCGTTCGGATCGGCTTATGTGACTAGTTCACACATATTAGCCGAAGCGGGTCAAACCATATCATCTAAGTCTCAAAATTCAGGATGTATTTAGTTTACCCATATTATACAAGTATCCAAGCTTGTAGGGTCTAAATCACATTCCTCCCCGGTTTTCGCATTCCTCGCGATTAAACCATAATTACTCTTTGAAACTAACCGGTCTAAGCTTAGGCTATGTTAAAAGACCCGTTAGGATTCTAATAGGTTATTATAACCTTCGTTCCAGAATAGGAGCCCAGTAAAAGACACGTGCATTTTTGAAATTGTGGTTATACTTGCTCAGGTAAATACTTTTAACTTATTTTCCCTATACGGGCTTGGGGGTACGGTATGTAATATACCGCTTGGTCGGGCGGTTGGTTCCATCTCATTAGTAGATGGGTATTACCAATGGGACCCGTTTGAAAATCTGGTGTTGTTTGTTTCTTGTACCTTTGGGAGCTTAATGACCATGTCCCGGATATCCTTGGCATCATTTTTGGCCACAACCTCGACAGTCGGGTGTAGGCGTACACCCGGTTTTATGTCTATTATTTTAAGGTATTAACGTTGGCTTCCCGCCGCGGATTTATACCATGTGGTGTGTCATTTAACCTTAAACCCGACACGACTCGGGCGACTGAACGGTCAACAAACATGTAAATCTTTTACAAGTTTAACTCTGCTTAATTATTCCCAAGTTATAAAATGTTTTGTGCCTTGTGCATTTAAAACTAATATTTTTAAAATGAGTCAGTTAAATTGTATTTACCAGTGCAAACTGACGTATTTTCCCCAAAAAGATTAAGTGCGGGTGCTATACGGAATAGGCTGGTTTCTCCTTAGCATCATAGAGTCTCGCAAGCTTTTGGGATGCGTAATCTGTTGAACAATAACTTTCTTTTTACTTCGATCCGCCTGTGGATCTATTTTGACTGGTTGTGATACTTGATATTACAATTAATAGTTGAAATAAATCTATTTTCATTTGCTTCCGCTGTGCATTATAATTTGTGTTGTTTGACATATGATGATATCAACTACGTCACGGAATCCCCCACCGGGCCCACCGGTGACACGTGGAAATTAGGGGTGTGACATCTGCTTCTTGAGTGGTTAGCTGAAATGCTCTGGCATTCTTCTTAGTAGCTCCTTCAGTCGCCTTGGGTTTGTTGTCTACTGGTTTGACTAACTTAGGACATTCTGTTTTGAAATGTCCAGCTTCTCCACAATTGTAACAAATTATGGATTTCTTCTGTCACACCCCGGTTTCCACGTGTTTCACCGGTGGGGGATTACCGTGACGATGTTGGCAACAATATAGTCAAACCACACAATTATATAAATGCACAGCGGAAGCTTAAAGATAAATATATACTTCAACCTCTGGTTGTAATATCAAATGTATTACAGAAGTCGAATATATCCACAGCGGATCAAAATAATAATAAGATATTGTTCATTCAGATACGGCATCGAGTTTGCGAGACTATTCGTGATGCTTAGAAAGCTAATACCAACCCATTTCGTATAGTACCTGCACTTAATCTTTTTGGGGAAAATACATAGTTTACACTGGTAAATACATTCAACTGACACATTTGAAAATGTTTATTAAAATTGATTTGAATGCACAAGGCACAAACTCTTTTATAACTTGGGAAAATTATTAAAATCTTGTGAACGTATTACATGTTCTTTTATGCGTTCAGTAGCCCGGGTCGTGCCGGGTTAAAGATTTATAGACACACCACATTGCGTAAAACCGTAGTATAAAAACCAACGGCTACGTCTTTTAATTTAATGTCGACAATGTATACCGGGTGTACGCCTACACCGGGATGTCGATGGTCGTGGCCATTTCGTAAAATGATGCCAAGGATATCCGGGACAACGGTCATTAAACCCCCCAAAGGCTTTTAAGAAACAAAACTGTTTAAATGAGCCGATCATATTATTTAATTAACCACCTAAGCGATGGAAAAATATAATGCTCAATCAAGCGGTATTAATATACCGTAACCCAAGCCCATATAGGGGAAATAAGTTAAAGTATTTACCTTTGCAAGTATTATTCCTTAATTTGATTAAATCGCCGATAGCTTTTACTGTGCTCCTAATCTGGAACGAAGGTTTTAATTAACCTCTTAGAATCCTAACGGGTCTTTATATTGGCCGTAGCCTAGACTGGTTGGTTCCGGAGTATAAATATGGTTTAATCGCGTGAAAGGCGAAAACCGAGAATGGAATGTGATTCTGCCCCAAACAAGTTCAGAGACTTGTTTTATATGGGTTCAAGGTTCACACTCTGGATTTTGGGGTTCAAATGATATAATTTGACCCGTATCGGCTAATTTATGAAAACTAGTTTCATAAGCCGAACCGTGCGCGCAATAGGCGAAACGGTTAACCATGAGAGTCTTACGCTTATTTCCTGAGTCAATATGCCTTAAAGAGGTTGTGGTATCTGTAGGATACCTTCCGTGATGCCCGTAACGAGTTTAAGTTAATATTACGCCCCGTAGGGGCTTTTCGGTCATTTTAAAGACTTTAAAAGGGTTTTTCGAGTTCTAAAGGAAATCTGAGTTTCCCAAACAGTTTATAAAGTCTAAAATACTTTATTTATTATTTAAAATCAGTAGCAACTGGAATCGGGTCAAAAGACCTTGTAGAACTCATGTTTTGGCCAAAAAGGGCATATTCGGTATTTACCGAACCGTAGCCATAACCGCAGGTTATGAGCAAGGTAAAAATTATTAAAAATCTCTAAAATTCCCAAAATATTATTTTATAACAGTGGGTAAAAGTTTTGGTGACGAAATCTTGGTTTAGATAGGTGTTATGCTAATTGCGCCGTTTATTACAAAAGTTTACTTTAATTGCGCTATTTAGCATAACTCTCATTCTAGACCTCGGATTGACGTGAAACTTTAAGGACATGCTTATAATTTAATAAGCAAGGTTCTGGTCCGTTCACATGTCCGAAATACTCGTTTTATTTTCAAAATGGCGTTACGGTCAACTTTTAGGCGATTAACGGAAATGCGCAAAAGACTCGGATAACTCATGAACCGATCACAGAGGTTTATACCATCATGTAACCTGGTCCTAAGAGAGTCCTAAGGCATATCTATACCTCACTAAAACGGGTCAGAACTGAAGTCAATGCAAAAGTCAAACTTTTGCGACATTCGGCTCCGAACCGGGTCAATATAGCAAATGGTCGATTCAAACGAGCGCAAACAGGTTTACATACTTATTTTCATGTTTTATGATTATCAAAACAGGTTTCATAGCATATACATTACAGATTATGTACAAAATGGTAAAACGACTTTCTGTTGACTTTTTAAGTGCGCGTTTGACTCGATATTTGACATAGTTAGAGTGGTGATCAGAGGGAACCCTTTTAGGGGTTTATTACCCACATAAATACCAACTCATAACTATCTTTGATTCGTCATGAGACTGAACCATCTGTGAGTTATCGCAAAGTCAACCGATAGTTACGACGGATTAAGTTTCAAGCTATAACTATGGAAATATGAAACCACAAAGGGTTAGACCACTTACAGAAGTTTAAGGCAAGACTTAAGAACACAGAGGAACACTTTAGAGCTCTTGGAATGATCAGATAAGTGTGTTTGAGGTGTGGTGAACATATGCTCACAATGTGGCTATTTATAGTGTTCAAAAGGCCTTTAGATCATCACAACTCATTCTACAACTGAGTATGGATGATGGGCAGGTGTCCCTAAGTGCTATGGGTCGAGTAGGGGGCGCCCATGCTTCATTAATTGATGTTTTGATCGTTCACAAGCTCAAAAGGCAAGTCTGTCCAAACATTCTGCATCTGGGCGTCCCACGCGGCCCGCATGGGAGTTCCATGCATGTTTAATGCGGGTCGCCTGAGATTCAAATTTCAGGCGTGTATCTTAGGTGGCTTGCGGCCCGCCTCAACTTAGGCCAAAACCTCACTCGGGCCGCGAGAGGTTAAAATTTCAGAATTTTCGAATCTTTTGTAATGATGACAAAATCTGGTAATTAATAACGAAATCTTTCGTAATGATTTACCTGACCTTTCGGGTTTGAAGAGGTAACTTTGCGGTTTGGCCCTCGGTTAATTACAACTAAGGACCTCGTGTTATTTACCCGCGTTGTTAAGTCCCTATTTAGTTTATTAATTATTCAGAAAGTCTTAACTTTCATTATTGACGCTTTTAACCCTTCTCCTACGAATTCGATCGTAACTTTCTCGTTTCATAACGAAACTTCGCGAAATTTATATATTATATTTTAGTGAGGGTATAATACCGTTACAAAGCCTTGGGAACGTCAAAGGGTCACTCAGAGGTATAATTAAACATGTTGACACGGTTAACCCCTGTAGCTTGTAATCTCTCACTTTCTTTCGCGTTTCGCTTCTGTACGATCTATGATTTATTCGTTTGAAGGTTCAAGCATTATTTAGGGTTACTATATAGTATATTTACCCTTGTTGACATTTATAACCCTCGAATTTATATACTTTCAAGGTTTGTCAAAATTTGTCCTTTATTTAATATAAATGCCACGTGTAAACAAATGACACGTGTTAACACATTATTGGACACAAAAATTCGAGGTGTTACATCTTCCTGCAGTTTTCTTCACGATGTCCTATCGTTTTGCAAAAATTGCAAAGTTTGTTACATTTTCCAAAATGTTTCTTTTTGCAAATTTTGCAGAATGGATGAGTTGAAGATTGCCCTGCTCCTCTTTTCTTGAAGTTACTACTATTACCCACCCTAAATCCTTGGGTAATTTTCTGAGCTAATTCCTTCTTCCTGTCTTCATCTCTTGTGCGTATTAGTTCATCGGTTAGGGTGTTAGCTAATTCTACTGCATCATCAATAGTGCGAGGTCTCGCAGCCTTAACGATATTGCGAATTTCGCTAATTAATCCCCAAATATAGCGAGAAATGAGTACCGGTTCTGGCGAAGCCAGTGTTGGTACCACTCTAGCATATTCAAAGAATGTCGAAGTATAACCACGACAATCCACATCTAAAATCCGATGAGTTAGGAACTTATTTGCCATTTGTTCCTTTTCATACTCAGGACAGAATTTTCTTTCTACGAGATTCTCAAATTCTTCCCAAGTCATAGCATAGCCCTATTTCTTCCTTTAGCTTGTAACACAGTGTTCCACCATTCGAGTGCTCCTTCTTTAAACAGATTTGATGCGCACATGACCTGATCATCTTTGGCACACTTACTTATTGCAATTATTGCTTCGGTTTTCTCTAACCAACGCAGTGATGCAGTTGCCCCTTCATTGCCTGCAAATTCAGTGGGTTTACAAGCAAGAAATTCTTTGAAAGTGCAACCAGGTGTTGCAGCTTTCAGTTTCTTAGGGCGTGGCGTGTGCTGAGATTCATTATCATGATTAACATGATTATTGCCCTCGTTTATACTATTACTGAAGTTATCTTCAGAAGTACGTTTACTAGGAACGATATGTTGCGGTTCGATTGGACTTTTTACAGTAGCAACAAATGCTGGAATAGCATTGGCTATCCCTTGAGCAACAATATTTTCAATATCTTGTCTAGTTATATATTGATCCCCTGGATGTTGCTCCGACTGATTAACCTCATTTACCGGTTCATTACCAATATTTGCCATCTGATAATATATATAATTTTTTTTATTAGTATCTGATAAATAGCAATTATACACAAACAATCACACAATTTACAATACACATATAGTCAAAACTATCGATTTCTCGATTTCATTTTATATTGGTTATAGTATGCATCAATACACACCAATATCTTACAAAGTTTTATTCGTAGTTATGTTACAGACTGATTTTACTATTACTTTTACTATTACACAACTATAGTTTTACCACCCTCCTATCTCTCGCCACTTGTCGTCCTAAAAACGAAATTCCCTTTCATCATACTTCTAGGCAATTTGTCCCCCTATTTCCCTGATTCTATTTCCTGCATCCATCAATTCTTCACCATAATGGCGAAGTTCAGCCATATTTTCGTTACTCATTGGTGGATTAGGTAGGGGTTCTGGATCGAATTGTGGAAGAAAGGAATAAGGGTCGTTGACAATATTTTGAAATTGCCAATCATTCGTCCACCATTCGTCCATTTCTACAGGTTGGGAGTGAATATTGGTTCTGGGATTGCTGGTTCAAAATTTATAGGGAGTGGATTTTCACTAGGATAGGTAAAAACATTAGTATTGACAGGCTGAATAGTTTCACAGCTTGCCAATAGGAAATCTATTTCCTCCTGAAAAGTTATTCCCTGATTTCGGTTGGAGCTCTCTCCGATCTCTATCTGAGTTGGTCTAGAACCTTGTCCTACTTCCATTTCTATTTTCTTCGAATATTCCTCAAACTGTATTTCCATTTGCCTAGAATCCTTCCTAACTTTAGTTTCCATCTCTTGCGGTTTAGAACTTTCTTTGATTACAATTCCTTTTTCTTTTTCTAAAGGGTTGTTTATTTTAGGAAGTTTCGGAACTGGCTTTTTCCTACGGATACGACTCCCCCACACATAATTCTTTCTTTTCTTTCGTTTAGGCTTTGTCAAAGGTGGAGCATTGAATTCTACAGGTTGTTCCATATCAGCAAAGTATCCAGTAAAATCTTGGGAAACTTCTATATTCACCGGGTACAGATTGAGGTTCTGAAAAGCTTCAGATATCTCACTCATGTTGTGTAGCATATATGCAAAATGCACAAAAATGCTAAGTTAAAACTTTGGAACAAAGTTTAACAAATAAACATCAAAGTTTTTATTGCACACTATTTGTACAAAATAACAGGAAAGAACATACTCGGATTTATTTATTTATTTACTGGGAAGTGCTATCACTAGTTTTAGGGTATTTATAGATTTGCATGTTCTGCTACAGTGGCTAGCATATACAAATTTGCCCATTTCTCATCTAGCTTGTCTTCCCAAGGTGATTTATTGATTAATTCCTGGGTTTCCTTTTTAATCCTCTTTTCTCGGATTTGCTCTTTACTTTTCTTAATAATTATACTCCTTTTTCTAGGAGAAAGCGGATTCTCATATTGTGCTTTTCGCACAAATATTCCTTCTTCAGGAATTGTAGGGAGTTTTGAAGATGAACTTCCCTCTTCATAGACTGACCTATCTAATTTAAGATAGATATCTTGCAGCTTTTGCTTACCCATACTGTAACTAATCAAATAATCAGTTTAATAAAACACATAATCACATAATAGTAATCAGGAAAAATTAAGTATCTCTAAATACTTAATTAGCTTAACTCAGTGGCTCTGATACCACCTCATTTCTGTCACGGCCCCCGACCCGGTTTAACCCGTTTCAGGAGCCGCGGGGCAGAAATCCCGTGATATTTATTTATGTGATTTTAGCAGCGGAAATTTGTATCGTCAGGATCGTTTTAAAGCTAAAAACTTTTCCCGATTATTTTATTTCACAACTCGGGATAAAACCCCGGTAATTTACAATAACATGGTTTCACTGAGAAATCCTTATTTTTACAAAACATATTTCTTTATTTTATAATGAGCCACTATTTTAAGCCTGCACTGCTTCCCAGCACTTTTAACGAAGAATAAAAAGAAGGTTATTGGATCATGGCTGGAGATTTTAACGAAGTTAGAGAAGAAGGGGATAGGATTTCCTCAAGATTTGATAGCCACAACGCGATGTTATTCAACACTTTTATCGCAGAATCGGGAATGTTAGAATACCAGATGGGGGGATATAAGTTTACATACATGTCGGACGACGGATCCAGCCTAAGCAAAATCGGTAGAATCTTAGTTTGTGATGAATTCATGAACAAATGGCCAACAGCGAGATTTGAAGCTCTAGCAAGAAATTTGTCAGATCACAGCCCTCTTATGTTGATGTGCTCTTCACCGGATTTTGGACCAATCCCTTTCAGGTTCTATAATAGTTGGTTAGAACTACAAGGCATTGAAGAAGTGGTTTGTAAAGTACTGGGAGAACATGGAAATGGGGTAAACTCTTTAAAGGAAATGGCGATTATACTCAAGAAACCTAAAATAGATATAAAATAGTGAAGGAGAGAAAACAAACTAAAAGAGGAAAAGGAGATAAACGAGGAGAAGAAAGCGGTGGAAGATATTGAGAAGATGGCAGAAATTCGAAGCCTTACAAGTATAGAGAAGGAAAAGAGAGTTCAAAGTAAATGGAAAATCAAGAAGTATGAGAAAAGGAGGCTGGAAGATTTAAAACAAAAAGCAAAGATGGGGTGGGCTAAGCTTGGTGATGAGAACTCAAAGTTTTTTCATGGAGTAATAAATTGTAGGAAAGCAAGAAACCAAATAAATGCTCTAAAGATAAATGGCATCATGGAAACTGAACCCAAGGCAATCAAGGAGCACATACCTGAAAGTTTCATGACACGTTTTAAGGAACCTCTTAATAGAAGACCTTCCTTTGACGGTAGAGGATTTCTACAAATATCTAACGATCAAGCCAAATTTCTTGTTGTTGAGTTCTCGAAAGAAGAAATAAAGGAAGCAGTATGGGCTTGTGGCAGTGACAAAGCTCCCGGGCCTGATGGATTCTCGTTCAAGTTCATTAAAAAAATTATGGTCTCAATTGGAGAACTACTTTGCAGGAGCATTAAAGGAGTTTCACAAGAGAGGCCACATCAAGAGAGGGTGTAACCCCTCGTTCATAGCGTTAATTCCAAAATTGAGGGATCCTAAAAAGGTGAGTGAATATCGGCCTATCTCCTTGATTGGGGCACTATATAAAGTCATAGCTAAAGTGCTTGCGATAAGAATTTAAAAGGTTATAAGTTTAGTAGTAGCTCCGGTACAAACAGCCTTCGTGGAAGGCATGTCTATTTTTGATGGACCTATAATTACAAGTGAAGTTATATCTTTGGCAAAAAAGAACAACCAGAAAATCTTTGTGTTTAAAGTAGACTTTGAGAAGGCATATGACTCAATAAACTGGAAGTTTCTCTTGGCGAATTTAAAAGCAATGAAATTCCCAAAGTTGTGGAGGAAATGGATTGGAGCATGTCTAAAATCGAGCTGGGCTTCGGTTCTGGTGAATGGATCTCCTACGTCAAAGTTGAAATTACAAAGAGGATTAAGACAAGGTGATCCACTGTCACCTTTCTTATTTATCCTAGATATGGAAGCGTTGGACGTCATTATGACTAGGGCAGGAAAAGGAGGAGTATTTAAGGGGGTAAAACTTCCAAATGGAGGTCCATGCATATCCCAACTTTGCTACGCGGATGACGTAATATATATGGGAGAGTGGTCTGAGACAAACATAAAAAACCTGAACAGAATTCTGAGATGCTTCTATTTGTGCTCAGGATTAAAAGTGAACTTAAATAAATCCAAGTTATATGGAGTGGGGGTTGATGAAGAGGAAATCGATAGCATGGCTAATAGTTTAAAGTGCAGGAGAGGTGATATGCCGTTTTGCTTTCTCGGCCTAACGATAGGTGCAAATATGAAGAGAGTAAAATTTTGGAAACCAATAGTGGACAGTTTCAATAATAAACTTTCGGTCTGGAAGGCGAAAAGTTTATCGTTCGTCGGTAGATTGATTTTAGCAAAAGCAGTGATGGGAGCTTTACCGATTTACTACTTATCGATGTATTTAGCACCAAAAAAAGTGATACAATTGTTAGAAGCAATCCGTAGAGATTTCGTATGGGGAAGAAAAGATGGGAAAAACAAAATTCGGTGGATAGCATGGAATAGAATGTTAAAAGCAAAAAAATATGGAGGATTTGGAATAGGCGATTTGGGAAGTGCCAATTTAGCGTTATTGGTAAAATGGGGATGGAAATTTAAGATGAATCCGGAAGCATTATGGGCGAAGGCTGTTAAGGCAATTCATGCAAATAAGAGGAGTCACAAATACATTCCAGTCAAGAAGGGAATCCCGGGTCTGTGGAAAGACATAGTATCATCATTTAAAGAACTGGATAATAGAGGAATAAAGGTGGAAGAAAGACTAGTGGCAAAATTAGGAGATGGAACAAAGGTGATGTTTTGGATGGATAATTGGACAGGAATGAAGCCGTTCAAAGACTGGTTTCCTGATTTATTCAAGATTGCAAAGAATAAACAAGCTCACGTTGCAGATTTTGCTATAAAACTACCAAACGAAGTGCAGTGGAACATAGACTGGATGAGACCTCCAAACACTGATGCTGAATGGCTACAATGGTCGGGTATGCTGAATAAGTTAAACAAAATAAAATTCCTCACAGGAAAAGACCGATGGGGCTGGATGAATGAGAAGTGGGACGAGTTCTCAGTGGCGGCTGTAAAGGAGCATATAAACAAACAAACGGTGAATGAACAGGAAGAGCGAAGGAAACATTGGATTACGTGGCTACCTGCAAAAGTAAATTACTTCACTTGGAGGATGGCATTAGGAAGGATCCCAGTTAAAACAGAACTGAGGAGAAGAGGAGTTGAGTTAGATAACAACCTATGCTCTAGATGTGGATCAGTTGAAGAATCGACAGGTCACCTCATTAGCGAATGTACGAGATCGGTTCCTATGTGGAGAAAAGTAATCGCGTGGCTGAAGTTACCATCATCGATGGACACTAGTATGTGGGAGAAGATATTAACGTGTGCAGACGGTTTAAAGGGATCATCGGAATGGAAGAAAATTGTAAAATTGATTATACAAGCGACCATGTGGCATCTTTGGAAAGCAAGGAATGAAAAGGAGTTTAGAGGAACCACAAGATCAGAAGATAACGTAATGAACGACATTAAGGCAGACACGTTCTTGTGGGTGAAAAGTAGATCGAGATTGAAAGACTTAGTATGGGAAAGATGGGAGGATTTCAATATAAGAGACATTGTAAAATAGTAGTACAAGAATTGGGGGATAGGGGATAAAATAATTTGTGTAATTTTTAGTTGTAATCTTTTGGGTTTTACAGCATATGTTGGGCCTATTCTATAATCATAGAATTTTACCGTTCAAAAAAAAAGCTAGCACAATATGATCATTTATGAGTTTGAGGTGGATTTGTTACAACGCGAAACATGTCTACTGTCCCGCTTAGTTATGTTGTCTAGGTGAGGCCAACGTAAATGAGCCAAGTCTTGGATCTCCATTTTCTAACCATCTTAAGAGAGATCCAAGAGTATGTAAGCCAATTTCTAACCCATATAAAGAAAACAAATTGGGATCAAGACTAGTAAATAGTTGCGATAGGGAAAGAAAAATAGCTATTAAAGAATCTAGTGGCGGTTTCTTGGTAGCGTGGCATTGTATGAAGAGTCGCGATAAGTTCGTCGATAAATTGGCAAATAGCAACACTTTGAAGAATCAAATAAATGGGATTGTGGTGGAGGATACATGGGTGATGAATCTCGGTGGTGGTCAAAGATTTTTTTCGTAGTTTTTTTCCATAATGAATTCAAGGAATCTATGTTAAGAGGCAAAAATTTGGGAGACGGCTTCAAAAGCTTACAGTTTCTCAAAGTGACTTCCTTGTAAGACCATTTTCTAAAGAAGAATTAAAATTTGCGGTTTGGGATTGTCGTGGTGACAAAGCACCCAGACTAGACCAGGCGGTCTAACCTTTTCACTTCTGAATTTGGGCGGACTCCGAGCCTATTCTATCTCGGCAATGATGGAATTCTACACCCTTGGCTTACACTGTGAAGGTAAGGAAAAGAAACAAAAAGAAAGTAAAAATATTTTGTGTTCCAGAGTTTCATTTAAGAAAGGAAAATAAAACATGTCGTGTTCCCGAGTTTCATTTAAGGAAGGAAAAGAAAGGAAAACTAGGCTAAATTCTTTAGTTTTTCTTTCCTTTCGATTTGGAAGGAAATGGGGGGGGGGGGGGAAAGACATCTTTTTTTTTTTCTTTCTCGTCCTTCCTTTCTCACTTTTACTTTCTTATCTTTTCCCTCGTTAAGTTAACTCGGGAACAGAGCGTTAGTTTATAAAGCGAGTGGAGAATCTTTTATCTCTTTAATTCCAAAGACTAGGACCCCTAAACGACTAATAACTATAGGTCGATATCCTATAGAGGCATGGTGTAAAAGGTTATTTCTAAGGTGCTTGTCAAATAGTCTGGTTACACTCATGGACTATCTAGTTTCATCCTCCCAACTAGCCTTTATTGGTGAACGAAACATTATGTATAGAGTAAATTACTTCTTGAGTCCATGTGTTTTATTAGTTTTAACCATTTGAGTCCAAAATCAAAAAGTTTAACGTCCTTAGTCCCTAACCGTTCATTTTATAACGTTTTGAATCCAATTTTGTTCATTTTATAACGTTTTGGGTCCAATTTTGTTAAAAGAAAAAAGATTGGACCCAAAGGGTTAAAATTTGGACTCAAATGCTTATAAAAAAACGTCTAGAAACTCAGAGAGTTAAACATTTTAATTTTAGACTCAAATGGTTAAAACCACAAGTACTCAAAAAGTAATTTACTATAAATTCTTCCCACTTATGTATAATAACTTGGGTGTCAAACACCAAATCCTAGGTGCTTATATTGTAAATCTGTCAAACCTCAAGGGTTAGAAGGTAATTTCCAAATCAAAAACCAAAATAGCAGACGATTTCTTATATTCAATCAAACACGCCGAAGAACACAAACTCATCACGGAACAAGATTTCAGTCACTGGTCAACGTCGGTCAACCTCTTCTCTAATGGTGAGATTTTACTTCATCTTCACATCTACTTGAAACTTCATTTATTACAATTTTATATGTAATTTGATTATTTACTTCGTTCATAAAAATGGGATTGATTGTTACAGTTCTAAAAATCTTTAATTGATACTTAGTTTTTTTAGGGTTTATTTGATATTTTCAAGGGTTTTTTTTTAAGGTTACAGAAAGTGAACAGCTTTAAGTTTTTTATGATCTGTGTTGTTTACAAGATGGAATTGGGGGTTTTGCAATGGATAATAATCAAAGTATTTTGAATTAAGTGTTTGGTAAAGTAACTATGATTTTTAAGAAATTAATTCAAATAAGTTTCCCAAATTAAGTTTAAAAAAAGGGTGTTTTTCTTTCAGCCTATGATAATTATTTTAGTTACAACTATGATTTAAAAAAAAAAAAAAAAAAAAAAAAAAAAAAAAAAAAACTAGTTTTTTAAGGCTAGTGATGTGACCCTTATATGAATATGTCATACGCATGGTTGCAAAAGTCGTTAGGCACTCCCTAGTCGGATTTGAGAGTACTCGGCCTGGGCGGAGATTACTCGGGGAGTAGTTAGCCTAGGCGAACAGTACTTGCTCCTCGGCAGCCTACCTTGTAGCGAGTGCTCGGGGAATACTCGGAGCCTAGGCAGGACTTTTACAGCCATGGTCATAAGCAGAATTTGTTTATCCAAACATTATAAACCGTTTAGGCGTTTATTGCAAGCACTTCTAATCGCGTAAACAGTGTTAACCGCACCCTCTAAATACGTAAGAAATTGCTCGGCTGTAACTTAAAAAAAAAAAGCTTGTTCTTTTGCTATTTTTAGAACTTGTTAGACCTGTTATGGTCTGATTTTTCAGTGTTGTATATGATAGATTTTGCTTTGTTTCTGTATGTGTAACCAATATATTTCTAGTAGTAATTTATTCCCGTTTGAGTGCAGTCGAAAAGGCACACTATTATCCTTATGCAGACTTCTCAAAACCGAGCAACAAGGACATTTATGGATTATGAGTCAGTAAGCCAAGCAATGGACGGTATGTTTACTTTATCTGTTCAACCATTACGAAAACAATCCGATTTTTCTATTAACCATTTTTTTTTGGTAAAATTAAAAAAGAGAACAATTGTCTTACGCAATCGATATTATGTGTAATCTGCATAGGCGTAATCTTGCGTTTGGTTTCTATGTGAAGGTATATGTGCATTATATGAAAGGAAACTAAAGGATTTGAATCCAGCTATGAGAAACATAACTTATGACATCCAAGATCTCTATAATTTCATCGACGGCCTTGCTGATCTCAGCGCATTGGTGTAAGTGTTCTTTCTGTTCCCACATCGAAAATATATATATGTTTCTCGTTCTCCACCCCCATTTTAAACATCAATGGGTAAGGGTGTGTTTGGATGTGTTTTTTTCAAAAACGATATCAATAATCAGAATCAGATAATAGTTGTAATGAAATAAGTTGTTGAAAATAGCGTGGGTGTTCGTTTATTGTTGAAACCAACCGAACCGAAGCAAATCTCCCCGTTTGAGTTTTATATGGTTCAGGCCATGGTTTGAAACACCGGATTTAACGGTTTGGAACTTGAAACTGACCGTTTACCTTTATTATATTATTATTTTCTTTTTTTTTTATCATTTTCAAAATTCAATACAAACCTGACAAATCCTAATTTTTTGATAGAGTAAATTACTGTTTGAGTCCCTGTGTTTTAGTGGTTTTAACCAATTGAGTCCAAAATCAAAAAGTTTAACGCCCTGAGTCCCTAGCCATTTATTTTATAACGTTTTGAGTCCAATTTTGTTCATTTTATAACGATTTGAGTCCAAAAAATTGGACTCAAAAGGTTAAAATTTTGACTCAAAAGGACTCAAATGGTTAAAGAAAATGCTTACAGGGACTCAGGTCGTTAAACTTTTTGCTTTTGGACTCAACTAGTTAAAACCACTAAAACACAAGGACTCAAAAAGTAATTTACCCTTTTTGATATTATCAGAAAAAT
Source organism: Helianthus annuus (assembly GCF_002127325.2). Classification (NCBI taxonomy): domain Eukaryota; kingdom Viridiplantae; phylum Streptophyta; class Magnoliopsida; order Asterales; family Asteraceae; genus Helianthus; species Helianthus annuus. The sequence continues at coordinate 13,245,272 of NC_035449.2, forward strand.
TATAACACGCGATAAACATTCCCTCTTGCAGTTATGATCATTCTATTCAAGCATACCTTCCAAATGACCGCGAATGGATTCGAAACAAGATGTTTCATCACCTGAAGAAATTAGCTCATTAATCTCCAGTAATCTCGCTTCCAGTTTTGTCGTTTGTTCATCTTAATATGTGATCTAGAATTTTAATTATTATCGATTCCCGAATATTGTGGTTTCTAATGTGTCTCGAACGTTATTTAAGTGATACAACACAATCTTTCATTACTTCTTAATTAATATACAATCAAACCTCTTGTTCTTTTAAAGGCACTAGTTGCAAACTATCGCTATTTGTTTCAAGATCTGTACTTTTGCTTCCCGACTGTAAGATATCGCTCGGATTTTGTATGTCAAAACGAGTTGTATTCGGGACAAGGAAAATGAAACCTAATGTAGCAAGTCTTAAGAGATTTCTAATAAGAATCACGAGCCATAAGTTTCGAAAATCGGTTCTCATGACGTGAAATACGTGTAATATTACCGCACCGCCCCACTTGGAAGAAAGTGAACCGAAGCTATCGATGCTCATTAACAGTGCAAAAAATGTGCCTTCGATGCCTATTGGGCACAAACTCGTGCTGAGCACAATCATTGGCATCCACCGAACCCTGGATACAACGCGAGAAACGCATTCCTCCATGACGACAAACATGTAATCGGGAAGCCCGAGAACGAGATTCCACCGTAAGATGAACATGAGGTCGAGAAACCCAGAGAGGCCGTACACGAGTTGAGCATAAAAGAGCAGTTTTCTAAAGGGGTAGTCTTTAAGAAGCTTGTGGTATATTAGAACCCCAACAATCGACGCTAATGCTCCGATTGCGTGTACCATACCAACGAGTTCCTGCATCGAAAATCTCAATTGGTCATTTTCATTAGGGTATATGCACGCCCCGCCCTTATATGTGCCTGATCTACGTAGATTATATGAAAATAAAAGTACCTGAGAAAATGCGGGACCCGCCTTAGGGTCGGTGTACCAATAAAACTGGCCTTCGTGAGTACTAAAACTTAGAGCTATAGAAAGATACATGTAAAGCGATGGCTTCCAGACTTCCGGGAACTGGATGGTCTCGTACATGCCTTTTAGTGCTCCTCCTAGGTTAGCTATCGCCTGTGATAAACGACGCAAAATATGACCATTACAAATTATTACATTCAATCAAATAGGCCTCTATCGCGGCTGTGATTGGTTTGTCACGCCATAAAAAACGGTCATAGGAAGTCATATGTAGGGCTGTAAACGAACTGAACGTTCAGCGAACAGTTCGTGAACCGTTCGGCGGGAAGTTCATTTATGTTCGTTCGTTTAATAAACGAACGAACATGAACAAGAAATTTCGTTCGATTAGTTAAATGAACGAACATGAACAGAGGTCTCGTTCGTTCGATTGTGTTCGTGAACGTTCGGTAAGGTGTTCGTGAACGTGTTCGTGAACATTCGTTGATTTGCGTTCATTTTATGTTCGTATGTTTGTGTTGTGACACTCGAGGTTTTTCCGAACGAACACTTTGTAATATTTTGTGCATATATGATTATTATTAATTGGAAACGTGACTTTTACATGATATGTGTGATATGTATGTATTATATATATATTTATATGAGAGCCGAAACCACGACCCGAGACCACGACTCGCAACCACTCGGTTGCGAGTGGGCCACTCGGTCTCGAGTGGGCCTAGTGAGCCGAAACCGGTTGGGCCGAAACCCCCAAGCCCAACTCGTGACCCCTTGTATAAATCCCCAACCTTTCCCACCTTCCCTCATTTTACACACACAAACACTTCTACTCTTTCTCTCAAACTAGAAACCCCAAACAACAAACCATTCTCTCCTTCTCTTCTCGGTTCAAGCTTGGATCCCGGACAAGAAACTCGGACAAGTTCATCACCACTAACTCGGACACTTCATCTCCTCGGCTTCTTCCTTTATTTCGGCTCATTCTTCTCCTTCTCAACCGGTTAGTCATCATTATGTGCATAGGACTTATGTTGTGTGTATGAACTAGAAAATGCTTGGTTAGAAACATTATGCATGATCCTAGGGTGATTGTGAAGTAAACTATATGTGAAAACCATTTATGTGTGAATACTTGTGACATGTTTAAAATGACTAGAAAATGGTAGTCTAAGAATGTGTATGGCTAACCAAACTATACTTCTTTGTTTCTTGCAAAATGATGATGTTTAACATAAGATTTCGGCTATATAATGTATGTTTTCTTGTTTAGCATCATGATCTTGTCAAAAATATGTAAGTTTGGTTCAAGAATGTGTGATTATGTTTGACAAGAAAACCCTAAAAATGATGAACATAGGATGAACTAGTTGAATATGACTTGAAGATTCAAAATAAGGCAAAGTTTGATCTATTTTTACTACTAGTCAAATGAGGAAAAGTGTTAGTGAAATATTATTGGTTGTTTCCTAATATGGGCCTGAATTCTTGGTACAATTTGGACTGTCATATCTGCATCATCACGTGTACATGAAAATGACAGCATTCCGACTCGCAACTGCGCCGTTGCGACTCGCAACCAAGGCATGACAACTCGAGACCACGTAGTTGCGACTCGCAACCACTGCATGACTACTCGAAACCACACGATTGCGACTCGAGACCACGCCGTTGCGACTCGCAACCAAAACGTGACAACTCGAGACCACGGTTGCGACTCGCAACCACAGCGTGACAAGCCGAGACCACCCGGTTGCGACTCGAGACCAGCTGGTTGCGAGTGGGCTATCCATTTTGGTTATTGGGCCATTCTGTGTTAACTTGGGCTATCTGTTAAATGGACTATGTGTTGCTGTGTTCTGTTTGACTGTGTTACTGTTAGGGCCGGCCCAATAACCCCATGACTATTTGCTTGAATGTTACGTACTTGTATGTGTTTTTACGTGAATGCTTGTACACCGAACCTGACCTATACCGGTAACCATGTTAGGACGTGGTGACCAACGTGATTGACAAGTAACCTAAACCTACCGAGCAACCCAAGGTGAGTTCACACACTAAAAGCATGCGTCCCGGTGGTTTGGGACACGAGACTGAAACAACCCTATCCCCTGGTAAAAGGGGATACCATAACAAACTACCAACTTTGGGAAAGACATTTTTGGACCCATTACTCCGGGGGAAACAGAATGGGTAATTATTATCTCCGGGGGAGATACGTTTGGATACTATTTATAAATCACAACTAGCCATGCTAAACGAAACTCTATCACCTTAAGTCCCTGCTTACAAGTACCGATTAATCGCCGGGGGCGAACGGGTTATTAGTTGATAGCGCTATTAGGTTTGACAACCTCACACCGTGACCGGGGGAGATCGGGCGTGAACTAGTAGACCTTGCAACATAGTCAATGATGATAGACATTGACTCGGGGCACGAATATTTATATTCCGTCAACAGTTTCGGTATCCACAGTTTAGTGAGCTTACAGTTGGGGTAGCTCCCCACCACGTGATTATAAATGCTTTATCTAAACAACTCAAGTTTTTGGTAAACTAAAACTGGACAACTAGTGAACTCACTCAGCATTATTGTTGACCCCTTACTGCATGCTTTGCAGGTAATCAGTGACGAAGGAGCTTGCAGCTTGGGAACGTGTAGTGTCTGTTCACCCTTGTGTTGGGTGTTACCTTATTTTGAATCATGAACTTTGTTTTAAACTACCTTACTTATGCTTCCGCTACTTATTACTGTTTTGAACTTAAAACTTTAAACTCTGAACTTAATATTTGCTAAGCTCATGAATAGTAAGTATTACTTTTGTTATCAACCTTAGTATTCGGTGTAATTGGTGGCTGGATCCTGGTCAGTCACGCCCCCGAAGCGGGTGTTATCCGCAGGTGGATTTTGGGGGTGTGACAGATTGGTATCAGAGCCATTGGTTATAGTGAACTTGGTTTTAAAAAGGGGAAAATCTTTTTGGAGAAAACCAGACTATAACCCGTGACTCGTGACGACACTACACTCCAAGTGCAAGGCTCGACACATTTGACCTCATAGCTCGGACCAGTGTTTACTTGTTGCTTACTTTATGTTTCCTGTTATGATATACGTACTAGTGTGCCTAAACTAGATAGATACACCTCTCTCTCTCTTCTATCTCATTCCCGCTACACTACGACATCACACTCATACTGTGTTTTCTGGTTATGAAGACAATGAGTGGACGCGGAAGAGGAAACATCAACATGACACAGGCTCAGTTCACTAACCTGCTCAACACCGTGGCTGCAGCTTTCGCAGCTCACCCTATAGGTAAGCTCGTTGTTTTAGGATGTTTAGATCCTACCGCCACATCGACTTTTCGCCTCTAAACCTATACGTTTCGCTTCTCACCCTATAGGTCAGCATGCACCTGCGCAACCACCAGTGTGTACTTTCAAAACTTTCATGGATTGCAAGCCTCTCCCTTTCAACGGCACTGAGGGTGCCATAGGTCTTCTGCATTGGATCGAGAAAATTGAAGCTGTCTTTGCTGTTTGCGAGTGTCCCCCTGCAAATTGGGTGAAATTTGCTACTGCTACGCTCGAGGGAAGCGCGCTTTCTTGGTGGAAGGCGCAGATTCAGATGTTTGGGTTGGAAACTGCAAATGCTACTGCGTGGGAGGATTTCAAGGACATGATTAAGGAGGAATACTGTCACCGGGATGACATCCACAAGCTTGAGAATGAGTACTATGAGCTCAAGATGGTCGGGTCGGAAATTGAAACTTACACCAAGCTGTCTAATGACTATGCTGCTCTTTGCCCAAACATGTCCCGACCAATGTACCGAAGGATCGAACTGTACATCAAGGGTTTGGCTCCAGAGATTCGAAGCCATGTAACTTCAGCCAACCACACTACCATTCAGCCGATTGTTCGACTTGCTCACAAACTCACTGATCAGGCCGTGGAAGAGGGCCGGTTGCCCAAAAGGATCAGTGCTACTGTCGGAAGTTCTAGCGACAACAAGCGTAAGTGGGAAGGAAATCAAAGCAAGGATGCTAACCCCACTCAAGCCCCAGCTCAGCAAAGGAAAACCGAAAACAACAAGGGCACTCAACAACAGGGTGGCTATCGTGGTAACCACCCCAAGTGCAACAAGTGCCATCGACATCACAACGGGCAGTGTGCGAAAGGTCAGTGTCAGCGATGTAACAAAATGGGGCATGAGGCCAAGGACTGTAGGAGTCCACGTCCCGTGGGGCAGAACCAGCAGCAACAACATCACGGGAATGTCAAGGGTTGTTTCCAGTGTGGAGCTGAGGGGCACTACAAGAAGAATTGCCCTGAACTGAACCAGAACCGCAACAATAATCAGGGAGCTGGGAACAACAATCAAAACAACAATGCTGGGAATGGTGCTAGAGGAAGAGCTTTCGTGATCGGAGCTGGTGAAGCAAGGAATGACCCCAATGTCGTGGCGGGTAAGTTCCTACTCGATGATCGTTATGTTTCTGTGTTATTTGATTCCGGTGCCGATGCTAGTTATGTATCCCTACGTATTAGTAAGAAGCTTAAGCGTCCGCTTTCGTTACTAAGTTCTCCTCATGTCGTCGAGTTAGCTAATGGTAGAAACATCGAGGCCTCACACGTTGTCAAGGGTTGCAAACTAGAGTTGTCTGGTCAGACATTTACTATCGATCTTTTCCCTGTTACTCTTGGAAGCTTCGACGTCGTTATTGGTATGGATTGGTTATCCAAGCATCGCGCTAAGATCCTCTGTCAAGAGAAAGCAGTTCGTATCCCTCGTCGTTCTGGCAAACCCCTCATGGTACAAGGTGGCAAAGGCGGAGAAATCTCCGGCATTATCTCGTTCTTGAAGGCCCAGAAGTGTTTACGAAAAGGGCACACCGCTATTTTAGCACTTGTCACCAACACGCAGGAGAAGGAAAAGGGGATTGAAGACTTTCCAGTAGTGCGCGACTATCCCGAGGTATTTCCTGAGGAATTACCTGGACTCCCTCCCCACCGTCAGGTCGAATTCCAAATCGAGCTAGCTCCCGGAGCAGCGCCTATAGCTCGTGCACCTTATCGACTAGCCCCCGCAGAATTGAAGGAACTCTCTACTCAACTACAGGAACTATTGGATAAAGGGTTTATCCGTCCTAGTTCATCACCCTGGGGAGCACCGGTACTCTTTGTTAAGAAGAAGGATGGCACGTTCCGAATGTGTATTGACTATCGTGAGTTGAACAAGGTTACCATCAAGAATCGTTACCCTCTCCCGCGAATCGACGACCTATTCGATCCGTTGCAAGGATCAAGCTACTACTCTAAGATTGACCTGCGATCAGGCTACCATCAGTTAAGGGTCCGTGATGAAGATATTTCCAAGACTGCATTCAGAACTCGTTATGGTCATTATGAATTCCTCGTTATGCCCTTCGGAATGACCAACGCCCCTGCAGTGTTCATGGATCTCATGAACCGGGTATGCAAACCCTACCTCGACAAATTCGTGATCGTGTTTATAGACGACATCTTGATCTACTCGAAAAGTCAGGAAGAGCATGAACAGCACCTACGCCTTATCCTCGAACTCCTTCGCAATGAGCAACTGTATGCCAAGTTCTCGAAATGCGACTTCTGGCTTCGAGAAGTCCATTTCCTTGGGCACGTGGTTAACAAGGACGGAATCCATGTCGACCCTGCAAAGATCGACTCTATAAAGAATTGGCCTACCCCCAAGACTCCGACCGAAGTCCGCCAATTCTTGGGACTAGCGGGGTACTATCGAAGATTTATCATGGGATTCTCCAAGATCGCTCAGCCTCTCACGGCTCTTACTCAGAAGGGTATGGTTTACAAATGGGGTGAAGCTCAGGAAACCGCGTTTCAGAAACTAAAGGATAACCTCTGCAGTGCTCCTATTCTCTCGTTACCTGAAGGAACGGATGACTTTGTGGTTTACTGTGATGCGTCTATTCATGGACTCGGTTGTGTGTTGATGCAACGCGAGAAAGTTATTGCTTACGCCTCTCGACAACTTAAGACACACGAAAGGAACTACACAACGCATGATTTGGAACTGGGAGCAGTGATATTTGCGCTTAAGATATGGAGACATTACCTGTACGGTACCAAGTGCACCATTTACACCGATCACAGGAGTCTCGAGCATATCTTCAAGCAGAAGGAATTAAACATGCGACAACGCCGATGGGTCGAACTTCTGAATGATTATGAATGCGCCATCAAGTATCATCCGGTCAAGGCCAATGTTGTGGCAGACGCCCTCAGCCGAAAAGACACTATACCAAAGCGCGTGCGAGCATTGCAACTTACCATCCAGTCTAGTCTCCCTACCCAGATTCGAAATGCTCAGATTGAAGCTCTGAAACCGGAAAACATCAGGGCTGAGTCCCTGCGAGGATCGAGGCAGCAACTAGAACAGAAAGAAGACGGCGCCTACTATGTGGCAGGGCGCATTTGGGTCCCACTTTACGGAGATCTACGAGAACTTGTGATGGACGAAGCCCATAAGTCCCGTTATTCAGTACATCCTGGTTCAGATAAGATGTACCACGACTTAAGAACCACTTACTGGTGGCCTGGCATGAAAGCCCACATAGCAGCTTATGTTGGCAAATGTTTGACCTGCGCAAGAGTCAAGATCGAGTATCAGAAACCAGCAGGCTTACTCCAGCAACCGGAAATCCCGAAGTGGAAATGGGAGCAGATTTCCATGGATTTTGTTACAGGGCTACCTAGATCCCAATGCGGGAATGACACTATTTGGGTGATAGTAGATCGATTGACTAAGTCTGCACACTTTCTGGCCATTAAGGAAACAGACAAGTTTTCTACCTTAGCAGAAATCTATTTAAAGGAAGTAGTCTCCAGGCACGGGGTGCCAACTTCTATTATTTCCGACCGAGACGCTCGTTTTACTTCCGAGTTGTGGCAAGCTATGCACAAATCCTTTGGCTCACGTTTGGACATGAGCACCGCTTATCACCCGCAAACGGATGGGCAGTCTGAACGCACCATCCAAACCCTGGAAGACATGCTTAGAGCATGTGTGATCGATTTTGGCAAGAACTGGGAGAAACATCTACCGCTGGTGGAATTCTCCTACAACAACAGCTACCACACTAGCATTCAGGCGGCACCTTTTGAGGCATTGTACGGTCGTAAATGCCGATCACCTCTTTGCTGGGCGGAAGTCGGTGATAGTCAACTCACAGGCCCCGAGCTAGTAGTAGATACAACGGAAAAGATTTCCCAGATCAGGCAACGCATGGCAGCAGCTCGTGACCGTCAGAAAAGCTACGCTGACAAGCGTAGGAAACCACTAGAATTCCAGGTCGGGGACCGGGTTCTACTTAAAGTCTCACCCTGGAAGGGTGTGGTTCGTTTCGGTAAACGAGGCAAACTGAATCCACGGTATGTTGGACCATTCGAAATTACCGAGAAAATCGGTAAGGTTGCTTATAGATTGAACCTGCCTGCAGAGCTGAGTGCAGTGCACAACGTTTTTCACATATCTAACCTGAAGAAGTGTTTGTCGGATGAAACACTTGTGATTCCTTTTAAGGAACTGACCATTGATGAACAGCTACACTTTACTGAGGAACCGATTGAGATCACGGATCGAGAGATCAAAACCCTCAAACGTAGCCAGATACCCCTTGTGCGAGTTCGTTGGAACTCACGACGCGGCCCAGAGTTTACCTGGGAGCGGGAGGACCAGATGAAGTCCAAGTATCCCCAGTTATTCCCAAACGAAAACCCCAGCACTGAAGCTACAACCGAATTTCGGGACGAAATTCAAACTAACGGGGGGATGATGTGACACCCCGTTAAAACACGCTAGCTTGGCAGTGGCTGCTTCAACTTTCGGGACGAAAGTTCTTAAAACTTGGGGATAATGTGACACTCGAGGTTTTTCCGAACGAACACTTTGTAATATTTTGTGCATATATGATTATTATTAATTGGAAACGTGACTTTTACATGATATGTGTGATATGTATGTATTATATATATATTTATATGAGAGCCGAAACCACGACCCGAGACCACGACTCGCAACCACTCGGTTGCGAGTGGGCCACTCGGTCTCGAGTGGGCCTAGTGAGCCGAAACCGGTTGGGCCGAAACCCCCAAGCCCAACTCGTGACCCCTTGTATAAATCCCCAACCTTTCCCACCTTCCCTCATTTTACACACACAAACACTTCTACTCTTTCTCTCAAACTAGAAACCCCAAACAACAAACCATTCTCTCCTTCTTTTCTCGGTTCAAGCTTGGATCCCGGACAAGAAACTCGGACAAGTTCATCACCACTAACTCGGACACTTCATCTCCTCGGCTTCTTCCTTTATTTCGGCTCATTCTTCTCCTTCTCAACCGGTTAGTCATCATTATGTGCATAGGACTTATGTTGTGTGTATGAACTAGAAAATGCTTGGTTAGAAACATTATGCATGATCCTAGGGTGATTGTGAAGTAAACTATATGTGAAAACCATTTATGTGTGAATACTTGTGACATGTTTAAAATGACTAGAAAATGGTAGTCTAAGAATGTGTATGGCTAACCAAACTATACTTCTTTGTTTCTTGCAAAATGATGATGTTTAACATAAGATTTCGGCTATATAATGTATGTTTTCTTGTTTAGCATCATGATCTTGTCAAAAATATGTAAGTTTGGTTCAAGAATGTGTGATTATGTTTGACAAGAAAACCCTAAAAATGATGAACATAGGATGAACTAGTTGAATATGACTTGAAGATTCAAAATAAGGCAAAGTTTGATCTATTTTTACTACTAGTCAAATGAGGAAAAGTGTTAGTGAAATATTATTGGTTGTTTCCTAATATGGGCCTGAATTCTTGGTACAATTTGGACTGTCATATCTGCATCATCACGTGTACATGAAAATGACAGCATTCCGACTCGCAACTGCGCCGTTGCGACTCGCAACCAAGGCATGACAACTCGAGACCACGTAGTTGCGACTCGCAACCACTGCATGACTACTCGAAACCACACGATTGCGACTCGAGACCACGCCGTTGCGACTCGCAACCAAAACGTGACAACTCGAGACCACGGTTGCGACTCGCAACCACAGCGTGACAAGCCGAGACCACCCGGTTGCGACTCGAGACCAGCTGGTTGCGAGTGGGCTATCCATTTTGGTTATTGGGCCATTCTGTGTTAACTTGGGCTATCTGTTAAATGGACTATGTGTTGCTGTGTTCTGTTTGACTGTGTTACTGTTAGGGCCGGCCCAATAACCCCATGACTATTTGCTTGAATGTTACGTACTTGTATGTGTTTTTACGTGAATGCTTGTACACCGAACCTGACCTATACCGGTAACCATGTTAGGACGTGGTGACCAACGTGATTGACAAGTAACCTAAACCTACCGAGCAACCCAAGGTGAGTTCACACACTAAAAGCATGCGTCCCGGTGGTTTGGGACACGAGACTGAAACAACCCTATCCCCTGGTAAAAGGGGATACCATAACAAACTACCAACTTTGGGAAAGACATTTTTGGACCCATTACTCCGGGGGAAACAGAATGGGTAATTATTATCTCCGGGGGAGATACGTTTGGATACTATTTATAAATCACAACTAGCCATGCTAAACGAAACTCTATCACCTTAAGTCCCTGCTTACAAGTACCGATTAATCGCCGGGGGCGAACGGGTTATTAGTTGATAGCGCTATTAGGTTTGACAACCTCACACCGTGACCGGGGGAGATCGGGCGTGAACTAGTAGACCTTGCAACATAGTCAATGATGATAGACATTGACTCGGGGCACGAATATTTATATTCCGTCAACAGTTTCGGTATCCACAGTTTAGTGAGCTTACAGTTGGGGTAGCTCCCCACCACGTGATTATAAATGCTTTATCTAAACAACTCAAGTTTTTGGTAAACTAAAACTGGACAACTAGTGAACTCACTCAGCATTATTGTTGACCCCTTACTGCATGCTTTGCAGGTAATCAGTGACGAAGGAGCTTGCAGCTTGGGAACGTGTAGTGTCTGTTCACCCTTGTGTTGGGTGTTACCTTATTTTGAATCATGAACTTTGTTTTAAACTACCTTACTTATGCTTCCGCTACTTATTACTGTTTTGAACTTAAAACTTTAAACTCTGAACTTAATATTTGCTAAGCTCATGAATAGTAAGTATTACTTTTGTTATCAACCTTAGTATTCGGTGTAATTGGTGGCTGGATCCTGGTCAGTCACGCCCCCGAAGCGGGTGTTATCCGCAGGTGGATTTTGGGGGTGTGACATGTGTTTTAATTGAAGATCTTTGTACTTTCTTATGTTTTATTTTTACTTTTTTATATTATTAAACTTTTATTTATTTTGTTTCCCTAACAATTAAACTAGGAAACCCACTTTCACCTTATTTATGCATCATTTCCCTTTCATTTCTCATTATTTACATCCACGAATACAATCGACCTCCGTTGCACAATAAGGGATTCAAGTTCAAGTGCTACTCTCTGGGCCATCTATATTTATCCTTCGTCGCGTTCGCCAAATTTATTTGTGTTCGTGAACCGTTCGCGAAGACGCTCATTTCCTTAATGAACGAACACGAACATAAAATCTCGTTCGGTAAGTGTTCATGAACCGTTCGTGAACACATTTATTTCCTTAACGAACAAACCCGAACAAAGCCTTGTTCGTGTTCGTTCGGTTCGTTTACAGTCCTAGTCATATGACTTTGTCAGTGGTAACATTAGTCACTTTTATGTTAGTGTACCACATCATATATATGTACCTGTCTAAAACATTATACGACTTGTATAAATATTTTCACTACGTTATATAGCACGTATGACATGTCAGTGATTTTGAAATTATATTTAGAATATCCATAAATGCAAAAACTAACCTGTCTTTTCTTGGTAGACAAGTCATCAGATGTTTTTTTTTCATAGATCACAAATCCTAAAAATATCTGTGATGCTGCTGGAACTGCCAAAATTCCCAATGCAATCTTTACACAATACAATAAAAACAATGCATCACTATTTAATCATTAAAATTAGAGTTAATTGCCCGGATGGTCCCTGTGGTTTAACGTTTTTTCACGTTTAGTCCCCACCTTTTGAAAATAGCAGGTATGCTCCCTATGGTTTGTTATTTCGTTACTCGGATAGTCCCTGAGTAGATGTCAGTTAGTTTGGAAATAGCAGGTATGCTCCCTATGGTTTGTCATTTTGTTACTCGTATAGTCCCCTGATATTTACTCAGGGGACTATCCGAGTAACAAAATGACAAACCATAGGGAGCATACCTGCTGTTTCCAAAAAGTGGGGACTAAACGTGAAAAAACATGAAACCACAGGGACCATCCGGGCAATTAACTCTTAAAATTAATTAATATTGTCACAAATCAGAAACAAACTAACTTGAGGACCAAGATGATGAACAAAGAAACCGCTAGTCGCATAACCAACAAGCGCACCAGCCGACGAACACACCCCACAAAGACTTTGCATGTCCGGAGCTAACTCCTTCATCTCAATACTATTCCTTGCAATGCAAGCATCAATAGTAACATCCGCCATCGCCATTCCAGCTGCAACCGCTATCAAACACCACAACGCAGCAGGCACTCCCAACCTTACACCACCCTCAGCCACCGTAGTCGCCGCCACCATCCCCACCACGCCTGCCAAAATGAAGTAAGGCCGCCTGCGATATCCCATAACCGGAAACACATCAGTCATGAGGCCCCAAATGGGCTTCATGACCCATGGAATGTGGTACAAGCCTATGAACACTTGGACCTTTGATGGTTGTATCTTTTGAACATCTTTCCAGTAAAAATCGGTTACAACTTTAAAGAAAGAGCCCGAAAAGCCCTGGCTGAGGCCGTAAATGAGGAAGATACCGAGGATGAACGATGGGTTGAGCTCGGTTGATAGCATATTTAGCCATTGGAATGGTTGGAGTATGAGTGATGTTATTGAGTTGGATTGTTTTTTGGCGGGTTCCGGTGGCGGTGGTGGGTGGTGGTGAGTGGTGGCTGGAGGTGGGATGAGGTTTTGGGTCTCTAAGCTGGACATGTTGAGATCTGATCTACCTGCAAGTAGATATGTTGACTTTGGAAGTCTTCAAGAAATTCACAATCTGAAGGATATGTTAATTATTGTCAACTTTTGTTACTAAATTACAAATTAGTGGTCATTTTTTAAAACTATATTTTGTTTTTGAAATACTCAATGACAAATTAAAAATATATAGTTGGTGAAAATAATGTTTTTTAAGAGGGAATCAAGCACAAGGATAATAAATTAAGAGTAAATTAGTAAATTACACTTAGGTCCCTCTAGTTTGGCCTAGAATTTGTCGATAACATTATGGTGCATCGGCAACCCCGTGACTTTTCAAAATGGAAGTCATGGGTTTGAGTCTCGCCTGCAGCAAAAAATGTTTTGGGTTAAGGCAGGGGTTTTACCACAATGAGTTTCCTCTGGAATGATGTCGTCGTATTGGGCACTATCACCAGCGTCGTCTGCATAGGTGGCCTTTTACCTCGGTGATCGCGCTTTTGTTGGTCGTTAAAAAAAAGTTTGGCTTGAAATTTGGATTTGTTATTATTCTTTAAATTCTAAAATTTTCTTATTCGGTCCTCAATTACCTTGTTTTCTTTTAATGTTGACCTAAATGGCTAAAGAAGTTCACATTTTCGGTTAAACTAATGTAAAATTACCATTTTACCCTTGATCTTAAACCACCACCCGTCATCGAATCATTTGGGTGGTTTGTTTTTCCGTTCAATCATCCTCTCCGCCTTTCTCTTCTTCACACGCTATTGTCATCCTTATCTTCCCCAAAATGATGTGTGAAAGAACCAAAAATGATCTGAAATGAAAGAAATAGGAAATGTATATAGGATGAAACTCATTTTTGTTTGACAAATGAAGTCATCAACTTATATACGTCTTGTTGTTGGTTTCCTTTTATTGATATTTGCCTTACATGTTTCATAACTATGATCATTCTATACAAGCATACCTTCCAAATGACCCACAATGGATTAGAAAGAGAATGCTTTATCACCTGAAGAAATTGGCCAAATAATCTTCATTTACCTGGTTTGTAAATCTAAATGTGTGATCTAGAATTTTTATTATTATTGATTCCCGAATATTGTGGTTTATAATGTGTGTAGGCCTTTATTTAGTTATATAATAAGGGGACTAGGGGTGGTTCACTAGTGATGGAATTTCATCACTCTCACTATCCAATCAAGTAATGCCATGTCATCAATCCAATTTCCATCACTAGTGATAGAAATGTAGGAGGGGTGGAATCACTAGTGATGGAATTCTATACTCCCAAATTTTTTAATTTTTATTTTATAAAATTCTGCCATGAGGACACGTGTTGTACCCAACAACACCCAATATTCTTCCAAAATTCTGCCATGAGGACACGTGTGCGGCAGATGGTGTGCAACATGCAGATTGTACGGCAGCTTTATGCATTCAACATACTTCACAACGCGTTATACAATTAACGCGTTTAAAATTCCACGCGTTATCATGGGGGCGGCGGCGGTGTGCTCGGAGGTGATCACGCGTGCTCGGGAGTCCATAACGGACCGCCCCGAGTCCCCTAAATATATAATATGAAATACATGATTTTATTTTATAATCTTTCATTGCTTCTTAACATACAATCAAACATTTTCTCTTGCCTTTAAAGGCAATAGTTGCAAACTATCGCGGTTTGTTTCAAGATCTATATTTTCGCTTCCTGACTGTAAGATATCGCGTGGATGTTGCATGTCAAAACGAGTTGTATTCGGAACAAGGAAAATGAAACCCAATGTAGCAATTCTCCATAGATTCCTAATAAGAACCACGCGCCACAAGTTTACAAAATCGGTTCTTGTGACATGAAATATGTGCGAAATCACCCCACCGCCGGACGTTGAAGAAAGTGAACCGAAGCTATCGATGCTCATTAACAGGGGAAAAAACGTGCCTTCGATGCCTATTGGGCACAAACTCGCGCTCAGTAAAATCATAGGCATCCACCTAACTCTGGATACAACACTAGAAACGCATTCCTCTATCACCAAAAATAGGTAATCTGGCAACCCCAAAATAAGATTCCACCGTAAGACAAACATGAGGTCAATAAACCCAGAGAGGCCATACACGAGTTGAGCGAAAAAGAGCAATTTTCTAAATGGGTAGTCTTTAAGAACCTTCTGGTAGATAAGAGTTCCACCAATTGAAGCTAATGCTCCAATTGCGTATACCATACCAATGAGTTCCTGCATTGAGAACCTTAATTGGTCATTTTTTATCAAGGTGTATGCACGTCCTTATACGTGCATGATCTACGCCATATAACTCTTATATGACGTAGATTATATGAAAATAAAAGTACCTGAGAAAATGCGGGGCCCGCATTAGGGTCGGTGTACCAATAAAACTCGGCTTCATGGGTACTAATACTTAGAGCCATGGACATGTACATGTAAAGCGATGGCTTCCAAACTTCTGGGAGTTGGATGTTCTTATACATACCTTTTAGTGCTCCTTCCAGGTTAATTATCGTCTGTAATAATAAAACGAAAAAAACAAAAACAAAACAAATGTTTGTTTTGAAGACACCAAAACCTACAACCAATTTCACTAAATATATTATTAAAATAGTTATTAACATTATTTAAAATCATCATGCTACCAGCGGAATCACCCGATCATATCCATCTCCACTAGGTATAACGTCTATATACCATTTTAGGAGGGAACCTAATAAATATGGGAAAAACTAAAAACTTATCATAACCCCCAAGATGCCATTAGAGCTCGTTTAGTTATTGAGCACAAGCTCGAGCCTGAAATACAAAGCTCGTTTAGGCTTGCGAGCTTAAACGAGCCCAAACTACATTATATTTTTTATATATAATAGGGTTAATGGATTTAAACACCCCTAACTATTGTCATTTGGCCGCTGGCACTCTCAACTTTGACTTTGGCTCACACCACTTCCAACTTAACACATTGTTTGTCATGGCACCCCCTCGTTAAATAAACACTAACTTGGTTAAGAAAATTAGCCTACGTGTCATTTTAATCTGATGTGACATGTATGACGTGACCACTTTTTGATGAAATGGCTTGTTTCACGTTAGGTGTCATGCTGACGTGGCCCCTATCTCTCTACATCTCTCCCCCATCTCCCTCTCTCCACCAACTTCCACCAAAAACTATCACCGCCCACCACCGAACCCCCTGCCACCATTAACCACCATCATCATTTACACCAGCCGTCATTTACCTTCACTTTCTATTTCCTGATTATAAAGTCATACACACAAGACACAATCATAACCTACAACTATTTGCATAATCTACAGTCTCACAATCAGGCAAAACACTTAAAACAAGCACCCCTCTCTCGTGTCTGGTAGTCGGCGACTGGAGCCGATTACCGGCCGGCTGCCATCCTCCGATGTAACCCCCACACAACACCCCTCGTTCTCCCTCTCTACTCCGACTAACCAGCCGGCCATACCCCCCTTCCGACACCCTCCTGTTGCAGAACATTTAAACGGCCACCACTGGTTGGTGGTGGCGTACGGTGAAGACACAAGCGACGTATGGCGGTGGTAGAGGTGGAGCCGCGGCGGTGGTGGTGGCCGACGGAGATGTCGGCCGACAACGGCGACGAAGGCAGTAGCCGCAGAGATATAGTTCCGACGAGTGTTTTACGGTCAGGCTCGTCATCAAAATATTGCCATCTCTCTATCGCCACCGCCACAACCAACTATTGCCATCTCTCTATCGCCTAAAAATCCAGATCTGAAAAAAAAAAAAAAAAAAAAAAAGTAGTTGTCCACCACTAGCGATTGACCATCAGTGAAGGCGAAGACGAACTTCAACTGCCCATCATCCATCACCTTCTTCGATTGACAACCAGTTGCAGTGCCGGGGGTTGCGGTGCTTCAAATTTAGCCGGAAAAAACATTGTGGTTGTGGCCGGTGTTTCAAGGCACATTTGACAAAATGATGGGGGTGGCAGCAATGCGTAGAGGCCTAAATGCAATCTTCACGAACTCAATAGAATTATTACTGGCAAGTTTTATGGTGAAGTAAAGGATGGCAGCCGGCCGATCACCATTGGGTTTAGGTATTTGTGGTGAAGTAAAAGATTTTGTAAAACAGGCCCCTATAGTTTAGTGGTTGTTTCAATATAGCTTAAACTTTTTAGAGTTAATTACTGTTTTCGTCCCTGAGGTTTGTCAAAAGTAACGGTTTCAGTCCATTAGTTTAAAAATTGCGATTTCAGTCCATTAGTTTCATTTTCGTAACCATTTCAGTCCACTAACTTAACTCCATCCATTTATTTTGTTAACTTTGAGTTAACTAACTAATTCAGGGACGGTTTTCGTCAGTTTTAGAAACACAGGGACTTAAGTGTAAACTCTAAAACATTAAAACAAAAAAAATAGTAAATTCCAAAAAATCAAAAAAATTCCAAAAAAACCAAACAAATTCCAAAAAATTCTAAAAAATCAAAAAAATTCTAAAAAAATCTAAAAAGTCCAAAAAATCCGTTTCGGCGCGAACTGTTTCGAACCCGAACCGTTTCGAGCTTAACCGTTTCGACGCGAACCGTTTCGACCCGAACCGTTTCGAGCTGAACCGTCCGTACCGTTTCGACCGGAACCGTTTCGAGCTGAACCGTTTTGACGCGAACCGTTTCGTCCCGTACCGTTTCGACCCGTACCGTTTCGAAGCCGAACCGTTTCGAACCAAACCATTTCGAACCGAACCGTTTCGAACCGAACCGTTTCGACCCGTACCGTTTCGAAGCCGAACCGTTTCAAGCCGTACCGTTTTGAACCGAACCGTTTCGAGCTGAACCGTTTCGAACCGAACCGTTTCGAACCGAACCGTTTCAAGCTGTACCGTTTCGACGCGAACCGTGCCGTATCGAACCGTGCCGTATCGAACCGAAACGGTTCGGCTTCGAAACGGTACGGCTTCGAAACGGTTCGGGTCGAAACGGTACGGTTCGATACGGTTCAGCTCGAAACGGTTCGGTTCGATACGGCACGGTTCGGTTCGAAACGGTTCAGCTCGAAACGGTTCGGTTCGAAACGGCACGGTTCGGTTCGAAACGGTACGGCTTGAAACGGTTCGGCTTCGAAACGGTACGGGTCGAAACGGTTCGGTTCGAAACGGTTCAGCTCGAAACGGTTCGGCTTCGAAACGGTACGGGTCGAAACGGTTCGGCTCGAAACGGTACGGGTCGAAACGGTTCGCGTCGAAACGGTTCAGCTCGAAACGGTTCGGGTCGAAACGATACGGACGGTTCAGCTTGAAACGGTTCGGGTTTGAAACAGTTTGCGCCGAAACAGATTTTTTGGATTTTTTAGAATTTTTTAGAATTTTTATGATTTTTTAGAATTTTTATTATTTTTTAGAATTTTTTGGAATTTGTTTGGTTTTTTGGAATTTTTTTGATTTTTTGGAATTTACTATTTTTTTTGTTTTAATGTTTTGGAGTCTACACTTAAGTCCCTGTGTTTCTAAAACTGACGCAAACCGTCCCTGAATTAGTTAGTTAACTCAAAGTTAACAAAATAAATGGATGGAGTTAAGTTAGTGGACTGAAATGGTTACGAAAATGAAACTAATGGACTGAAATAGCAATTTTTAAACTAATGGACTGAAACCGTTATTTTTGACAAACCTCAGGGACGAAAACAGTAATTAACTCAACTTTTTATCTCACATACTAACTTGCCATGTCAGCATGCCAAGTTGGATAAAATGGCCACATCAGCAAAAAGAACTAACCCAGTTAGTGTTTATTTAACGACGGGGTGACACAGCAACCCAAGTGTTAAGTTGGGAGTGCTGTGAGCCAAAGTCAAAGTTGAGAGTGCCAGCGGCCAAATGTCAATAGTTGGGGGGTGTTTAAATCCATTAACCCTATATAATATAATAATAATGATGATAACATTGGCGAGTCGAGCTTGAGCCGAGCTTTAACTCGTTTAAGCGATATTGAAACGATCTCAAGCCGAGCTTTTAGCTCGTTTGAGGTTGTTGTCAAAATAGCTCGAGCCGAGCTCGAGCTTTGGGTTTTACTCGCGAGCCGAGCTTTGAGTTTTACTCGCGAGCCGAGCTCGAGCTCAAATAAGTAGGCTCAAACCGAGCCGAGCTAGAACTTGAGCTTCATAAAAACGTGACGAGCCGAGCTCGAGCCTAGTCGAGCTTGGGCTCGGCTCAACTCGTTTACACCCCTAGATCGGAACCGTCACCCGATGTTGCAGATGTCACCGGTTAAAGGAGTGGTTGTTAATTGAAGGGTAGGGGTGGGGTGGGTTGAAGGTGACTGTGGAGGTGGTGGAGGGTTCAAGGTGATGGTGGAGGTGGTGGATTGAAGGTGGTGGTGGTGGGTTCAAGGTGGTGGCTGTGGTGATGGGTTTTAGAGAGAGAGGGGGAGGAAGATGAGGGTGATCTTTGTTTTTTTTTTTTATTGTTCAGGGACAATTTAGTCATTTCGTATACATTTAACTGAGAAAATTAACATGGGTTAGTGATAAGGATCACCCGAGTGTAAAATTTGCAACAACTGAGACCAACTCTGTTATTAGTAAACCACTGGGATCAAGTCTGCAATATTTGCAAACCATAGAGACCAACCAAGCATTTAACTAAATTAAAAATATATAGTTGATGAAAAATAATATTTTTTAAGAGAGAATCAAGCTCAAAGATAATAAATTAAGAGTAAATTAGTAAATTACACTTAGGTCCTTCCGTTTGGCCTAGAATTTGTCGATAACATTCTTATGCATCGGCAACCCCATGACTTTTCAAAATGTGTATAATGTATACATAAAATTGAAAATTATATATAAAAAATCCGATTTGATTAATCCCGGTTAATCCCGAGTAGTCGCTAGTCCCCACCTCAACGGCTGACTAACGACTAGCGAGTTCTCCAATAATAGTGGTTTATAATAGTGGTTTCGTTGGAACCAGAGTGTTTTGGCCATTTCTTATCTTCTGTTTCCTCGGCTATTAAATGGATGCTCAACCACTGGATTGATGGGTCCATTCCCAACTCAAATTTCAATATGACATTGATGCCATTAATGACTCTGTCTATTTCAATTTCAATTTCATTTCATCACTATTTTGGGTCCTCTAATAAAGATATTGGATTATAAATAAAGTGAATTCCCCTTCGTTTTCTTTGTTATAAAAATAGATTTAGGAATTAAAGTATAAATTGAGAGCGATGGTGTAAATTTGTTTTCATGTAGTCTGTTGTGTTGCTCGTTGTTAATAAAAGTTGCCTTTCAAAAAAAAAAAAAAAAAAAAAAAATCTTTTGTTCTATTGCACAAGTGTTCACATTCTTGACTTCTAGTAACAATACAACATTAACATGATCATATGTATTGCTGAGAAGGTATCCTAAACTGTTTTTTTATGTGTTTACATTAAAGCTTCTACCACCTAATCAGTATTAATCTTGATTTAAGTGTGTGTGTATATTTCACATTGACATTATAAATTGTTGTGCATAAAGGAAAAGGGAAAGCAACCTGCCTAATTGCCAGCATGAAATTTAACCTTGAATTCGGTTCTACACGAACCAATAGCCCACCCGACCCGAGAAAACCTAGTAACCCATAACGCCCCACCGGCCCCCGTATCTAATGGTCCGCTCCTTGGGTTCCATTTCCAACTTTTTTGGTTTGGTCCCGGTTCGAGTTTAACCCTATGATCACCCCTAGGCGCTGGTAGGGCGGAGTGGTGACGACAACGAGTAGGCGGTGAAGAGACAATGGGAGTGGGTGTTGCTTACCTATTTGGACCTTTTTTGATAGTTGCCCGTTGACCCATTGTCTAACTTGAGTAGACCAAAATTGACCCGTTAAGTAATTTAAGGATAACCCAAAATTGAGTCTGGATTGCCCACCTATAGTTTTTAAAATTGGTATAGGTTAACACATGACATGGATAAACACAAAACTTGAAAGTGTGACTTCAACACACTAATTCATATGTTTAACAGTTATTACTAAATTGTGTCATTTTAACACTTATGTTACCTTTTCAATAATCATGCACTACTTCAGCATAGTCACGTAATGAAAATTATATAAATGTGCATTTTAATTCAAATTTCAAAAATACAGATTGTAGTTAAAACACTAAAGTGGTAAAACAACATTTCACACACAATATTTGGTTGGCGTAATCAAAAACTGAAATAAACGACTGCATCAAGCACTGCAAAATTTATATGTTATATTTTCGACAAATCAACTTCCATCCGGATCGAAGCTCTTAAATAAATTTGATAGAAACGCAACAAGAGAACATTAACATATATATAAACAATATAAAAAGATCAATCTCAAATTAAGAGTTCCGTTTTCGTAATTATTTAGAAAATAATCAACCTTAGATTGATCATGGTGCCACACTCCCACTCCCCTGGTTACTCCCTAAAAAAACTATTTTCGCTATATCCACCCGACCCCTGTATATATAATAATTATAACATATAGTTTTTATAACTATATTGGAAAATAGTTTCTAATATGTTTTAATCATGTATAAAATTAAACAGAAAAACAACCAACCAATTTGGAAACACCACTAAACCTTTCACCCAAATAAAAGTAAAGATTTGAAATGCACGATCATGATACATCCTACCAAAAGCAATTAACTAGTCAAAGTGTTTAGGGGCTTCTATTCATTATGAAACGACAATCTTTAAAACAAACGTCATATGCATGCATATTAACAGATTTGATTATATATGTAATATAAAGTCCGTGTCTGAAACTAACCAACCACCATGTTTACGACTGCACCGTTAGTGAACCCAAAACGTTCTCCCCGACTTCACTCTTACAGAGTGGGCATGAGGCATTAATCTTTAACCACTTGTCCACACAATCCTTGTGAAAGAAGTGAGTACACGGCAACTCCCGTAGTTCATCATTGTTTGCGTACTTTGCCAAACAAATGCAGCATACCTATGGAAAAAATACCAGTAAAACACTGCCTTTCCCAAACTTATTACGTTTTTTATAAATAACCTCCCTTGTCAAATATGATGAATTGAAAACAAGTATGCAATTTCATTATAATCTAACTTTTTGAATCAAATGGCATAAGATACTATAATACTATGGGACCTAGGGGTGTCAATCGTGTCAGATTGCGGGTTAGTGGATTAAAATGTTCAACCCGAACCCGACCCATATTATTATTCGGGTCAAAGATTTCAACCCTAAACCGCACACATATAAATTCGGGTCAACCCGAACACGACCCATTTAACCCGTATTCCTAAATGAGTCATAGAAGTTGATGATTTATAAGCGAGTTGTTAGACTTTAAGCGGATTATCAGTAACATGTTTAATGGTGGGTATGACTGTGACAAGTAAATAATATAATGTGTCAAAACTAACATTATTATGACCAAGTGACGACTTACCATGTAAAATAGAAACGGAAAAAAAAACAAAAATATAAAAGTTTTTTTTTAAATACTTAAACGGGTTAATGGGTCAACCTGTTTTTATACTGGTCACCCCGAACCCGACCTGTTTTTAATACGGGTCAACCCGACCCCGACCCATTTTTTTAAACAGGTCGTGTTACTTGACCCAAACCTGTTTTTTTTCGTGTCGGGTTCGGGTTGGGTTTCCGGTTTTGTTAATCGACCCATTGGAACCCATTTGACCCGTTCCATTTTAAGCCAACTTCTTTGGATTTTACTTGTATGACCCGCTTGAGACAAAACATAACTCGGATTTACACATTGATAAGTAAATGCGTCAAAACCGCCACGACTAGTTGCCAGCTAATTGTTTTATGTGAAAGCGAAAAAGCTAGAAATAAATAAGGGAAGAATGGACTATTTGACTTACAGCGTCTTCTCCAGACACAACACGCTCGTTTTGTGTTCCTGCAGCCACGATCCCCCCACCTTCATTAGCACCCGCATGGCTATCTTTGTTATGTTTGTGTTTTTTAATTTTAAATTTATAGGTAGGCAGAGAATTAATAGATTCTGTAGTTGCCCCTCGGTTTTGCGATAAATCCTCCCTGAAGCCCAGAACGGAAATGATACAGGGAAGACAGCAGCAGATTGTGGCACACAAGATGAATGGCATTGCATACCCGATACAGCTGAACGTAAGAAACACTAAACATAACCTGGCAAGATTAATAACGTTTATAAGTCAACATAATGATGAGGTGGCAGATGACATGGCTTTGACTTTTGACTTGTACCTGTACAGGTTGGGAGCATCAGCAGCAGAAGAATGGCCTCCGAAGATCCACACGTTCCCGACAACAAACCACACCGCAAAGAAGCAATCCAAACCCATTTTGAAGTATTCAACAAGTACTTTGAGTCTGCAACAGTAACAACATTTTTGTTATTAGACATGTACATATTTAGGGCTGCAAATGAACCAAACGTTCAGCGAACGGTTCGTGAACCGTTCGGCGGAAAATTCGTTTGTGTTCGTTCGTTTATTAGACAAACGAACATAAACAGAGGCCGCGTTCGTTCATTTATGTTCGTGAATGTTCAGCAACATGTTCGTTTATGTTCGATAGTTTATTAGTGTTTTTATATTTTATCTAAATACTTCAAAATTTCAACAAATAAAATATTTAATAAGCATCAGTGTATTATATATTCTGTTCATGAACGCCTGTTTGTGTTCCTTTGTTTCCATTTGTGTTCATGAACATTAGTTTGTGTTCATGAACGTTCGTTTTCGTTCGTTGCTTAAAATTAACAAACGAACACGAAACAAGTTCATTTCCTTAACAAACGAACATGAACATAAAATCTCATTCGGTAAGTGTTCATGAACAGTTCGTGAACACATGTATTTCTTAACAAACGAATTCTCTCAGTTCATTTACAGCCCTATACATATTTAGTAACAGCATATTACTATATCGCACTTATTGGTATGTGTGAGCCACATACCTTGCAATCAGTAAACTCGCTATAGGCCTTGTTGTACCAGAGTTGTTGCGAGTGCCCACTATTGAATTCGTTGCATTTGAAGAAGAAGTTAAAGAAGTGGCAATAGCAGAAAGGCTGCCGGAAGAAGGCTGAGCTGGTTCTTGGTCTGATGTTTGATTTCTAAAATAAAAACGCCAAAATAGCAACGGGAGAGTTGCAACACATCCAGAAGCATAACCAATAACCCATGTGAATAACGGAGCATGAGGATGCTCATGCCTTGATGAGGATAAAACAATTATTGCTGCTATTATTTGACTAATGGTTATAACTAATTCTATAGATATCCAGTAACCAGAATTCAATGGGCTCCTGCGTCTTCCAGTGCCATTCCCCCTTCTAGCAAACGGTGTTCTTCTCTCGTTTGTAAGTGAAAAAGGATGTTGGAAAACGGGAATATTGACACTAGTAGAAGGTTGTTCTTCGTTTTGCTGCGAGTTTGACTCGGTAATCGGTCTATCTTGGGTAATATCAATCACATGCCCGGCATATTCAACAGTTTGTGGTCGATCCATTAATAGTGGTGGTTAGTTTGTTTGGATTTTAGAATGTGGGCCCAGTACACAAACACCGTATTCAAATAGTGATACACTGAACACATGAGATAGCAACACCAAAGAACGCCTTCAAAACAAGTAAACGACACTGGACACCTTTCTGTCTTATGCTGCCAATAAACTTCAAAATTCACAAAACCAATACATGATGAGAATAATGAGATGTTCAGCCTACCAAGATGGAAAATGCATATCATGAAAAATATAATGTCACATATAAATTGAAATGTCATCTTGCTCTAGTAAAGGTAAGTATAAATATCTATTAATAAAACTATTGAAGAGAACTTTTATTCTAATGTTCTTCACTCGCAGCATGGAATTAAATTTTATTCCAATTGTTGCTTGCATAGGGAGTGTTCAAATCAGAAACAAGAAATACGTTGAGAACCACGAGAACTGCATAATACACTTGTACATAAGATGATTACGTAACCGCCACATTTTCTCTCTCACACTACCTTTGATCATCTCCAATGCATTATATACATACC
Organism: Helianthus annuus; assembly: GCF_002127325.2. Lineage (NCBI taxonomy): Eukaryota > Viridiplantae > Streptophyta > Magnoliopsida > Asterales > Asteraceae > Helianthus > Helianthus annuus. Next base: position 13,270,429 of record NC_035449.2, read on the forward strand.
ATTATGCAGATCTCGCAGTTCTCACGTCATGGTATAAAGGCTAACCCCGCTAACTTAACAAGATTGTTCACGTCCTGCTAATAGAGGGAAACATTGCGTAAATTCAAGTTCTAAGTACTTCAATAAGTGATAACTGATAACTTTTGCTGAATAATTCTTGGTAACAAAATATCAGTCCTCTTAATTCAAACTCAAAACCCTAACTACAGTACCAGAAACTCAAAATCATAAACAGAAAACACCAATTCATCATACTTTCAAACATATCCCTACTTGTCTACTAGCTACAACTTAACAAACAACAGTTTACAATCAAATCATCAATACTCTTATAAATGTACAAAAACATAATACCTAATCCACAATATATCAACATATACACCATCTATCCAAAAGCCCTATGAAAAATCAACCAATCCTCCATACCTAACATCACAATTTCAACTCTAACAATAAGTATCCACAGATCTCTACACAAACAATACCTAATTATTCAACAACGAATCAATACAACAGTAAGTTCTCAATTTCTCACAAAATCGCACAATTCAAAACCCTAACAGTTCAACATACCGATTGTGCAGCGTGTTTCAGCTGATTTCTCGCAACAACAACAGAAGAAATCGAAGATGAACTGACCGGTGAGTATGCAGTAAAACTCGAAACGAATCGGTTGAATTTCTGGTGTACCTGTGAAGATAATCGTTCGATTGATTTGCAAACACACACACAGAGTAATGATTTTTTTAACTTTTGTTATCGGGAGATAGATACAGGTAGTGTGTAAGTATATTTTTATATTATAGAGTGTCAGGTTTGACTTTTCTATTTTGCTTGATGACTGTGACTTTGGATATTCTTTTGCTGTGCGGCTACAAAGGTACAGATAGTAATGCACAACGTACAACTGTTTAAAGAGTCGTTGTAAGTTGTAACTTTAGCTTTTGGACACACGTTAATTTGATTTCAAGTTACGATAGCCTTTTTATATTCTTGTGGTAAAATATTCAATATTATTCCATATATAACTTTTCAAGTTTTTTTGTACATCATCACTTGTATATTGAGCTTTGGGAGTTTTTCAAAAAAAAACCTTGATTTTTTACTTTTAACTTCAAACTTTTTACCTTTTTCATTTTAACCATACATAATTTGTTTTTTTAACTTTAACCCAAAACTTTTCATTATTTGCAATTTAACTTCGCAACTTTTGTCACTTATACTTTTCATCTTTCGCAAATTTTCGTTTTACGTATAGTTCTAAATTTTTTTGAGTTCGAGTTAATACAACGCAACGTGCATGTGTGGTTCAACGTTTTTACCTCTATTTTCCTATGTTTGACAGGTTCGTCGCAACACGCATACCATAGGTCAAGTCAGTGTTGGTGGTCGATTACGGTTGTGTCACATTAGTACTATTTGACATCGTTTTACGCCCCGCCGCAACGCGGGGTGTGATTCGGGGTTTTTCAAAGAAAAAATAGTTATGCATATGGTTGTCTTAACGTTGGCTTTGGGGGTTTTTCAAAAAAAAAATGATTTTTTTTACTTTTCACCCAAACGTATTTCATAAATTACTTTTAACACAAAACTATTTGTTTTATTACTTCTAACCCAAAACTTTTTAACTTTTTTTACTTTCAACTTGGTCCTTTATAGTTTTTATTTTCCGTAAATTTTCGCTTTATTCTTGGTTCTAAATTTTGTGGCTTAACATGTTGCAACGTGCGTCTTTGGTTTTACGTTTTTACATTTCGTTCTAATTTTGCGAGTTAACACGACGCAACGTGCGTGTGTGGGTGAGCGTTTTTACATCGTCTAATTTTTCCCCGTTTGACAAGTTTAACATAACGTGCGGGTCCTAGATCGACTTAGTTATAACTAAAGATTCCCCGCCGCATTGCGGCGGGCCGCAATCCTAGTTGGAATAAAACTAGTAAGGGTGTAAGGAGTGGTTAAACACTTTGAAGTGTCAAACCAAAAAACCGACCAATTAGAGCGCGCCATGTCAATCAAAAGTGTTTAAACTTTGGTGAAAAGTGTTGGCAATGGTTTAAACACTTGGTAAAGTGGTAAACTATTTTTTTTTAAAAAAAGGAAAAAGTTGTGATTGGTTGAGATAGGAATGGACCCCACCCACAATACCCCCTCTCTCTCTCTCACTACCCTCTCTCTCTTATTTTCCCGATCGGCAATATGTTACCGATTTACAAAGAAACCGACGCGGCAAAGGGGTTGGCGGCGGTGTTGCCGCGCAGCAAACCAGTTTGCCACTTCCCTTTGCCGCACCACACCGTATACCCTAAGATATTCAATATAGGAATAAAACTATCATTTTCTAACGAAGATATATATCATATTTTTGTTTGTTATATCTCAACCGTCAAAATAACCCTTAATATATTATTATAACTAACAAAATGGGTTAGGCTATTGGTAAGGGGTCAACTGTTACGGATTCGGGTATTTCTCATCACACACAAATACGAAGAAAACTACAAGAAAAAAAAAACAAAGATAACACACGAGAAATACATAGTTTGGTCGATATGTCATACGCTGCCACAAGAATATTCTTTATTGCTTTCTGCCTCGCACATGATAAGGATATTTATAATTACAAAACATAATATATAGAGACTAATATAGGGTTTACAACTTGTTGAACAAGAAAATATAAATGGGCTAGAGTAAAGAGATATTGGGCCAGCCCAAGGCCTATCATGTGGCACAATGAAATTTTTTAATGGGTATGAAATTAAATAGGCACACATTTCCACACTTTAACCATTCACGATCGTTATTCCTCTCACGGGCTTGCCCATCACGCCCCCTTGGGGTGGTGTTTCACGCCAAGTCATGCCCCAACTCATGCCACGTGGCATGGACATTAAACCATTACAAATAACCTTATGAAAAGTCTCGAGTTGCAAGTCAAAACAGTTGAACAGGTATTTTAGAAAGTATGGTAAACACATGACGTTTTAGAAAGGAAAATATCTAGATAATAGATATTTACGCTAGAGTGGCGGTGACATCAGTGGTGGTGGTTGGTGCTGGCCCATTTGGTGCAGTTGTAAGTAAATTGAGTAGCAAACAAAAGTTACACGAATGTAGCCCGTTTTTTGAATGCATTCCGGGATATATATGGTCACATGACTCACATACAATGTCTTTCAGTTGTGACATAATGGAAACAACTACAAAGTACCAGAATTGGTTACAACAGGTGGTTAATTACCACTTACAACATGGAGCTAGAAAATGGACGCAGCCGGCCAATAATTAATCTCATTGTACGTCAGCAACACGAATATTAGAACAGCGGTTTCACAGGTTTCTGGGAGATTAATGTTGCAACACTCTTGTACTGTCACAAAGAAAACAATGGTTATCAGACCATAACATAATCAAACTAGATCATGATTCATGATGATGATGGTGATTGGTGAGTAATTTGCAAGGGCGTTTACCTTCTGTTGCTTGTACTTTTGGCGTATAGCAAGGAGAGGACTGGCGTTGTTAAGTTGCAGATCTTGGAGGGCCAGAACCGTAACTTTTAGCTCGGGTGCCTTGTAACTAGTATAATGTTCTAACGTAGCATTCTGCAATCAGTACAAGAATATATGTTTTGGGTAAGTTGTCTGTTTTAAATCTTTATGTTCAATGGGGCGATATATAGTTATTTTTAGATGTGTATATTTTGCGGATAAACGTAAGCAGGAAATAGTAGATAAAAACAAACACTGACCCATGGATCTTCATCCTGATCAAGTGTCCATTTGGCTAAGTATACGGCCGAAGCAGCAATGAGGGACGGTAGGAACTTTACAAAACGGTACTCGATTTGACTTAGCTCGGCTAAATAGTTTGCCAGAAATTCCAACTCTATAACCGGAGCCTGCAATTGAAGGCAATATATGATTTTATACCACTATTCAAATTTTATCATTCTGTTTGTTTCAAATAATTCCTAAAGATTATATTCACTTACCTTGTAAGAACTTTGTGCTGCCAAAAGGAATCTCCTGAAAAATGAAATTGAACAAATTGAGCATGGAAAGACCAAGTAAGTTTGCATACTCAGTTTCACTCATTTCCATTTTGTGGGCCCATCATTATGAATTTAGAGGTGTCAATTTTGTCGGTTCGGTGGGTTTCAGGTTGTCGAACCGTTCAACCAAAACACGACCCATGTATTTATTCGTGTCAAAGACATCAACCCTCATCCACATAAATTGTGTAGCCTGAACACAACCCGTTTAAATCATTTATCAAAATGGGTCAAACGAGTTGTAATCAAGTTGTTAACGAATTTGACATGTTGGTGGGTTGTTATAAATGCGTTAAACTAGTTGACATGTTTAGCCTGCTTAATTAAACGGGTTAATCTTGTCAACCTGAACATGACCCATTTATAAACGGGTAAGATATGGTGACCCAAAACACGATTATTTTCGTGTTGTGTATATGAGACCCATAAAAAATACTTGATATGTTACAGATGAAGACGACAACCTCAGGAACTTTTTGATAGTTGGAACAGAAAGCTGGAAGCTCAATACATCCAGTATTTGATGCTCCATCTCCAATACCTGCTCGTAACAACTTTAGTTATTAACTAATTCTTTAATGTGGACCCTATGATGCTAAGTAGAACATGTGCTTAACATACATCTGCCCTTGTGTAGGTGCTGTCAGTGATGAAACAGAATTCTTCAACCCGTGGAGCACAAATTTCTTCATACTTCCTTAAAACATATAAAGACTGTTTAAAAAAGTTTCTAGAAGTTTTATGTATCTTGATAAAGAAGAGAACTCACGAGGCAACAAGCATGCAGGTTATACCGAGCAACTGGAGTCTGCGTTTTCCGATACATTTCTTAGAGAGATAAATATCTATGAGAGCAACTGTTAGGTAAAATGTTTCTGAAGCTAGTCCATATTCTTCACAGACCTAAATTCAGAGTTCAAACTCTAACAATTAACTACTGACTGAAGAATATAAGGTTAACTGCAATAATATAAACTTTAAGCCGATAGCCTTATACAACGGTAAGACACTGACGATAATATTAAAACTTGCATGCTTCTAAAGTAATAACTAATAAATATAGAAGGCTCAAGAACTAACCTCCACAAGCCAGTCAATAAGAATGCTCCGCATTTCTTGTGTGATTTCCAGTTGCACGGTTTTCATGTAATCAGTGGAGTGCCTCCACTTAAGCTGTAGATAAAACAGGTACTTCATGATAAGTAAAAAAGAAAAGAGATTTTCATAGTTACACAGAACCACACACACGCATGCATACATAGTTACATTCATATATATTTGGACCGAGAGAGTGTGTGGTGTGTTTACCTAAATATAAAAGTTAATACACAGATGGGTCTATGTGGTTTACCAAAATTTTGGATTTGGTCCCCAGCTTTTTCCAAAAGGACACGAATGGTCCCTCTAGTTTGCATTGTGTAATGCATTTGGTCCCTAGCCAACAAATCTAAAGGTTTTAGTAGGTCCAATTTAGGGACTAAATGTGTTACAAAGTGCAAACCACCAAGACCATCCATGTACTTTAGGAAAAAGCTAGGGACTAAATGCATTACAAAGTGCAAACCACAGGAACCATCCATGTACTTTTAGAAAGCTAGGGACCAAATCCAAAATTTTGGTAAACCACAGGGACAATCCGTGTACTTTATTCTATATGTAAGAACTACAGATAAATGATTTCTAAACCTTGCACCTTGTATAGAAGTTTGGTTGGTTTTTTGAGAATACAAAAACTTAAAGACAAAGGAGGTATTAACCAATGAATCGATGTCAACAGCTATTCAGATTTCAGACCTCGTTGGTGCATAAATTGGCATGTATTTCTGCAGCATACAAGCTGCACATTTGAGGACCCTTGTGCTTAGAATCAATATCGATAACAGACTCATCATTCGTAGCTTCCACTTCAACGGTAATTATGCTTTCTCCTGCATTATACAACAATAAAACATTCTGTGATGAGCTTCCATGCCCATAGTGTTTGTCAGATATCCAACTAGAAAGATTCAACTCTAGCATAGTACCAACGCTGACTGTTATATCATTTTCTGATGTTAGCTGTGAATTTGCTTCACATAATTCATTTGCACTCTGTTTGGTTACGGTTTCTGCTGCTTTTGCATTTCTCTTCTGAATCTGAGGGTCCACCGGAATAGATCGTGCCACTTTTTCGTTCTTCTTGACTGCACATCTTTTGACCCGCTTGCTAATCTGACAACAAGCAATACCAACAGAAAATAAATTTTGTATTCTAATTTACAAATATAAAAACTGAAAGCTGCTACAAATATGTACCTGTGCTTTATTTCCATTGGGAACTTTTATGCTGGATTCATTAAATGAGTTGTTAGTGATGTCCTTAAGAACAGCCCTTTTCTTGGCTTGGACCGTAGGGGCAACAACAGTAAGAGGGGCCCGCTTATGATCCTGTTTCGCCACAGGTTGTAGTGGTGGAAGGCCCGCTGATGCCCCAAATACTTTTGCACGTGCTCTAGTAACTCGTCCAGTTGGCCCTTGGATATTAGCAGCAGGTACGTTTTCTATATTCATGTCTCTTTGCCTTGAAGAAGATCGGTGCATGATGTTATATTAACTCGCTTTCCATGAATGCTGCAGCTAAAGCATTTACATTAACGTTAGCAACTATAAACATCCTTATCGTGACACAAATCGCTTGTTATGTGTAACTGTGTCTGTGTTAGAACTGCAAATTGTTTGAACACCCTAATATTCTAGTGTAACTGTGTAAGTATTAGGAACAGAACTATCAATAAATCCATATTGTGTCAAGAACTACATAAACATGTTATTAGTCCATTTTTTTTCCTAAGCAGACACACTACATATTAATTATCAATACATCCACATACAATAGCCAAGACATTATTAATACGGTTTCATCAACCAACGTATTGAGTTACTAAAATCACCAAACACACTAATAACATAAAAACAAAAACAACCTAAAAATATTTTTACTGTTCCCATATCAACTTCCTTCACCAACAGTAAAATCAATCAACATTACCAATTACTGATATCCAATTCCGGTTATATTCTATTCATCAGCGCAAAACTATTGAAAACCAACAATCCAGAGGTATACATAGAGATCAAAAACCTTGATAGAACTCTTCTATGTATCATCACACTATCACAGAACTCTTCTATCTGTATGTAAACGTACTTATACATCTGTTAAAACATTCTTATTTTGCTTGTGACAAGTAAAATGTATATCAAATTAGCGAAAAAGGCAAAAGGACTTTGTAAATTCTATCCCTGCAGTGTTCCGTCAGTTAATGAATCACCATTTATTAGTTTTTCGTGTTATGAATTTACATCGAGATGGTAAACGGGCAACAGGTTGCGCCGCTACCCCTTTTTAATAGCAAAACCCTAACATAAGGTAGATCTCAAGATACTAACAACTTAACAAGCATATAGGCATATAGCATACATTATATTTAAAAGCTTCTTAAAACAGAATCCTAAGTAAGTATAACAAACCCTAAGGCCTCATTTGTTACAACAAAAGTCTAAAATAATCATCATATATTATAAACTAATTCTCCTGTTCAACAAGTATATTTAAATAATGAATCAAGTACAAAACAAAATAGAAGAGCAATCAAAATGTCGTTACCGAAATTCCAAAACAATAAATAAATATCAAAGGAGCGTCAGAACTCTGCTGTTGCTTTCTTCCAAAAAGTCAAATACAGAGGTCGGTCAAACCAGCATAGAAATTAATAACTTATACTCTAAACAATTCTAGAATAAGCATTTCGATCTTATTTTGAAGACGTAAATCGATAACGAAGGACCTAAAGTAGAGAAAACGATAAAATTAGAAATTCAAAACGTCAAACACACGAATGTTGCAGATCTATGCAGCTAATTGAACTTAAACGGATTCAAATCATACAAGTATAGTATATGAATATGCATTTTGAAAGTGAATTAAATGAAATGTGTAAGATGTATGAGCTCACTGTGCGTTTTAGAGCCTCAGGTCAACAATGGCGTGTGAATAGAGCAACCGAGCTAGGGCTCCATTGGAGTGTATCACGTAGAGGAGATATAGATTGATAGATATATAGAGAGAGATAGAGAGAGTTTGAGAGTAAATATATAGAGAGAGAGTGGGAAGTGAAGAGTAGGGGAGCGGGATAGAGGGAGACGGTTCAAACTTGCAAAAATTGCTATCGGCACTCTTTGTTTTACTTCTTCCAGTATGCATCATCACTTTTATTGTGTTCTGGATGCTACTACAAATATACTATGCTACTCATTAATGTCATCATTTAAATTTTATTGTCAACATGTTAGTTAAAAGGTTGTGAAAAAGCTAAAAAAGAAAAGTTAGTGGAGAAAATCTAAGACTAGAAGGTATGGGGGCCGGCTTGGCCCGGCTTGGCCCGGCGCCGGACCCCCACACCGCCCCCCTCTTCCGGCAAGCATCACAACCGGCAACCTCCAGCCGGGTGTGCCGGGCCATCCCCTCCTTCCTCCTCTCACATAACCTATACATACATACATATATATACATAAAGGGGTTCATCCCCCACCCCCCTAGATCCATCCCCTCCAAGCCACTCCTACGTGGCGCCTATGTGGCGGCTCATCCCCTCCAAGCCCATCCAAACCATACCTTCTAGTCTAAGAAGATTAGAGAATTCAAATTTTTTGTTAATTTTTTTCAAATATAACTTTGTTTTTTTCTTAAACAACTTTAAACTGAGCTATGATGTTGGCCTAGTTAAGGTGGGCGACGGCCCAAAGCCCAAAATTTTAAATTTTTGGAAATATATTTTAGAGTAAACTTCTATTGTGTTTCCTGTGGTTTGGTGGTTTTAACGTTTTTGCCTCAAACCTTTAAAAATGGACATTTTACTCACTGGTCTATACAAGCTATCTCTATTATACTCCCCGCCTCAAACGTCGTTCATTTCAACTGTTAAAGGACTGTCACATGCCCCTCATGTGAGGGGCAAATCTGTCATTTCCAAACCCTGATATTTATAAACCATTTAAAATCCCTAAGTTCAGTATTATAGTCTTGATTCCCCCAAAACGATGTCGTCTGAACCAAACCCTAAATCAACAAAACCAGAACCTGAACCAGCACTATTCAAATCAAAATTAACATAATCTTCCCACTGATCAATCGATCGCTTATCAAACGCACGCCGAATCATTCCCTGCACGTGATCATAATAATATTCGGAAACCCTAGGTGGATCGGTGACGTCATCGTCGGAATAATGGTTGAAGATGTCGTCTTCTTCTTCTTCGTCTGAAACCTTAGAGAATGGATCGTCGTCTTGAACGGTGTCGTCTAGGATGTTGATGCGGTCGTCGTTGGAGGTACGGTCTTCGGGATTGGAGTATTCGAGGAGAGGGTTGGAGGTGAGGTCGGAGTGGTGGTGGTGGGGGTGTGGTAGTTGGTGGGATATGAGGCGGATGTAGTGTAACACCCCGTGTTTGTTTCGCTCGGCCGTCCACCAGTCTAGAGATCGGGACTGGAAAACGCCGATTGCATTTAGGGTACGGAGATTTTCAGGACAGCCGCTTTGGCGCAGAGTGACTTCAATCGAATCAAACCATTGAAACATGGCGGTAGGGTCATCTTCTCCAGTAAACTCTTTTGGTCCGCATGCCTTGAACTGTTTGAAACTGAAAACGGTCTTGTTAGCATCCTTAGGTGTAACACCCCAAAAATGTTTACTTAATAAGTTAAAGTTTATTTAAAAACTTGACTTAGTTAGTGGGATTTAATTTGCATGATATAAATGATAAAGGGGTGAAGTTTAAAACTAAATAAGTAAAGGAACTTGAGGGACTAAAGTTGTAACATGTCAAAATTAAAGTTAATTAAATTTAAAAAAAAGAGTTAAAAACCCACACACACTCTGTGCGTGGGTTCTGGACGATCGAACAGAAGACAAGGGTTGAAACCCTAGCATCAAGAAATCAAGCAATTTAGCTTGAATCAAAGGAAAAATTCGATGCATGATTCCCTAAACTCGAGTAGCTAACCTCAATTTCCGAAGTGGTAAGTTTAATTTTCTGGAATCATGATTTGTAGGATGAAGAGTTCAACCCAATTTCGAATTCTTGTATCAAATATGAGAAATCTGAGTTAGGATTACTTTCTAGAACAAGAATTATGTTTGATTTTAGGTTATTTGAACGATTCTTGTAAAAACCCACTTCAAGAAAAACTGTGTTATGAATAGGATGATCAAAGTAGTTATAATCATGTGAAATCTTGAAATATGATGATGTTGTAATGCTTGAATCTTAGAAAATTTATGTGGGATAAAAGAAAGATATGAACATGGATTGATTGTTGATGAGTTATAAAGATGAACTAGTAGGATTCATGCTTTGTATACTTGTGCATAATGCTTGTAAATACAATGCCCACCAAGTGTTCGATGAAATGCTTAAGAGAATAAATATGTGTAATTTGGAAGATGATGGAATGAAATTTAGTTGTACTAAATAAATGGATGAATGTGTTGATATAGGAGTGAAAGAAGAAGGTTCGAACGCTAGGAAATCGGAAGGATCACAAGACCAAGGTATGATCATTCGCATACAAAACTTACTTAATTTTTGTTAGTATTCATGTAAACAACCATTGTTGAAATGTTTATGGTGATTAGTAAGTAGCTAGCAAATCCCTTGCGGATTTGGTTATGATAATGAAAGTTATGATAAGCTATGCAAGTCGACCGGTTCTAGTTGAACAAGTCGAGTTAGAATAAGCTACCATCCGTTTTGAATGGGTGGTCATGAATGCTATGACGAAAGCTTGAAGTTTAATCCGTTATACGGATGGAAAGAAAGAATTATGTTGAAAGCAATTAACCCGATGTTACCGGGTCGTAATGTCACAACCCCCGATCCCTATCTCCCGGGAACGGGCGGCCGTGAACCAGTTTCGGTGGTATCACATTTTATTTATCCAATTTGGCAGCGGAAATTTTCATCAGGATCGTAGTTAGGAAATATTTAATCAGAGTAAACCACCACGTTTATAATATTAAACATATGGGTAAAAACCCAAGTTTTCAATACACACGTTTCATAGGAATAAATCCTATTTATTTAATAAAACATCCATTTTATTCTTAGGTAACTTTATTGCCACTTTTTCCAAGCCTTCAGTGCTGTCCAGCTGGCTTCTATTTGGCTTTCACATATTGTTACCTGAAACGCGTTTTAAAAACATTTTTGTCAGTGGGAAATACTGGTGAGTGAATCCCAGTTTAATCAAGTTTAAGTAAAAACCAATTTGCAGTATTGAGGGCACATCCGCAATTACATTTGTATCCAAGACATCACAATTAACATCAGTGGTACGGTCATACTCAACATATGGGATGTTACCACGCCAGTAACCAATTTTGTATACAAAACCCCAACATACCCACTATAATTGTATTCTTTACAAATACTCAATAACTGTCATTTGCATGGAAAGGTATTTAAGGTTTTGTAAAAACAGTTAACAAAAAGGAGATTACTCACATTGCTGTTTTAGGTTTTTCGTAAGGGTTTCCTGGAGATAATCTATAAATTACACAAATGCACGTGTGTTAGTATAATAACCCATTTTAACATTAGTAATACCCTCCCCGAGACGGCATTCCAACGACTACGTCGGGCAGAACCACGACAGCCGTTACGGAACCCTAGATCAATCGGGCAGCGTATCTAATACGTCTCCAGGGGTTATAATACTTACATCGTAGCAGAACCTCGCTATTTTAGGGGGTATTGGACTCGGGTATAATGCCCACTATTTAAAAGCTAGAGAGAAAGAAAGAAATTTGAGCGAAACTGACTGAAGGCCGTTGCCCTCTATTTATAGTTGTGAAATCGCGTTCCCACGCGGCCCGCGTGGAGTTTGGCCAGGCCTTACGCGGCCCGCGTTGACCCAAAGTCAACGTATAGCTTGTTCCGGTCATCACCTAGGGTTGACACGAGTTGGACACGTGGCCGCACCGGGTCACGCCACAATTCCAGACACTCGCGGCCCGCATGGACTTAACCCACCATGTACGCGGCCCGCATCAACTTGTGTTTTAGGAAAAGTCTGGTTAAACACTCTCGCGGCCCGCGTTAACTTGAGGTGAGGCCCTACGCGGCCCGCCTCAACTTAAAGATTATTGTTTTTTATTTGTTTTATATAATATAATCTATTTTGGGGCTCGGTTTTCACATACGGGGTACATATAAAGACACATAGATACATTTAAAGATATATTAGGGTCTCGGAATTATTATGAGGATGTCTGTTTTACCGAGGGTTGTTATATCCTCCCCACCTTGTTTTAGAGCTCGTCCTCGAGATCTACTGGAACAAGTGTGGATATTTCTTTTGCATTTCGGATTCAAGCTCCCACGTGTACTCGGGTCCTCTTTTGGAGTCCCACTTTACTTTGACCAGAACCAATCTCTTATGCTTGAGATTTTTAACTTTCCTATCTTCAATTTGTAGAGGCTTCTCCACAAACTTGAGTTGCTCATTAACCTCTATATCCTTAAGAGGTACTACGAGTGATTCATCAGCTAAACACTTTTTAAGATTAGATACATGAAACACATCATGTATTCCTGCCATTTCCTCTGGCAGTCGTAGCTGATAAGCTACAGGTCCTATTCTTCGGATAATTTCAAAAGGTCCAATATACCTGGGACTAAGCTTTCCTCTTTTGATGAATCTTACCACTCCTTTCCAGGGAGAGACTTTCAATAACACTTTATCTCCCACTTGAAATTCTAATGGTTTGCGTCTGTTATCAGCATAGCTCTTTTGGCGATCACGTGCTGTTTTCAGTCGTTCCTTGACTTGAATGATTTTATCAGTTGTTTCTTGTACTATCTCAGGTCCAGATAATTGTTTTTCCCCAATTTCTGCCCAACAGACTGGGGTTCTGCACTTTCGTCCATAAAGTGCTTCGAATGGTGCAGCATTGATACTTGTGTGATAACTGTTATTATAAGAAAATTCTATTAAAGGTAAGTGTTCGTCCCAGTTACCTCCAAAATCAATTACACAAGCTCTAAGCATGTCCTCCATTGTCTGAATTGTCCTTTCACTTTGTCCGTCTGTTTGAGGATGATAAGCTGTGCTTAGATTTAACCTGGTTCCCATTGCTTTTTGGAAACTTGACCAAAAATGAGAAGTAAAACGGCTATCTCTATCAGAAACAATTGATAAAGGAATGCCATGTAATGAAACAATTTCATTTACATACAATTTGGCTAATTGTTCCATACTAAAGGTTTCCTTCATTGATAAGAAATGAGCTGACTTGGTTAATCTATCTACAATCACCCAGATTGTATCATTACCTTTCCTTGTTTTAGGCAATTTGGTAACAAAATCCATTGTTATCCATTCCCATTTCCAAACTGGTATTTCTAATTGTTGTAACAAACCTGAGGGTTTCTGATGTTCAGCTTTAACTTGTGAGCAAGTTAAACATTTAGAAACATAAGCTGCTACATCCTTTTTCATTCCTATCCACCAGAAATTTTTCCTTAAATCCTGGTACATTTTATCACTTCCTGGATGCATCGTATATTTAGACTTATGGGCTTCTTCTAATATACGGTGACGTAAATTTCCTAATTTAGGTATCCACATTCTCTTTTGATGGAATCTCCAAATTCCATCTGTTCCTTGTTCTAATTCTTTAATCATTCCTTTTAATTTTTCAGTATCCTCCTTGATTACTAATTCTTGTGCTTTTCTAATTTGATTGTTTAAATCTACTTGTAGATTTAATTTAAGAGAACGTACCCTTTTTGGCTTTTCGTGATATTTTCGACTTAAAGCATCAGCCACCACATTTGCTTTTCCTGCATGATACTGGATATCACAATCATAATCACTAAGCAATTCCATCCAACGTCTCTGTCTCATATTCAACTCTTTTTGCCCGAAGACATATCTTAAACTCTTATGATCTGTGAATATGGTAAACTTACTACCATAAAGATAATGTCTCCAAATCTTAAGGGCAAAAATTATGGCTCCTAATTCCAAATCATGGGTTGAATAATTTCCTTCATGACTCTTAAGTTGTCTAGATGCATAAGCTATAACCTTTTGATGTTGCATCAATACGCATCCATAACCTAATTTAGAAGCGTCACAAAAGACTACAAAGTCTTCAGTTCCTTCTGGTAATGCTAGTATCGGTGCATGGGTTAATCTTTGCTTAAGGATTCTAAAGGCTTCTTCTTGTTTTGGTCCCCATTCAAACTTAACAGATTTACAGGTTAGCTTAGTTAAAGGAATGGCTATTCTAGAAAAATCTCGAATAAATCTTCTATAATAACCGGCCAATCCTAAGAAACTTCTAACTTCAGTTGGTGACTCTGGGGTTTTCCATTTGGTAATTGCCTCGATTTTCGTTGGATCTACATGAATTCCTTCATGATTAACCAAATGTCCGAGAAATTGCACTTGTTCTAACCAAAACTCACACTTTGAAAACTTAGCATAAAGCTTTTCTTTTCTTAATAAACTTAAAAGTAAGTGCAAGTGCTTTGCATGCTCATCTTTACTTTTAGAGTAAATTAGAATATCATCTATGAAGACAATTATGAATTTATCCAAATATGGCTTACATATTCGGTTCATCATGTCCATAAATGCGGCTGGGGCATTGGTTAAACCAAATGGCATGACAGTAAATTCATAATGACCATACCTTGTTCTGAATGCGGTTTTAGGAATATCCTCTTCCTGTACCTTTAATTGATGATATCCTGATCTTAAATCGATTTTAGAGAAAAATCGAGCTCCTTGAAGTTGATCAAACAAATCATCGATCCTCGGTAATGGGTACCGATTCTTAATCGTGACTTTGTTCAATTCCCGGTAGTCAATGCACATACGCATTGATCCGTCCTTCTTTTTAACAAATAAAATCGGCGCTCCCCATGGCGATGAGCTTGGCTGTATGAATCCCTTCTCCAACAACTCGTCTAGTTGTTTCTTCAGTTCTTGCATTTCAGCGGGTGCTAAACGGTAAGGTGCTTTGGCAATTGGTGCTGTTCCTGGTAACAGATGGATTCTGAATTCCACTTCCCTGTCTGGCGGTAGTCCTGGCAATTCTTCTGGAAAAACATCTGAAAATTGGGACACTACTGGAATATCTTTTACTTCTTTTCCTTTAGTGTTAGTGATTATTGAAATCAAATACACTATAGATCCTTTCCTTATACAACTTGCAGTTTTCATCACAGAGATGAATTTAGTGGATCTAAAAGGTCTATCTCCTTTAATTGAGATCTTTTCACCTCTTGGTGATTTTAATTGAATTGTCTTTTGATCACACAAAATGCTGGCTTTATTGGCTATTAACCAATCCATTCCTAATACTACATCAAATCCAACCAGATTCATTGGGTAAAGGTTTGCCATAAATTTTTGATTAAAAATTTCTATTCTTGCTCCCTGCAAGATTTCAGAAATCTTAACAGTTTCTCCATTTGCGGTTTCCACTAGACATTCTTGTGGTAGTTTAGTTAATGATTGATTTAGGAGTTTGCAAAACGAAGTATTAATAAAACTTTGGTTTGCACCAGAGTCAAATAATACTTTAGCAAAAATATCATTAACTAAAAACGTACCAGCAATGACGTCTGGAATCATCCTGGCTTCCTCTGTAGTTAGCACGAATGCTCTGGCATTTTTAGGATTTTTGTTGGTTGCAGCTGGAGCCAATTTCGGACAGTTTGTCCTAATGTGACCTTTTTCCCCACAATTGAAACACATTCCATTACTGGATTTCTTCTTGCAATTCTCTTCCTTGTGTCCTGGGGCCTTGCAAAAATTACAGTAAGTAGAGCATCTTCCAGAATGCTTCTTTCTGCAGGCTTTGCAGTAGGGTGCAGAGGTAGAACCTACATTCCTACGATTGGAATTCCCAGAACGGAATTCTTGAGTAAACCTTTGGGTTAGGTTTCTCCTCTGGTCTTCTTCTCTAGTACGGATTAACTCATCTGTCAAGGTATTGGCTAGTTCTACAGCTTCCTCTATGGTTTGGGGTCTAGCTGCCTTGACTACATGTCTAATTTCTCCAATTAATCCCCAGATGTAACGGGAGATTAATACCGGTTCAGGTGATGCAAGGGTAGGTACTATTCTAGCATATTCAAAGAATGTGGTAGTGTAACCCTTACTATCTACCCCGGTCATTCTTAGATTCAGAAACTTATTTGCTATCTGTTCTTTTTCATTGGGAGGGCAGAATTTCCTTTCTACCATGTTCTTGAATTCTTCCCATTCCATATTATAAATCCTATCACTTCCTCTGGATTGGAGGATAGTGTTCCACCATTCTAAGGCTGCATTTTTAAACAGATTTGAAGCAAACATTATTTTATCTTCTTCAGCACACTTGCTTATTTTCAGAACTGCCTCAGTTTTCTCTATCCAGCGTAAAGCTACAATGGGTCCTTCATTGCCCGAGAATTCTATTGGTTTGCAGGACCAGAATTCCTTGTAAGAACAACCATGTGGCATGGTTCTTCTTCTTTTGGGAACGGGCGCTTGAAGTATGGGTCCATTGTTCACGCTGTTTTCGGGTTCAGTTGGTCGCTTACTGCTATGCTTACTTTTATTATTCGCTTCCTGAACTGTTTGAATAATAAAGGGCATTGCATCTATAATTCCTTGTGCCACTATATGCTGAACGGCACTATTATCCATTTGGTTTCCGTTGTTATTATTGTCCGAATTCTCATTAACCACGTTAATGTTACTCTGGTTATCGTTATTCAGATTTTCTTGATTTCCCGCGTCGGCCATCTGAATTTTAAACATTTACCAAATATTAATATCACAATTAATATTTGAATATATCCAATCACATAACACGCACGTTTAACCAAAAACGTCGAGCATTGCGACTTTTACTCTATTTATATAGTATGTATCAATACACACCAGTACAGAAATAAAAATTACAGTACCGACTGAAATGTAAAGCTACAATACTAATAGTATGCATCCGTAGTTTTTTTTTTTTTCTAACACATACACACATATATTATTATATTATTATTATTATTATTACTACTACCGTATCGTTATCACGTTTACTGATATGGATTCATCCAGAAATCCATATTACGCTCATCGTATTTCCATACGAGGCGTTCTCCCACCTGTCGCATACGATCACTGCTTTCTAAAATTTCCTCCCCAAAAGTCCTAAGTTCCTGGACATTTTCTGCACTCATTGGGGGTGCAGGTTCTAGGACTGGGTTTGGAAACTGAGGTATGGGTTCCTGATACGGAGGCATAGGGGCCTGGTATGGGTATGGATTCTCTAAAATTTCCCTAACATATGCGTCACTAATGTTGTAGGGATCATGAGGATCTAACCCTGGATAAGCTCCTAAGTTGGGTATTGGCACATTTTCCTGAATTGGGTTTTGTTGCACGTAGTCCCTAACATCGTCCCACCAGGGGTCGTAGTTGTTTGGGTCTAAAGGATCAGGTGCAGGTACCCTAGGTATCTCCTCCGGGTTGAAATCAGGCATTTCTATCTGGTCTTCTATTTCCATGGGTTGATCAGGATTTTGTGGTTGGGGTGCTAGCATTTGTTCCAGGTTTGGGTCGGCAGCAGTGGTTGCTAAAATATGGATATTAGCGATACCCCTATTGAGCATATCCTGATTATAAGCATCAGTTTCTCTTTTTGCTGCGGCTAACACTCGCTGTTCCTGCAACTTTTTCATTCTTTTCCTACGCTCGTGCGCTCCCCTACTGAACCATCCCCTCTTTTTCTGAGGAAATGGCTCTTCAGACTGAGCCTTAAACACAAAGATTCCTTCTTCTGTGTCAGCAGAATACCCTGAGAGGGCAGGCTGAGAAGAGGAGGTGCCTTCGCTCCTAGGCGAACCAGACAGTTGACGATAGGCGTCAGAAGGTCCTTGGTCACTCATACTGTAAACTAACAAATAGTCAGATAACACATAGCAAGAAATACAATTATACACGTATTTCCATAATTTATTTCCTAACACTTTGAATTTTGATGTCAGCATAACACTTCTGTGGCTGAATCAGTGGCATAGCTCTGATACCACCTTCTGTCACAACCCCCGATCCCTATCTCCCGGGAACGGGCGGCCGTGAACCAGTTTCGGTGGTATCACATTTTATTTATCCAATTTGGCAGCGGAAATTTTCATCAGGATCGTAGTTAGGAAATATTTAATCAGAGTAAACCACCACGTTTATAATATTAAACATATGGGTAAAAACCTAAGTTTTCAATACACACGTTTCATAGGAATAAATCCTATTTATTTAATAAAAACATCCATTTTATTCTTAGGTAACTTTATTGCCACTTTTTCCAAGCCTTCAGTGCTGTCCAGCTGGCTTCTATTTGGCTTTCACATATTGTTACCTGAAACGCGTTTTAAAAACATTTTTGTCAGTGGGAAATACTGGTGAGTTAATCCTTCTTTTTATATGCTCATTTTTGTGAGTAAACCTTTTGTTGAATGTTTTTACAAAACCTCACTTAATTAAATATATACAAAGCAGTTATTGAGTATTTGTAAAGAATACAATTATAGTGGATATGTTGGGGTTTTGTATACAAAATTGGTTACTGGCGTGGTAACATCCCATATGTTGAGTATGACCGTACCACTGATGTTAATTGTGATGTCTTGGATACAAATGTAATTGCGGATGTGCCCTCAATACTGCAAATTGGTTTTTACTTAAACTTGATTAAACTGGGATTCACTCACCAGTATTTCCCACTGACAAAAATGTTTTTAAAACGCGTTTCAGGTAACAATATGTGAAAGCCAAATAGAAGCCAGCTGGACAGCACTGAAGGCTTGGAAAAAGTGGCAATAAAGTTACCTAAGAATAAAATGGATGTTTTTATTAAATAAATAGGATTTATTCCTATGAAACGTGTGTATTGAAAACTTGGGTTTTTACCCATATGTTTAATATTATAAACGTGGTGGTTTACTCTGATTAAATATTTCCTAACTACGATCCTGATGAAAATTTCCGCTGCCAAATTGGATAAATAAAATGTGATACCACCGAAACTGGTTCACGGCCGCCCGTTCCCGGGAGATAGGGATCGGGGGTTGTGACACGTAAGTGTATGCTTAAATCTCGTTATGAGAGTATATGCCATACCCATTTAATTGGGTAATCGAATGCGTAAGAGTAATGAAAGTACCTAAACGAACGGAACTAAATTGATGGTATTGTAAGTGTAACATGTATAATGACTAACTTTTGAAGCTTGTTGTTGAATGTAGGTAATTCCTCAATTTAGGCGACTTGGAGAATTGGAGCGAGCACATGTTCATGATATGTCATACCAAACGCTTCCGCTAGTTGCACTAATGTTTTGGGTCAAAATTTCTATTTTGTACAACTTGTTAGTAGACATATATTTTAACGCTTGATGCCTAGGTTTTTAGTAGTGCCTTGTCGAACAATTTGTAGAATGGTATTTGTCTTTCTTATGTTTAAAACAGGGGTATATCCGTTTTACGGACGGGTCATGCCCAAATTTTGTTAAAATCATGTGTTAATGTTACTAGCGTTTTTACCTTTTAAGTTGTGAAAGATTTGTACATTTTAAAAGTTTATGTTTCTAGCGTCTTTTGGATGTCAATTCTTCTAGACGCAAATATGGACGTTTCAAGTTGGTATCAGAGCCTAGGTTTGAGGGATTCGAGCAAGAGTAATAGTGCTTGAACTCAAACCGATGGCTCGTGCAAAAGTGTGCTCGCTCCGAGATCGCCAATGAGGTAAAATTCTAAATATTCGTTTAATATGAGTATGCATAGCATGTTACGGTGTAAGTTTTAAGATTAAGTATGCTAAAAAGTGATAATGCGGGTAAAATGAGAAGTCCTTGGGTCCGTGTAGCTGAAAATGGACACGGAGAATGATCGGAACAGCCAAAATAAGGTCCAGCACCGTTTAAGCAGAGGAGAGGTCGTCGCCGACGGGCCTCTGGCCGTCGCCGACGCCCCCCATGTTGCCGACACCTTGATTTCCTGTCTACGGGTAAAAGTGGCCAACGCCACATTCCTGAACCCGTCGCCGACGGGAGGCTAGACCGTCGCCGACGGCTAGCGGAAGTCCGATCCGCCAGAACTTTTTTATTTATGTCATTTTTCGCATTTCGAGTCCCCGAGTCATTTGAAAGCCTATTTTATAATTGAATGAGGCCTATATAAGGCCTAACAAGGTAGACGTAATCACGGGTAGTGATTACGATTGAATGAAATCGTAAAAGCCGAAAATAATATGTCGAGTGACGTGAACAAATGATGAAAATTTAAAAGGTGGGTAAAGATTGAAATGTAAGAATATGAATTAAGTAAATGCAGACTAATGAACTATGATATAATGAAAGGCATGTAATGGTGTTAAAAGAACGACACGAAATAAATGATGAAACGTAGAGAATTAAAAACTTGCAATGGCATGATTACAAACGTTGTAATCAAAGTTTGAAGTATGTGTTATATTGAAAGCTTGTGAATTACAATTTTAGTTCCCGTAATTCTCAGAAATGCTCGTTTTATGTTTTTGTCAAGTTAAGAGAAGATATAATAAGTTATGTAAAGTTACGTTGATCATTGGCGATAAGGTAAAATTTATAAAAGTCGAATGTAACGTATGGAATGGCATGAAATGAATGACGCATGTATAAAGTGGAGTTGGAAACGTATGATAATGAATAATGAAGGAAGTAAATGTAGACTAAAGTACTTGAATATGTGAAGGAATCTGAATGGTTAATAAATGAATAAAAAAACGATGAGATTAGTGGTGAAAATAATTTGAAGAATGTGAGTTAAATGGAATTCGTATGAGAATTCAGATAAATGTATGCTTTGATCAGAATTATGTATTAGAGGCTAGTACCCTGTGTTTGGAATGGTGTGTTACTTATGTGTATGACATGATTTGCTTTAGTATGATTAAGAGGCGAATATGTGCTAAATGTTAATCATACGAGCTTATTAGTAAAGGATATGTTGAAATTATGTTATATAGTTGCTTCGAATGCAATTTGCTATTTGTAGAATTATGGAGCATTAGCATGTGAGAGTACGTGTATGTGAATGTATATGTGTATTGTTTAGAGGATCACTTAAATTGTACAGGTCATGCAATACGAGTATGAAATAGGTAGGATATTATTATTATGACCTATCATATTCAGATGAATACATGTTTAAAAGTTTAAAGTGTGTAAATGAGACAGTTGACTTTCTAAAAGTCAACAATATAGGGATATCATGGGATGGCCATTCGACACAATTGTTAAAGTAAGACTTAATGTGTTATGTACTAGATGAATTACGTGTTATGCTTGATGATAGTTTAGTTCTATGGAATTGAAATGAGATAACTACTAATGAATGTCTCATTTATATGAAATTCTACTAACGAAAGTCGATTAACGTATGAATAGAAAGAAAATGAATAGTTGTATGTATGCTCACATAAGCTAATAATGTTACGAATGTAATAATATGTAAGGATGGAAATCTCGTCAGTTGATTCAAGTACGGATGGCAAACGGGGTAAGAGGAAGCAATGAGGCAAGCATGAACGTGAACACTAAAGGTAAGTGATTTTGCAATCACTTCAAATTTATCTACATGAAGGTGTATACATCTTTGCATATTCGAAATCAAAGTGAAATGTATACATAAATTAGAAATGTTATGGTACGTTTTGTTGAAATTGTTGACATAATGTTAAATCGATAAGACCTCATTATAAGGGTAAATCGGTCATAAATATTAGTTGAGAAGTTCTAAGGCGGGAATGAAAACTTGGCAATGTTGATGAAAGGTATGGAAAGAATATTAGTTGGGATGTTAGCTAAAGACAATTTGTAAATATGTTCGAATTGAAAGTAAGTACAACGTGTACAACAATACTTATATACAATAAGTACTAAGTGTGATTAATTTTAAAAGGTCAAATTGTAGAAGACAGTAAATAATAATTACTTACAATTGCTAGAAGTATTACGTAAGAAATGACATGGTAAATGATACGACAGAAGAACGAAAGGTACAGATGAAAATGCTAGAATCTGAGAAATGAATTCAAACTGGTAAGAATGAAAGGAATAAATTAAAAGTTCGAATCCGTAAGTGAAGACGGATTGAACAAGTGAGAATAAAAAGTAAGTACCAAACTCAAATAAGTTATACGGGTCAAATGGCGATCGTCGTTTGAACCCGGTATTTAATGTTCGGTTTGTCAAGTTTATTACTTATAGGTGAGCATAATGTATGGGCATGCATTGTCACAATTTGGAAAGCATTAACCGTCGCAAAGTATAAATAACGAGTCAAGGGTTTTGACCTGCGCCAGGTACGTATAAAAATATTATATTTTTAATAAGAACTTAGGGCTCGACTAGAGAATGATGTGTCAGAATAGGATAACTGATACCCATATGTAAGAATGTATTTACAATTAGACTTCTGAAAAGTCAAACGAAATAAATGAAGTCCTTGCAATTATGCAAGTATAAGATACAAACGTGTACCTCGATGCAACCACAGTAGGTAAGGGGGTGTTAGTCTGGTCTTGAAAGGTCAAACTGCGAAAGTTGACGAAATAACCAATAAAATGAAAGGATAGTATGTAAGAAATGGAATGTATGATATGTTTTAGCATATACGTAAGAAAATTGTGAAAGAGACAATAGGCGAACAATTACCATGTAGGACGCAATTATGAAAGGTTATGTGCTAACTATTTATTTATAGATAAATATAATGGAATTCTTAGTGAGATGATAGTAATGAAGCCAGTGGAAGGATGCTCACGAGTGGGAGCATATTTTAGGAATGAATGAGATCAATTCTGGTACGGGAGGTACATATAAAGAAGCGGATCGATCCGGCACACGGATAACTGACTTATGCATTGAAGGCGAGGTTAGTAGAATGTTTAATTCTTGATTAATGATTAAGAATCCGTAGATTAAATTGTAAGTATAAACAAAATGAATGGTAGAATAATTATGGTATGGTATACAATGATCGACCTATAATGGTCAGCGTGAGAAGGTATGAATGCCATTAAGAGGGAGATCTAAAGGCCTTAAATGAAAGTTTGAGCTGAATTGGTTAAACGCTCGTATGGTGCTCATACACAACATACTTAGTTGTTATCATAAGTAGTTCATGCAAGGAGCTAATAATAAAGGGTGTGAAGGATTAAATTTGAGGCTAAACTCAAACTTGTAATTAGTTCAAGTGACGGTAGTAACCGTAGAATGATGCTTTATACTCGTATTAAGTATGAAAAAGTAATTAGGAAGTGGGTAGCTTTGTATTAGTACCACTAAGTCATAAAATGTTTATAGTATACGTATAATGATATGCTAAGCCCTCATATGAATAAGAAAGTAATTAGAATAACGTTAGTAATGGGATAATGGGGTTTGCTCATGATTACAATAATGAATTATATCGTGCATGATTCGTGAGTGGAATGAAATAAATCGATTTATTTGTATTAGTAAATGTAGGAATATGTTACGCTTAATTAGGAAGATAGAAACAAGCCGTAAACATAAGCTTGTACGACCAATGGTGTACATTGGAATAAATTTCAATGAACATAGTGCTGGTGATGATGTATGCTAGGAACTAGCATTATAAAATGAAAACGACACTAAGGTGGTGTTTGTTTTTTGGCCAGAAGCACTTCTGGCCACTTATGTCTGCGCCGGGCAGAGGCGGGCAGACGTTTGGATGTTGCAGCTTGTTTGTTTTCTCGCAGACCTTTCATTAAAAAAAGGTCTGCGAGACCTCTTCACCACGCAGACAATGACCCATGTCTTCTTGGAACCTCTTCACCACGCAGACCTCTTCTTCCTTGCCACCACCTCCACCACCACATCCCTGCCACCACCGCCACCACCTCCACCTCCGACACCCCTGCTCTGCCACCACCTCCACTCCGCCACCACCTCCACTGATGGCAAACAAAACCCCCAAATCCCCAAATCGATCTGTTATCAAAACCCCCAAATCGATCTGTTGTCAAAACACCATCATCGTCATCATCTGCGGGAAAAGGCTGGCCAGAGAAGGAGATGGCGGTGGTGGTGACAGATTGTAGAGAGAGAGAGAGTTTGTAGAGAGAGAGAGAGAGTTCAAGGCTAGGGTTTGCGGTGGTGGTGAAGACAGAGAGAGATCGAGGGAGGAGAGAGAGAGACGGTGAAGGGCGGTGGTGTAGTGGTGACGACAGTGGTTGTGTAAGGCGGTGGTGCTTGGTGGTGGTGAGGAAGGCAGAGAGAGAGAGCAGATCTGTGTGTGTGTTTGTGTGTGTAGGGTGTGTGAAGATCTTTTTATATAAAAAAAGAAACCCTCTTCTCCTTGCAGACTGCAGACATTTGGTCCACCTCTTCTCCTGCAGATGCCTGCAGATGTGGTCCGCAGACTGCAGACATTTTCCCGCAGAAAAAACAAACGACACCTAATAAGAGCTCTGGATCAGATTCTCATTTATATGTGATTAAGTAATTTATTTAATTTAATTTAAGAACGTAGGGACAATGCACACAAATATGTTTATGCATGAATGAAACTTTTGCCAAGATTCCAAATGCATTTATATTGTATTAAGCATCGTGAATGAATAGATGAAAAAGTAAGAGTAGAAGTGGTCTAGTTGGAATGAGAAAGGTTTCGGGGACGAAACCTCCTTTAAGGGGGGTAGATTTGTAACACCCCAAAAATGTTTACTTGATAAGTTAAAGTTTATTTAAAAACTTGACTTAGTTAGTGGGATTTAATTTGCATAATATAAATGATAAAGGGGTGAAGTTTAAAACTAAATAAGTAAAGGAACTTGAGGGACTAAAGTTGTAACATGTCAAAATTAAAGTTAATTAAATTAAAAAAAAGAGTTAAAAACCCACACACACTCTGTGCGTGGGTTCTGGACGATCGAACAGAAGACAAGGGTTGAAACCCTAGCATCAAGAAATCAAGCAATTTAGCTTGAATCAAAGGAAAAATTCGATGCATGATTCCCTAAACTCGAGTAGCTAACCTCAATTTCCGAAGTGGTAAGTTTAATTTTCTGGAATCATGAGTTGTAGGATGAAGAGTTCAACCCAATTTCGAATTCTTGTATCAAATATGAGAAATCTGAGTTAGGATTACCTTCTAGAACAAGAATTATGTTTGATTTTAGGTTATTTGAACGATTCTTGTAAAAACCCACTTCATGAAAAATTGTGTTATGAATAGGATGATCAAAGTAGTTATAATCATGTGAAATCTTGAAATATGATGATGTTGTAATGCTTGAATCTTAGAAAATTTGTGTGGGATAAAAGAAAGATATGAACATGGATTGATTGTTGATGAGTTATAAAGATGAACTAGTAGGATTCATGCTTTGTATACTTGTGCATAATGCTTGTAAATACAATGCCCACCAAGTGTTCGATGAAATGCTTAAGAGAATAAATATGTGTAATTTGGAAGATGATGGAATGAAATTTAGTTGTACTAAATAAATGGATGAATGTGTTGATATAGGAGTGAAAGAAGAAGGTTCGAACGCTAGGAAATCGGAAGGATCACAAGACCAAGGTATGATCATTGGCATACAAAACTTACTTAATTTTTGTTAGTATTCATGTAAACAACCATTGTTGAAATGTTTATGGTGATTAGTAAGTAGCTAGCAAATCCCTTGCAGATTTGGTTATGATAATGAAAGTTATGATAAGCTATGCAAGTCGACCGGTTCTAGTTGAACAAGTCGAGTTAGAATAAGCTACCATCCGTTTTGAATGGGTGGTCATGAATGCTATGACGAAAGCTTGAAGTTTAATCTGTTATACGGATGGAAAGAAAGAATTATGTTGAAAGCAATTAACCCGATGTTACCGGGTCGTAAGTGTATGCTTAAATCTCGTTATGAGAGTATATGTTATACCCATTTAATTGGGTAATCGAATGCGTAAGAGTAATGAAAGTACCTAAACGAACGGAACTAAATTGATGGTATTGTAAGTGTAACATGTATAATGACTAACTTTTGAAGCTTGTTGTTGAATGTAGGTAATTCCTCAATTTAGGCGACTTGGAGAATTGGAGCGAGCACATGTTCATGATATGTCATACCAAACGCTTCCGCTAGCTGCACTAATGTTTTGGGTCAAAATTTCTATTTTGTACAACTTGTTAGTAGACATATATTTTAACGCTTGATGCCTAGGTTTTTAGTAGTGCCTTGTCGAACAATTTGTAGAATGGTATTTGTCTTTCTTATGTTTAAAACAGGGGTATATCCGTTTTACGGACGGGTCATGTCCAAATTTTGTTAAAATCATGTGTTAATGTTACTAGCGTTTTTACCTTTTAAGTTGTGAAAGATTTGTACATTTTAAAAGTTTATGTTTCTAGCGTCTTTTGGATGTCAATTCTTCTAGACGCAAAATATGGACGTTTCATTAGGAGCATCGGTTCGCGACTCCTCAGACGATTTGCTGACGTTTTCATACACCTTGCTCACAGCTTTTGCCACTTGCTTGGCGATGATAGCAGCGAGACGCTTGTCTCTCTTCTCTTGGCGGGTAAGTGGGGTTCGGTGTCCAGATGACGACATGGTCTGCAACAGACATCGTTGTAGGTCTCAGACACAACAAATCGAATCTCACCTCACACGTCTACTACTTACTAAAGCTTAGGAACACGTCGAAACATGTATCACATTAACACATAAGCACATAGTCACAGATTCACGTAGTCACAGAAGCACATAAGCACGTAGAGCCCAGAAACACATAAACATAGAAGCACATAAACACCTACGCATTTAATCACAGATACTGTCAGAATACAGAAACCTTTCCTTCCAAGTTCGCGTCTCGTTCGTATAGTATATCGAGTAGTATCGTATAGTCGTATAGCGTGTCGAGTAGCATAGTATAATCGTAGCATAATATTGCCTAAGATTGCAGCGACTTGTTAGCATCTTGAGATAGAATAGCAATGCGAGTCGTGTGTGTTGATCGAAGTGATGGCAAAAATCGAATAAATACCAAAATTAAACAGATAGTTACACATAAAGCACATAAAATCGACGAATCATCAGAGTCGGCAGTTGCGGGCTCAGAATCGAAACACATAAAATCGAGAAATGGAGTGTCTGCGGCTATTAGACATCGACTACCCAAAGCGATTCGACTATTCGCAGTAGACTTGTCGTCACTTTTTCGACTTTCGGGATCGCGTTTCTGCCTCGATTCTTGGGCATTCAACACGCATTCCCTAGGTCATACTTGTGAGTTCAGGTCGTTGGAGTCCGTCGAGGCTTTGGTGGGAAAAATAAAAATCAGAACAGGTTGTCAAGGTTAGGGTTTCACCCGTAGCTTAGCAACTTCTTCCTTGTTTTAGCCAAATTGAGGAGATTATTCATCAAAATATGGATTTCACTCCTGTTTTGGTATAATTCTCCTCGTTCGTTATCGAAAATAATGAGAAAATCATTGATAAATTGATAAAATCAGCATTGACCAAACAATTCAGTTGAGAGTTTGCGGCTTTCACACCTAATCTCGACTAAATTGCTTGACTCTATTTGAAAATTCGAGTGCAGTGATAGCGTAGAATATTAGAATATAGCACATAAGCTTGGTCTTGTTGGTTCCTACTATAGTCTAGGTCTCTAAGACAGCGACCCGGACTAGGTCGTGTCTAGCCTAATTCCCTATAGTTATGGCTCTGATACCAATCTGTCACACCCCAACCGATGGCGGAATCATCGGGGCATGGCACTGAGCGAAACAGATTGTCCAGAAGTTTCCACAACAACTATCGTTACTATTTAGTTTAAATAATACGTCCCATACCGTATCCCAAATAATAAAACAAGTTATTACAGATAAGCATCTAGTCAAATATACTGTTCCGACAACTCAGATTTAAATAGAAATATAAATATTGCTCAAATGCTTCTAGAGACTCGATCTGCAAGATCTACAGACAACTATGCTCTAGACGCTTATTCCTAGCTCACCTTCCTAGCAGATAAGCATCCTAATTGGCTGTCACATACGTTAAAATAAAGTCAATACATAAAATGTAAAGGTGAGCATACAAGTTTGATAATAGCATATAGAGTTCGAAATAGTTTACGCATAACCAGCACGTACACAGAGGAAAACGAAGCATGTTAATTATCGACATGGATCTATCGATACCAATAACTGCGGGTTGACTGTCCGAGACAGTTCGCAATACATGATTACCACCGTAATCCATGCAAGTAATTGTCCTTAACAACCCCCGTGTGAACGGGTGCTGAGTCCAAACTATAGTACTACGTCGTTAAGGCAGGTAGACAACATTCCACGTGTAAACATAACAACAAGCATTCATTTAGTCACGTAATACATGCGAATCGGTTAGCGTTCAAATAATTGAGTAGTGTGATCGATTGTGATTTAAATAAGTAACGTATGTAACACCCAAAAGTGCTAAAGCAAAAAGGGTTCGAGTATACTCACAGCGATTGATTGATGGATTGAAGGGAGCGCTTGAGAGTAGGGTTAGCCTGAATAGTTCGATAGCATAATGATGAGTAACGCGTAAAAAGGAGACAAGTGATGATGGGTAGAACAGCCTGGTCGATCGAACAGCAGGTTCGATCGAACGGGTTGTTCATTCGGTTAGACAGTCCGTCCGAACAGCCTGTTCGATCGGCCGGTAGGCTCGATCGGTTGGACTGTTCGAGTGGATTGTTTCTTCCTTTGTGTAGGATGTGTTTGTGTATGATGGCTTGTCCTTTTGAAGTTTTCGTTGTAGTATTTGAGAACATTGAAGTGTTCTTACCTTTCAGGTCAATCGATCGAACGGCCCGTTCGATCGGCCGGCTTAACTGATCGGTTAGACACTTCAATAGTAGTCCTCAGCAGGATGTCACCTGATCGGACAGCATGTTCGATCGGGTGGCACTCCAATACGTCGAACGAGTTGAAAATCGGTTAAGAGTTGAAAAATAGTATCTCATGATCCGATGAGTAATGTTATCGAACAGCTTGTTCGATCGAACATCACTTCGTTCAATACTACACATCATGAAATTGTCAAAGTGTGTGGCCATATGCTAGCCGATCGGCTGGCCTGGTCGATCGGCTGACATGTCCGATTGGTTGGGCTGTTCGCTCAAACAACCTGTCCGATCGGTCAGCATCCTGACCTGGTTCGCCTGTTCGCCTAACACTTGGCTGTTCTGCTTGTTTGACGTTATATCGAGACATTTTG
Organism: Helianthus annuus; assembly: GCF_002127325.2. Lineage (NCBI taxonomy): Eukaryota > Viridiplantae > Streptophyta > Magnoliopsida > Asterales > Asteraceae > Helianthus > Helianthus annuus. The sequence continues at coordinate 13,299,851 of NC_035449.2, forward strand.
ACAACGAGTTGAACCATGGCACCTTCGTTCTTACTTGTTCCCCTGCTCGGATAGGAATCACCCAAGTCCGGCCGGTGAACGGTTCGGAACGGAGTTTATAGTTTAACCCGAAATCGGTGAACCTCGTAGATAGAATCCGGATCTTGAACCACTTGACCATTAGAATGATTGGTGAGTTGGCTCAAGCTCCGTTTCTACCAGTTTGAAGGCATTGAGTGTAAAAGAGTTGAAAGAAAGTTGGAAATCCTTCTTTCAATCCTTCACACCATGTAAATGTTTAGATCTATGACAGATCTTAGTTTGTTTATGTGGAAATCGGCTAGATCCAAGTGATTCTTGGTGGATTGAGGCCAAAACATGAAGTTCTCGAAAAACACCATGATGACATCATCCTAGAATGCTTAGATCTTGATGATTTCACGGTTAGAAATCAAGATTTGAAAGATAGAAAGGTGTAGGAGCATGTATTGATCAAGAAAGTACAAGATTTAGGATGAAAACTTACAGAAATCGGAAGAAATCTGAGAAAGGAATGGGAGCACGAGCTGGTCGGTCAGAGGGTTTCCAAAAGTGGAAAGAATGACAATGACAGGCCTATTTATAGGCTTCCTAAAGAGAAAAGGGCTGGCCGATCGGCTTCCCAAAGAGGAAAGGGCTTGGGTGATTCCTGTCCGATCGGCCAGCTCTTTCCTCTTTGGGAAGCCTATAAATTTGTCATTTGTAAATAGGTGAAAAAACTATTTAAACTATTTAAATAGGTTTGTAAATAGGTGAAAAAACTCCGTTTGGCCAGCCCAATCGGTGAAAAAACTATTTAAACTAAAATGACAAATTTGGACAAACCTTAAGGACTAAAATAGCAATTAACTCTTTTACAAATGATACATGATAATGTCTTGAACCTTAATAGCATCATGGCACCTAGTATGATATTGATAGCAAAAAAACAGCTCTTTTGACACATCGCCTAATACTGGAGATGAAAAAACCGTTTTGGGATTCGGAACCTTTAATTGAAAACTGAACCAAACCGAGCGATACCGATTCCATTCTGCCAGTTTATACCGGTTTGAGATTATAGACGTTGAAATCGGATTGGATCCGGTTCAAACTAAACCGAGCCAATTTATTTCCCTTAAGAAAAACCGGTTTCAAACCGAACCCATTCCCCCCCCCCCTCTTCCAAAACTAGTTTGGCCCATCATTATGCCTTTGGCCCAGAATTATAGCGCCCAACTTATCCAGTATGGGCTACTTGATTCTTTGCTTGCAAACATATTTTCAATACCTACAAAATAAAGTTGTCGGCAGTAATAGTGCTGTCATGTAATTGGTCAAAATGGCGGCCACCCCTTCTTTCTTTCTTTCTTTCTTTTTTTAATATAATAGTTATTTATAGGTCATGTCAAATTACCATTTTATTTCAAGTTAAAAATTATGATTTTGCCCCCGGTTCCAAATAAAATTTTGGTTTAGCCCCTGCTTAAAATTACGATTTTGCTACCAGTTAAAAAAATATGATTTTGCCCCCAGCTAGAGTCCTGCCAAATTACGATTTCGTTCCCAGTTAAAAATTACGATTTCGCCCCCACTTAGAAATAAAATTTTGGTTTTTGCCCCAGCGAAAAATTGCGATTTTGCCCCCAATTCAAAATAAAAAAATGGTTTTGCCCTCAATTCAAAATATGATTTTACCTCCATTTTAAAATTACGAATTTACCCCAGCTAAAAATTGCAATATTGCCATCGTTTTTTTTTTGGCAAAACTATGGTAATGTTTTATTTTACTTGGTTGGCTCAATTTAGTTTTTATTCGTGCCAAACAGCTGCCTAACACTCGCTAATTGGTCTGACAAATTATTGTTTTGCCCCAGCACTAAATTACACGTTTCCCATCGTTTTAGTTATTTTTTTTATCATAAATGTGGTAGTGTTTTTGTTTAATTGGTTCACTCGATGTATCTTTTTTTTAGATCGTGTTTTATAAGTAGCATGTATAACTAATCGAAATAAAGACGTACATGTTATTAAACTAAGAAATATTCGGTTTAACGCCCCGCAACGCGGGCGGGACATAACCCTAGTTAGAGTTAAAAGGTTGAACTAATAACTAGCTTGCAAACATATTCACTAAACCATTGTTTACACCTATAAACATGACTACCTAATTTGCCTTTGCATTTGTAGTATTTTCTCCTCTCACAAAAGATTTGATAATTAGAACCCACCCTAGCTTGACTTTTCCAAACATAGAAAATATTTCCCCATGATGAATATGGTCGAAACAACATGTCACATAAACCATTTTTCGAGTAAAATTTTCAGTTTTTAACAAACACACACACACACACAAAAAAAAAAAAAAAATGATATAAACCTGATTTCATACATAATATCATAAACCCAAGTCCAAAAGTCTTTACCGAGTCCAATTGTACCATTTCCTTTAAGCAGAACAACATTCTCGAGCCAAGTGACCTAGTTTTCCACACCGATAACATTCATTCGAACCATAACGACACACACCCCCATGCTTTTTCCCACAATTGGTACACTTTCTACGTTTGCGTTCTCTCCTCTCTTCTATTTGTAGGAACTAGGTTCACTTTTTATTAAAATATATTACAAAATATATAATAACGAGACTATCGTTATTTGTGGGAAACTATTCTAGTACAATACCAGTTACATAAACTAAGTAAATAAAAGAAACATACAACTTAATTGTACCAATCTTGATCCAAGTCGATGTCTTTAGAAGAACTGAACCGCACCTTCTTGTACGAAACTCCGCTGCAAGACAAGCAAAATATGGTTGACGCTTTTGGTTGAGGCACGTGTTCGACACGCTTCCCTTAAAACAGATTCCGCGCCTCCTCTCAGACGGTCTGTCTCCCAGGGTACAACAACCGGAACAGTATGTGTACTGCCGGAGATGGCACTCACGCCCGAGATCACACCAGGTATCAGGGTGTTTAGAATTGTTGATGGAAATATGAAGTTGTGAATAATTTAGAGAATGCTCTTCTCTAAAATCTCATAAGATGTAGAGATTGCTCTTGAGTATTTTTTTTCCTTTTTCCTCAAATGAATAAACAATATTCATTTTATAAAGAGATACATCAAGACTCATTCAACCCCTTAATGTTTGTCATAAACAAGGTCATTAATCTTGTAATTAACAAGATAATTAATCTTGTAATAACAAGAGTTTAAACTCTAAATTAATGGATATTAAGTGGTAGTAAAAACAAAACTGCCATTCAACTTATGGCACCAGTGGAAACCGTCTAACATTAACTCTCTAGTAAGTAGACTGGTTTGAACGGTCTAGTGTGCATGCAGGCGCGCCTTAGCTGAGCCTACACTACGCTTCTGCGGAGACACACCTTTTTGCACCACGCGCTAATTGGATGCCACTACGCATACCAGGACGCCACCTAGTTATGTGCCATCCATATTCGTGCGCCACTTGCAGTCTTCGCCATAGCCAATGACGTGCACCACGCGCCATGCCAAGGCATCCACCTACGCCACCCAAGGGTGCGCTATAAGCGGACCCGCCATGTATCTGACCACGCGCTCATGGGCAAAAATACAAAGGCGGCGTGCGAAGTTCAAAACGCACCATATTGGGCTTATAGCCCACATCACGCGCGCATATGTGCAGGTGCGGTGCACCCTTTGGTCCCCACTAGTGTTTGCCTTCAAGGAGTGCTCCTCCTTATATACCACTTTAAGTTTTGTCATTCCACCTATGTGGGACAAGGTGACAAATCTCAATCCATTTTTCTCATCTTTGTTTGTTCCAAACATACAACTTCAAGCTTCGATATCTCATTCATCTTAGCTCTATTTGGACATAGTTTGAACACAAACCGATAAATAATTATTTATACAACACATATATAAATATTATTGATGTCCAAAATATTTAGTGAAAAACTAATTTTCACTAAATTTCCAACAATCCCCCACATGAATGGAGATCGATGAAAACACCCAAAATTCCCCGATAAAACCTCGACAGTCAAGTATTGCAGGATAGGTAGGTTTTGCCTTTGAACCTTCCTTTGCGAAGCATACTTAGTCTACTAGGGTTTTGTAGACGTGATGTCCTTGAACAACCCCCCATTTGTGTAAACGACAATATACATTCACACAATACTTTCCCTAGCCGGGCCCTCCCCTCACTATCGTGTCCTATAATGGTCATGGAACACTTTCCTGGTTCTGCGGGAGCTCTAGGAATTATGCCCTAATTCCATTCGAAGCGACCACACTTCTCTCCAACATAGGCGATTTCCCTTTAAATCATTAAAAGCATTATGGTTTACTATATGATTTACACAAATCATAAAACCACATATTATGCTTAACCTCTCAACAATGTCACTGAATATTATAGGAATGGACTAGGACGTATTTAAACACCCTTTTATAGTTTTAGGGAGATATATGAAACATATAAACTAGCTCATATATAAACATATATATTAGCTACGCCCCCACAGTGACTACCCTTCGGTTCATGATTAAGTTGGCCTATTGAACCTAGATCTTGGGATCTCCAGTCAACTAGGTTAGGTTTCCCTCATGTCCCTTTTTCCATGGCTTTAGTCCCATTCCACAACCTGATCTCTTATCAACCCACTGGTTGTTGGATCCAAAATTATCTTTGACTTCGCTAAGTCACCAACGATAATTTAAATTGCGATCAGTTGTTCTAACGTGTTCTTGACTCACTAGTCACTTTTGCCTTTTAGTCAATTCATAAGACTTATAACTCGTGATCTCAACCTAGATCCAGTTATGTACCTTGTCTTAGAATGACATGAAACTTAATTCATGGCTGGACACATTTTCACCATGCCTTTGGTGTGTCATGACTGACATCTTACTAGATTTCGAATCAAACCAATTGGCATTCGAGTCCAATCTACTCGATTGACTTCATATAACCATTGTGTACTCCACTTGGTCATGCATTTGCAATATATGCAAGTCACCCCCACATTTAAGTGTAACTGGATAGCATCCAAATGTGGTGATGAAAGGTTCTCCCTTTCATTTCGAGTTTGAGAAAACTTCTCAACTACTATTTCCACATTCAAATGCAAGTCACCCCCACATTTAAGTGTAATTGGATAACATCCAAATGGGGTGATGAAAGGTTCTCCCTTTCATTTCGAGTTTGAGAAAACTTCTCAACTACCATTTCTTCATACCCTAAAGGGTTTGTTTCTTAAATGGTTCCTCCCCCCACATTTCTTGCATTTTAATGAAGTTATATTTATAGTTTTGTTTATCACAAAATTCGTTCTTATGTCATCACATATTTTGAATGTTTAAAGTTAATTTAATCTCCGTCGAGCATATAAATTAACAAGTATTAGTCTAGCATGCTTTAGACCACAATACTCTAGCATGTGAACAGAAGATGCATCATTCTGAATCTTCACAGCCTTAAGAGATAACGCACTATCTCTTTCAAACATTCGTTTCTTAGTTTAGACACAATAATGAAATTTATTTCACCATTCCAAAACCATCGGTTTTTAGGAAGGCCTCAAAACCATAGTTAACTCCATCCATTGGGATCATAACTCGTTTGCCTTTTTATCTCCAAGGCTTCACCATTGACTTCCTGAAGACTTAAACATAAGTCTTAATCCAAGTCACTTTGATGAAAAATCTTTGTATAAAATCACTTGAGTCTTGAGATATTGCCAATTAGATTGACTCTCAACAACAAAGCATTCACGTATGCCTATAGTGATATATACATTTACATTGTTGTTTCATTAATACCATGTATTGGGATACTCTCCCAAATTGAGGACCAAGCCTCCACATAGTTTAAACAACATTGATGGTGGTAGAAGCATCTACAAGTCCATCACTATTGTAAATTTCCGTTAATAAATTTGCTAAATTTATTAAAATCATTTACAATGATAACATATATTTCTTTCATATGTTATATTCTTTGAAAACTTACATGTGCATTTCCATGTTGATGCTCTCAACTTAGATGACATATCTTGTTTTCGTGCATTTCATCTCAAACTATGCACCACGTTTCTCACGAACTCGTTATACGTTTGATGTTTGATGTTTGATTTGTGACTTATTACATAAGTCATGATCACAACCCGCTCGTTGTGTCCGTGTAAATTAATTTTTACACTTTGTACCAAAATGTGTATCCTTTTGACAACTTGTTAGTAGTCAAAATAACGGATACACCAATGATATCTAAACATCAAATTTTCAACACACTTTAGAACGAAATAAACGCAATTACATCGTTCTGTCATGTTTTAAGGTACTCCCTCAATGGAACACGTATAACTTGTTTCGTCTTGAAACTCTAAACTTGAATAATCACAAGTTGTCCAAAAAATATAAAGTTGTTTACAATTAACTACTCGCAAGTAATTGAGCAACTTATTATATTTATAACAACATCGAGTTGTTTTTCCCAAATAGTCTATCCGAGACTATTATATGGTTGAAGACGTTATACTTCTCGTGGAAGTATCGAATCACTTATACTTTGCAAAGACATGTTTTATTCGTTCAAAACATTTCTCATTTTTGCAAGTGTTTTAATATTAAACTATATATTTACGTTTTGATTACAAATCAAGACAATAAACCTTATAATAGTTTAATAAATAAAACAATTTCAAACTCGCTCGTTTGAAAATAAAACGAATACACATCGTTTTAATAAATGGTTTATCATATTCAAACCATTTCTAACCGATGTTAGATAATAACGATTACCAATCGTTAAAATGAGTGGTTTGTATGATAACCAATTCTAATATGCTAATTAGAATTTAAATGTTAACAAACATTCAAAATATTCGGTTTTTATAAAGTAAACCGGTTCTAACGCGCTCGTTAGAAATAAAATGAATACAATTATTCACTTTTGGTTTAAATGGACGTTTTCTAACACGCTCGTTAGAGATGAACACAAATCTTTTCTAACACGCTCGTTAGAAAATATATAAAACGATTACAAATCATGTTAAATAGTTTATCATAGTTAACCCGGTTCTAACCCGCTCGTTAGAAATTAACGATTGCAAATCGTTAAAATAGTTGGTTATAAGATAAACTAATTCTAATACGCTCATTAGAAAATTAAACGATTATTTATTGTCATAAGCCGTTTTGGTTTATATAAAATAAACGTTTTCTAACCCGCTTGTTAGAAATAAATAATTGACAAAGTCGTTAAATCGTTTCTAACACGCTCGTTAGAAAATAAACAACTATCAAACTCTTTAAATCGTTTCTAACACGATCGTTAAAAGTAATCGATTACAAAATTTGTTTCGAAGTTCATAAAAAATATAAACTATTTCTAACACGCTCATTAGAAATAAACAAATAAAAATCGTTTAAATGTATGTGGAAAAAATCCGTTTCTAACTCGCTCATTAGAAATTAAATAGTTTAGACAAAACCGTTACAAGGTTTATTATCCAAAATAACTATCTCCAACACGCCCGTCGGTAATTATTTGAAATAATAATATTTTCTAACACGCTCGTTAGAAAATCTAAACGTATATTTTCTAGCACGCTCGTTAGAAAATCTAATCGTCTTTTAACAAGTTAGTTTACACAATCATCGTATCTAACACGCTCATTAAATATAAAAGATGATATTAAAACTTATTATTCTATAAAATTCTAACACGCTCGTTAGAGATAAAAAGTTTTAATCTTGTTATTCTTTCAACATCAACATTTATTTCTAACACGCTCGTTAGAAAATATTAAAACTTGTTATTTTATAAAATAATTACTTTCTAATATGCTAATTAGAAAATCAATATATTTCAAGACAATTGAAACCAAAACTAATATACCAATTAAAGTTTCTAACCATTTTAAAACAAAGTGTAAGAATACATAAATGTTTTAAAACTTGTAAATTTTTTTTAAATAATTATTTTCTAATACGCTCATTAGAAAATATATGTGTTTCAAGACATTTGAAACCACTATTATTTTACCAAATTACATCTAACATTCTCCTTAGAGAATTTCCATGGTTCATACACATTTTATGGGCTTACAAAAATTACCAATTTCTAATTCGCTCATTAGAAAAATTAGTATTCCAACCATTCGAAATACATATTAATTTTTGTATAAAGTTCGTGTTATCTAAACATGAACAAAACCCATTATCTTCTTGAATCGAATTGTACGGTTTTATAACACGGTATTCGGATTAAAGATTGTACTCCAATCATCAAAATTAATCCGACTGATTGTACTAAATAAATATTTCCCAAAATATTTATAAGATTTTAGCAAAATCTCAATTAAAATTTTAACTTTCGTGAACCTAAATTCTCGTAGAGAAGGGATTTAAGATTGTAGCAACAATCTTCACGAAAGTCTGTTTTAAGATTGTAGGAACTAGGTTCACTTTTTATTAAAATATATTACAAAATATATAATAACGAGACTATCGTTATTTGTGGGAAACTATTCTAGTACAATACCAGTTACATAAACTAAGTAAATAAAAGAAACATACAACTTAATTGTACCAATCTTGATCCAAGTCGATGTCTTTAGAAGAACTGAACCGCACCTTCTTGTACGAAACTCCGCTGCAAGACAAGCAAAATATGGTTGACGCTTTTGGTTGAGGCACGTGTTCGACACGCTTCCCTTAAAACAGATTCCGCGCCTCCTCTCAGACGGTCTGTCTCCCAGGGTACAACAACCGGAACAGTATGTGTACTGCCGGAGATGGCACTCACGCCCGAGATCACACCAGGTATCAGGGTGTTTAGAATTGTTGATGGAAATATGAAGTTGTGAATAATTTAGAGAATGCTCTTCTCTAAAATCTCATAAGATGTAGAGATTGCTCTTGAGTATTTTTTTTCCTTTTTCCTCAAATGAATAAACAATATTCATTTTATAAAGAGATACATCAAGACTCATTCAACCCCTTAATGTTTGTCATAAACAAGGTCATTAATCTTGTAATTAACAAGATAATTAATCTTGTAATAACAAGAGTTTAAACTCTAAATTAATGGATATTAAGTGGTAGTAAAAACAAAACTGCCATTCAACTTATGGCACCAGTGGAAACCGTCTAACATTAACTCTCTAGTAAGTAGACTGGTTTGAACGGTCTAGTGTGCATGCAGGCGCGCCTTAGCTGAGCCTACACTACGCTTCTGCGGAGACACACCTTTTTGCACCACGCGCTAATTGGATGCCACTACGCATACCAGGACGCCACCTAGTTATGTGCCATCCATATTCGTGCGCCACTTGCAGTCTTCGCCATAGCCAATGACGTGCACCACGCGCCATGCCAAGGCATCCACCTACGCCACCCAAGGGTGCGCTATAAGCGGACCCGCCATGTATCTGACCACGCGCTCATGGGCAAAAATACAAAGGCGGCGTGCGAAGTTCAAAACGCACCATATTGGGCTTATAGCCCACATCACGCGCGCATATGTGCAGGTGCGGTGCACCCTTTGGTCCCCACTAGTGTTTGCCTTCAAGGAGTGCTCCTCCTTATATACCACTTTAAGTTTTGTCATTCCACCTATGTGGGACAAGGTGACAAATCTCAATCCATTTTTCTCATCTTTGTTTGTTCCAAACATACAACTTCAAGCTTCGATATCTCATTCATCTTAGCTCTATTTGGACATAGTTTGAACACAAACCGATAAATAATTATTTATACAACACATATATAAATATTATTGATGTCCAAAATATTTAGTGAAAAACTAATTTTCACTAAATTTCCAACACTATTAGCCTGTCGTTTATTTCTCTGGCAGCCTGCATAGCTTTATCCAATGTACTAATATCATTTTCTGAGATAACAGCTTTTATCTCATCCGTCAATCCACGTACATAAAGGTATATCGATCTCTTTTCAGCAGTAAGATAGTCCCAAAAGAACCACCACAGTTTCGTAAACTTATCAGTATACTCTCGCACACTTTCATTGCTTTCTTGTTTGACTGTCGCGTACTGTTGCACTATTTCCAGCTCTACGCGTAGAGGATAAAACTCATCTTTGAACACTTCCTTGAATCGACTCCACGTCATTGTTTGAGTCGCGGCCCCACTCGTATCCTTGACCCTGTCCCACCAAACACGAGCTTCTGATCTCAACACAGAGACCCCATACTTTACCTTGTCCTCGTCAGCACACTTCATAAGTTCAAAGACGTCCTCCATCAGAGAAATCCACATCATCGCCGCTATGGGGTCCCCTACTTCACTAAACTTAGCGAAACCGTGTGAAAAGGCTACCTCATCGTCGTCACTAGATTCATCGGCTTCTTCTGAAACATGTCCATCATTTCTTGTTTTCATTCTGTTGGCTGTTGGCAATGGAATATCAGTAAAATTATACGCCTTAGCAATATAAAAAACAAAGTACATAAACAGACACGAAGCATTAACCGGTTTCTATATTATTACTTGCTTGTATGATATGATCTATTGACTAATTCACTTCAATATTTCAAGAGCATGCTCAGAATGTCTGATTTCGCTCACACTCTTTAAGCCTTATCTCTGACTTTTTTCAAGCCTATGCAGTTAATGCGGAAAAATATCGGTTATCGGTCAAGGACCGATATATGAGATATCGTTTATCGCGGTGAGATATCGGTAATTTCTAATATCATGCATAAATATATATATTTATATTTATATTCATATCTAGAGCCTATATATATACTAGAAGTCTAATATCATGCATAAATATATATATTTATATATATACAAGAGGTGGTAGAAAGTCTAGGTGTGGGAATGAAAGTCTCAAAAGGTGCTAAATACTTTGTCCCACATTGGTGTGGGAACAAAGTGAGTGGGTGTTTATAAGGTAAAGCATTTACTACTCCATTATAACTTTATGACATGTTTTACCACAAGTCCTACCCGTGCGCGCAGGGGGGGTGCAAATTCTGAGCTAGAAATTTGGTTGGACTTGTGCGTGCCCGCGCATCCTGCGGACACGAATGCAGCTCCGAAACCCGGGGTACCGCGTGAGATATCGCCGAGATTAACTGCATAGTTTCAAGCTACCTAACTATATCTTTACTTTATATATGCAAAATCATGTGTCAAACTAAGAACTAAAGGGTTCATGGTTTGGACCAACACATACACAATAATAACATACTATAAAAAGATTTCATCACATATTAAAAAAAGTTACCAACATGTTTCTAGCAGCAAGAAAGGCAGAATCAAAGAAAGTGGATAAGCACGCTAAAGCTTGCGCAGAGAACCAACATGTCTTTATCCCTTTTGCCTTTGATACTTTTGGCTCCCTAGCGCCAAAAGCCATCAACTTCTTGACGAGGGTTCAACGGGTTATCCACAGCAATTGTTCGACCCCAAGGGGGTAGGGGTTTGTGTTCGGGAGGTTGGGGTTTGCAATTCAGAAAGGGTTGGCGGCGCAGCTTGTTGCCCGTCTACCTTCTGTTTTGATGCAACTTAACAAGTTTTCTGGTTATATCAATCGTTTGTTTAAAAAAAAAAAAATACTTTGATTTGCTTAAAAAAAATAAAAATAAAATAAAAACATGTTTCTTATGATCTCACTATTTTCATGGAATATGTTCATAGTATGATCTTATGACTAGCCAGCTTTGCAAAACAATCTACTGTGCATATTTCCACCACATCTTTTTGTTCATGGTAGCCAAAAAAACACATATACACAGCATGGACAAATAAACATGCCATAGAACAGTTTTTGATAAAGTTTCATTAAACACACATCTGGCCCAAATCGTGACGTGCCTATTTTTATTAACTAGCAGAGCTACATACATGGTATCGGTGATAACAGACACCATTCTTTTTCGCATTTCATATGGAATGTATAAGAGCCAAATTCCGAACGACCCCAGTCTTTATTTTTATGATTGACGCCGTTGATATAATGAAAAAAGAAATTTGTCTCCAGTTTCCATTGATTTTATGAAAAGATTATATATTATTTACTGAACCATGAACCAGTAAAAAGTAAGAGGTCTGAACCATTAAGTGCTGAACCAGTAAGAGGTCTGAACCATTAAGAGCCAGTATAATACTTAACCGTTCAGATACAAATGTTATGTCTGACCAATTCAGATTAGAGGTCTTAACCATGCACACTCGGTATAATGCTTAATCATTCAGAGGCAAATGTCTGAACCATTCAGACATCTGCTCGTGAAACAAAGTTTGAATCATTAAGCGTTGAACCAGTAAGAAATTGAACCATTAAGAGCTTCATTAAGAGCTAAACAAACAGCCCCTAAACCAGCTTTATCTTTGTTGTGAATCATTTTTATGACCTTTTTTTTTTTTTTTTTTTTGCAAATTAACTGATAGTACACTATTTGAATGGGTAAATCGAATTAACTGATGATTCTTTTACCAAATACTAATTTAAGTCAAATATAATATGCAACTAAACAACGCCTATGCTATACCGATTCTGAGGTTGCACAGGAAGTTAAACTATTTGTATATTTAACGTGAAACATCAATCGGTTACAGAACTACTAAATAAGTAACATGCAGCAAGAAATCGATAGTCTACAACGAAAATCGACATGAAACATTTTCATAATTTGAGAGATTTCTTGACAAACCTTGGTCTCCGTTTCTTCTCTCTCGGCTTTTGTGTTACACTGAAGCAGGCAAGTGGCAACAATGACGAGGACGAAACGTCAATTTATTTATTCCGTTAAAACAGGCCTCAATATGCATTAGCATTTGGCCCGAAGTTTGTTTTAAAGTTACTGGACTTAATTATGGTCTAATAACATTTCACGTCTTAGAGGTTGTTTTCTTTATAAGTTTTTAATGGACCTATAATGGTTTAGATATTCTACTGGTTTAATATGTTCAGACTGCTTGTTTTGTGAGCAGATGTCTGAATGGTTAATGGTTTAAACATTTGCTCCTAAATGATTAATCATTATTATACTGAGTCTAAATGGTTAAGAGCTCTTATCTAAATTGGTCACGCATTTGCCTCTGAATGGTTAATCATTATACTATCTCTTACTGGTTTAGCACTTAATAGTTCAGACCTTTACTGGTTTAGCACTTAGTCATAACTCATAACTTAGGATTAGTTTTAGCAATTATAGGGCATGTCATGTTTTATCGAAAGATAAGAGGTGTTGGTAGTAAAACGACCCTAACTAACACTTCAGGAGATTTTTGTGTTGGATATGTGTGCTAAATATGCAATTTATAAGCAACTTTATTGGTGACATATCACATATTGGGTGTGACCAGGGATGAAAGAAGAACCTGAGCTTGATGGGTATGTTTGAAATATTTGGGACAGATATACTCGAAATCTGACATGTATGCTTGAAATAATTTTTTGGAATATGTAGTGTTTTTTTTTTTTTTTTTTTTTTTTTGTGTTATCTACTATAATAAAAGAAACTAAGTTTGGGACACGTGTCATCATATTAGGCCATGTTTATAGATAAGTATTATTTAGTTTAATATTTTCTAATTAATTACAGATAATCATCCTACTAAATATTATTTAGTTTAATTTCTTATGGATAATTATTATTTAATTTAATCTCCTCCTCATTTATAATATTATTTATTTAACTAATAGAGTAAATTACGATTTTGGCCCCTGTGGTTATATCACTTTTACTCTTTTAGCCTAAAAAGAATTTTTAACATCTGAACCCCCAACGTTTTTTTTTTCTAATCTTTTTGGCCCCTAACGTCTTTTTTTAACCTTTTTGGCCCCTAAACTTTAATGGATGGCGTTAGTGTTAGGGGGCAAAATGGTTAGAAAAAAAGACGTTGGGGGCTCAGATGTTAAAAAATTCTTTTTTTGGGCTAAAAGGGTAAAAGTGATATAACCACAGGGGCCAAAATCATAATTTACTCTAAGTAATATTATTTATCATTTATACATTTACAGAGTTTTAAATAATGGGTTAAATTTATTGAGCCTTCGTTAACAAATTTTGCTACAACAAAATAATCTATTTATATAAATCTAAATTTTTATCTATAATATACTATATAATAAAACATTAATGTGTAACACATGTCGTTCATTGTAGGTATTTATTTTATGATTTTCTCGCCTCACTTACAAACTTATCTTATATTAAGTAAATAAATAAATAAATGAATAATGAGCTAATATTAAATTTTATCCTATTATAAATTTCGAATACCATTCTTCTATTTTTCTAATAAAATATTATTCGAAATTGTAAATTGTTAATTTAAAACATTTTAAATAAAACAAATTATTTATCACGAAAACCAAATTTTGTATTAATATATTAAATGTTTTTATTTTCACTATACAAAATTACATTTACTAACTTTTTTATTATTTGGTATATAAAATTACATCTATTTAACTCGTGTAATAAATGAGGTTTTTTAAAGATGTATTATCTTATTATTTGGTAAACAATATTACATTTATTCAACCCGTGTAATACATGTGGTTTTAAAGATATAATTTTTTTTATTTGTTATATAAAATTACATTAATTTAACCCGTACAATATGGTTCTTGGGTGGGAGTTGGCTACAAAGTCTATTTTTCCTACAAAGTGTACAAAGTCTTAAAACACCACAATTTTAACTATAAAACACACTCAAAACCCACAAATAAGAGATTCAAGATCACTAAAATGCCATATTCGTGGGTTTTGTGTTGTGTTTTGGATGATAAGGCTTTGATTATCAAATGACTAACATTAGTGTGTTTTATGTTGATTATCATGTTGTGTTTTATATTCATAGTTTTACGATGGTGTGTTTGAAATTTTTATGGACTGTTAGGGTTTGGATATTGTGTTTTAGTGGTCTTGACTCTCTTATTTGTGGCTTTTGAGTGTGTTTTATGTCTGAAATTGTGGTGTTTTATGGCTTTGTACACTTTGTAGGAAAAATGGACTTTGTAGCCGAACCCCACCCTATGGTTCTTATATATATAATTTTTTATTGTTATATTTATTCAACCCGTGCAATAAAGAAAGTTTTTAAAGATATAATGTTTTATTATTTAGTATATAAATTTATTTACTTAACCCATGTAATACACGGGGTTATAACCTAGTGAAGTATATAAATAAAACTATATATTGCTATCAATGTTAATTCATCCAGGTTTTTTTGTTCCGTTGTTAAAAAGTTCCACCAAATAAGGGAATTAAAGAGCTATTATTTTGCAATTAATATTAATAAAGAGCTATTAATTTGCAATTAATATTAATTAATCAAATGTTTTTTCAGTTGTTAAAAACTTCCACCAAATACGGCAGTTAAAAGAGCTATCAATTTGCAATTATCCTTATATTAAAAACCTACTGAAATGAACAGTAATAATTATCCTTATATTAAAAATAGAAATGAATTAACAATAAAAAAATAGAAATAAATGAATAGTATCGGGTACCGGTACCGGTATCAATTTTACCAATGAGTGTATTTTCGGTATCCGTTCGGCACCGGTATTCATCGGGTTTTACCATCAAATACCGGTGCCGTACCAGTACCGACCGTATCAAGCCGAACTGTACCAGGTATATTCGGTACCGGTACCCACTTTTTGGGATTTCGGTAGCGGTTGATACCGAGCTCATCAAATCCTGTAGCAACGTAGCAATGCAAATAATTGCACAGTTTAGATTACTTTTCATACACACAGTAAGTAAAATGTGTTTCGTTTGAATGAGGTTTTATATACACAACAACTTATTTTGCTTTATTTTTTGTCTTTTTACGTAATGAATGAATTGTAGCATGTAAAATAAACTTGGATATTTAGATTATTGATGAGCAAATCGTATCAAATCCTGTAATCAAACCGGTATCGTATCGGTATCAAATTTACTATACCAAATCATTTTCGGTATCAATTTGGTACCCACCTTTTGGCGTTTTCAGAATCGTTACTTTCGGTTCGACACCGGTCTAGCACCATACGTATATTTATTGATTTTTACCTTCAAATACCATACCGTATTGTACCGAGCATTTTCGGTGCCGGTACCTTATTTCGATGATTTTTTGGATCGGTACTTTCGGTGCCGTTACCGGTACCGAGCTCATCCATATTTTAACGTGTTAGCTCCATAATAACTGAACTGAAAACAACCGAATTTACAACGTATAGGACGTGTGGGTCCTATTATTATTATATATTAGGTATTTAAAATCGTTTTTTTTTTTGGACGGATTGACTATCCTTTTCTTGGCATTTTTATTTATGTTTTGATATTCGGTATCTGCTTGCCCTTACTAACACGCGTTTTGCAGTCATTAGGTCCCGCCGCAACGTGCGGACGAAAATTTAACTAGTTAATATTGATTAATCCAGGTTTCTTCTTTTTTTTGAACAACAAGGAACGACGTGCCAACCACCATGACACCGGGCGTTGTGGCCAAGGTTGACTACTCGATCGCCGCCAACCCCTTGGCTCTCTCAGATGCGCGAAAACCCAACTTACACATACCTGAAGGCACGACAGTGGAATAATCGGCAAAACATCGCCTCCCATTCAAGACGAATCGGCGCCACCCGTATTCGCCCTTCGCCTGGATGCCGCAGAAAATAATGAGGAGAGTGAGAGTCGAACCTGGGTAAAAATGAGTTAACTCACCAAATTTTGAGCAACATGTAAAACATTATCGTAGAAAATTCAACACATGTATTGCGGCAGAAACGTAGCGGGAACTCGGTCGTTTTCGGTGGTTCCCGCTATATTTCTGCCACAGCTTGGTTCGTCAAGTACCACTACTTTATCGACATACGATATAGTAACCGAAAGAGAAAACCCATAGAATACAGTCGTAATAAAACCAAAACTACATCAACATGCATTTGACTCGTTTTGGCCGCTCAATTCTGCACATAAAAACGTAAGAAACCTACGTATCTAAAACAGTCGTATGATATATGTGTATTATTACATCGATTCTATATATAAATTGTTGTTTGTTATCTTTTTAGGATACCGTAAATTGTTTAGAAATATATATAAAAGGACTATCAATAAAACATACGTATATTTATTTTATTAATAATTAGAAAAGGATAATAAAAGAAAAATCAAGAGCAAAGTGGACTAATAGAAAGAGAGAAAATTGAATAGTGAATTGTAGAAAGAACCAAATTTTGCAAATTGATAGGTAGGAAATTATACAATAGTTGTAATAGTAATTGGAGGGTGGAGTTCGGCTATAAAATCTAAGTTTCCTAAAAAAATGTACAAAGTCATAAAATAGTGAAATTTCAGCTCTAAAACACATTCAAAACCCAAAAATAACAGAGTGAATATTACTAAAACAATAAGGGTCTGCTTAGTATGGCATAATAGAATAGATGAGGGAATGGAATGGACGATGTAATGGAATAGACAAAGGAATGAAATGGATCATTACATTGCATTCCATAGTCTTGTTTGGTTACCATGCAGGAAATGAATAAATGATTACCTTGTGTTGTTTGGTAGGTAAGAAAAGAGGAATTAATTAATCGACGAACGGTGGTGGCGGTGATCGGCGGCGGCCAGTGGCGGTGGCAGTGATGGGTGGCGGTGGTCGGTGGTAGCGGTGGTGGGTGGTGATGGTTGGTGGGTGACGGTTGTTTGCGGTGGTGGCGGCGATGGTCAGGGTTGGCGGTGGTCTGCGGTGGCAGGTGGCGGCGATGGTGGTCGATGGGGGTGGTGACGACGGTGGGTGGTGGTGGTCGACGGTAGCGGTTGGCGGCCACAGAGGATGGTGGTGGTGGTCGGCGGAGGGTGGCGGTCCGCGGTAGTGGTCGGGGTGGCGGTGGTCGGTGGTGGCGGGTGGCGGCGATGGTGGTCGATGGTGGTGGCGACGGGTGGTGGTGGCGACGACGACGGTGGGTGGTGGTGGTCGACGGTAGCAGGTGGTGGCAGCGGAGGATGGTGTGGTGGTGGTTCGGAGGGTGGCGGTAGTGGTTGGGGTGGGTGGTTTACGATGGCGGGTGGCAGCGGGCGGCGATGGTGGTGGGCGGCGGTGGCGGCGGCCGGTGGAGGACGGTGGTGGTGGTGGTCGGCGCAGGTTGGTGGCGGGTGGTGACGACGGCAGGTGGTGGTGGTAAATGGTGGAGGTGATGGGCGGTGTTTGTGACGTAGGCTGAGAGAGGGAATGGAATGGAAAAAAAAATAGAGGGAGTGGATGGAATGAATTTGAGGGAATGGAATGACTTATGTAATGGGTCATTCCATTACGTTGACCAACCAAACACACTTTTTTTCATTCCCTCGCAATAGTTCATTACATTCCATCTCCCATTCTTGTATAACAAACACTACCTAAATTCAAACCCTAGGGGTCTGTTTGGTATGGCGTAATGGAATAGATGAGGGAATGGAATGGACGAGGTAATGGAATGGACAAAAGAATGAAATGGATAATTACATTCCATAGTCTTGTTTGGTTACCATGCAGAAAAGGAATAAATCATTACCTTGTGTTGTTTGGTAGGTAAGAAAAGAGGAATGAATTAAATCGGCGATAGGTGGTGGCGGCTAGTGGCGGTGGCATCGATGGGTGGCAGTGGTAGCGGTGGTGGGTGGCGGTGGTCGGTGGGTGACGGTTGTTAGCGGTGGTGGTGGCGATGGTCGGGGTTGGCGGTGGTCTGCGGTGGCAGGTGGCGGCGATGGTGGGTGGTGGTGGTCGACGATAGCGGGTGGTGGCCGCAGAGGGTGGCGGTAGTGGTCGGGGTGGCGGTGGTCGGTGGTGGCGGGTGGCGGCGATGGTGGTCGATGGTGGTGGCGACGACGACGGTGAGTGGTGGTGGTCGACGGTAGCGGGAGGTGGCCGCGTAGGATGGCGGTAGTGGTCGGGGTGGCGGTGGTCGGTGGTGGCGGGTGGCGACGATGGTGGTGGCGACGACGACGGTGGGTGGTGGTGGTCGACGGTAGCGGGTGGTGGCAGCGAAGGATGGTGGTGGTGCTTGGCGGAGGGTGGCGGTAGTGGTCGGGGTGGCGGTGGTTTTACGATGGCGGGTGGCAGCGATGGTAGTCGATGGCGGTGGAGGTGGAGGACGATGGTGGTGGTGGTCGGCGGAGGTTGGTGGCGGGTGGTGACGACGGAAGGTGGTAGTGCTGGCAAATGGTGGAGGTGATAGGCGGTGTTTGCGACGTAGGCTAAGAGAGGGAATGGAATGGAAAAAATATGGGGAGTGGATGGAATGAATTTGAGGAAATGGAATGACTTATGTAATTGGTGATTCCATTACGTTGACCAACCAAACACATTTTTTTATTCACTTGCAATAGTTCATTCCATTCCACATCTCATTCATGCATACCAAACACTACCTAGCAGTCAATAAAAAACTCTCAACACACCATCGTCGAACTATGAATATAACACAACATGATAATCAACATAAAACACATAACGTTAGTCATTGGATAATCAGAGCCTTGTCATTCAAAACACAAAACAATACCCACATATATGATGTTTTAGTAATCTTTATTATGTTATTTGTGCGTTTTGGGTGTGTTTTATGGTTGACATTATGATGTTTTATGATTTTTTACACTTTTTAAGAATTTTAGACTTTGTAACAAACTCTGTAATTGGAAAATTTGGCCCAGAATTATAGCGCCTAACTTATCTAGTATGGGCTACTTGATTCTTTGCTTGCAGATCAAATGTTTTTGTTCTTTATAAACAACATAAAACTATGGCGGTACTACAATTTAACTATCAAGAGTTAAAAGGTTGAGCTAATAACTAGCTTGCAAACATATTCACTAAACCATTGTCTACACTTATAAACATGACTACCCAATTTGCCTTTGCATTTGTAGTATTTTCTCTCACAAAAGATTTGATAATTAGAACCCTAGCTTGACTTTTCCAAACATAGAAAATAAATCCATTTTTCGAGTAAATGTCACATAAACCATTTTTCGAGTAAAATTTTCAGTTTTTAACAAACACACACAAAAAAAAAAAAAAAAAACATGATATAAACCTGATTTCATACATAATACTTCATAAACCCAAGCCCAAAAGTCTTTACCGAGTCCAATTGTACCATTTCCTTTAAGCAGAACATTCTCGAGCCAAGTGACCTGGTTTTCCACACCGATAACATTCATTCGAACCATAACGACACACTCCCCCATGCTTTTTCCCACAATTGGTACACTTTCTACGTTTGCGTTCTTTCCTCTCTTCTATTAGCCTGTCGTTTATTTCTCTGGCAGCCTGCACAGCTTTATCCAATGTAGTAACATCATTTTCTGAGATAACAGCTTTTATCTCAGCCGTCAATCCACGTACAAAAAGGTATATCAATCTCTTTTCAGCAGTAAGATAGTCCCAAAAGAACCACCACAGTTTCGTAAACTTATTAGCATACTCTCGCACACTTTCATTGCTTTCTTGTTTGACTGTCGTGTACTGTTGCACTAATTCCAGCTCTACGCGTAGAGGATAAAACTCATCTCTGAACACTTCCTTGAATCGACTCCACGTCATTGTTGGAGTCGCGGCCCCACTCGTATCCTTGACCCTGTCCCACCAAACACGAGCTTCTGATCTCAACACAGAGACGCCATACTTTACCTTGTCCTCGTCAGCACACTTCATAAGTTCAAAGACGTCCTCCATCTGAGAAATCCACATCATCGCTGCTATGGGGTCCCCTACTTCACTAAACTTAGCGAAACCATGTGAAAAGGCTGCCTCATCGTCACTAGATTCATCGGCTTCTTCTGAAACATGTCCATCATTTCTTGTTTTCATTCTGTTGGCTGTTGGCAATGAAATATAAGTAAATTATACGCCTTAGCAATATAAAAAACAAAGTACATAAACAGACACGAAGCATTAACCGGTTTCTAAATTATTACTTGCTTGTATGATCTATTGACTAATTCACTTCAATATTTCAAGAGCATGCTCAGAATGTCTGATTTCGCTCACACTCTTTAAGCCTTATCTCTGACTTTTTTCAAGCTACCTAACTATATCTTTACTTTATATATGCAAAATCATGTGAGTCGACCTAAGGGTGTCGGCAGCACCATGCGGGGAGGGAAATCGGGGTGTGTTTGCCGAGCGGTAAGGGTGCCGCCATCAAAGCGGGGAGGGAAATCGGGGAGGGGGATCGGGGAGGGTTCACCGCAATGAAGGAGAGAGGAGATGGTGGGCCACCCTCATTTTCAACCAATCAACATTTTTCCTTTTATTTTATTTTATTTTTTTTGAATAAAAAAACAATTCCCCTAAGAGGGGAGTGCCGCCATCAAATTGGGGTGCGAGGGGAGTTTAAGAGGGGAGTTGACGTGGTATAACCTGATTGGGTGTACGTAAGAGAGGGGACTCCCCTAAGAGGGGAGTGCCCCTCTCACCCTAAGAACTAAACGGTTCATGGTTTGGACTAACACATACACAATAATAACATACTATAAAAAGATTTCATCACATATTAAAAAAAGTTACCAACATGTTTCTTATGATCTCACTATTTTCATGGAATATGTTCATAGTATGATCTTATGACTAGCCAGCTTTGCAAAACAATCTACTGTGCATATTTCCACCACATCTTTTTGTTCCTGGTAGCAAAATATACACCCAATACTTACACCAAAAAAAAAAAAAACACATATACACAGCATGGACAAATAAACATGCCATAGAACAGTTTTTGATAAAGTTTCATTAAACACACATCTGGCCCAAATCGTGACGTGCCTATTTTTATTAACTGGCAGAGCTACATACATGGTATCGGTGACAACGGACAAAATTCTTTTTCGCATTTCATATGGAAGAATGTATAAGAGCCAAATTCCAAACGACCCCAATCTTTTTTTTATGATTGACACCGTTGATATAATGAAAAAGAGTTGATATAATGAAAAATGAAATTTGTCTCCAGTTTCCATTGATTTTATGAAAAGATTATATATTATTTACTAAACAAAAATACATATATAAACATCTTACCAGATTAAAAAGTTATCATTTAGTAATTAAGGGGCTACTTGGCAACTTCTGAATGATTAAGTGCTGAACCAGTAAGAGGTCTGAACCATTAAGAGTTAGTATAATACTTAACCGTTCAGATACAAATGTCTGACCAATTCAGATTAGAGGTCTTAACCATGCAGACTCGGTATAATGCTTAACCATTCAGAGGCAAATGTCTGAACCATTCAGGCATCTGCTCGCGAAACAAACAGTCTGAATCGTGTTGAACCATTAAGAGCTTCATTAAAACAAACAGCCCCTAAACCAGCTTTATCTTCGTTGTGAATCATTTTCAAAACATGAAAACCCGTAGAAAACATCAATAAAAATGTTTTTTTTTTTTTTATGATTTTGTATTTTTATTGTGTGTTTTTCCAACGACAGCGTACTTTTATTTTGTTATTGACCCGACGGCCTGAAAGTTTTGTCACCGGGTTATAATTCCGAGCACCTAAAAAACCGACACCATAAGAATTTCAGTTCTCAACATAAAATTGATTCTGAAAAGAACGCTATATATAATGAATGCATTATATATAAATTTAAATAATTAAAAATTACGCTACCAAACCCTTGGTTTACACTTTTTATAACCTTTTTTTTTTTTTGCAAATTAATTAATGATTCTATTACCAAATACTAATTTAAGTCAAATATGCAACTAAACAACGCCTATACTATACCGATTCTGAGGTTGCACAGGAAGTTAAACTATTTGTATATTTAACGCGAAACATCAATCGGTTACAGAACTAGTAAATAAGTGACATGCAGCAAGAAATTGATAGTCTACAATGAAAATCGACATGAAACATTTTCATAATTTGAGAGATTTCTTGACAAACCTTAGTCTCCGTTTCTTCTCTCTCGGCTTCTGTGTTAGCCTGAAGCAGGCAAGTGGCAACAATGACGAGGACGAAACGTCAATTTATTTATTCCGTTAAAACAGGCCTCAATGTGCATTAGGCTCAGGCCCAAATTTTAATTGAAGTGACTCTAGACTGTAAACGAATCGAACGTTTAGTGAACATTCGTGAATTATTCGGTGGAATGTTCATTTAACGAACACGAATGAAGGTCTCGTTCGTATATTTATTTATTTTATCTAAACTTCTTATATTTATTAATTTTTATTTATTTATTACCTTAAGTCCCTAACAAATATAATAAGAAACCTCATTCTCACCCTTTTGATACACCGTTCCTCTTTTTCCTTCTCAATGGGCTTATTTATGGTTTAGCGATATTTCACGTCCACTAACATGATGACTAGTTTTAACAATCGATTGCACAACGGGGTAGTTTGAGGTGTTTTATCGAATTAACAATCGATTGCACAACAGGGTAGTTTGACGTGTTTTATCGAAAGAAAGAGGTGTTCGTGTAAAAAAAAAATATAAACTAACGTTTTACATGATCATTGTGTTGGATATACGTGCTAAATATGCAACTTATAAGCAACATTATTAGTGACATATCGCATGATCGTATAGGGTTACGTGAAATACTGACTCAATTATACTAAGTATATGTTTAAATGTGATTAAACGTAAACAACAAAATCATCATTATAGTATTATTATTTGGATGGCAATTATACCAAGTATATGTTTAAATGTGATTAAACCTAAAAAACACAATCAACATTATAGTATAGTATTAATATTATTCGGATGAAGTGATATATATGGTTTGACAAAACTATCACCTTTAAGGCCAAGTCTAATCTTAAAAAAATACATGTTTGATATATACGGTTTTCAGTTTATAACATGGTTGAGTCCAAACACCGACTTTCGATAAAAGATCCGTTAAATTTGTGCAAACTGGCTATTACCGTTTTACAAACCATATTGAATACTTATGTAAATGGATTAATTTCATATATACTCTTATCAGCTTGAAAAATTTCATATGTACCCAACAAAAACAAAAAAATATCATTATGCCCTTACAAAAACTGGAGAAGGATAAAATGAAAACCTTGTTAAGAAAACAAAAGAAACCTCATCTCCGTCATTCATCCATTTAATCTATGGTGTAGATTAAATCAAGTACAAAAATGTTGCTTTTTCAGAAAAAAAAAAAAGGTAAAGCCTGCAAAAAGTGTTTTTCAGAATTGTTACAGTCGGACACAAAAGTGTATCTGTCTGTAAGTGTTACACAAAAAAACTTACTAAGAAAATGTAACATATTGTTACATGCACTACATAACTAAAAACCTTTGTAAGTTCTGAAAATTGTAACACTTAAAATTCAAAAATTTTGAAAAAAAAACTGTTATATTAACCCATAAAATGTGTAACATATGAAGTTCAAAAAAATGTAATCCTAAAAAAAATGTAAGGCCATCCACAATAAGGAACTACAAAAATACCAAAAAAACATGTCTAGTCAGCTTCCACATCACAAAAAACACTAATACTCAAAAACACAAAAAATCCACCCAATAAGAAAACCAAAAAACATTGCCACATCATCATCACCTTTTACCATTATTTTTAACTTATTACCCAACCCCCCACCACCTGACAACATTACCCGTTCTTCCACAAATATGAAAGCTAAAAACAAATTACAAAAATGATTCACACAATAAGAAAGAATGAGTGAGTTGTAAAAATGAGCAAAAACAACCCTTATAAATGAGCTATTGTGGATGCTCTAACACATTCAAACATTCTCTCTCCTCTTTCTTCTGACAAAAAATGTACACAGATTCAGAAAAAATTGATTGTTAAAAAGTGTAACACGTGGCATTTTTGTGTCCACACAAATAGGTTTCTTAAGTTTCTTTAACTAGAATGGGATTTTTTTATATAATTCACCTAAAAAACTAAAAATATCATATATATACCCTTAATAAATAGTTAAAATATCAAATATACCCAAATTATTAAAAACAATCTAATAAATAATCATTTTACACTTATTTTTTTAACTCTTAAGTTTTCATATACGCTCATCTTTTAATTTCATATTTTTATATAGCAGATTTTAAGCTTAAATTTATTTTTACCCATTTTTGTTTATATTTTTTCCATAAACAATAGTATTCTCTGTATATATAATATTTAAGCTAAATAAATTAAGCTAGAAAAGAGCAAGTATAATATTTGAAGTTGAAGGTCGTATATAAGATTTCAAAGTTATAGAAAAATAAGGGTAAAAATGTCTTTTATTAAATTGTTTTTAATCAATTGGGTATATATGATATGTCAACTACTTTGTAAGGGTATATGTGATATCTATAATTTTGCAGGGGTATATATGATATTTTGCAAGTTTGTAGGGGTATATATGAAATCGCCCTATTTAAATTACTAAAAAAAATAAATAAATAAAAAAACGAAATACCCCAGCCGCTCCTATATCTCCCCTGTCGCACGCCTTCTCTATTTTTGCTCTTGATTCTGCAAGGTATGTAACAAAAAAAATGGAACAAACTGGAGAAGCAATAATAGAAACAATTGTGGTAA
The DNA here is from genome assembly GCF_002127325.2 of Helianthus annuus. Classification (NCBI taxonomy): domain Eukaryota; kingdom Viridiplantae; phylum Streptophyta; class Magnoliopsida; order Asterales; family Asteraceae; genus Helianthus; species Helianthus annuus. The sequence continues at coordinate 13,325,397 of NC_035449.2, forward strand.
TCACCATTGTTCGCCATTGCATAGAGCCTGCTACTTGGAGCTTATCATAGCCAGATAGAAAAGACGATGGAGCCACTGCCCCTCGCGACCCCCCACACAAATTTGATCTTAAAACCAATGTGTAACACAAGCACAATATACAGATCCTTGTCAACACAAGCTGTCAAATAAACCATTTTTAGTAAACTTTTCATACGACAAAATATACACGAAAAGACTAGATACATACATGATTTCTTACATGCTACTTCATAAACAAAAGTCCAAAAGTCTTTGCCTTTGGAATGCAACATTGCACACCCCCATCAGTTGTACTATTTTCTTTTAACATAACCACATTCTTGAGCCAAGTGACCTAGTGTTCCACTCCACCCCGATAACATTCCTTTGAACCATAACGACATTCACCCTCATGCCTTTTTCCGACAATTCTTCTTTAACGTTTTCTCTTGCGATCACTACTCCCGTCTAATCTAATTGTCTCTTGTTTTCCTTTTCAATTACTCTAGCAGCCTCAAGCGTGCTCTCAAACATAGTCATATCACTTGTTGAGATATAGGCATATAGTCATTTATGTCAGCCCTCAATGCACATACAAACATGTAGATCATTCTCTTTCAAAAGTAAGATGGTGGCAAAAAAAAAAAAAAAAAAAAAAAAAAAAAAAAAAAAAAAAAAAAAAAAAACCAAAACAATTTTTCAAAGTGAGTCATAAACTCTTGCACACTTACATTTCTTTCTTGTTTGAGTGTCTTGAACCATTCCACTAGTCCAGCTCAATAGGTATCGGATAAAACTCATCTTTAAACACGTCCTTGAATTCATGGGCGGAGCTTTTTGGAGGCCCGGGGGTGCCCCGGCCCCCGCCGATTTTTCGCTCATAGTGTTATTTTTTTTCCAAAAAAAATTGTAGTGTAAAATATTGGATCTTTAAGAGGCCGGCCCCCACTGATTTCGTTCAGCTCCGCCACTGCTTGAATTGACTCCATGCCATCTTTGTCGGAGTATCAGGCTGACTAGTAACAAAATGTTTAAGATCAACACAAAAGTAACAAAATGTTTGAAATCAACACAAAAGTAACAAAATGTTGAAAAAATCAGAGGGTAAAAAAGATAACTAACCCGATTAAGAAGAAGCTTCTTATGCCTGAAACATCAAACCAGGGGCGAAATTGATTCATATATGAAAAGGAATACACAAAAAAAAAAAAAAAAAAAAAAAAAAAAAAAAAAACCTTGAATCAAAATTACAACCTCACCTTCAAATGATAAATTGGCAGTAAAAGGCTGAATAAAAAACATGAATTAAACGTCACTTTAAGTTCATTACATCTTTGATTCACTAAAACATCTATCAGACATAACGAAAGCAAGATTCAAACTTCATGAAACCGTCAGCGTCTATTACTCTTCCAAAATTTCAAAGAAGATACAAACAACAAATTAAAATGGTACAAGATTTGAACTATACCAACTTACGAAAGAAGCAGCATAGACGCCAGAAAGAAAAAAACTACCCTTCGGTTTCACAAGTAAAAATATCAATCTTGAAACGTTTTATGCCCCTTTCAGAAGTTTTGGCTCATGTCAAGGATACTGCATCCAAACGGAAACTTGGTATGTAACCTATCTTAAACATATGACCCAGAGCAATCTGACCGACATCTAACATATCTTTCTGAGATAGAACACCGATCAAATTTTCAAAAGTTTCTTGACGGGGTATGAACCGATTCTTCACCGTGTACGCCAACCAGTAGATTCCCGCTGTAACATATCCTTCGTTGCTTAATCCAATTACGACGTCATCATTAATACATACAGAAGCCGGTTCCACACCCTTTTCCTGCATCTCGTTCCAAAGAGTTTTAACTTCATCTATCCGTTTCGTTTCATAAAGCTTTTCTATCAGTGGTCCATATGATGCAGATGACGGTTGCAGCCCATGGTCCACAAGTTCACGCAAAAGGTTCAAACCCTCAGTTAACTTACCATCGTTACAGAAACCCCTGATCATAGAATTGTACGTTACCACATCTTTAGAGACATTATTCCGCGACATTTGGTTGAATAATTGATAAGCTAAAGTTGTTCTTCCGTGTGAACACAGACCGCTTATCATAGTGTTGTACGCGACTAGAGTTTCGCTATAACCTTTATCTTGCATTTCCTTGTATAGATTTAAAGCGTTTTCTACATCACCGATTTTAAAATACCCGTATAAGAGTGTGTTGTATGTGTATATATTAGGTTTGATTCCCTTTTGAATCATCTCAAACCATAACTTTCTTGCTTCCCCTAACCATTTGATTTTACAAAGACCATGAATCATTGTCGTGTACATGATTCTATCCGGTGCATACCCTCGATCTTTAAGGTCATTAAATATACGTAACCCTTCACGTTGCATTCTTCTAAGGCACAACGCGTGTATAACTTGTTGATAAGTATAGATATCAGGATTAACACCTTTTGCTATCATAATATGAAGAAGTGCAGACACTCTAGAATACTTTCTATCCAATATAAACTCAAATACCAACTTGTCGAAACAAACCTTGTTCGGAACAAACCCGTCATCCAACATTTGTCGAAAAAGTTCATACCCTTTTGAAACATTCTTCTCCAAACAAAACGCTTGTATCAAGCAATCAACAGTATGAACATCTACATCAACACCAAGCTCCATCATTTCACCGTATAACCTCCATACAACGTCGGTACACCCGTCTTTAACACAACCTTGTAAAACACAGTTCCATGTCTCCAACAAAGGGCAAACTCCTCTCTTTGACATTTCATCAAACACCTGGAGTGCATCTTCAACCATTCCACTTTCACACAAACACCTTACGTATGATTCAATACCAGCCCGATCCGGAACGAATTTCGTAAATTCAAGAAAACCCTTTGCAGCATTTGCAGCCTTATGTTCTACAAGTGAATTGAATATCAAACAACAAGTTGATTGATCGGGTGAATACCCAAATTGAGAACGGAGCCAATGCAAAAGCCGAATTGAAAAAAGAACATTTTTTTGGTGTGTAAACACTTGATTTAACAAGGTGGAATCTAAGAAACTGACATTGGGGAAATCTGATAAGAGGGTGTTTTCCCATCTGGGTTTTGACCTAATTGTTGCGCAGATTTGGTTAACGAGGTCAGTTGAATGTAGGGGTTTATCCTCGTTGTTATCATGGGCGATGTTGCGAATTGGTTGTTTAGGGTTTTGGATGATTTTGGAGGATGGTCGACGGAGTAATTGAGTGAATGAGGACGGTGTTCTTGCCATTGATACTGACGAAATTATAAGTTAACGAGCATGTACAGATTGAAATAGCAAATAGGGAATCATTAGAAAATGGTTGTTACCAATGAAATCAATTTCTGGAACAAGGTTTGAAGCTCATGGGAGAAGGGATGAGGATTTGGCCAACTTTTCTAGTTTTTTTTATCGGCATCGGTATCGGTATTTACGGGTAAATTACCGCTAAATACTAGTACCGAACCAGCATATTTGGTACCGATACCGATACCTACTTTTTCCGTTTTTCGATGCCAATACTTTCAGTACCAATTCGGTAACGAACAGGTACCGGTTCAATACCAAACGGGTACCGTGCTCATCACTACATGGAAGCCTCTAGTTTATATGGTTATAAACCAATTTTTAGAGAAAATTGTGTTTTTAGTGAAGTAAGAACATTCACTCATCTCCATCCAACTCTCTATCTTTATCTATTTCTTACTCGCAAACAATTATTTTATTATTTTTTCTCTTTCTTACACACTCACAATAAAAAGAGTAAAATGCACGGATAATCCATGTGGTTTTGTAAAATAACCAGTGTTGTAAAAGTCGGATTCCAAGGCCGAGTACTCGGTCCTCGGAACCCCTCCGAGGCGACTTCCTCCTAGGCGGACTCAATTAATCGGCCTCGGTCAAACTCGGCGCCTAGTCGGAAAGAGTCGGCCTAGGCGGTCAACGTGGTTTGTTGACTTTTAATTAGTCAAAATCGGTCAACATCGGCCTACTCGGCCTTGTACTCGGACTACTCGACCTTGTACTCAGACTAGTCGAACTTGTATTCAGAATATTTGAACTTTAAACATGTTTCATTTTAAATTATACTCAGTTGACATGAATTATGCTTATTTTAACATATATATATATATATATATATATATATATATATATATATATATATATATATATATATATATATATATATATATATATATATATATATATATATATATATAACAATCAATTTTCTTTATAGTTACCATGTCCGCGACTCCGATTACTCCCAACTCCCCAGTCGGCCGACTAGGGACCGCCTATCGACTTTTACAACACTGAAAATAACACCTATAGTCCTCAACTTTTGGAAATTACATCGGTGCTCCATGTGGTTTGACAGTTTGTTACTCAACTGGTCCCTGGAGTGGATGAGGGTTAGTTTTCTCAGTTAAGTCCATCTGAAATTACTAATTTACCCCTCTCTTCAAACAAAAAAAAACAAATAACTTAATACCCATCATCATCTTTAATACTCATCATCATCATTACACACCCCAAACTCAATAAACACTTTGTATCTTTCTCTCTAAAACAAAACAAAAATTGTGTGCAATAACATTCTATACGGCCCGTATGATGTTATACGGGCCGTATACATGTATGAATGTGTAAATAAGATTATAGGTATGTGGGAATAGCGGAACCTTTTAAGACTGTGGGATGTGGGGCTTGGGTTGGGGCGTGGGTTGGGGGAAAACGCCCAAGCCACCCCCCCCTTGGGGCTTGGGTTTGAAGCCGGGCGTGGGGCGGGCTTGGGTTTGATGTGGCGGCCTCCTATTCGCCTTGGGTTTTAAATTTTGTATTTATATATATATATATAGAGTGCGGCTAACATACATTACGCGTTATCGTACTTCACGTACGCGACGCTGTAAACCGTCAGATCAGGCGATAATCACGCATGGGACACAAAATAACGCATGGGATCAGATTTTTGGTGATAATCACGTATGAGAAGTGATAATCACGCATGGAAGTATAATCACGCACGTTGAGATGGTCAAAAAAAATAATAACGCACGTTATATATCTGGTCGCGTACGTTAATGTAGGTTAAGGCATTTTGTACATTATACTTTCTCTCTCTCTCTCTCTCTCTCTCTATATATATATATATATATATATATATATATATATATATATATAGGTAGAGGATCCTGTAAAAAATGACTAAAGTGTAAAAAGGGTAAGAAAGAATCTCAGCCATTAGATCTTTTGATCTAATGGTTGAGATCAATAGGGACCAAATTGTAAAATATGTTATTTGGACTGATTTGAAATATCTATGGGCAATATAGTCTTTTAAACCCACTAGAAATTAGGTAATGCACATGTAACTTCCCTCCGTCTTTTTTAAACGTCAATAACTTTTTATATGTAACTTTTTTTAAAAAAAAAATTACACCATAATAACAAACGTTTTTTTATCTTTAATATGAGTACCATATTGCCATACTTATATAGAGAAAAAAATATGTTTCGATCAGATGTTTAGTCAATGAATGGTGTTATATACTTGCTGAATGGTGTTATATACTTACTGAATGGTGTTATATACTTACTGAATGGTGTTATATACTTGCTGAATGGTGTTACATACTTACTGAATGATGTTATATACTTGTTGAATGGTATTATATACTTCCTATAATTAAGGTGGTGGTTATGAGAAGTTTTTAATTAATTAAATTAATGATAAAATTACTTGTTTACCCTTTTCAATTAATTTAGATCTAATGGCTGAGATTCTTTCTTTATATATATATATATATATATATATATATATATATATATAGGACAATGCTATTGCAGTGTATCAGCCCCTAAATATATTTAGGTAGAAAACTCTGGAAACCCAAATCTCCACCCATTTTTACCCAACCTCCTGACATTTTTTTTTTTGAAAAAAATAACACATGTAATATACATGTTTTAGAGTGTTTTGGGCCAAAAAAAAACAAAAAAGCGCCGAAGGGATTTTTAAAAAAAAAATAAACAAATTTCAGTGCCTAACATGTGTTAGGCAAAAAAGTCAGAAATTGCTGATTTTTTTTTAAATTATCCCTTCGGCGCTTTTTTGATTTTTTTGGCCCAAAAGTCTTAAAAACATGTATATTACATGTGTTATTTTTTTCCAAAAAAAAAAAATGTCGGGAGGTTGGGTTTTCTAGGGTTTTTTATATAGATAGGGTTTTCTATATAGCCCAACCCTATATATATATATATATATATAGGCTAATTATAAGGAGAAAACCCACTCCAGTTGACTAAACCCTGAAAACCCACATGTGTGGCTACAATTCAGCCACATCACATATGCATAAAGATTGACTGAGGGGCATATTGGGAAATTTGCACTAGACAATGCATTAAATGCACCAATTGACATTTGAACTAGACATTGACATTTGACACACACTTCTCTCTCTCTCTTTCGACACACACACAACTCTCTCACTCACTCTCTCTCTCTCTCTTTCTCACTCTTTGGATAATCATTTCCAGATCTAAGATCATTCATAATCAACCATCAAGATTCTTCTTCTTATCAAAATCATTCAAAATCAACCACCAAAACTCTAGATCTACAAGTGTAACAACTTGGTGATGGTGTAGTTCATAATTCTTCTTCTTATCCATCGATCCACCACAAATCATCACCAAAACCACTGGTTTTCATGGCGGATTTAGTGCTTTGAGTGGTTCAAGATCCGATGGTGGTTCCCAGATCCGGCGGTGGTCAACAAATCCGATGTTGAAGATGTTGTTTCAGATGTTGAAGATGATCCAAAAGATGTTTGATGTTGAACATGAGGTTCAGAATCTAAAAGATCATCCAGATCCATAAGTATGTTTGTGTTTTTGTAGATCTTTATTTTTTTTTGTGTTTTGTAGATCTCCAACATTTTTTTGTAATTTTTTATGTTCCAGATCTAAAAGGTCCTCCAGATTTGCACTTTTCAGATTTGCAATTCTTTGTGTTTTGTAGATCTTCATTTTTTTGTGTTTCGTAGATCTACATCTTTTTTTTAATTATTTTTTTGTTTAGATGAGATGAATGTTATTACTGATTTTATGATTGAATCTAAAAAATCTATTGTTGTTGGATTTTTGTTAATGAAGCGATATTTTTTATATAAATTTTGTAACATTTCTAGTTACGTTACTTATGTTGGATTATCGTTAATGAAGTTTATTTTTGATGTAACAATTCTCATAACAATTCTTTTGTGTCTTAGTTACGAAATGAAACAATCAAAGAAAAAATGCATGTTACATTTTTTTGTGTTACATAAATAATGCATGTTTACTGAAAATAAAGTGCATTGTTTCACTTTTTTAGATTGTTGTAAAAACAAAGTGTGTTGTTACATTTTTTCCAGATTATTGTAAAAATAAAGTGACTGTTACAGAAACAAAGTGTGTTGTTACATTTTTTTGTGTTAGAAATGCAACAATCAGTCAAAGCAAAAATGTTTGTTACATTTTTTTGTGTTACAGAAATAATGTACGTTACAGAAAATAAAGTGCATTGTTACACTTTCCTAGATTATTTGTAAAAATAAAGTGTGCTGTCAATTTTTTTTCTTGATTATTGTAAAAAATAAAGTATCTATTACAGAAACAGAATGTTACATTTTTTTGTGTTACAAAAAAAGTGTTACATATGCGACGTAAAATTGATCATGTAAAAATTATGTTACCTTTCTATGTAACATTTGATCATGTAAAAATTATATGTTACGTTTCTATGTAATATTTTTATGTTACAGAAATAAAGCGTGTTATTACAAATGTGGCATAAATTGACAATTAAAAAATGTATGTTACATTTTATGCAATACAAATACAAATGTATATAAAAAAGAAATAACAGATCTGATGTATATAAAAAATGAAAAAAAAGAGAATTACATAAAAAAGAAACAAAAATCTGACACATACAGAGTTTTTGTTTGTTTGTGTCAAATAAGTGTAAAATTCTTCCCATTTTACCCTTTAGGTACACATTATATATTTTAATAATGAGAGAAAGAGATAAAAATAATCAGATATGCAAACAATCATCCTAGCCATTCATCCACTCTAATCAATGGTTATTATTGGGTTTTCAGGGTTTATTCAACTCAAGTGGGTTTTCAATTTATCCTTGCCCTATATATATATATATATTTTATTAATAACCTGCCAACCCACGCGGTGCACCCACGCCCCGCCATACCCCACGGACACGTCACTAGACGGTGGGAGGGCTCGAACTCCACGTGTCAACTCATACCCCCAACCCAAGCCCCACCATACCCCACGGTCTAAAGAAGCTATACATGAGAAATTAAGAAGGTACTAAGGGGGTGTTTGGCCTAGCTTTTATTTTTTGGCTTATGCTTATATTTTTAAGTAGCTTATAGCTTATTTTCTATCATTTGATAAGCCTTGTTTAAGTGTTTGGATTAGCTTATAGCTTTTTTTATATCATTTACCCTTACACAAAGAAGCTTTTTCAGAATAAGCTAAAAAACCATCTTCAAGTAAGCTTCTTAAAATTAGCTTATATAAGCTAATAAGCATAAGCTTAAAAAGCTAAACCAAACACCAAATTAAACTTATTTAAAAAAAAAAAAAAAAGCTAAAAAAGCTATAAGCTTAAAAAAGCTAGGCCAAACACCCCCTAAATTGTAAATATACCAAGGGCTTCAATCCACCACCAGGAGCATTGAGCATATACCCTCCTCTTCATCATATCTTGAAAGAAACTGAAGTACCAACAAGAAGATGGGGCGCTCGCTTCTCTCTCAGTTCCTCAATCTTTCAAACGCCTGTCCACGCTTCACGTATTCCACTCTCTCTTTATGCTATATTTAACCCTGTAAACATACACCTTTTAGTTGTAGCATTCTCGATTTTGCTCAATTATTGTTTGATATATGAAGTGTGAATCGTTGTTCTTGATTATACAGTATGCCAATGTCTACACAATGCTCAATTAGAGGAGATAAATTTAGGGTAGTTGTTAATTTCTGGTGATTTTGAATCATACTCTCTGTCCATAAACAAATTTACCATATTTTTCGTAATCTTGACCTAAAGGTGTCTTGTTTGTAGTTGATTTTTTTTAGCAGTAATGATAGTGATCAGAGGACTAGAGTGTTATGCTTACAAGGTGTTTGCTATAATGTCTCATAGAGATGAAGATGTCTATAGACAGTCTAACAATGATTCTAGAGTTAATTGCCCGGATGGTCCCTGTGGTTTCATGTTTTTTCACGTTTAGTCCCCATCTTTTGAAAATAGCATGTATGCTCCCCATGGTTTGTCATTTTGTTACTCGGATAGTCCCTGAGTTAGTTTGGAAATTGCATGTATGTTCCCTATGGTTTGTCATTTTGTTACTCGGATAGTCCCCAGATTAAATGTTTGGGGACTATCCGAGTAACAAAATGACAAACCATAGGGAGCATACATGCTATTTTCAAAAGGTGGGGACTAAACGTGAAAAAACGTGAAACCACAGGGACCATCCGGGCAATTAACTCATGATTCTATGAAAAGTCAAGATTTTTATAGAATTGATTAAGGGTTAATCTGACAAGAGGAGCTCATTTACCTTTATGACTAATAATTGACTATACTTTTCTGAATTTCTTTGCTGTTTGCTAATAAGTAAATACCCGGTGTTTAGGCCAACACGATTTTTCCCTTTCCGCCATTTCTTTTATAAAAATTAATTTAACTTCGAATATTTTATATTCTTGAGAAAAACCATTTGTAGCTGTACGTCTCAATGCTGGTGATTTTGAAACAGTTCATGTAGCATTTCAACTAAATCACAACGGGCATTTCCAGTAATTCATCGTAATTACCTTCCAGTTGCTGGAGGTGTTAGCAGCCACAAATGCTATTGCAGTGTATCAGCCCCCGAACCTACTGTTTCAGAGGGTTCCTCCTCATCTATAAAGTAATTATTTTGTAATCTCAGTAAGTTATAAATTTATTTTTTTCTGTAGTTTAAATACATAAAATTCTGGTCATGAATTACTTCTTTCTTTAACCTAAAATGTATTTAGCAGGAAGAGAATTGTGTCGGGTGTCCAACCAACAGGATCTATACACCTCGGGAATTATCTTGGAGCGATAAAAAATTGGGTATCACTGCAGGTAAACATGTTAATTATTTGTTTATGTTTTTTTTGGGTTGAAGAGTTATTTATTTCTATTTTTTTTTCTGTTTCAGGATAAATATGAAACGTTATTCTTTATAGTGGATCTCCATGCGGTATGTGCACTAAAATAGGCATACGATTTTTTATAGTTTATTCACTGTTATAATTTTTTTTTTGTTTCATTTAAATCAAAAGTTCTGTTAATTTTGCAGATAACTCTACCGTATGACGTCCAACAACTGTCTAAAGCAACTAGAGATACTGCAGCTCTTTATTTGGCATGTGGTGTGGACACCTCAAAGGTCTTTTTGTGCCTCTTTTACTGATATTCTAATATAAAGTGTTGTTTTACCATCATCTTTTTATTGTATATATGTAAATTGAATTCCAATTCGTTAGACAGGCTTCTGTATTTGTGCAATCTCATGTTCGTGCCCATGTAGAATTAATGTGGCTGTTGAGTTCTGCTACACCAATCGGCTGGCTAAACAGAATGATTCAGTTCAAAGAGAAATCACGAAAGGCGGTGCGTCTTTATTGTATGCAGCTCATTCTCTACAATTCATTTTTTAGTCATTTTCCACTTGATCTTAGTACAATAGGGGCGACACTTCTTGACACGACCCGAAACCACCCGACATGAAAAAAATATAGGTCTTGGGTCGACTAACACGACCCGTATAAAAAACGGGTCCGGTTAGGGTTGACCCGTATTAAAAACAGGCCGGGTTCGGGTTGACTCGTTAACCCGTTTAAGTATGAAAAAAAAAGAAATATATTTGTCTGCGTTTTTTTTCCGTTTTTCATTTTACATATTTAGTTATAATAATGTTAGTTTTGTCACAACATATTATCTACTTGTCCCACTTATACTCACCGTTAAACACGTTAATAATAACCCACTTAAAACCCAACAACCCGCTTATAAATCGTCAACATGTATGACTGATTTAAAAAAATTGGTTATACGGGTCGTGTTCGGGTTGACCCGAATTTATGTGTGTGGGTTAGGGTTGAACTCTTTGACACAAATAATAATAAGGGTCGGGTTCGGGTTGCACATTTCAACCCACCAACCCACTAACCCGCAACTCACCAACCCACTAACCTGACACGATTGACACCCCTATAATACAGGCGACAGGGTGTCGGGGGTTTGGTGATGGGTCAATATGATTCCTTTTTTTGGTTGGGTTTGGTCAACATACTTGTTCTCCAAAATTATATATTTTTATAAATATTTAGTGTGATGACATTTTACAAAATTTTGTAATTAATCATGGTTGTTTTTTTCGATTTTCAAAGGGTGATGACAATGTCGGGGTTGCACTTTTGACCTATCCGGTGTTAATGGCGTCAGATATTCTTTTGTACCAGGTACCGTTTGTTGTCCCTTCACAGTCCATTAAGAAGCACATATCGTGGTTAATTGATTATCGTTCACTAATTTTATATCCTTAACATCCCATACACAATGAGCAATCACTAACTTTGAAAGTCCATTTATTGAAAAGGACCATTCTACCCTCATTTTGTTCTTAGAGGCCATGTTTTTTTTTTTTCGTTTGCAGTCTGATTTAGTCCCTGTTGGTGAAGACCAAAAGCAGCATTTAGAATTGACACGAGAGCTGGCTGAACGCGTTAATCATCTATATGGTGGTAGAAAATGGAAGAAGTTAGGAGGGTAAGAAAATTAATAATTTAGGTAATTGTTGTAAGAATTTGTGCTATGTTGCTATTTCACCACCACCTTTGTTATTGGTAGCTTACAGTTTCTATATATTTAGTTTTGTTTGTCTTGTCTTCTTTTTGTTTGGAGCCAAGGGTCTCTCTAGAAGCAGCCTCTCTATCCCCATGGATGGAGGTAAGGTTTGCCTACATCCCACCCTCCCCAGACCCTACGAGTGGTTTTGCTATTTGTGGGATTTACTGGGTATGGTTGTTGTTTGTTGCTATGCAGTTAATATCGGTGAGATATCGGTTATATCGGTCATATCGGTCCCCAAGTAAAATATCGGTGTCAAATATCGGTCAGAATATCGGTACCGATATTATCGGCGATATTGACCGATATTTAGCCGATATAACCGGTATCTCACCGATATTTGACTGATCTAACCGATATATCACTGAATTATTATTGTTAAATTGCTACATATGTAAATTTTGCATTATATTAAAATTACCGATATCCCACCGATATCTCACCGAGATAACCTATATCTCAAATATCGGTCCTTGACCGATATCCGATATTTTACCGCATTAACTGCATAGGTTTGTTGTAAGAGTAAAGTAAACGCATGGTCCCTGCGGTTTATCAAAATTCTGGATCTGGTCCCTAGCTTTCCAAAAGTACACGGATGGTCCCAGTGGTTTGCACTTTGTAACGCATTTAGTCCCTGACTTGGACCTGCTAAAACCTTTAGATTTGTTGGTTGGGGACTAAATGCGTTACAAGTGCAAACCATCCATGTACTTTTGGAAAGCTATGGACCAAATCCAAAATTTTGGTAAACCACAGGGACTATTCGTGTACTTGACTCTTGCCATAAAATATTATGGAAAGGGAGTTGATTTGTATACAATAAAATCTGTCAATAGTCACTACACAACATGTACAAACAATAAACAACACATGGTACAAGTCTACAAAGCACGAGTTTGTTGTGTATGAATCACCACCCTTATCGAAATTGCTTGTTGACTACCGTTTTTATGTTTGCAGCCGAGGTGGTTCAATCTTTAAGGTGAATCCTATGTTTGATCTTACTATTTTTAATCTCTTTAACTTTTTATATCTAGTTGGAACATATACAAACCTTTAATTTTTATTTTTACTTTTATAGGTTCCAGAGCCGTTAATTCCTCCTGCTGGAGCACGAGTGATGTCACTTACCGATGGTCTTTCTAAGGTATTTCATATAGAGATGCACATATACAACATGTACAGACTGTCGATATTTGATATTGTAAGCTTTGTTACGGTTTTTTTTTTTTTGTAGATGTCCAAGTCTGCTCCTTCAGATCAGTCTCGTATTAATTTGCTCGACTCAAAAGATGTGAGTGGGCCCGACTTCATTTCTACAGTTTTCCATCCTTCATTTTTTTTTCTGTGAACAAGAGAACTTGATCGATTAAATACTTCATTTTATATCTTGTGGTTTTATATAATTCGAAAGCTTCTATTATAATTTTTTGTTATGTTCTAAGTTTGTTTCCCTGTTTTAGGCAATTGCAAACAAGATTAAGCGTTGCAAGACGGATTCTTTTCCTGGGTGAGTTCTCACTCTTCCATTAGACGTTTTTCTTCTTCTGTTTATTATTTACTATTATAATTTTTTTGTGTGCGTGTGTACGTCTTAATTTTCTGTAAATATAAGTTGCTATATTTGTCATTTTTTTTAATTTTCTACACTATTTAGGTTGGAATTCGACAATGCTGATAGGCCCGAATGCAATAACCTTCTATCAGTATATCAAATCATTACAAATAAGACAAAGGAGGTAACTGCTTTAATTTTCATATACTTAAACAGTGTTATGTGATGTGTATTTTATTTCATTTTCTTGATTTTATCCTAGAGGTGGCGATCTTGACCCGTTTATAGCAAATGGGTTGATTTGGAATCACAAGTGAGATGGGTAAACTTAAGCGGGAAAAGAAAACCTAAAATGAAAACGGGTCAAATGGGTTATATACTTATATTCCTTATGTGGTCAACTTTATTTTAAGAGCATTATATCATCGATAAAATTTGGGACTTTATTGCAGGAAGTTGCCCTAGAATGTCGGGATATGAACTGGGGCACTTTTAAACCTATTCTTACCGATGCTTTAATCGATCATCTCCATCCGATTCAGGTTTATATTTACTACACGCTTCAAAGATTAAACCTTTTAATACTATAAGCTTCCTTTGCAAATCAAAAATGATTTTCAAAAAAATTATATGAATTTTACTTTTTTTTGCAGAAACGATACGAGGAAATTATGTCGGATACAGGTTATTTGGACCAAGTTTTAGCAGAGGGTGCAAGCAAAGCTGCCGATATAGCAGATGTTACTCTTAGTAATGTATACCAAGCAATGGGATTCTTAAAGAGATGAGAGCCGGTATTAAAATATATATCAGATTAAGAAAGCCATCATTCGTTGACGCGGATTTTCTTATTTCACGCTGCTAGAAAAAGCTAGTTAACAGGCATGTTTGCATTCTTTTGTGCATTTATATTAATGTATTGAGTTCCAAAAATGTTTTAGACGTTAGTTGGTGCACTCAGGTCGAGTACACATAAGTGTTTGGTTAATTATAAAACTTTATTCTTGCAACATATGCTTTGCAGAAGTAATTATGGTAATGTGTGTGTTTTTAATTCAACTGTGGTCAATACACGGCTTTGGGGTAGTAAGAGCATTCACATCCAAAGAACCAAATTCTGTGTGGGGTGTTTTTAAAATATAAAAAGTATAAAAAGTGGTTGTAAGTGGAGGAGAGAGAAAATGTTACTGTTCATCTGTATATTTAGGGGGACACTGTTCACCCCCTATAATTTTTTAATATATTTTGAAAGTGGTTGTGAGTGGAGGAGAGAGAAAACGTAATGATAAAGGTATAAAAAACATTATTTAATTGAAAGGAAGAGAGAAAATGTAGTGTTTTTTAATGTAATTTAGGGTGAAAATATAGTGGAATTGATGTGAATGCTCTAACAATGATAGTTCATAGCATCCAGACAAGTATTGTAAGTTGCAACACATGTTTATCGTCAATACATAGTCACTGTACACTTCTTACCATATTTACATCGACCCAACTAAAACACACGTAACCAACAAACATAATATAATCACTGGTCGCTAATTTCTGGTCCTTCATTCTTTTTCAAAATAAACTTAGAAGGAACTCTCGACAACGCAAAATTACCATAATCATCTACTTTACCATACGAAGCAAGACTAGGAGCCATCACGATCCTGCATTTGCTTGACGTGTCGCACCCCATCTCAACACCAAAATAAGTCAAATGGTCCGTAATACTGTTTCCAGATACCGATCTGAAATATTTAGCAAAATTAGTTGAGAAATGATTTGTTCAACAAAATGATTTATAGTTTGTTTTTGCTTAAATAAATTGTTTAACCTACCGGCTACAATCAGGGTCTTCACCAGAATCATCACAGATCTTCTCGACTTCATAGATAAGAAACCCTAATCCAATGTTATAGAGCCACACCTGCAAATTGGAAAAAAAATAATAATAATACAATTGAAAACACATTACAAATGCTAAAGTCTAAAAAGTCAAACAAGATTACCTCTCTTGGGAAGTGATGATACGTCTTCTGCGGGAAAAACTGATAATACGGAGGCAGATGTGGGACCATGTCGTGTTCATGCGTCACTCTAAACGTATTCGGTACAACTTCGCTGTAATACGTCGCAAAAGCAGCATTGCCAATTCTAGGTTGTCCAAACGTCATAACTTGAACGTTCTTGGACCCGTAAATAAGCTGTTAAAAAGGTAAATAATCAGTTAAAAAATCAAAAGAATATAAAACGGTTGAAGTAGTTGCAGATAGTAAATAACTAATTGACTAAATATATGTTACCGCAAGATCCAATCCACAAAAGGCGGCCATCGCTCCGCCCATTGAATGCCCCGTCACCATAATTTTAAGATCTCCGTATATCTCTTTTGCTCTACTAACACCATCGAGAATTCCCGAACGTACAATGGTATTGTTATAAGCGTTAAAAAACCCATGATGCACCTGAAACAATGGCTGACAAAGATGAAATAACGATCACTAAAACACAGTAAGCGATATTATTGCCAGGTGTACCTTGCCATCTGTGCACCCGGGATAATCGAAGTCGAGCTGTTTCCAGAATAGGTCCTCGATCCAATTCTGTATACTGTAGTCACAAAAATATTATTCAAACTAAGGTTTTAAACCGAGTAAAATGTCATTTTCATCCCTGAGGTGTGACCACTCTGCGACTTCCGTCCAAAGGTTTGTTTTTCCGCATTTGGATCCAAAAGGTTTGAAATCTTGTCATTTTCATTAGACTCGTTAACTCCATCCATTTTTTTCTCCGTTAAATGAGGGGCATTCCCGTCTTTTTAGACATTTTTATCAAAATAATAAAAAACATATAAGAAATAACGCTCCACCTCTGTTGTGACTTTCTCCCCACCCAAACCCTTTAATCATCACAAAATAAAATGTCTAAAAAGACGAAAATACCCTCACTTAACGTTAAAAAATGGATAGAGTTAACTAGTTGGATGAAAATGGCAAGGTAGCCATTTTACTCGGTTTGGCTACCTTTGCGACTTAACCCTTTGGATGAAAGTCGCAAAGGTAGCCAAACCTCAGATGAGGAATAATAACCCTTTGGATGAAAGTCGCAAAGGTAGTCAAACCTCAGGGACGAAAATGGTATATAACTCTTTTAAAACCAATCGTATTTTGTATTAAATACCATATTACACAAAATCAAGAGATAAAAGAGTTTTTTTTTAATAAATAAGTGAAGTGTGATACCTGGTTTCTTGAGTGCCTCTAAATGCTATAACAATGGCATCAAGATCATCTGCAACCCCAACAAAGGCCTGCAATTATTATTCAGTCACTATATCCATCTGTGGAACCCATAAAAGAATATGACGTTATGTCAACGCTACTAAAACATCGTAATAAAGATGTACCTGCAGGCAGTTTTGAACATCAACAACAAGCTCTATAACTTCAAAACCCTAATTCAAGATAACACCAAACGTGAGCATTGATTTAAACACTGTATTAGGTTTCATTATATTTTCTGACTCAAAACTTTGTAAAACTAATGCGATAAGTTACATGGACACGAAGATATACCTTGGTCAGGCCATTACATCTTGAACAAGTCCATGTAAAAAGATCTGTTAAATCTGAAATGTAAACCTGCACAAACAAATGCAGCTTTTGGTTATCACCAACTAATGCACAGATTCGCTTTTATAGTGCACAACAAATCAGACTGAGCTTACCGCAGAAGCATATTCCACCAGAATTGTGGCAAGTGTGTGATTGTAAAGTGGTGAATGAACCTTTTGCTTGGTTTCAAGTCCTGTGTCCATAAAAAAAAAAAAAAAAAAAAAAAAAAAAAAAAAAAAAAAAAAAAAAAAAACTAATAAATTTAGTAAACTCCTTAAAATTCCATAGAAAAATGACCTTCATGGCAGAAACTTGGACATCTATAAATCATGGAATTGAATTTTTTAGGTCACTCATACGACTATGTGTAACGGTTTCACCAAAAGTGGTGCCACATCGCCATGTATGCAGAGTGGTTCCACTTTTCACACTCGCTAAATGTGTGTAATGGTTTCACTAACAAACTAAATATAGAAAGAAAAAAAAAAAGCTTGATATGGTAGCACCTGATTGGCTAAAAAAGGCGTTTTCGTTTTGCCCTCACCCCACGCCAGAGCCCTTCACGCCCTTTTGGGCTGATGTGGCAGTGGGCGTGAGAGTATTACACAGCCTAATCTTTTAGAGTAAATTACAAAAATCGTCCTTTATGTATGTCACTTATTGCAAACTGTGTCCTTTGTCTTCAATAATTACAGAAAACGTAGTCGATGTTTGCAAACCCTTGCAAGTTATGTCCTTTAGCCCTAACTCAGTTAATTTTTTGTGGTTATATCTGACCAAATGGACCCCACATAAGGGTATTTTGGTCATTTTACTCTCATGTGGGGTCCATTTGGTCAGATTTAACCACAAAAATACCCTCACGTGGGGTCCATTTGTTCAAATTTAACCACAAAAATTACCTGAGTTATGGCTAAAGGACATAACTTGCAAGGGTTTGCAAACATCAAGTACGTTTTCTGTAATTATTGAAGACAAAGGACACAGTTTGCAATAAGTGACATACATAAAGGACGATTTTTGTAATTTACTCAGTCTTTTATCCACAGTCCCGCATTATGCCTTATAGCATCTACCCATTGTTCGAGGTATCAGGTATCATACATTACAAGCTACCTATGATTGTTTCGATTCCTCGCGTCCTAATATCCATTTAAATTAATATCTAAACCTATCTAGGTCATAAACCGCAGCAGCGGTCAATCATCTACAACAACCTCTCAACAAGACTCTCCCTACCCAATCTAATATAGCATAAAATTTAAATAAAACAATAAACAGAATTACAGTATTACAGAAGCATAAACACAAACACCTTGTGTGCATCAACAATCAGAACAACATAAAGCCATTACCTCTACCAGATGAACCAACACACAAACAGATTGCGATCAGCAAAGATATCCACCATCTTCGCTCCATATAAACTGTAAAAAGTTCAACAGCCGACGACTTATTAATAATTATTATGAGTCAAAATCGAAAACATAAATCAATAATGACAGAAACAAACGAACAAATAAAAGAAAAGCATAAGGATTATTGAAATATAACAAGATAAGAACATAAAAGTCTACTCCAAGATGCACACGGAACCTAAACCTAATTACCAAATCGCTGTGGCAAACGTAGGATGAATTACGATGACAAATTTGGGTTTTTTGGATCCAATTTGTATTTGTGGGTTGAAAAGTTGAGGTTTTTGAGGATTTTCTGGGTTTCTTTAATTGAGGGTGAAGAGGAATTTAGGAAATTATGGAGGTTTTATGAGTGATTATGAAGAGAATCGATGGCGTGTGCTGGATGTTTGTTTATGATTATGACTGCTATTTGGGCCGCTTTGAACGGTAATTGTATTTTTTTTTTTTTTTTGGTTATTTAAAAAATGCAAATACTGCAAAATCATACGTCAACACATACAAAATCCATACGAAGCCTATCTTTTTATTCTTTTGATCAAAATCACATGAGTATATATCGGCTAATCGTAGTATTTTCGGTATATCAAACCAATGGAAATTAACGTAAGGACTCAAACTACTTATACAAATAAGTAATTTAGATGTTTTCTGAAAAGAAACTTTTATATGGAGAGTGACGTTTGGCGAGGTTGATGGTGTGCAATTACTTCTGTGTGAATTACTTTTTTTTGCAACGATAAATTTCTTGTGTTAGGCCACCGCACTCTTCAAATTGGAGAGCCTCGTTGCTCCACTCCGGCCGGACTGTGTTGTTTTAACTGGGTCCACGCTGGCTTGAGAGTTTAGCTTGGGCGTTTCTGCAGGAAACCATACTACAGGAAACCCAACCACCTCATTTAACACCCAAATCCTAATCCCAACTAAATACATCCCCTTACCACTTCCTAAACATTTTCCACGCTCCAAACACTCTCCCTAACACTCTCAAATTTGTACATTTCTCAACTTTAGCCATATTCATCCAAGTTCAAAACAGAGAGTTTTGAGCTTGTTTCTTCACTTTTTCTTCATGTATTTCTTCTCCCTCTTTCTCGGAACACCTCTAGGAATGTTATCACAACTTTACCATGGTAAACTAAGTTGATACATCACCATTTTTGAGGTCCAAAGTGAGGTTAAATTTTTGTTTTGACAAGCTTCCAAACTTATTACAACTTTTAAATATCTTTCTTGGATGAACTTGAACCAAACCTTGTTCCCAACTAATTTGCATGTTAAGGGGCTTGAGTTGAGGTATCAACTGAGAAAGTTTGAAATGCACTAAACAACTTCCCAGTCACAAAGTGAACAAGACTACACCAAGTCTCCAAATACTTTTCGTATTGTTATGATCTTAAGCTCTCATGATTGTGTTTATTTGCATAAAATGAACATTCAGAACATATGTAATGATGTAAGTGCAGCGGAAATGGATACAAACTTTGTAAACACAATCAAAAGAAGAGAATAGTATGATAAACAATTGCTTCACATTAAGTCAAATGATTAAAATACAAAGCAAATGATTACAGCATGTTTATAGAACTAAACTCCCCCTCAGCCAGATACTCCAGGGTTGGTTGCACAAGATGAAAGGATGAATTGAGGAGAAGAACTCACTCAAAACGATCAAATATAACAGTACAGAGTACTGTCATATTTATAGGCAAACCAAACTACTGATTTACCTCAGCTGACGTCACCATGATAGTGACATCTAACGACCTAACAAACTATAAACACTGATCTATACAAAACTACTGATGTCTAACAACTGATTGATAATACTATACAAAACAAGTCTAATCACTGTTCACGTTCCACTGTTGTAGCCTAAGCACTGATTACTTGAACATCAGTGCTTTCTTCAAAAGGTGATCAGTCTTTGAATGAGCAGTGCTTGGATCTTCAGCAGTACTTATGAGACAGCAGTAGATAGAGCCCGGTGTTTGTCTTCAGCAGTCTTTAAGAGTATCATCAGTGTTTAGTTTCATCAGTTGTTGTAGTGAGCAGCACTTAAGATTTATCAGCTGTTAGAATACCACTGTCAAGGGGAAAGCAAAGTGTAAACTGCTGCTTATTGATAGTCCACTGATGTGATCCGGTTTTGGCTTTACATTATCTGTTCCTCTGGTAGGGTTCAATCCCAACAATCTCCCCTTGGAACAGACAATGCCAAAACCCTTCCTTATTCAGGACCTTTATTACCCATCAAGAGTACCTTAGCTTGATCCTTAAATTCAGCTTCAAATTCCTTGGCACTCTGGTCATCTTCATCCCTACACAATGAAAGTTCAAGGAGATCCTGCAGATCTTCAACACTGAGGCCAAGTGCTTCTTTCCTTGATATATACTTCATTTCACCATTGGATCTGACCAAAGTCAATACGTGGGTCTTTTGATCAGACATCCACTTTATTATTTTAAATCCTAATGGGTTTCTTGGGAGAGATTTATTCTTTGATGAGTTGGGAGATGATGGCCTTGTAAACACTTGCAAACTTTCAGACATTCTTTTGAAGGCTTCTTCAATGACTTTGTTTGCTGCAGCTATGTCTTCTGCAGTTTCTTGTTCAATAAGCTCTTGCCTTTCAATCTATGATATGTCTGTTGCAGTGTTTGGTGATGCAGGTTTGTTTAACGCCTTTTCAAAAAGGCTCTGAAGCTTTGTTGAGTTATCTTCTTTCAGACCCATTTTCATGATGATGTCTTTGAAGTACTCTGCTTCTTTTTCTTTGACCTCTTCCTCAGTCAGCTGATTTCCTTCCTTTTGGTCTGATTTGAACATTGTTCTGAGGTTTTCAATTTGCTGTTCAAGCTTCATCATTTGTTCTCGTTTCTTTGAAGCACTTGAAACAGTTATCTTTCTTTTCTTTAGCCTTTCATAGGCTTCATCAGTCTGCTGCCTAGACCATTTTGATATGGCTTCAGCAGTGTCCATCTTAGCATCCACCAGCTCCTTTTTCTTTCCTTTGTATTCAGCAGTGAGATCAGCAATGAGCTTTTTGTATTTGCTCCAGTTTGGAGAATTTTTCTTCTTTGCAGGATCATTCTTAATTTTTTGAATCCTTTCTGCCTCATGCTTTAAAGCGACTAAAGGCCATTCTTTAAACTCTTGTTCTTTAGCAGGATAGAATTTCTCTTTCATGATGTAGGCTAGAAGTTGTTCTCTTAGCTTCTTCTTTTGATCAGCCTTTTCTTTGTTTAACTCTTGTGCAAATTCTTCTATCTGCTTTACTTTTGTAAGGTAGAACTCCAGTCTTTTAGCAATCTTCTTCGCTTAGACTTTCATTTTCACTGTCAACCTTGGCTTTTACTTTAGCTTGCCTTGCCTTTAGCTTGAGATAATCATTCATATCTTCTGGTGCCATGTAGCCTATGAGTGAGGAGAATCTTCTTTTTGAAGGATCTTCTTCTGTATAGAATTGCCTCATCTCATTTTTGATGGCTTCAAGTTCCAGTGCATACTTTGCAGCATTTGGATCATGTATCCCTTCATTGACAGTGATTGGCTTTCTTTTTCTGCTGAAGAGCTTTGGTTGTGATACAAGAAAGGATAGAGCAGTGGTGGATGTTTGACTAACAACTGTTGAAACAACTGGTGTCTCAACTGCTGTTGTCATTACAACTACTGATGTATCAGCAGATGTCTTCTGCTTTTGAGCAGGGGTTATTATGGTGGTTGTTTGAGTGGTGATCAGTAGTTGACTAACAGTAGTTGAAACAACTGGTGTTTCAACCACTGTTGTCATTACAACAGATGTTGTAGCATCTGTTGTCTTCTGCTTTTTGGCAGGGGGTGATGATGGTTTGGCAGTTTTTGTTTTTGATGGTGATGGTGGTTTTTGTGCTGTAGACACAGATGGTGGTGGAACAGTAGTTGTGGTGGTGTGTGTTGAGGTGGTGTGTGTTGGAGGTGTTTGTGTTGATGACATGGCAGCTGTTTGGCTACTGACAGCAGTTTTTGTAACTACTGATGTATTAGCTGTTTGATTTGAAGTTTTGGATTTTTCTTCTTCAGGTTCAATATACATCCCATCTTCTATTCCTTTCTTTCTCAACTTGATTTTCTCCCCCTTTTTGGCATTATCTGCCAGGGGTGTATCCATGAAGAGGATGGTAGATGGAACTTTTTCACTATGGGCAGTCTTTTGTATGCTAGCCTTTATAGCCTTGATATCTGCTTGAGTGTCTTTGAACCTTGATTCCACCATGTTGGTCAGCATTTGTACTTGAATAGCATGCTTTTGAGCAGCCATATGTTGCTGTTTTTCAAGCATGGGTTGAAAAATATTCCAAAGCTCATTTGCAGTAAATGCTTGTGGAGCAGATGCTTGAGCAGGAGGAACAGTTGATTGGGCTTTCTGAGCTTTTAACAGCTGCTGCACCATATCTTTTATTTCGGCAACTGAAGATTCCAGGTTTTCAACTCTGGCCGTCAATTCTTCATATTTTGAATCATCACCTGAATTAACAGGATCATCTGAATCCCCACCAGCAGTGGTTTTACCAATGTGTGACTTAGGAACAGAGTTCCAGAAATCATCCATTGATGCCCCTTGTTCTTGGTACTGGGGACTTCTTTCTTCAGCACTCGATACACCTTTGATGGAACCGGTGGCTAAAATTAACTCACTGGTGGTTACCGATGTTGCCATGGAAGAAATTGCCTTCAAGGGAGTCTTATTAATGTAACAACTGTCCAACTGAAGATCTGTTGATCCATCAGTTGTAGTTGCTGCTCCACTTGAACTACCACCGAGAGTTACTTGTAACTCAGGGGGTGTCGCCTCCTCAGTTGTTGCTGGGATAGCAGAGGTATGAGCATCAGACCCAGTCACTTGTAGAGGTATACTCTCAGTAATGGGTGATAGAGAGGAACTGGTTTGTGTCTGTGCCATAACAACTGCATGCAACAGGGGTATTATTGATTGTGGCAATATGATTGGTGAGTGTATGGGTATTGAAAGAGACATGTCCTTGAGATCAGGACTGTGGAAGATGGATCCGAGTGGGTCCAGAGCTTCATATTGTGGGGTCCCTGTGCTTACAACTTGATCCTTTTGTGAGGATGCAAGAGGAGTTTGAGGCTGAGGTTGAGATCTTTCTTCCAACTGCTGTGAGGAAGTAAACACCCCGAAAATATAAAACTTTATATTAGAATTATGTAAAGTATAAATAAATGAGAATTCACCAACTAGAAATTTTAACCTAGTTGGTTAATAGTTTAGAAATAACCTATAGTAGAAATTAAAAGCCACTAAATTAAATGTTGTTCAAAATAGAGGGACTTAAGTTGCCAAAGTTTAAAACTTTGGTTACTAAATTAGTAAAACAAAAACCAAACACCCCATTTGGAGGTGTTGGTCGACCAGGAGCAAGAAAAGGGGGCGATCCCCACTTCTCAAACCCTAAATTCTGCTTAAACTCTCAATTGAAGGAGCAAATCTGGTCCAAACGAAAATCCAAGCTTAGAATCGTGATCCTCATCGCAAGAGGATTATAAGGTATGTGAAATTTAATGAAAACTCTTAGCTTGGAATTCTCATGAATTGGGGAAAAATCTGAGATTCTAGTTGCATGTTCGTCTTATGATAATTTAGGCATAACTATGGTGTTTAGAGACAAACCCTAGACAAATAGAGGCTGAAATCATGTAGAATTTTGATGGAAACTATGATCACCATTATAGGTGATTAATGGGTTATGTGAATTGGAATGAACACTAGGAAATAGATTGTTAATCTAGTGTAATTTGGTAATTTTGAGATGATATCAGCAATTAGGAGCTTACAATCATGTGAAATGGCGAATTTATGTGAAATTATGGCTAAATGATAAACTAAAGATGTGATGTATAATTATGTAAAAATCTGCTCAAGAAGTGTTTGTTGAAATGCCTCTATGAAGGCTTAAAACTGAAATTTCAAGTTTAAACGCATAATCACGATGTTTAGTGTATTATGCGAATTATGATTTGAAAAGAGAGTTCTAAACATATGATAATTGAACTCAATAGGAACGGGCGCAGGAGCGTCAAGCGGACAAGCGGGTGGCGAGCCACGTCAAAAAGGGCTACTTTGAAGGTATGTAACTTGACCCGTTACATTAAGTAGACTTGATAATCATATAATGCGTAATAGAATTTTTAGAATAAGAGTTGTTTGAATTAAAGCGAAGATGACGCTACATTGAGTAATAGGTCAAAGTTAGTTAGAACTCGTTGGTAGTCGTTAAAAAAAGGGAGGATTCCTTAGACGAGCCAAACGGGTCGAATAATCAAAATAAGGCATGGTTAATGTCTCGGAATATAATGGATTGATCTTTGATGTTGGTTGATTGATAACATATTAGAAATACCAGAATTTAGAATATAAGTATGCTAGAAAAGCGAAACCCGGAATTTGGGGTTGTGCATAAAGAACAATTTAAACAAGATATGGATGCCCAGGGACTACCGTAAATTACGGTGGTACCGTAATTTACGGTAGAGGTCAGTTGCTTACGGTGGTTTGCCCCTGTCTTACGGCAGACCAGAAATTTATAGGACCTACCGTAACTTACGGTGACACCGTAAGTTACGGTGGAACCTGCAAACTTGTAATTTATTATTCGTAATCAGAAGTTAGTTCTCGTGTTTATATATTATTTATTAATGTCAAAACTAATGTTTTTAATGGTTTTGACCATAGGTGACGTAATGGATCTTACGGATGGCGGTCGAGCGAATAATGAAGAACCGAACACTACATTTTGAAAGCTTCCGCAATGTTTTAAATCTTTAGTAGTCTTATGTATGAATTGTAATTACTTGTTAAACTACTTTTGGTATGTTTTAACTTATACACTAGTCGACTAAGGTTGACGTACTTAAGAACTCCGTTAACGGATGTTATGTCACTAAAACAATATTTTGATATATTAGTGTATTTTATTATTAAAATCAAGTGAAAAATTTAAGGGTGTTACAAGTTCGTAATCAGAGCTTAAGGTTGTCAACAAAGTGTTCGGTTCAAGCTTGATCGATCGTCCGGTAAGAATTAACTTATTATGTTAGTAGATTAGGTCTTATGTAAGGAATGAGGAACGAATTGATATGCATGGGAAGAGTGTGTTAACACACTCAAACCCGGAAAGTGCATTAAATGTGAACGGTTAAAGCAAGTTAGGAACTTGGCTAAACCGAAACAAACAAAGCAATGTCATAAATGAAATGTTTAACGCTTGATGTAAACATTTCAGTTTCAAGATGTCGAAAGGGAGCAATAATGATCCGGTGCCGACAAGCACCGAACAAATGAAAGAAATAATTGCCGAGGAAGTAGGAAAGGCAATTGAAGGCAGTCTATCTGGGTTTATAGACAAGATTCAAGGTACGGTGTTGTCACTCGTAGAAGAACGAGTTAAAAGGTTGGAGGATACTGTCAACCTTATGAAAGACAAAACTGGAGAACGTAAAGGGTGCTCATACAAAGAATTCATGGCGTGTAAACCGCCAATCTATAACGGGGAGGTTGACCCGATAATTTGCCAAAGATGGATAAGCGATGTTGAAGGAGTGTTTGAACGAACCCATTGTGACGTAGGTGACTTTGTTGCTTACGGAACG
This sequence comes from Helianthus annuus, assembly GCF_002127325.2. Classification (NCBI taxonomy): domain Eukaryota; kingdom Viridiplantae; phylum Streptophyta; class Magnoliopsida; order Asterales; family Asteraceae; genus Helianthus; species Helianthus annuus. The sequence goes on from NC_035449.2 coordinate 13,351,636, forward strand.
GGTCAATTGAGAAATCAAGCCAAGGATTGGTGGGATAACAAGAAGAAGGAAATGGGAGCCGAAGCGGCGAGGGTTATGACTTGGGACGAGTTTAAGGTACCATTCCTTAAACACCACTGTCCCAAAGCGGTTATTAACAGAATCAAAGAAGAATTCATCCAGCTGAGACAAAAGGGTGAAACAATTGATAAGATCACGGGCATCTTCATGGATAAGCTCAGATTTTGTGATGAGTTAGTCACCACTGAAGAACAAAAGATATATTACTATTACAACATGCTGAGTGCTGAATACCGGGAATTTATGACTCCGTCAAAATACGAGACCCTCACGGAGATTATCAACACCGCCCGGGAACGTGAAATCGAGTTAAAGAAACAAGTGGAAAGAGGTGAGCGAAGGGCACACGATGTAAATCCAAGCCCTACAAAGAAAGCCCGAACGGGAGAATCGGGAAAGAAGGTGGATGCTAAGAGTGGGTCGCCAAATTGTAAAGTCTGCGGGAAAGGACACAAGGGGGAATGTCGATTCAAAGACAAGCCATGCCCCATATGTAATAAGACGGGGCACACGGCCTCGCTATGCCCGGGAAAAGTATCAGTTTGCTATAATTGCTATCAACCCCGCCATAAAAAGTCCGAATGCCCGGACTTAGTTGGAAAGAAAGATGCGAAGGAGTCTCCACCAGAAGCCCCCAAAGCAAAGGCTAGGTCCTTCCAACTTACCGCAGCTGAAGCGAAAACAGAACCCGATGTGGTTTCAGGTATATTCACGATTAACTCAATTCCAGCACGTGTATTGTTTGATACGGGTGCGAATAAATCCTTCATTTCGAATGGGTTTATTCGACATCCTTCATTTGTATTGACGAAATTGCCTGTGCCCTTAGAGGTTGAAATAGGGGAAAATAAAAGTTTTATAGTTTGTGATGTCTGTCGAGGCTGCAAATTAAGCATCGACGATGAGGAATACTTGATAGACTTAATCCCGATGTCAATGGGGGAATTTCAAGTAGTCGTCGGGATGGATTGGCTAGCCCAGCACCATGCAAAAGTCGTGTGTTTCCGCAAAGAGATAAAATTAACATCTCCGAGCGGGAAACACGTTACCATTTATGGCGAAAAAGGAGGTAACCCCATAGTGTGCTCAATGATGAAAGCTCACAAGCTTATGAAGCGAGGATGCAAGGCGTTCATGATATACGCAAATGAGCCCGAGAAAGAATCACGGAAGATTGAAGATGTACCGGTAGTAAGAGACTTTCAAGATGTATTTCCGGAGGATTTACCGGGAATACCGCCTGAACGGGAAGTGGAGTTCGGAATCGAATTGATTCCGGGCTCAAAACCCGTAGCCAAAGCTCCATACCGACTCGCACCGTCGGAGTTACAAGAGTTGATGTCCCAAATCCAAGACTTGCTTGATAAGGGGTTCATTAGGCCGAGTGCGTCTCCTTGGGGCGCACCGGTGTTGTTCGTCAGAAAGAAAGACGGAAGCATGCGTATGTGTATCGATTACCGGGAGTTAAACAAACTCACGGTAAAGAATCGATACCCGCTTCCGAGGATAGATGATTTGTTCGACCAATTGCAAGGTGCGAACTGGTTTTCAAAGATTGACCTTAGATCTGGGTATCACCAACTAAGGGTCAAAGAAGAAGACGTACCGAAAACGGCTTTCCGCACAAGATACGGACATTATGAATTCCTCGTAATGTCATTTGGGCTAACAAATGCACCCGCGGCTTTCATGGACCTCATGAACCGGGTTTGCAAGCCAATGTTGGACAAGTCGCCCATCGTGTTTATCGATGATATCTTGGTGTATTCAAAAAGTGAAGCTGAACACGCAAACCACTTACGAGAAGTGTTAGAGACACTTAGACGAGAAAGGCTATATGCGAAGTTCTCTAAGTGTGCCTTTTGGTTACGAGAGGTACAATTTCTTGGCCACGTCATAAGTGCCGACGGAGTATTGGTGGATCCGTCCAAGATTGAGGCTGTGTCAAAATGGAATCCTCCGAAGAACCCTTCGGAAATTAGAAGCTTTTTGGGGCTTGCGGGATACTATAGGAGATTCATTCAAGATTTCTCCAAGATTGCGTTACCGCTAACAAAGCTAACCCAAAAGAAAGAGAAGTTTATTTGGGGTGTCGATCAAGAAAGAGCGTTTCAGACGCTAAAAGAGAAGTTAACACAAGCTCCGGTACTGACATTGCCGGACGGGGTCGAAGATATGGTAGTTTATTCGGATGCTTCACTGTCGGGGCTCGGATGCGTTTTGATGCAACGGGGCAAAGTTATAGCTTATGCCTCGAGACAATTGAAAATACATGAGAAGAAATATCCTACACACGACCTTGAATTGGCTGCGGTGGTATTTGCCTTAAAAATATGGAGGCACTACCTATACGGGGTAAAGTGCACCATATACACCGATCACAAGAGTTTAAAATACTTTTTCGATCAGAAAGAGTTAAATATGCGACAAAGGCGATGGCTGGAAATGGTGAAAGACTACGATTGTGAAATACATTATCACCCTGGAAAGGCTAATGTGGTGGCGGACGCTCTGAGCAGAAAAACGGACTACGACCCAATACGAGTTAGATCGATGCAACTCGTGGTGACCTCGGGTATACTTGAACGTATTCGAGAGGCGCAATTAGAAGCAATGAAAGAAGAGAATTGGAAGAAAGAAAGAATTATAGGTCAGTTAAAGGATTTGTCGGATGGAAATGACGGGTTGAAGACTCGATCCGGAGGATATGGGTCCCACATACCTGTGGAGTGAAGGCGCTTCTACTTAGCGAAGCTCATAAATCCCGTTATTCAATTCATCCGGGAGCGACCAAGATGTACAATGATTTGAAACAAAACTATTGGTGGCCCGGAATGAAAAGGGATATAGTGAGACATGTAGAAAAATGCTTGACATGTTTACAAGTCAAGGCGGAACATCAGAAACCATACGACAAACTCCAACCGTTAGAAATTCCGGTTTGGAAATGGGAACATATTACAATGGACCTATTAACCAAGTTGCCTAAAACGAGCCGTGGTTTCGATGCCATATGGGTAGTGGTAGATAGATTGACAAAGAGTGCTCACTTCATTCCGATCCGTGAGACTTATACGTCAGAAAAGATGTCAGAGGTTTACACGAATGAAATAATAGCACGTCATGGGGTGCCGGTATCCATTGTGTCTGATAGGGATACCCGGTTTACTTTGAAATTTTGGCAGGAATTCCAAGAACAAATGGGGACTAAATTGTTCATTAGCACTGCTTATCATCCACAAACGGATGGGCAGAGTGAAAGAACAATACAAACGTTGGGAGATATGCTGCGGGCGTGCATTATTGACTTCGGAGGTAGTTAGGATGTCCATCTACCCTTGGTCGAATTTGCATATAACAATAGCTATCACACGAGCATTAAAATGGCCGCGTATGAACTGTTATATGGCCGAAAATGTCGAACCCCGGTATGTTGGGGAGAAGTGGTCCACGAGGGATAGCACCTACTGATATAATCCGAACTACAAATAAGAAAATTGACATAGTTCGGGCACACTTGAAAGCGGCTCAAGACAGGCAAAAGGCGTATGCGGATAAAAGGAATAGGCCAATTGAATTTCAGGTTGGAGACATGGTTATGCTGAAAGTTTCCCCATGGAAAGGCATAATTAGATTCCGAAAAAGGGGGAAACTAAGCCCGAGATTTATCGGGCCATTCAGGATCACTGAACGGGTTGGTAAAGTAGCTTATCGTCTCGAATTACCCGAGGAGTTGAGTGGGATTCATAACACGTTCCACGTGTCGCACCTCCGAAAATGTTTAGCCGACGAAACTGCTCATATCCACTATGATGATATCGAGGTGGATAACAGCCTCAACTATGCAGTAAAACCAATTGCGATTTTTTCGTAAAGAGAAAAGTTTGAGGAACAAGGTGATTAACCAAGTCAGGGTCAAATGGGAGCACAGGAAAGGTTCGGACATCACGTGGGAGCCCGAAGAGGAGATGCGACGTCTCCACCCAACATTATTTGGTACGTACTTCGGTTTCTGGGACGAAACCCTTTTAAGGGGGGTGGACTTGTAACACCCCGAAAATATAAAACTTTATATTAGAATTATATAAAGTATAAATAAATGAGAATTCACCAACTAGAAATTTTAACCTAGTTGGTTAATAGTTTAGAAATAACCTATAGTAGAAATTAAAAGCCACTAAATTAAATGTTGTTCAAAATAGAGGGACTTAAGTTGCCAAAGTTTAAAACTTTGGTTACTAAATTAGTAAAACAAAAACCAAACACCCCATTTGGAGGTGTTGGTCGACCAGGAGCAAGAAAAGGGGGCGATCCCCACTTCTCAAACCCTAAATTCTGCTTAAACTCTCAATTGAAGGAGCAAATCTGGTCCAAACGAAAATCCAAGCTTAGAATCGTGATCCTCATCGCAAGAGGATTATAAGGTATGTGAAATTTAATGAAAACTCTTAGCTTGGAATTCTCATGAATTGGGGAAAAATCTGAGATTCTAGTTGCATGTTCGTCTTATGATGATTTAGGCATAACTATGGTGTTTAGAGACAAACCCTAGACAAATAGAGGCTGAAATCATGTAGAATTTTGATGGAAACTATGATCACCATTATAGGTGATTAATGGGTTATGTGAATTGGAATGAACACTAGGAAATAGATTGTTAATCTAGTGTAATTTGGTAATTTTGAGATGATTTCAGCAATTAGGAGCTTACAATCATGTGAAATGGCGAATTTATGTGAAATTATGGCTAAATGATAAACTAAAGATGTGATGTATAATTATGTAAAAATCTGCTCAAGAAGTGTTTGTTGAAATGCCTCTATGAAGGCTTAAAACTGAAATTTCAAGTTTAAACGCATAATCACGATGTTTAGTGTATTATGCGAATTATGATTTGAAAAGAGAGTTCTAAACATATGATAATTGAACTCAATAGGAACGGGCGCAGGAGCGTCAAGCGGACAAGCGGGTGGCGAGCCACGTCAAAAAGGGCTACTTTGAAGGTATGTAACTTGACCCGTTACATTAAGTAGACTTGATAATCATATAATGCGTAATAGAATTTTTAGAATAAGAGTTGTTTGAATTAAAGCGAAGATGACGCTACATTGAGTAATAGGTCAAAGTTAGTTAGAACTCGTTGGTAGTCGTTAAAAAAAGGGAGGATTCCTTAGACGAGCCAAACGGGTCGAATAATCAAAATAAGGCATGGTTAATGTCTCGGAATATAATGGATTGATCTTTGATGTTGGTTGATTGATAACATATTAGAAATACCAGAATTTAGAATATAAGTATGCTAGAAAAGCGAAACCCGGAATTTGGGGTTGTGCATAAAGAACAATTTAAACAAGATATGGATGCCCAGGGACTACCGTAAATTACGGTGGTACCGTAATTTACGGTAGAGGTCAGTTGCTTACGGTGGTTTGCCCCTGTCTTACGGCAGACCAGAAATTTATAGGACCTACCGTAACTTACGGTGACACCGTAAGTTACGGTGGAACCTGCAAACTTGTAATTTATTATTCGTAATCAGAAGTTAGTTCTCGTGTTTATATATTATTTATTAATGTCAAAACTAATGTTTTTAATGGTTTTGACCATAGGTGACGTAATGGATCTTACGGATGGCGGTCGAGCGAATAATGAAGAACCGAACACTACATTTTGAAAGCTTCCGCAATGTTTTAAATCTTTAGTAGTCTTATGTATGAATTGTAATTACTTGTTAAACTACTTTTGGTATGTTTTAACTTATACACTAGTCGACTAAGGTTGACGTACTTAAGAACTCCGTTAACGGATGTTATGTCACTAAAACAATATTTTGATATATTAGTGTATTTTATTATTAAAATCAAGTGAAAAATTTAAGGGTGTTACATAGCAGCAGTGGTTATTGGTGACTTTTGTGCTGTCACTGGCATTGACTCTGGGATCTCATTTTCCAGAGTTGCCTTTGGTGTGGGTTTGGTGGGTTTTCTGGATATTTTCTTTTTGGTCTTTTTAGTGGTGGCAGGTGTGGGTTTCAAAACAGTGGGTGTGCTGCTTTGATCACCTGGAGCAGTAGGCTCAGCAGAGGTTGCCTGAGGATCAGTGGCAGTTTCTAAAACCTGCTCAGGCACCTTTGCTTTTAATTTTATTGGTGCCATTATTCTTGAAAATGTTTCAATTGTTAAACAATTTATTTTGAAAGAGACACCTTGTTTGGGCAAATCTGCATTTTGCTCTACAAATTTTTGTTCAAAATAGTAGCTTAGAAATCTTGGAAAGAGCAGAAATGCCTTATTATCAACGTTCTTTACCAAATCATCAAAAATTTCCTGGGAGTAATTAAAGTTTTCATTGTTTAAAATTGCATATCCCATGCATTGAATTTTAGTTGGTATTTCATTAAAAGACGTTGTTTTATTAGAAACACACATTAGTAGTGTGTGAAATAAAAATCTGGGTGCAGAAGGGAAATAACCCTTTTGTAGGGTATCCCTATTCGGTTGTTCTGCATAGCCCCTGTTCATGAAATCCTTTTTCAACTCGTCTTAAGTAAATGAGGTTTTTCATTTCAAATCATCGAGTTTAAAGATTTCAGAAATGGATTTTGGAGAGATTTGAACTTTCTTACCCTGTATCGAGGAGTTGATGGCGGTGATGATGTCTCCTTGTTTTTCAAGGGTGGCATTTTTCCAGAACTCTCTCTGGGTATCAAGGTAAATGGGAGCGTCTGCTGTTATCAAAGTTTTGTACTTTGACGCAGATAAGATGTCAATGATGGAGTCGAAAGTGTGGTTATCGGTAGGTTTTGTGAGTATACCCACATAGTTGTGTGGAGCTTTGTAGCGGATCTCCGTGGTTTCAGCGGCCATTTGAGTGGCATCTGCTGTTGTGGAGGAAGATGATGGTTTTTATTTTGTTTTCGATTTTGGTTTCGTCATTTTTGATGAAGAAGATCGAAGAAGTTTTTGGAGTTATGAGAGGGAAACTGCTTTGTGAAGAGAATGTTTGGAATTCAATTCGACAGTGTAAGCCTCTGTTTGGGTTTAATCAGGGTTTTATTTTAGGAAAAAGGTGAATGCTAATGTGGCGGTTATAATGATCTGACGGCTAAAAACTGACCACGTGCCAACCCCTGATGAAATGGTAAATAATGGAGGACAGTTGTTTTGACAACCACTGATGGAACAATCATCAGTAGTTACAACGGTGATGAAATGAAGCAGTGGGTGATTTTTACCATCAGTAGATGCTTTTACTACATCAGTGGATGGCATATCAGTGGATATAACAATGATTTTGAACATCAGTGTTTTGGTAAGAACAGAGGTTGACTATCAGCAGTGGACAGACTTTAGAGAACAGAAGTTGATGTACAACAGCATTTAAGGAACAGCAGTGGATGAAAACAATAATGAGGATTCTTTGTTTAACAACTGTTTGTGCAGCAGTGATTTGACATTTGACAAATAATTTTAGCATCTGCTTGTTCAGATGTTAGGAGTTGATTTTGTCTTGTGAAAGCACAATATCTTATCGAACATCTGTTGAGCACCAGAGATGCTATTCTTAACAAAATACATTTTTGATGTAGATTATCAAGATTTAATTGTCAGCAGTTATCTACAGAAATTTTGTTCAAGTTTTTGCCAAATGTCCATTATTCCAGACAGTGGTTTAGCATCCCAGATGATGAAGACATTTCTACTACAGCTACTCATTTTGTGTCTAATTATTTTGAAATAGAACATGAGTATTTCAGTAGTTCAAAATCAATTTAGAATCTATTTTTGATCTGTTATAATCAAACTTGAGCTTAACATGACCTTGATATGAGTGCCATTTCCTTTTGATCAGATTTAAGGATAGTAATTTCACACAAAAATAGGGAAATTGCATCCTGACCAGAGATGAGCTTTTACTATCAAAAATGAGTAAAAGTACAAAATATATTTTATAAAAATTATATATATATCTGGTTTTATTTAGAGAGAAACACCTTATAAAAAAAATTTAAAGGAAGTTTCGGAAATCATCAAAAGGATCTGACATCTGTGCAAATAAGTTCATGATCATATCATTCTCAAGTTATTTTGACCCTTGTTTGGGGTCATTTTCTTGTTAGTTGATTGTAAATTCTTCTTTTAAGGTCAATCACTGGGAGTGCTATTGTTACCTGAACAATTCCTGTATTGATGAATGCACACAATTGTATGAATCCATTGTTTAACCCAACTTTAACCTCAAGAGTGTTTTATGATTATACTCTTTTCTTTTGATTTCAAAAGTTTTGAGATAACCACACTTTGAGATTTGTTCATTTTCCTTTTCCCTTTTACCCTTTTTATTCATATGTTCAGAAATACTCACTAGGAGATTTTATTTTGAACACACTTTGTCCAGAATCACTTTGAAGTAATGTTTTGAGAGATCTGACCATATTTGTGCATGTTTTATTACAGATCTTACATTACACATGATTATGACTGTTTTTACACCTTATTTTCTTAATGTGTTTTGACAAAGTTGATTTGGTCCTTTTGAGGATTCTCAACCTGCCTTTGGGCACATAAGAAGTTTTGACTAAAGCTTTATTTCCCTCTTTCTATGTCAGCAGAATACTAGTGTTTAAATGAACATAGGTTTTGCTGATCTGAGGTTCATACTTTAGTATTTTAGTGAAAACATCACAAATATCAAAACAACAATTGAAATCAATTTTGAAAATATCGAACGATCCCATAATTTATTAGATATTTTACAGATCTGAGAACTATGAGTTTCTTGTGCATGAAATCACTTGTTGCTTAAAATTTGTGTGTCATATGACATCTTGGTTGATTTACAGAGTTTCTGAATAACCATTTTGATCATGATTCATCCGTTACTCTGTTTTTCAACTGAATACAACCATCCTTAGTATCAATGAATTGTGAGCTGAACTGTTATGTCAAATTGATTGTTAGATCGAATTTGACTGTCCAAGCTCTGATACCAATTGTTAAGATCTTAGGCTCTCATGATTGTGTTTATTTGCATAAAATGAACTTCAGAACATATGTAATGATGTAAGTGCAGCGGAAATGGATACAAACTTTGTAAACACAATTAAAAGAAGAGAATAGTATGATAAACAATTGCTTCACATTAAGTCAAATGATTAAAATACAAAGCAAATGATTATAGCATGTTTACAGAACTAAACTCCCCCTCAGCCAGATACTCCAGGGTTGGTTGCACAAGATGAAAGGATGAATTGAGGAGAAGAACTCACTCAAAACGATCAAATATAACAGTACAGAGTACTGTCATATTTATAGGCAAACCAAACTACTGATTTACCTCAGCTGACGTCACCATGATAGTGACATCTAACGACCTAACAAACTATAAACACTGATCTATACAAAACTACTGATGTCTAACAACCGATTGATAATACTATACAAAACAAGTCTAATCACTGTTCACGTTCCACTGTTGTAGCCTAAGCACTGATTACTTGAACATCAGTGCTTTCTTCAAAAGGTGATCAGTCTTTGAATGAGCAGTGCTTGGATCTTCAGCAGTACTTATGAGACAGCAGTAGATAGAGCCCAGTGTTTGTCTTCAGCAGTCTTTAAGAGTATCATCAGTGTTTAGTTTCATCAGTTGTTGTAGTGAGCAACACTTAAGATTTATCAGCTGTTAGAATACCACTGTCAAGGGGAAAGCAAAGTGTAAACTGCTGCTTATTGATAGTCCACTGATGTGATCCGGTTTTGGCTTTACATTATCTGTTCCTCTGGTAGGGTTCAATCCCAACAAGTCATTTGGTTGTTTAAGTGATTTAGATGATTAGTTATCTAAGTGGTTTCCAAGAAACCAAAAAGAACCAACCACACCTCATCTCCAACATTTGTCATGTTGGGTATGTACACGTCTTGGTTGCTCTCATTTGAGCACTTAGCAAATTTAAGTTATTTTTACATTCTCAATCTTATTCATGACCAACCGAAATCATCAACTAAGTTGATGATTTTGTGCTTTGGTGAATCCATATAATGAGGTTAAATGGATGGAATTCATCCTACCTCCTTGCATGACCATTACATGGTACATTATAATACTTAGGGGCTCTTTGTTTAGCTCTTAATGAGATTATTAATGCTTCAGACCTCTTACTGGTTCAGATGTTTGTTTCGCTAGCAGATGCCTGAATGGTTCAGACATTTGCCTCTAAATGATTAAACATTGTACTAACTCTAAATAGTTAAGACATCTAATCTGAATTGGTCACGCATTTGCCTCTGAACGGTTAAACATTATATTGGCTCTTAATGGTTCAAACCTCTTACTGGTTCAACACTTAACCATTCAGAAGTTGCCAAACAACCCCTTAGGACAATAATACATACTATATAACTATAACACACACACACACACACCAAATCTTAACACCAACCGAACCCAAGGTATGATGGTGAATATTATCTAGGATAAGAATCCCCATGCTTGGACTTCCAATGAGCGAAATAGTGCCCATGAAAAACACGTAAACATGGTGTCCAAATTGGGTGTTTTAACAAGATAACTTTTATGTACTTTCCTACCAAGTTACAACTCCGCAAGCAAACTCCTAATCCAATCCATCATACTTACACGCCTTGTCTATCCTTATAGGATAACCCGACGTTCCCAAACCCTCAACACATCAACTCACTTACATGGAACATTTATGTAAACCATGAGTTTTCATGATCCCATTTTCCATTTTATACATTTTTTGGTGCAATATGTACAACTTTATCAAAAAATCACAATCACAATATAAATCACATTATTCAAGTCAATTAATTCATCATACATACTTAATCGATATGCTTAGCATACATACATGCTAGAAGCCTTTATTGCACAATATTTGTCATTAACGTCATGAGCCAACCTTAACATATATAGCGCTATAAGAGTAGCAAACCGTCCTTACGAAGGGTCTATGTTAAGTTATTCAATCATTGTCTTGTTCGCTTCGGCGACAAGATACGCAATTTTGTGGACACAACTGGTTTGACATATAATTGATGCATACTAGCTATGTTATGTTTCATACCTTAGTATACTTTTACGCCATGTAGGATTAATGACAACTTTTGTATTTATGCTACTAGCCAAAACTTGTATGCTCACCAATGCTTTATGAGTTGACCGTTACTTTAATATATATTGCAGAAGATTGATGCTATAACATTTCAAGAATCTAGCATGATGGATTTTAGAAACACGTTTTAAGTTTATGTACTTTTTATTTTGTCGCATTTGAATTTCCTTGTTGTATTTCCATTCCAAACAATGTACCACTTAGTTTATCAATGAAAATGGAATTTTATTTAAATATTGTCATATTTAGCAAGTTGTAATGTCTCGAACAATCTTTTTCATCATGTCTGATGCTTCCGCTATCAGCTAGGGTGTAACACCATGATCTCGCCTGCTTATCAAGCGTGTTTTCTCTATGAAATCAGAAACAAATTATTATTATTATTATTATTATTATTATTATTATTATTATTATTATTATTTGTTGTGAACCAACGACCTACTAACCTAATAGCAAACCATAAGAGAAAGAGATGTAGGGAGAAAGAGACTGATATTTTCATTGATAGATATGATTACAATAGTGGTATATATAGGTGTACAATACTTGGAGAGAAAGTTAATCTATTTTTGGTGTTGATAACCACATTAATAATAAATATATTCATAACACTCCCCCTTGGTTATCAACATAATACGCTTGATGCTACCTCGTTAAAAACCTTGCTAGGAAAACCCGATGGGACAAAACCATAGCTAAGGTAAAAAGAGTGCAGCGTGTAATGCGCATTAGTTCCCTCTGATTCTTCTAGATCAGGTATGTTTCCTCATTAAAAACCTTACTAAGAAAACCCAATGGGACAAAACTTAGTCAAGGGAAAAAGAGTGCAACTTGAATAAGTCTCCCCCTCATTTTAACATGTCTCCTTTTAAGTGACGTGTGTCCATCTTCCTTGAAAGTTGATCAAATCTTTTGTAGTCAATGATTTGTCGCTCGATCCCTTAATGTGCAGTCATTTATGTTGAGCAATGTTGTATAATCTTCTAACAAAACTTTAGGTGTCTCCTTTCAAGAAATATCATATGTCCACGATTGTCTTTTGTTACATTCCTGCATCTGAAATATTTCTTTGAACTCGTTCCAATGTCTCTTCGCTTGACAAAGACTATATCATGACAATAAGTTCAAGTGAAAGATATTATAACCATACATAGCTAGCAAAACATATTAATGCACATATGCATTTAACGATGGTACTTCTAGAATGAGAACCTCTACTTTGGTAGGAGATGATAATAGGCATTTCTTATAACAAGTGACTTAAGAACCTATAACATACTTTAAGGTTCAACTATGTCCATACTAAAATATCTCAACATCATCTTCTAGATGTACTTGAGGGATTGATAAAATATAATTACATATATAATCGAACTGCAGTTCGAGTAATAATTAGACCGTGCCAATGTCTTTCAAAAATTATCCCTTTAAAAGCTCGACAGTTTCTCTCGATGATGCCTAAACGTCATCACTGTAAACTGCAATTAGAGTGAACTTTTAAAAGTAGAATGTTGATAAAACATGGCTAATTTAATCAAACTTATATCCCTCTTTAGGCGAATATCTCGAGTTGTACAACACTCGACCCGACTATTTTAGTCCATACATATTTTGTCAACTTCATCTAGTATGTTCTTGAGGTTTTGACATCAATGCTTCTGGCATTATCAATCCATGAGGGAATTCATTCCACCTTATCCAAATATGCATGTGCTTTCACTCTTCAGAAGTTTTGCTACATAAATTTGTCAATTTAACACATAGATATCTATATTATATGCAAAAATGTCATGAACACTTGCTTAGTTGCTTTTATCTCCAAAATCCATATTGTACAATGCGTGTACACTATTTATTGAGATATCATAATCACCATTTACAAGTTTTCTATGTATCATTATTGGTGCACAAGAATTGCATCGTTAAGATGTTTCAATTCACTTTTAGGTAACTCATCAGGAGTTCAATCGTATTCAAATATGAATATGTATACAACGATCATATTGTTCTCGAGAACTTTATTTACATGATTTTGATAATTTAAATCCTCCAAAGACTTTCATGTAAACTTTCAGTATCAAATGATAAATATTATTCATAAGACGCATGTCAATTCTCTCTTTAATATTATTACTAGACTAATTAAATATTGGAAAGCTATTGTATCTGCCACTGGAGAATACGATTCCTCATAATCAATATTAGGTCTTTGCGAAATCCTTGTGCCACCAATTTTGCCTAATACCATTTACTTTTCGTTTATTGATTCGCATAAAAGAACTGTTTGTTTCTAATATGTTTTACAACATTTGTTATATGGACTACTGGTCCAAAAACTTTCCATTTCAATAGAGAATTCAACTCTGCCTCATTTGCGTCTTTTCGTTTTGGCCAATTATTTCTTGATATTCGTTCATAGGCAGATCTTAAATCTTGATCCTCATCATTACATCATTACAAGCGCTAAATTATATACAAAAGTATAACGACGTCGATTTTATTTCGATTCCATGTATATCTTAGACATGATACAACTTATCGAGATCTCTTTAGTTTCAGGTACCTGAGGTTCTTCTTGAACCACCATGTCTACTGTCTCTTCAAGAGACCTTTTTAATATAACCTCGACTTGACCATCTTAATTAGTTGCTCCAATTTTCGAGGAATTTTATTATTGGAATCGACTAGTCTACCACGCTTCAGACGTGCAATAGCCTCATTACAGACATGTGGTTGTCCTTCTAGGACACTCATCTTAATTGGAGCATTAGCAGTTGGTATATGTGACATAGTCACCTTTTCAAGGTCAGTGAATGCGTCTGGTAATAGATTCGCTAATCTTTATATGTGAGTTATTCTTTGAACTTATGGTTCTCACTTTTAGGTTTGAGGATCAGTGATAATTCATACCAACTCATCTATTTTCCAACTGCTTTTTATCTCCCCTTGATGTTGGAAATGTTAATCCATTGAGATGGATATCAATTAAATGAGTCATAAATAAATATCTTGTGAAAGACTCTATTCGTTATCATATATTCCCAACCACATTTTAAGGTCCCATCTTTGTGCCTAGTGGTGGATCAATTTCAATATATACCGCACAACCAAAATCTTAGAAGGGACATTTTTGGTTTCTGACCAAAACCAACTATAATGGGGAGAAACTATTACAACATGTTGGCTTGATGTGAATTAATGTTATCGCATATGTATAATCAACTCAAATTTAAACATAACTTTTGCTCTCATGATTATTGGCTTTGCAATCAATCGTAAACGTTTGGTTACCGTCTTCAACAAAAGCAATTCGTGTATAAATATATAGAAAGTTCAACATTTATTCCAATAATCATTTATCACTTGGGAATTAAATTCACCAAAACAAATATGCCAATGCGGAATAACATGCTTGCTATCTTCGTAGCTAATACAAATAATGCAAACTTCAAGTTGTGTACATGATAACCATTTAGACGATGCATCGATTTAAAATACTAAATGGTAAAATGATAGGATATTCATATCCTTTTATCATTTCCAAATTTTATTTAGGGATTCCTACCCTATTTTAGTTGACAAATAATTAACTTCCCTTAAGAGCAAACATTGCATGCTAATTATTAACTTGAAAAATCTTCCAGTTCTTCAATAAAATTCACATCATTGACACGGTGTGGTCTGACCGGTCATGCCAATTAACTAAATAACCATAACCCATAAATGTTTGGTCTATGATCGTATATGTATTACTTGCACGTAAGATATGAGAGAATATATTATGTCTTTAAATTTCAAACCCTAATGTTATAATCACACTCTTTATTTGCCACTTGTGGTGTTCAATCTCATTATTTACATAATTTGCATTTCTTATGGTCGATCTTATTTTAGTATGACCATCATTACAATTTTCTCAATTATGTCAACGATCACAATGGTCAATATATATTCCTATCATGGATCGGAGTAAAACCAAACAAGTTTAATGGTTTTTCATTATTTTCTCAGCCAGCCATATAGATATAAAATCATATCAAGCCTTTCATGGTTTTAACGATATTGCTACTTTAGGAGCGTATCTCAGGCATGACAAATGAAAAAAAATCTTATCAAGTTCTTTTTGTAAATAAACTTCTTTTCACATAACATCACTTAGAAGTATTTCAACGTCCACGTCATGTAAGATTTATTGGTCTAATATCTTACAACCTTTATAACTTGAATGGGCATCAAGGAGTAAGACACTTCGTGTGTCATGTTGAAGCATATCTATGCTCTTACATGAGATTGATAGTAAACCACAACTTTGGTTTAATTGTTTCATTAAATACTATCTATATAATAAACATAACATATAGAATAGAAGGTGTACACAAAGTAAAATGATTCACGACATTATAAGACGTCATTGTATTAAACAAGTTATATTAAGACTTTATGAGATAAGATATTCTATTCATTAATAACCAAATATATATAATTTACGCACAATCTCTATTTTACCGGAATCAAGTATGTGACTTTCAAAACATTGTTGTTCCATCAAGGACAAAACTAATATATAACGAAAGACAATGAAATCATATATCATAGTAATATATATGCATGTATGCATATACAGAATTTATACGTGAATCTTAACTCATTTTTTTCACACAACATATTGATACACATGCAATCAAATCTCATATCAATAATTGACCTAAAGTTCTAACTTCTCATCAGACAAAAGCAAACCTTATTTCTCAGTTAAACAAAATGCTTAAAAATTTAGAATTTAAAGAAAGTTACATGTCAAAATCATTTTGATTTTCAATAGTTATTCATACTTGTTCGTATTCAATATCAAGGGATGTGTATCAAGGCATGTTCTAACATGTGTGCACGTTTAAACAAGTAAAACAAACAAACGAATCTTATGATAAAGTTCATATGGTTATATTAACCTTAGAGTAGAAAATACAATATAAACTGTGAGTACAAAATATAAACTAGTTGCAAATAACATACAGTTTTCTACTCGTTTATACATGTATATCTATTATAAGTTTTGATAAATTTATGAACAGGCAACCTATTAAAAATTAAAGGCTATACGTACTTAATCTAACAAAGTAAAATATAATTCTCCACGCATTCCAAATATATCAAAAGTTGTTGATAGCGATGGTCTATTAATAACACATACTCATAGTTATAGATAGAACATATTATAGTTAAACGTCTAATGAGTATTTCTTTAAGAGTAAATTGTTATGAATGAATAATATTCAAATCCATAATAACATAAGTTCACTGACTGATACATGAGAATGATTATATTTAAACTACAAATAAAACAAAAATAATCATATAAATATGTAGGTTAAACTAATAAAGTCTATATAAAGCAGTTGGGCTAATGTCAACGAGGCAATACCTTTTAGGCTATTCTGCTTTACTGAGAAAGATAGAATTAAATAAAGGTATGAATCCTAATATTGATAACTAAAATTATAAGTGAAAACTTAATAAATGAATATTAATATGCAACTTCGTTTATAAATCACTCATTTTTTTTTCTAAATAAGAATTTGTCACAAATAAACATAGAAAATAGTTTATCATCTTCGGGTAGATATTAAAAGCATTGAAATATGAAAATACTAATGTTTATTATTTAGTTCGTATCACCAAAAGAATTGCTTTATTTAGTTACTAAATAACATTTTTGTTTACTTTAGAAAGTGTTATTATTTTCTTTAATTAATAATCCACCAAAAACGTCTTTTGTAATGATCATTAAAATAATAAAATATAGCATCATATATATTTCTATGGGTTAAATTGTTGCATTCTTCTCCAAGTATGGATGTAGGAGAAAAGAACTATAGGGAAATCATCCATTGTTTCTTATTCTTTATTGTTGTTTCAATTTTGATTAAACTAACCTTAGTGGGTGGAGAAACCAAATCTAAAGCTCACCAGATACATATTCAAATAAACAACTATGGAATGATGTGTGTATTATGTATAAATCAAATCAAGCAAAGTTCGATTTATTACCTGAACAGACGAAACTCAGATCTAAGATCCACATGCTTCTAATCATCTCCATTCGAGTTGCTCACATAACACATATGGTTATTTTCTGATTACATCTAATCTGAACATAACTCATATAAAAAGGAAAAAGGGAATCGAATGATTGAATAAATGTAGAAGGGGTTTTTGAAACGAGCACTTTCGTGCTGATAACGTGTTGTGAACCAACGACCTACTAACCTAATAGCAAACCATAAGAGAAAGAGATGTAGGGAGAAAGAGACTGATATTTTCATTGATAGATATGATTACAATAGTGGTATATATAGGTGTACAAAACTTGGAGAGAAAGTTAATCTATTTTTGGTGTTGATAACCACATTAATAATAAATATATTCATAACATTATTATTATTATTATTATTATTATTATTATTATTATTAACTATTTGTCCAATTTTAAAGTTATGATATAAGTTTCAAAAGAATAAAATAAGAGTTAAATGCTTGGTTGGTCCCTGTGTTTTTCAAAAATTGCAGACTTGGTCCTAATGGTTTACTAATTATACGCGTGGTCCCAAAACTTGTCAAAAATGAACTCGGTTGGTCCCCAGCTCTAACATCAGTTAAATTTCTCAGTTAACTATGTGTGAAATGACTATATTACCCTTGAACAATTAAAAACCTAAAACTAATAATTAAAAAATTAAAAAAACAGTATATATATAAAACCTGGACATCATCTTCATCACCATCTGGAAGAATAACCCAACTGCCCAAGCTCTCTGGCTGCGAATTACCCCTCTGAAGCTACGATTCCCAGTAGTAAGAGTTCCCACAAGCAGTCGAAAGCTGTTAAAGGTAGAAGCCCCCTCTCTAATTTGAGCGTCAACACAGTAATTCCAGATGTGGCGAAGTCTAACCCTGTGGAGAAGCCAATTGCTGGTGGCTCAGAGGTCTCACAAGAACCACCGAGTGCTACGACGCCTATGGATGTCGGATCGATGTCTGCGGATGTTCAGACGGTGGTTGGTGACTCGGTCTCGTTCGATGATGCACTTCTGGCCATTAACCAAGGTAAGACTCAGGTTGTTAACCCTGTATCCCCTTCTAAATCCCCCTGTTCTATGAATACGTGCGAGCGACACGAGTGACGCAGCAGCATCTGGTCGATCATCTACCGTCCCTGTATACAAAATTGCAATCTGTTCCCAAATTAAGCACAAAATCGGCTCGTTCGCAACTTTTCGGTTTTGGATTTGAGTTCGGAGCAGTCTTGTTTGTTGGTGCAGGCTTTGTCGGCGGATTTGATGACTTGGTCGGCTAACTGGATGGGTTTTGCCAGGATCTTCTAGACGAAGAGCGTGATGAAGATGATGATGGTGATGAAGATGATGTCCAGGTTTTATATATATACTGTTTTTTTTTAATTTTTTAATTATTAGTTTTAGGTTTTTAATTGTTCAAGTGTAATATAGTCATTTCACACATAGTTAACTGAGAAATTTAACTGATGTTAGGGCTGGGGACCAACCGAGTTCATTTTTGACAAGTTTTGGGACCACGCGTGTAATTAGTAAACCACTAGGACCAAGTCTGCAATTTTTGAAAACCACAGGGACCAACCAAGCATTTAACTCATAAAATAATAATAAGTAAATGAATTTGGTATAGTTTCCGAACCATACCTACCAGACCTAACATGTTATTTAGTCGTAACAAGTACAGATAATTAGAACCATACACCGAATGCATGTCAAATAATATTATCTTATATTAAAAAATAAATACGTTTTAATAAAGCAACCATTTAATCTTAATAGTGTTTTACTTCTAATAAAACACTAGTTTGAATCACCACATTTCAATAAATTAGTTTATCTACAAACTTTTCAAGTTGTAGTGCTAAAAGTAAATACGTTTTAAGAAAGCAATTATTTTTTTTTTATCTTATTAGTGTTTTACTTCTAATTCAAATTGTAGTGCTAAAAAGTAAATACGTCTTAAGAAAGCAATTGTTTTAACTTATTAATATGAACTTTATGAATTGCTACTGATCTTAAAATTTACACACCTTATCCACCGGTGCTCTCTTAATAGAATCAGTTGTTGCAGGATATGGATTACTTTTTATATAAAAATAGAGAGTAAACTGTAATTTTACACCATGTGGTTAGGGGTGATTGACACTCTTACCCCCCTCCCCCCCTCTAAGAAAATAATTGCAATTTTACCCTCCACTGTTTGCTGTTATGTTGCAACCTTACCCCCCGGCCTCAAATTTGTTGACTAATCTGTTGACTATAACTTGAAATGACTATAATGCCCTTTCATATTACTCCCCTGTGTTTTTGTGCACTCTGTGATATTACCCCCTGTCACCACTGCAACCGCCATTCACCACCACAACCACCACTGCCACCTCCAGCCACCACCACAACTTAATATCCCTTTCATATATAACACCACCACTACTTCCGTCACTAGAAACCTGCAACTCCGGTCATCTTCTCCAACGACTGCCACCACTGCCACCTCTAGCCACCACCACAACCACCACTGCCACCTCCAGCCAAACCGAAGCTGCTTCATACCACTTTTCTTTTAATAAAATAACAGGACAGAAGCAATTTGCTCTAATTTCTTTTAACCAAACCGGAAACCTGCAAACGGGTGTTGGTGATTTCTGATTCAATTTGCTCTAATTTCTAATCTCATCTTTATCTTTTTCACTGAATAACAGTATTCTAAATTTCCGATTTCATCTTCAGCTTGTTCTGATTTCTAATTTCACCACTGGATAGCCATATTCTGGATAATGCACTCTGTTCTTCTGATGAGATTGACCTATTGCCGCAGTTTCTGTTATCACAGGTTGCGTCTTCGAGAATGTCGTCAGGTATTAATAATACGGTTATTATTACTATTTGTTATTTTTTATGGCAACCGTGGAATTGGAAGAGAATGAATGAGCGAATGATAAAAGAAAAGTGATATGAAGCAGTGATTCAAATATTCAGGTGTCTTTCTTGTCACCTTCAGTTTTTTACTCTTAAATAACAGCTTTAGTGATTCAAATGTAACTTCTGATGAGATTTTTGAGGCACCCATTTGGAGATATATTGTAAAGATTTGATCTGTGAATCCAATCTTGTACCCAGTAAGCCCATGTGAGCCTTCTTGATCGTTTTATTGTATAAAGATTGAATCTTTATGTTTCTTGATTGATTATAAGAAATTAGAGCAAATTGCTTCTGTCCTGTTATTTTATTAAAAGAAAAGTGATATGAAGCAGCTTCGGTTTGGCTGGAGGTGGCAGTGGTGGTTGTGGTGGTGGCTGAAGGTGGCAGAGGTGGCAGTGGTGGCAGTCGTTGGAGAAGATGACCGGAGTTGCAGGTTTCCGGTGACGGAAGTAGTGGTGGTGTTATATATGTTAAAGAATCATGCAAAGTAAACTCGATTGATAGTACGAAACCCGCTCTCATTGCTCATTCCACACCCAAACGTTGTGCAACGCCTACAATAACACCTTTAAAGGTATTCAAATATACAGTACTTATGTTGACTCCATTGTAAAACTCATGTGAATATGGTGGCACGGGTTAAAAATGGGGAGAACAAGCAACCTGTGGTAACCCCTTCAGTTAAAAAAAGGTATATGAGTAAAAAATTTGGCGGTTTCAGAAGAAAACCTTGCGAACAGAGGAAAGAGCCGCACGAAGAAAACAGACAACAATTTATATTCATGTCTTTCTTAATGAAACTGCTATTCATTCAAAAACTGCTATTCATTCAATTTCTTGAATCTTATTTCACATTTCATCAATTTCAGAAGCTTGAAGAGAAATTTAATGAGAAAGCAGCACCGAAAATGCAGCAGCAAGCAACACTGAAGGTTATATTCTTATACTAATTTCTAAAATTTAACATATGTATGAAGATTGGTGACATAATTACACTGTTTAATCATGCAATTATGAATTATGTTGGTGGCAGTGGTGGTTGTGGTGGTGAATGGCGGTGGCAGGGGGTAATATCACAGAGTGCATAAAAACACAAGGGGTAATATGAAAGGGCATTATAGTCATTTCAAGTTATAGTCAACATATCAGTCAACAAATTTGAAGCCGGGGGGTAAGGTTGCGGCATAACAGCAAACGGTGGGGGGTAAAATTGCAATTATTTCGTTAGGTTAGGGGGGTAAGGGTGCCAATCACCCTAAACCCCAGGGGGTAAAATTGCAGTTTACTCAAAAATAGATCATGTGATAATAACGATACTTTTGTAATTAACATGGAAAATAAGTAGTGGCAAATACGGTAATACAAAATGAATATAAATACGAAAACTCTGAAATAAACATTACATATAGGGGAAATGATTCAAACCACGATCTTCAATAGAGGGTGCCTTCTAACTTTGTTTTTTAATAAGGTCTTCTAGTAGTCTTTTTGGCTACAAGAATGAATAAATTGATATTAACGGTTGGGCTGAAGATTTGTATTCAACATAGGTTTCTTAAAACAGATTTTGTGTCACTACTTAACTAACACGTTTGTCTCCCATAGTGCAACAGTCGAAACAATCTGCACTGCCAGAGAAGACCGGGCACCCGAGGTTACAACGGATAAAATTGTAGTGTTAGAACTTGTAGAACGGATAAGAATGCGAAGGTGGTGAAATCGAGTAGAAAGTACACATCTTTGTAGTTCCCGAACATATGGGTCTTCAGATGTTTCCTCTTCTTTCCTTTATGTATTTTTCTCTTATTTCAAATGAGACGCATTTTTCGGTATCAGTGCTGGTATTTTCCTTGATTTACCGGTATATATCCCGGTACCGTACCGGGTATATTCGGTATCGGTACCAATTTTTCCCTTTTTTGGTACCGGTACCTGTTCGGTACCATGCCCATCCCTAGTTTTGTCTGTTGTCCTAATGTTTTTAGTCTGTTATTCATTGTGTTTTTAATATAAATGTCCATGGTGTTTTTAGTATGTTGTTCATTGTTTTTAGTCTATTGTTTATGGTGTTTTTAATTTGTTGTCCATTGTATTTTAATCTATTGTTCATTGTGTTTTGGTTATGTTGTCCATGATATTTTTATTCTGTTCTTCATTGTGTTTTTAGTGTGTTGTCTATTGTGTTTTACGCAACTGGTTTTCCAAAACTTTTTTCAAAAGTATAACAATAATATACTCGTATTAAATATAAAAAAACGTTCCATTTTATAACATATATTTTTTTAAATGATGTACAAAAAGTTACGAACGTTTGAAAATAATGAGGGAACTTACATGTGCTGTATTTTTGGCATGTGAGAAGCATGTGCAACTTTTTTTTTTCCTTTTAACACATTTGCACTTTTTTTTTCCTTTTAACACATTTGCCCTTTTCCCATGGTTCCACCGAACGTATGTCACTCTTTGAATACTTCCACCTTTCTCACATTTTCTGTCATTTGTATTTCTTTTTTTAACAATAATTTCTAAATCTTCTAGGATTAATGCACCCTAAACTAATAATTTAAACCCTTATTTTTCGATTTCTAAGCACTTTCCTTAACTATCAAGATGACCCTTCAAGGACTCCTATCATTAGTATTAAGGGCACCCGGTATGGTTTGGTGAAATGATCGGGGTATGCCATTCGCCGATCGGTGAATGATTGCCGTTGATTCGGTGATGATGATTCGGGGTATGGTGATAGCATATTTCGGTGTATATATAGCCACCGATGATGATTGATGAAACAGTGATATAATTTTTGATCGTTACCCATTATAACTCAAACACCCTAAAGTGACTGAACCATACCCTCTGATTGAGTGTAAAAATGGGGAGTGAATGGGGACTTGACATGACATGCTATTATTGGGTAGGGAATAACTCAAACACCCTAAAGTGATTGAACCATACCCTTCACCCTAACTACAATGTCTTTCTCGGTATTTAATCATTTGTATTAACTATAATGTCTTTCTCGGTATTAAATTTTCATGGGAGCATACTCTTGTCACCATTAGTCTTAACTTCTAGATGATGGCAAAATTGACGTGACAACCTTACTCTACATTGTTCACATTACAAATGGTGTGTGTTTGAATTCCCCTCACCCTTCCAGGAATAAAAAGTATGTGCACGTTTCTATAAATTCAGGCCACCAAATTTGTACACTAAAACGGCCTAGTTAGGCGTTTACTATGTAAATGTTCGTTGTATAATGATAGTAGTCAATTAAGTTATACGACATTTCGGTATTAAATGTCTTTTTAAACATCTTTTATGGTTGTATGTACATTTTGGAATTAAATGTCCTTTTAAACATCTTTTATGGTTGTATGCACATTGGCATATAAGTGGCTCTCTCATATTGCGTTTCATTTTCGTGCATGTTAGTGGTGGATTGATAGGGCAAGAATCATAGTATGTGTGGTTGCCTCAATGCATCCTCCACTAAAAATATAGCTAAAAGATTTATCCTAAACTTTAATATAAATAGATTTTGTGTGTGAAAGTGTGCACGCAGGTTAAGATGCATATATTTATAAATTGAATCGGGTATGTAATGTATTTGTAAATTGAGTTGTGTATATAAATTTATGTGTTTAATATATTGTCACGGTGAGTATTGTTAGATCGTCTTCTAACCGGAACAAACATCGTAAGTAAAGGTATTGATGTTCTTTCAATTTCGTATTGGATTTATGACCAAGTTATAGCGGTGTCGTTTTTTCTCTTTCTTCAATCAGTTTTTTTTGTTAGTCGAGTTATTAAAATTAAGTTGTTTGAAAAAAAAATGTTCATTGATGTGATATATACGTTTGATTTATTTGAAAATATGCTTGTATGTTTGCAATGTACGTATTTATACGTGTTGATTATGATGTGTGTAAATAAGACTTGTACACCTTATACAACTTTAAATATCCTAATAAAAATGGTTTGTGCTGTTTAAATGTTCAAATCATTAGAAAAAGTGAAATGCGTGTGCTAAGCGTGTTTATGTGCATGGATTGCAACTAGTGTGTAAATCAAAGTGTGTGTCCGTTTAATCGAAAAATAGAGAGGCAGCAGTGGCGAAACCAGAACGATTTAGTTAGGGGGTCATCATAAGCTTATATTCTATACCAGTTCAAATTAGGGGGTCCATCTCTAAGTTTGTTCTTTAAAAACTCAAAATTTATAAATAAAAATTCAAAAAGTTCCGATGATCGGAGGGTCAACGGACCCTCTTGACCCCCTCTGGTTCCGCCCCTGAGAGGCAGGAAAGATGGTAGAGTTAGGCAAACAAAGTTATTAAAATAATAATCTAGTCATCCGTATCATCATTTGTTACATCATAATTAAAAAAGGGTGCTACTTTCTACACCCCCCTATTTACTTTTTCACCCCCCTCCTCTCACATATTTACAGGTGGGGCCTGCGTGGGACCGACAGTTTTCCTCTCACAAGGGGAGTGTAATCAGGAAGAAGGGGGGTGTGTATAGAATGGGCCTTAAAAAACCCAATGGAGAATAAACTAACGGTTACATGCCACATGGTACCTTAACTAAATAAAATCCCAAGGATCATATAATCAAAATAACATACTACTCAAAATGAAAACTCATACCTAATGGGTGTTAATATTCTCACACCCCTCTCCTATATCTCTCTGTACCTAAATAGGGTGGAGATACAATAGGAAGTTTATTTGGCTAGGAAGAATAGGAAGTGATCTTGACCATCCATTAAGTTAATCAAGGGCTAAGATTAAATCAGGGAAATTGAAAGGAAGAAAAGAGGCGCGTGAGTTTTTTCAAGGGCATTCTAGTCAATCCAAGCCAATAGTTTCTCTCTCCTCCAATTTCCCCCCATTTTTTAAACGTTAATAACTCTTTCATACGACATTATTTTTTTATAAAAATTGCACCAAAAAAACGAGCGTTTTTTTATCTTTAAAACGAGTATACTATTGCTATATTTTAAAAAAAAAATTTAAAACCCAGTTGCGTAAAACGCAATAGAAAAACCACCAGTTACGTAAAACGCGATGAAAAAAAAACCTAAAAATGACATTTTTCTAAAACGCAATGCACCAAAAACACAAAGAAATGACTTATTTGTAAAACGCAATAGCCAGAAAACACACAGAAATGTCTTATTTGTAAAACGCAATGGCCAAAAACACATAAAAATGTGTTTTACCTAAAACGCAATGCACCAAAAACACAAAGAAATGACTTATTTGTAAAACGCAATGGCCAGAATACACTTAAAATGTCTGTTTTCTAAAACGCAATGGACTGAAAACACATAAAAAAGTGTTTTACCTAAAACACAATGCACCAAAAACACAAAGAAATGTCTTATATGTAAAACGCAATGGCCAGAAAACACTTAAAAATGACTCATTCTAAAACGCAATGGACTGAAAACACCTAAAAAATGTGTTTTACCTAAATGAGCCAATTTATGGAAAATTAATTTTTCTGATGCGTTTTTAGTACAACAATTTAATCGAAAAAAAAGCCAGGGGCTCTGCCCCTTGGACCCCGCCAGGGGCTGCCGCCCTTGGGACCCCGCTACCGGGGGCTGCCGCCCCCGAACCCTCGCAAAGATCGTAAAACACAATGACTAACTCAAAAACCCAGATCATGAAAATGAAATTAAAGAATTTCTTACATGGATCGAAGCCGATTTCTTCATCAATTGACAAATTTTGAATGATAGAAACACTTATCGACGCTCGAATCAAACGAATCGAGTGATTATCTCCAAAATCACCGGAAAAAACGAGATTTTTTTATGAAATTAAACTGGGTTTTCTTCAAAAAAAGCTAAAGAACACGTTGATCGGGTTCTGAATCATTGACTGGTGATGAAAATCGCACTATATTGTAGTGATTATTGAGATAGAAAGTGAAGAAATAGTTGAAGATAGTGGGTTTTGAAAATGGTGGGTTTTTGAATTTACTGGGTTTTGAAAAAGAAAGAAGAAGGAGTTGGATTGACTAAAATACCCTTTCTCTTTATTTTAAAATTTGCCACATGTCATAATCCTATGGCTTCCTATCTTTTCTAGTGAAAATTAACTTTTTATTTGATCTTTTCCCTACCTATATATATATAAAAAGATATGAGTAAAAAAAAGTATAAAAATAAGATATAAATGTGTAAAAATAAGATGACCCTGCTTATAATAGATTTCTAACTTTTTAACCTTTTTGTGTTGTTGGATTATCATAAGCTATAGCAAAATAGACACGGCAAAAATTGTATTGCATGCTAGAAAAAAAACATATGTCTATTTTTTGCGGGTCATGATAACCTTATATCACTTAAGATGTGATTTGTTAATAGGACATAACTTAATACGTAGTTAAACTGATTCGAGTCGGACTCGAATCAATTTGCCACATCCCGGACCAAAAAAAAAAAATTTTAAAGTGAGAGATAAACGATCTCATAAAAATTTCCTCCCCTCATGAAAGAAAATCATGGGTTTGCCACTGAACTTACTCGAGATCGACTCGCTAAACACTAAATCTAGCTGAATTTAAATGGGGTCGGGCTCAAGCCTAAACATAAGCACGTTTATTAATGAGATTAACTTATTGAACACCAGTAGACCAAACGATATTAATGTCAGAATTGTTTTTATTAAATATATGTATCTATATAATAATTTTTAGTATGTATAAAATTATGATAAAAGTAACAAAATACTCTATATTGTTATATATAAAATTATATATATAAATATACATTAGTTCATTAATAAATAATAAACAAGCCAAACTTTAAAAACTACCACGAGCCGAGCTTTAGAAATAGAGCTCAAAATGAGTCGAATTCTCATAAATTAAACGAGCCAAATTTGAGCTTAGATGAGCTCGAGCTTGGCTCAATCTATTTCTCACCTAATTAAAAAACAATTCTAGCTTAAAATCAAACCAAGTGACACAAATTATATATGTTGAAAGTGTCGAAAGTGACAGAAAATGTTTCCAACTTATCAAGGATTTAAGTCCTCTTATTTACAATTCTTTTTTACATTATCAACAACCTCATATAAACCAAGACAATCATGATAGTATTATAATCCCACATAACACATTAATCACTTATAAAACTAATAAAAAGAACATCAAGAAGTAAACTCATTTTAACCTCTTGCACAACTTGTCTAGTGGATTATCTCACACTTGACTAAACTTCCACACAAAAATATAATAAAACCTAAATCCCAAAATCATTAAAAAGATTAAACTCAGATATGTGAATAGGTATGAGCACGGTACCCGTTCAGTACCAAAAATACCGGTATCGAAAAACGGAAAAAATGGGTATCTATAACAGTATATTACCCGTAAATACTGGTACCGTACCGGTACAGAAAAACAAGAAAAACAGGTACCAGTATCACTACCAAATATACCCAATACAATTCAATACCGGTACGATATTGGTTTGGTATCAATACCTCCGGTATCAAATGCTCATAGTCCCTATGTGAAACCAAAAAAGATAGAAAGTATGGTGTGAAACCACATACCATAACAAGGGACCCACCCACCAGACCACCCAACACAAAACCCACCGGAGCCGCTACTGTTGACCCGACCCGTAATCTGCTAGTGACAAAAAGAGATGCAAAATACCCACAAGATTACACCCAATACTCTACTTCACCTAATTATCTATTAACCCCTTCATAAAAATCCAATCTTTTTTCACTTCAACCATGTAATTTCAACTCTCAAGATTCTTATTACTATTATATTTCTTTATTTCATTTGTTGATGTTGATCTGCTTTCTTCTTACTGTTGTTTGCTAATGGCTTCCATTCTTTCATTAATTGGAAGAAAACAGAGTGTGGGTCTCCGATTTTGGCCCCTTTAGGTCAAGATTGTGTATCTTTGTTGTACAATTTTGTATGTATATTAAAAGATAGTAAAAGGGGTGTAATTATATATAATTATATATATATATATATAAAATTGTGTAAAAACCCATCTGATAATTTGTGGGTTTGGTATGGGTGGGTGTTTCCCATGCTTTGGGTCATCAAAGAAAGATGGAAATGGTGTGAAAGAAGTGGTGAAGAATGATAGTGTGAAAGAGGGTTCAGCTGCTCATCAATCTCATCATGTTAGTAGGGTTAGTTCAGGTAATTTGACCCTTTTAACTGTTTAACATCATCAAGTTTTGATCTTTTTTGTTGGGTTTGTTAGTGGGCTCAAGTTCTAGTCTGATCTATTGAGTTTTCAAGATTCTTGATTCACATGATTGGTTTGAGATAATGTGGTGGTTCAAGAATGGTTTTTGAAGATCTGGTTTAAAAATTTTTGATAGTTAAGACTTAAGATAAGTTTATGTTTGTTTCGGATTTTGTTATTCGTGTAGGAAAATCGAAATCTCGTGTTAGTTTGGATCCTAAGAAAGACCAGACGGTTGCAAAAGATGGACAGCCTGCAAACATTGCAGCGCAGACGTTTACGTTTCGTGAGCTTGCTGCTGCAACCAATAATTTTAGGCCTGAATCTTTGCTAGGAGAAGGTGGTTTTGGGCGCGTCTACAAAGGTCGTTTGGAAAGCACGGGACAGGTATTGTCACATTCTTTAATGTTGACATTGATAATGCTAGATAATTTGTCAGCTTGATAATAATACACTATTGTGCTAAATTCCTACTTAGCGTGGGTGTTTGGATGTGCCTAGAGCTGCAAATGAACAAAACGTTCAGCGAACTGTTCGTGAACCGTTCGGCGGGAAGTTCGTTTGTGTTCGTTTGTTTATTAAACAAACGAACACGAACAAGAAATTTCGTTCGTTTAGTTAAATGAACGAACATGAACAGAGTCTGCGTTTGTTCATTTATGTTCATGAACGTTCGGTTATGTGTTCGTTTATGTTCGATGGTTCATTAGTGCTTTTAGTTTTTATATTTTATTGAAATACTTCAAAATTCCGAAAATACGTGTTAATAAGTGCCAGTGTATTATATATTCTATTCATGAGCGCTTGTTTGTGTTCGTTTGTTTCCATTTGTGTTCATGAACATTAGTTTGTGTTCATCAACGTTCGTTTTTGTTCGTTGCCTAAAATTAGCAAACAAACACAAACAAACACGAACACGTTCATTTCCTTAACAAACGAACACGAACATAAAATTTTATTCGGTAAGTGTTCATGAATGTGAACACGTATATTTCTTAACAAACGAACACGAACAAGGTCCAGTTCATGTTCGTGTTCGTTCAGTTCGTTTGCAGCCCTACTCATGTGCCTTTTGAAAGTTAATTTGAAAACTCTTATCCAAACACCCCTATATATCTAGTATCAGCCTTAGTTGGCATTCTAAACCTAAGATCTTTGCAGGTAGTTGCAGTTAAGCAACTTGATAGAAACGGTCTTCAAGGGAATAGAGAGTTTTTGGTGGAGGTTTTGATGCTAAGCCTCTTACATCACCCGAATCTAGTCAATTTAATAGGATACTGTGCAGATGGAGACCAACGCCTTCTTGTTTACGAGTTTATGCCTTTGGGATCACTCGAGGACCATTTACACGGTCAGATTTATTTCCTCATCTATTTAAATCTGTCCACATCATTATTTGTGTTAGATATATGTGACCTGGCTCCATGTTAGGAGGATAGTTTTCTCTTTCACCTTTTAGTTATAGGAAAAATTACAAGTTTTGTCCTTTATCTTTGTACCACTTTTCAGGCGGTGTCCTTTTTAACGAATGTTGACAGGCGGTGTCCTTTACTAGATATTTTGTTGCAAGTTTAGTCCTTTACACCCAACCCAGTTAAATAACCCTGTTAATTGTTGGGTGTAAAGGACTAAACTTGCAACAAAATACCTAGGTAAAGGACTAAACTTGCAACAAAATACCTAGTAAAGGACACCGCCTGTCAACAATTAATAGGGTTTTTTAACTGGGTTGGGTGTAAAGGACTAAACTTGCAACAAAATACCTAGTAAAGGACACCGCCTGTCAACATTCGTTAAAAAGGACACCGCCTGAAAAGTGGTATAAAGATAAAGGACAAAACTTGTAATTTTAGCAGACGTTCAACCTGTTTCCTTTTATCTAAGTTTCTTGATCTGACCCGTTCACTTAAAGCATAACCTGGATCGACCCATTTATATGAAAACGGGCTAAAACTACCACATCTACAGTCTACTTAGAACGTACAATAAGGGTGCTTCTTTTTTTCTTTCCAGATCTTGCACCAGATAAAGAACCGTTGGACTGGAACACAAGGATGAAAATAGCCGCAGGTGCAGCCAAGGGTTTGGAATATTTACACGACAAAGCAAACCCTCCGGTCATATACCGAGACTTAAAATCATCCAACATTCTTCTCGGCGAAGGATACCACCCTAAACTCTCTGATTTCGGGCTTGCAAAACTGGGACCCGTAGGTGATAAAACACACGTTTCCACCAGAGTTATGGGTACATACGGCTACTGTGCTCCTGAATACGCCATGACCGGTCAACTCACTTTGAAGTCCGATGTCTACAGTTTTGGTGTCGTTTTTCTTGAACTTATTACGGGACGCAAAGCCATTGATAATACCCGTGCTCCTGGAGAACATAATCTTGTTGCTTGGGTAAGTTACTAATGCATTTGATATTGGCTAAAACTAGGGGTGTTAAACGGGTCGTGTTCACGGGTTGGCATGTTCTACCCGAACACGACCCAAATCCGAAAATTTTGTCATCCCTATAAACCCGAATACAACCCGAATATTCACAGGTTGACCCGAACACGACCCGTTAACCTGATTTTTTTTTTATTTTTTTCCACAAATTATTAATATATTAAAATCAAAATTTACTAAAAAACATAAATGTGTATGATACAATTACATTTAAATTATAAAATCTTATGTTAATTTCTCTTTTTAGTTATAATTATGGCATAAAATACACACCCAATTTAATTTATGACAAAATATATTGTAAAAAATATAATATAATTGAAATGGGTTAAACAAGTCATCCCGCTAACCCACCAGGTTGACCCGCACCGGCTTGACCAAACCTGACCCGTTTAGCTAAACGGGTTCACATGTTTAACCTGAAACTGACCCGAACCCGTTTAGACTAATCTCAAACCTGTGAATTTCTTGTTAGGTTCGTGTCGGGTTTTCGGGTCATGTCAGAAATTCACACCCCTAGCTACAACTCGGTATTTGGTATTCTTTTGAGTCTGTATTTCACGATTTTATGCAATTTGTAGGCCCGGCCACTTTTCAAAGACAGGCGAAAATTCCCGAAAATGGCCGATCCATTATTGCAAGGTCGTTATCCAGTACGAGGGCTTTACCAAGCACTTGCGGTAGCAGCAATGTGTTTACAAGAACAAGCCGCCACACGGCCTCTAATAGGTGACGTCGTGACCGCTTTAACCTACTTAGCCTCACAACCCTACGACCCGGAAGCAGCCCGAGCCGAGCGAGCCAGCCGAGGCAGCGGGTCAGGCACGCCCAGGAACCGAGCAGACCGCAGAAACCCTAGCGACGGTGGTCTCGACAGCCTCGAAGACTCCATGCGCGAGCCACGCCCACACGGGTCCCCTTCCACTTACAAAAACTCCCCCGATTACCAAAGAATAAACACTCGTTCTGATGTCGACGGTGAAAGTAGTAATGCAGGTGGCGGGTCGGGTCGGAAGTGGGGGTTGGTGGATGACGCGGATTCTCAAAAGAATAGTCCGGCGAATACGAGTCGGGCTAGGAACCGGGACCTTGATCGGGAACGGGCTGTGGCGGAAGCGAAAGTTTGGGGGGAGAATTGGAGAGACAGAAAGAGGACGAACACGATGGGTGGTGGTAGTTTCGATGCTGCTACAAACGTGTGATATGTGTTGTGTTTCATGAGCGAATAAGAGTCGTTTTTGATGATGGTTCTGGTATGTTGGTTTTTTTCGGCGGATAAAGAAGAGGGGGAAGTGCAGTTGAGTTGAGTTGAGAGGGGTGATGGATGGATGATGACTTTTGTAAAGAAATTGATATTTGGTTTGACTTGGTAATTATTATTATTATTATTATTATTATTATTATTATTATTATTATTATTATTATATGATGAATTTGAGTTAACTGTTTTTGTTTTGGTTTATTCTTCATGTTGTAGGTATTGAATTGAACTCATGTATTTAAACATATGCCTGTTGTATCTTCTGCTGATGATGTAGCTAATATTCTTCTTGTGTCATGTGATGGGCTCATGTGTTTGTTTTATATAGAAAGGATATTATTTTTTGACACAAAATGTAATGTATGTTTAGGTCTCTTTATGTTCCTAATTTATGTATTCCTTGCTAACATATAAAGAATAATTTTCGCTGGTTGAAGTTTCGTTCGTGACAAAATATAATGAGCGAGCCAAGGGTTTTATCATAGTGGCATTCGAGCGGTGGGTTTTCTTCTGGAATTGTTGACGAGCCGATCACAATCGTTGTCTGCAATCACGCAATCGCAGGCGTGAATAGCCTTTTGCCAAATTAATATTTATGTAAAGTAGTAATGACATTTATAATGTAACAAGAAAAGTTAAATGAGCCAACTATTTTGTTAATTGGAAAATTCTTATTAGAAGATATTAGAAATAGAGGAAGTTTCATTTAAGAATGTGTATGGAATATATAGTTTTTTTTTATGCCAACTAAAAGTATTTTGTTTACTATTTTTGGTACATAAAATACATGAGATAATCATTTCTCGGTAATTTCTTAATCATAATAACTTCTTTAATAAATCTGAAACATTGATAAAACAACACATAACATCCATTCACTCATTTAACACAGCAGCTATAATGGCCTTATGTGAAGATTAATCTTTCACATGTATATGTATGCATAACTTACCCACAAAAACACAACACATGTACCACCACATGCACACACAATCTAAACCGAATCCTGCTGCTTTCTCTCTTCTTGTATACACCGAAAAATCCAGGCTGCAGACTCCGTTGCCAACCTGGCCTTACGAGGTACAGCTCTTATAGCACGAGTAGGTTCTGCGGGCCCTTCGGCTGGATGGTATGTAGGGAAAAGAGAAAGAGCGTCACGAGTGTTTGTCCTCTCACTCGGACAACTTGCAGTACTGATTTGTACCTCATTGTTTGACTCTTGAAAGTTGACCACAGTTGGAACATTACATGAGCTCTGATACCGCATGTTGAATGGGTTTGGGTTCACTTCTTCGCCACTGGATGGGTTCATCGTTGTCGTGCCGTAAGGAGGGAAGTAGCCGTGCGAGGGCGGATATACCAGCGGTGGGAACCCGGTGGGCCATTGGTAATGAGGCTGTGCTGGCGGTGGAACCCCATGGTTTACAAAGTTATGACCTGTTATCAATAAGAAGGAATTTGGATATATTATAGTAATATGCTTTTGTACTCGTAAATAACACATTAATAATTTATAGAGTAAAATGCCATTTTCGTCCCTGAGGTTTGGCCACTTTCGCGATTTTCGTCCAGAAGTTTGTTTTTCCGAATCTGGATCCAAAAGTTTTGAAATTTTGTCATTTTCATCAGACTTGTTAACTCCACGTTAAGTTAGGGGTATTTTCATCATTTTAGCTATTTGTTTTGTTTATTTATATCAAAAATGGTAAGATTAAATGACATAAATACCCCTGACTTGACGTTAAAAAATGAATGGAGTTAACGAGTCGCATGAAAATGGCAAGATTTCAAACCTTTTGGATCCAGCTGCGAAAAAACCAACCTTTCGACGAAAGTCGCAAAAGTGACCAAATCTCAGGGACGAAAATGGCATTTTACTCTACTTTATAAAAAAAGCAGACGAAAAAGCGTTTGTGGGCCAACCCAACCTGGCCTAGCCCAACCCGTTATCAGAAAGGCCTTACCAGGAGGAGGTCCTGGACCTGGGGTCATGTATCCAGGTGCAGGGTACGGCTTGTAGATAAGTCCTTCAGACGGTGACATCACCGGGATAAGCCATTGTTGACCGGGCTGCTGACTCAATTGACCCATTGTCGGGTCGGGTGGTGGTAACGGGTACCTTTTTAAAGTGGACCCGTTGCTCTTTTGGACCGAAGAAAGAGCGGCCTTCTCAACAGCATTCTCAGCCGAGAATTCCCGATTATCATGGTTTGACTTCTCATGGTAATCTTTGACTTTAGGTACATTTGTAGACGATTTCCGTGCATAATCCAGAGGAACCTTATTAATTTGAGAAACTTTAGACGGGTTTCCGATAAACGCATCGGTTTCGATCATTACGTCGGGTGATCCCGCTATTAGCCTTTGAACCTGGTGAACCATAAAGTGAGCGGGTCAAGTCACTAATTTTAAGTAATTAGTGTTTGGATAAACAGATTCTCCTTCCAATATAGTATAAAAATAGTTTACCTTTATTAATCTATGCAGCTCAAACACTTGAACAGCAAACACTCTTTGTTGACTGCAAACAATACAAAACACATGAGAATAACAACAGTTAGGGGCTGTTTGGCAACTTCTGAATGGTTAACCAATAACCAGTAAGAGGTCTGAATCATTAAGTGCTGAACCAGTAAGAGGTCTGAACCATTAAGAGTCAGTATAATGCTTAACCTTCAGAGGCAAATGTCTGACCAATTCAGATTAGAGGTCTTAACCATTCAGACTCTATTTAATACTTAACCATTCAGAGACAAATGTCTGAACCATTCAGACATCTGCTCACGAAATAAACAGTCTGAACCATAAAGTGCTGAACCAGTAAGAGGTCTGAACTATTAAGAGCCTCATTAGGAGGTAAACAAACAGCCCCTTACTCTTTGTAGCAAGCGTGATTACATACATACGTGTATATATGGATATATACATATAGGGTTAGGATCATGTGAGAATTACTAGGGTAATTCAGAACCTTGAGAACAATTACGGACCACACGTTTTTCCTAAGCAAAAATGCAAAAAAAAATATGCAATTTTTTTTTTGGAAAAATCACAGTTTTTTTTTTCTGTCAGATTTTTTTGGATATATACACACGTGTATATTGTCAAACTTTAACTATACATATATGTATATACATATTTAAAAGTGAAACATAAGTATTGCACATCTATGTTTGATAATGTACATATATGTATATAAAGGAAGATTATGGTTCCAAACATTTTTTTCTAGTGTACATATGTATAAATACATGTTTAAAGTTGAAGAATAAGTATCGTACATATATGTTTCATAATACACTATACACATATGCATAGTTTAAAATTGACAATATACATATATGTATAATTAAAAATTGACAATATACACATGTGTATAATTAAAAATTGACAATATACACATATGTAAATATACCAAAAAAAAAAACTCTTAAAAACGTGCGATTAGAAGTAATTTTTTTTTTAAATTTTGGGCTTAGACCATCCGTAGTGGGGCATTATTTTTGAAAAAAATCCAAAAAAAACGCCCCCCACCCCATTACATGGGGCATTATGGGGCATTATTTTTCAAAAAAAATGGGTTAGGCGTGTTTATAAAAACGCCACTTTTGGTTTGTGATGGGTTGACTTGGTTTTGACTGGCCAATGAGAATTTAGTTTGGTTTTTTTTTTTTTTTTTTTTTTGTTTAATGATTGGAAGGGGCATTATTTGGGCATTATTCCCACTACGCCACTTTTGCAATAACGCCCCATGCTGACTGGACTGCCACGTGTCGGATAATGCCCCATGGTGGGGGCATTATTTTTCTTAACCACTACACATGGTCTTTAGAGGAAATGTGTGGTCTAAGAATGGTTCTCACGGTTCTCAATAAGCATGTGTTTCTCTTAGGAGCCTTACCCTATACATATATGTGTATATTAAATGTACAGTTAGAACGATAATCACTTACTTGATAATATCTCTTCTTGTCTTCCAAAAAAGCTTCTGACCAATAATTCCCACAACATCATCAGGAGAAACACCGGATATCGAATCTACCATTGAATTCTCAGAAGCATCGTCACCATTCGTATGATCATTATAACTTCTCCCGACAGCCCTAATATGATCAACAGAGTCAACTACACGATCCCGTAAATTTCCATTAGTATTTGAAACATTTCCATGATCAAAACTTGAAGCACCATTAGCTTCATTCAATTGTATCTTATTTCTTTCGCTAGTTTTTTTAGCATTTGTTAAACAATCTGAAAAAGGTAAATTGTAGGGAGAGAGTGTTTCGTTATCTTTGCGTTGATGATTCCCACTATGATCAAGATTTATTCCAGATTGTTGAACAGAGATCGGGACCCTAAGGTCTTCGTGTTCTTGTTTCTGTTTCTGCACTTGGTTCACGAGTTGTGTGTTTAATTCAGAATGCCGATTGTTAGTTTCATCGGCGGCGTGCATTGTAGGTGTTTGCTGATGTGGAAAAAATGAACCCCTTTCACTCACACCCCCCTATATCCATAAGAATAAGATCATTGCAAAACTTATATGATAACAACTCATCTAAATCACCTACATTTAGCCATTTAAAACACAATTTACACGCTATGTGGTTAGTTTTAACTATTAACGGTTGTTTGTTTAAGCTCTTAATGAGCTGTTAATAGCTCAAACCTCTTACTAGTTCAGCACTTAAATGGTTCAGACTGTTTGTTTAGCGAGCAGATACCTAAATGGTTCAGACATTTGCCTCTGAATGGTTAAGCAATATACCGAGTCTAAGGGGCTGTTTGTTTACCTCTTAATGAGGCTCTTAATGGTTCAGACCTCTTACTGGTTCAGCACTTAACGGTTTAGACTGTTTGTTTCACGAGCAGATGTCTGAATGGTTCAGACACTTGCCTCTGAATGGTTAAGATTTATACAGAGTCTAAATGGTTAAGACCTCTAATCTGAATTGGTCAGACATTTGCCTCTGAACGGTTAAGCATTATACAGGCTCTTAATGGTTCAGTCGTTCAGACCTCTTACTGGTTCAGCACTTAATGGTTCAGACCTCCTCTTACTGGTTCAGCACTTAACCATTCAGATGTTGCCAAACAACCCCTAAATGGTTAAGACCTTTTATCTGAATTGGTTAGACATTTGCCTCTGAATGGTTAAGCATTATACTGGCTCTTAATGGTCTAGACCTCTTACTGGTTCAGCACTTAATGATTGAGACCTCCTACTGGTTCAACACTTATCCATTCAGAAGTTGCCAATCAGCCCGAAGACGATTGTAATCGGTATGGGCGTAGTAGGAAATCGAATTGCGATCAAGGAGTCATACCTCACTACTAAACCTCTGTGAAGGTATACTAAGTTGTTCATATAAAGCCATCTTGTTCCTCGGAGGCGCGCGTGGGCCGCCTTTTTCGGTATCATTTACATGAATTCTTGGAAACATTTGGTCAATATTCTTCTCATCAAACCCCCTCTTCATCTTTTTCTCCCACCTTCAAAAACTTATACCATAAAAAACACAACTTGATTAGCATCATCTACTCTTAATCCACATTCTACGCTTTCTATGAAACAAAATATCAAACAGGTGGTGTGCAACTCCAAAAGTCATAACGATTTTAAACTTGTTCCAAACATAATAACATTACTACAATTTGCAAAGATGTTGATATCTATTTGAAATTCAATATGTACAGATTTTGATGTAAAGTAACAAACTTGAATTGAAAAAACAGTTACCTTAATTCACAGACATTCAAGTTCGAATTTTTCCCCAAATGGATGATTTAATGCTAAAGAAAGAAAACCCAATTAGAAAAATGATTAGAATGGATTGTGGGAGAAAAAAGTTTGATGAGGGAAGCAAAGATCTTGTAGAGGGCGGGTAATACGGAAGCGGGTGTGAAAATCTGGTCAACAAGATCTTTCTGGATATACCAAAACGGCAAAAACACACCTCGAATCTTCGATTCTTATTTTGTAATATTTTTTTTTTATTTTTTTCTTATTAAATTTTAAGTTTTTTTACTTGCTATTCATTTTTTTATTATTAAATTTTAAGGTTTTTATGCTATTCAGAAAATGGGTGTTTAAAAACTTTTATCTAATCTAAATATTAATAAAAGACTACAAATAATGCCACATGGCATTCTCTCCTTCAACCACATAAATTTTATTTACATTTATTTAATTAATATATTTCTTTTAATACTAATAACCAATATATATAAATATCACTTATCTTTATCTTTATCCTTATCTTTATTTTAATATTAATAAATCCAATTAATAATATTATAAATATCTAAATCTAATATCTAATAAATTATTAATATCCTTTGTTTTAGACCCTTTGTTTTTTACTTATTAATAATATTACCCAAAACTTTTATATTTTTGCAATTTAGACCCTTTGTTTTTTTTACTTATTAATCTAAAGCTTTTCATCTTCTTCAATTTAACCCCAACTCTTTTTAATTTTCAATTTTGTTCCACCATACTTTTCATCATTCCCAAGCTTTTCGTTTCGTTCAAAATTTTGTGAGTTAACGCACCACAACGTGCGTGTGGGGTCAACATTTTTCGTATATTTTTCCCGTTTGGCCCGTCAAAACACATCTATTTTTCTCCGTTTGACACGTTCGTCGCAACGCACGGGTCCTGGATTAACTTAGTTATTTTTTCTATGTTTTACGTTTCGATTAAATTTCTCTGCAACGAGCATGTGTAATTCAAAGATTTTACGTCTGCTTTTCGCTCGGCTTTGTTTTTTTCCCAATTTTATTTATTTTGTTTTTACGAGTTTTTCGGTGTTGGTGATCGCTAATAATGGTATAGCATTGATACTACCTGACACCGTTTTACGACAACCGCTGCAACGCAGGGGCTTAATACTAGTTAATTAATAAAAAGAACATTTAAAAATATATAGAGTAAACTTCGATTTTGTCCCTGCAGTTTGCTAATTTTAAAACTATTAGTCCAATAATTTAAAAATTACATTTATCATCCAATATTTTGCATATTCTAACATTTCTACTCGACCACTCTAACAGCCATCAAATAGGGTGGAGGACTAGAAGCCAGGGTTATCATTTAATTAAGTGATGGATTAGAAGTGTTAGAATATACAAACTATTGGATGATAAATGCAAATTTTAAACCATTGGACTAGTAGTGTAAAAATCAACAAACTATAGGGATGAAAATTGAAGTTTACTCAAATAT
This sequence comes from Helianthus annuus, assembly GCF_002127325.2. Classification (NCBI taxonomy): domain Eukaryota; kingdom Viridiplantae; phylum Streptophyta; class Magnoliopsida; order Asterales; family Asteraceae; genus Helianthus; species Helianthus annuus. The sequence continues at coordinate 13,391,003 of NC_035449.2, forward strand.
ATATTACCATTTTTACAACATTTAAGTTTACTTTTTTCTTAATAGTAAATTACATTACTTATAAAATTTACACAACCTGTCTTAAAAAATTGTAACACCTCGTAAAATCACGTCCAATGATGTATTGACACGTGTAATAAACCCTAATGAAGTCAAATATTGAATTTAAGGAACTAATTTTTCGAAAAATCGAAAAACTTTGATTATGAAAGGACTGGAAGTGTTAACATACCTAAAATAAGTTTTTGAATAACCTCGTACGGTATTTATATTCACAAATGAGCCACTTGTTGATCGAGTGTAGCCGTTTGTGTAATTAATTGAAAGTTTGCGTAATAAAGGGTTAAAAGCGTCAACATGTTAATTCTTACCTCTGAGTGACCTTTTAACAAACTGTGAGCTTCATGATATATGATTATACTCTCGGGAATGCCTAATATTGGTCATCTAAGGTTTTTATGCCTTTAAGTGACGTTACGCGCAACTTTACAAGTTTAAGGGGTTAAAAGTGTCAATATGTTTAATTATACCTCTGAATGACCTTTTTGTGAACCCGAAGCATCGTGATGGTTAATAATAATCCCAAGAATGCCTAATATGGATTAGATAAGGCTTCGATTCTATTAAACGATGATATGCGCAAGTTTGCGCATTAAAAGGACTATTTGCGTCAAACTGCAAAAGTATACCGATTCGTATGGTATCGAACCTTCCGGTATATGATCATAAGTTAAACATGCCCTAAATATCCTTTATATAGCTTAGAAATAGGCTTAGAGGTGTTTGGTGCGCAAAAATAAACTTATTTGATCAGCAGGGACTAAAAGTGTCAAAAAGTGCATAAGTTTGCATTTTCGCGCATATCTTACGTTCTGAATATATCCGGACATCCAAAAATTTATGTAAGCATTAAAATATTTTATTTTAGCGTTTGGCATGATAAAATTCCTTTCGTCGCGTAATTTGGATCGTTTTTAGCGTCCGTTCGTGTTTCGTCGTAATTAGTCGAACAACGTGACCGTACGACCAAACGAACCGACATCCGGCATGTTTCAAGCATGTTTTATGTTCCCTATGTATAGGCATCATTGTAGAGCCTTGAAAATGGCTTAACGGGCCTCAAACATGCCAAAAATGACCTTATGTGCACACAGGGACCAATTCTGCCATTTTAAAAACTTCTGTTGCTGATCTGAGTAGTAGGCGGGCCGCGTAAGCTCTCTTTGATTCTTACGCGGGCCATGTAAGTCCATCAGAGCTGCAAAACAACTTTTATCAATCAGCAGCCTGGTTTCTGGTTTTCGCACATGGGTTTCTTCATTCTATGAGCCATTTTTGGGCACCCATAGTATTAAAAATCAGGGGGTATGATGTGTACGGTCCAGATCAAGGCTCGTTTATCAAGAAACGATCCTAACGGTTCTCAAAAACCTATATAAACCTGTTGGGATTGAACCCTATCAGAGGAACAGACAATGTAAAGCCAAAACTGGATCAGCTCAGTGGATTCAGAATAAGCAGATGCTGATATACATATCTCTCCCCTTGAAAGTGATTACAACAACTGATGACCTCCTATCTGCTGATCTTACTAACTGCTGACCAATAACTGCTGCTCAATTAAAGATCTGATGAAGACTCAAGTCCTGCTGATTCAATCTACTGCCTTGAGTCAAGCACTGCTGATCCGGATAAGTGCTGCTGGGTTCACAGCAGTAGAAGGTTGCAGCAGTAGTTCTAAAGTCTGTTTGTAATAAAATGTATTAGCAGTAGTTCAATAGAAGCAGTGTCTGTATAGATCAGAGGTTAGAGTTTGTTAGGAGGTTAGATGTCACTTTCATGGTGATGTCAGCTAAAGATCCTCAGTAGTTTGCAAGTGCTTATAAATAGTACAGTACTTTGTACCGTTCTATTAGCTCTTCACATCATTCGTCTTCTTTGCACGAACAAACTACTGAGCTCGGGCTGAGGGGGGGTTTGCATTAATTCATCATCATTGTAATCGTAATTGAAATAAATTCAATCATTCGGTTCTTTGTGTAAAGATGTTTGATTAAAAGTATTACTCTCATTTGATTGTATACAAAGTTTGTGTTCATCTTAATTTCCGCTGCACACTCATTCATCTCCATCTTATTTTACAAACAAAAATACAATCAAAAGGAAACTCAGATCCAACAAAACCCATTTGATCTTGGCTTTCCTTTGCACCTCATATCATTTCTGCTTACTCTCTGAATTCTTGGAGGATCTTGAGCTTCTTGAGAACCTCCTTCTGTCCATTGGACCTCTTGTAAGTGTCCTTTCGTGCTTAGTTTAATTGTTTAGCGTTTATAGCCGAAAAGTCAAGCGTTTTCGATAAACGCTTTCACTTTTAAACGGTTGAGCGATTGTTCGCAACGAACATGGCTACATGACCGTAATTAGGTAGGTGTTAAATCCTCAAAAGGGCACCTCCTAATTACCACGTTTACTCAGTCAATTGTCGGGTCAAACTTCTTAATAAAAAGTCAAACGAGTCCGTTTTTTTTTCAAATAAATTCATAACTAATAATACTGAAGTTATGGAACATGTTTTAACACTGAAATAACTTGGTAATTAATATAAGAACATGTTTAAGCATGTTCAACCCGACGATTTTGAGTATAGGCTCGGTTCGGAACCGAAAGTCGCAAAAATAGACTTTTGCTTTGACTTTCAGTTCTGACCCGATTTAGCTTAGTTTAGACATGCCTTAGGATTCCTTTAGGACCATGTTATAGGTTAGTATAACCCTCTGAGGTTATACAACTTGGATCCTTAGAAATCCTAGTTCATTGCATGTTTTCGTTATATGCCTAAATGTTGACCGTTATGCCCTTTTGACCTTAAAACAAGAATTTTGAAAATATGAAAAGAAAATAACCTTGGTTACTGAATTATAAACATGTCCTTAAATTTTCACATCAGTTTGAGGTCTAGATTAGGAGTTATGCTCAATAGCGTAATTAGAAAGCTTTTTATCAATTAAACGGCGTAATTAGCATAAAGCCTATCTAAACCCAATTTTTGATACCAAACTTTTTACCTACTGATGTAAAATAATATTTTGGGATTTTTGAAGATTTTTATTTATTTTTAGGCTGAGCATAACATAGGGTTATAGCTTTGATTCGGTAATTGTCGATTTTGCCCTTTTGGCCTATAAAATGAGTTTTGCATAACATTTTGATACCAAACTTTTTGCTACTGATTTTATATGATAAATAAAACATTTTAAGCTTTCTGGAATGTTAAAAATATCAGCTTTTCTTATAAAACCCGGAAATCGCCTAAAATCGCCTTTTTACGCGTTTTTAACGCATAGTATAAGTTAAAACTATTTTTAACATATAAGGTTTGATACCTACTGATGTTTAAAGTAAATTTTCATAATTAAACAGTAAGCAAAAGTTTTAAACTCAGAATTCCAATTTTGACCTTTAAAGCTTATGTGAAATTACCAAAATGCCCCTTCGGTGCATAGTTTGGTTATAATTAATAAATTTCACATATAAGCAATACCCTACTGATATAACTTATTAAATTAAGTATTTTTACTGATTATATCAGACCTGGATCCCAGATTAATATTTAATCTCTTTTATAAGTTTTAAAATGACCAAAATACCTCTACGGGGCATAATTTGAATTTAAATTCGTTTTGGGCATAATGGAAGATATCCTACTGATATCACAACATATTTAAGGCATATTAACTTGTGAAACCTGTATATGACTCTTTTGGTTACCCGTTATGCATTTTTCGTGTTCAGTAGGGTTTATGTAACTAGTTTGCATAAATTAACTGAAACGGGTCAAACCTTATCATTTTCACTTCAAAATCCAGCATGTATTTGTTTTACCCATATTATACAAGTCTCCAAACTTGTCAGGTCTAAATCACATTCTAATCCGGTCTGAGCTTAATCTTGCGTTTTGAACCGTAAACCTTTCCTTAAAACTAACCGGTCTAAGTTTCAACTTAAATAAGACCCGTTAGGAATCTAATAGGTTAATAAAACCTTCGTTCCAGATTGAGAGCCCCAGTAGAAGTACTTGTGCTTGCTGATTAGAATATACGGCTGAGTATAAATTGCATTTTAAGCTCAGGTAAATACTTTTAACTTATTTTCCCTTATACGGGATTGGGATATGGTATTATAAAAATACCGCTTGGTCGGGTGTAGAAACCTTTTAATCGGAGATGATTAAATTGCATAATCCCGTTTTAATCAGTATTGCTTGATAACAAATATCATTAGGGGTTAATGACCGTGTCCTGGATATCCTTGGCTCATTTAAAAAGTGAATGACCACAACTTAAGCACAAGATATAGGCATAACACCTCCTGTTGCATATGTAAAAGATATACTCACTCGTAAGGGTGTCTTCTTGTGAGAGTATATTTGTGGTGTGTCGATTAATCTTGATCGGTTTGTTTAATCACCGGCCCTAAATGTTGGACAAACATGTAAATCTGATACAAGATTGTTATTAATATAATTGTCCCAAGTTATAAAAGAATTTTTGTGCCTTGTGCATTCCAAATCAATTTTCTTAATCATTTTCAAAAGAGTTAGTTAATTGTATTTACCAGTGTAAACTGACGCATTTTTCAAAAAGGTTAAGTGACAGGTACTGTACGTAATTGGCTGGGAGCTTAGGGCGTTAATAGGGAATCTTGCAAGTTCTAGATGTCTAAAGTCTGTTGAACAGTGTTTCATTTTAATTTCGATCCGCCGGTGGATCTTTTACAACCGTTTTTGTAATACTTGATATTACTCTTTATCGGATTGTAATAAATTTATCTTTTGCTTCCGCTGTGCATTAAATTGTGTTATTTGACTATGATGATATCAATTACGTCACGGTACTCCTCACCGGGCCCACCGGTAATACGTGGAAATATCGGGGTGTGACAGGTTGGTATCAGAGCCAACATTGAGTGAATTAAACACTAGCCTTTTGTGTTTAATCTCAATGGCATGTTGCGACGTGTAAACTCACAAAATTTAGAATGAAATGTAAAAGAAAACTTGCGAAAGATGAAAAGTACGGGGGACCAACGTTGAAAGTAAAAACAATCAGATATAAGATATTCATATTAATTCAAGAGATATTAATAATTTATTAGATATTAGATATATGCTAATAATGTTATTTTTATTGTTAACGTGTTAATATATAGAATATATAGTTTAGTTTTCAATATTATTAATACTTAAATTAATTCTAATTTAATATTAACTTATTAAATATAGTAAGACGATAAGATTTTAAATTAGTTCAATACCTTTTTTCCTTATTAAATATACTAATAATATTATTAATATTTAATAAGTTGAAGGAGAAAATGACATGTGTCATTATTTGGAGTCTTTTATTTTTGCAATTTGGAGTCTTTTATTTTTTATGTTAGAAGATTAGATATTGATATTGAAGGTATTTATCTCATTTTTTATTTTTTTTGCAATTATTTTGACCAAATTCTAGATCTCACTTAGGAAATTTAGTGTCCTGTTTCTCTTTGTTTACGTGTGCATGTTAGATATCACTTGGATATTTAGGGGGTGTTTGTTTTTTGTGAAAAGCACTTTCAAACCTCTTATGTGTGCCCCACGCAGACCACACGCATACGTTTGAGTCTGCAACGTGTTTATTTTTTGGAAGTGATTTCATAAAAAACCTCTTCTAAACCTCTTCCTCGCACACCTGACATTACATCTTCAAATCTCTTCTAAGCCTCTGCTCTTTCAAAACACATCTCAAAAACCCTAGTATCATTCTTTTCCACAGCGACACCTCCATCTTCTCTAGCCAGCCGACACCTCCACCTCCTCCGCCACCCCACATCTCCGTCGACCCGACCTTCCGTCGATTCTCTTCCTCTGGCGATCTCCCTCTTCCGTCGATTCTCTTCCTCCGGCGACCCCACCTTCCGTCGATTCTCTTCCTCCGGCGACCCCACCTTCCGTCGATTCTCCATAGCCGACACCTCCATCTTCTCCAGCTTAAGGTCCGTGTTCTTGTTGATTTGTATAGTTAATTTTTGTATAGGTGCTGTTTGTTTGAAATTATGGTGTTGTTTGTTTGAAATTGAGGTACTGTTTGTTTGAAATTAGGTGCTCTTTGTTTGAAATTAGGTGCTCTTTGTTTGAAATTAAGGTGTTGTTTGTTTGAAATTAGGTGTTGTTTGTTTGAAATTAAGCTTGCAGAAGTTAAAAAACAAACAGTCTTCTTCTTGCAGACTGCAGAGATTTGCTCCACCTCTTCAGCAGTAGATGTCTGCAGATGCGGTCTGCAGACTGCAGACTGCAGACGTTTACCTCAGAAAAAACAAACAACACCTTAGTGAATAGTTTCTTCTTGTTTACGTGTGGATAAGGATAGTCGGTGCCATTTCTTTTAAAAAAATATGAACATTGCATGGATATGGATAGTTTTTTTTCCTGATTTTCTTGTTAGTTTGATTTTAATTTTATTAGGGTTGTAAATAAATTATGAACAAAGTTTTTTTAGTCATTTGTTTAAGTTTATTTGAACAAAAAAATTAATACCGAAAAGATATGGTATCAAATTCAGTCATTCGGGTCAGATTTAACCCACAATGTTTCATCTGTATGACAAGTTCTGTGAAGTGCATGTCTATGTAGCCATTAATTAGATTAAAGATGTCAACATCAATACACTACACTACTATTACAATTGTAATAGTAACAAGTAACAATCTATTATCTATTATATATAATAAATGTGTTAATTTTTGCTGATGTGTCAAGCTAGGAGGCCTTTAAATTTTGCTTTTTGGCGGGAAAATCCCGTCCACTTTTTTTTGGACGCGGGATCCGGAATAATTCAGGTCGGAATATGGGTCAAGCATGACAGATAATGGATCCTTTATATTTCATTTTTTCTCATTCTTCTTTCACAACCCTAAAGAAACATAGTTGCAGCTCTCTCTGCCTCCTATCGCCACCGCCAAGATCCCTCCTCAGTTCCACAAAATCTCACCTATCGACAATCATACACTCGATCTAAGGTACTAGAACTCGATCTAAGTCTTTCTATTTATCAGATTTCCTTCTTCCTCTTAACCCTAATTTGATTTCACTTGGCCTCTGTTCTCACTGCTTCCCTGTTATCCAGATCTCTGTTACCTATCAATCAAGATTGTTGTTTTTCAGCCCAATTCCAAGCACAGCCAGGTATGTCGAGGTCTTTTGTTTATCTCACAGTTTTTTTTTTTTTGTTACTGATCGATTTCTAGGGTTTCTGGCATAAATCAATTGATCGATTTCTAGGGTTTCTGGCATAAATCGATTTCTAGGGTTTTTGACATAAAACGATTTGGGGAAAATGGTTAAAAACGATACAATACAACTTATCTAAAACAGGTGAAACAAAAATTGTCACAATTAGGAATTTATGATTAAGTGGGATTTTATGAGGTAACCATTTGGCCAATTTAGTATATGTTTTAAGGGTTTAAAGTGAAAACTGCATAGTTTTATATGTCTGGATAAAATACTGTGGAAAATGATGATGATATGATGTTGACTTGCTCAGGTACCACTGAAGAGTTGGTCGCCACGAGAAATATGGAATATTTAAAAGCAACTATTGCAGTTAGATGTGTTTGGATGGCTTCATCAACAAATAAGGGTGATGTGCAATTTTGCATTAGCCTTAAAATGGGTAATTTTGATACAAGTCAAACAGATTATATTTGGGTTGACATGGAACCTTTTGTCTAAAAGTTTCTAACTTTTTACAATATATGTTTTGTATTCCCATTTTTTGATTGTTTGATTTTGCGATATTCATCTTCATTATTAATTCAAATGTTTATGGAGATCGAAGTTACTTTAGGGATAAAGTTTCATCAAAATTTGTTTTACTAATAATAAATATATTTGAGATTTAAGGTAAACGTGAACTTCAATTTTCCGGCAAAGGATCTGTCAGTTTTGTGCACCCATATATGTGATTTTGAGCAATTGATAATAATGATAATAATAATAAAAGAAACAAAATAAAATTTAATGAAAGAAAAGCAGAACAAGTCAAAAGAAGAGGATAGATTGGGGTGTATAAGGCTGAAAGATAAAAGTAATCCTCTTTATTGTGAATGAGTCTACTTTGGTTTGTGTTTAATCTCAAACTAATGTTTTGTTATAATTCTTCTCTACTTGCAGACATCAATGTACCTATTTTACATCAAGATACAATTTTTCTCATCTTTCGGTGTTTATCTATTGTATTTTAATATTTTTGTTAATTGGTTAGACTCCTTTTGTTTTTTATTTATGTTTCCGTTTTTTATGTTTGATTGATCTTGGTTGCTTGGTTACGGGGATTTTGAACAATTTTGATTAGTATCTGATTCTTACTATCGTTCTTGGTATGGTTTTTCGTTACAGGTGGAAACTGGGACGGAATGCCCCAGCCGTCGCATCCAGTAATTACGGCTAGGGTTGCGACCAGTTGATCTGGAGCCAGCTCAGTTGACAGGTATGCATTTCTTTTCCTTTTTTTTAAATAGTATATGTTGATTTTTGGTTTCCATTGATTTTAGTCTATTAAAAAGTGTTTGTTATTCTTTGTTCTTCATAGTTAATTTTTATGGTGTTTTGTAATCAGATTCAAACATTTAAATGCGATTTTTAGTCGAGTACTAAATGTAATCAGATAACAATTGAACCCCTCCAACTTTCAGGTACTTCAGATGGTTCAAACAGTTAGTTGGTATTTCAGCTTCATGATATTTTTTAGTCCAGTACTAAATGCTTCGAGGAATTTCAATGCTAAGTAAATTGGCAAAATGGGTGAATTTTTGTGTATGTCAAAACGGGTCGGGTTAGACTGGGTAATCCATAATTTATTTAAATTTATTTATACACACTCAGTGAATCAATTATGTGTTAATAAAACTACACAAAGTCAGTAATAATCTAAATTATGAAAGATGATTGAGGTAAGTTTGTAGGTCTTTCGACTCATTTCTTTTTAGTTAACCTTTTACTTGACCCATTGACCCGTTACAGATAATCACAATCCGAACTGACCCATTCATAAGTAAATTTGTGGTATGCAGATTGCTCTGGGTAATATATTGAAGTTCCGAAAGAAAAACTGGCAGTTCGATATTATTGGTGGTTTCATATACTTCATCTTAACCTTTTCAATGTTCCCACTGGTACGTACCTTTTGAATTTCCCTCTTTTTCTTTCAGAAAATAGTTCTAATTATTATTAATATTATTATTATTATTATTATTATTATTATTATTATTATTATTATTATTATTATTATTATTTTCTTTATTTTTAAACAGTGCAAACTAGATCATATCCTACAAGATGATACATTTTCTGGTCACATAAAAAACTTTTTTAGCGCGATTTGGGAAACTTTTATGTACATGGTTGGTGAATCATATGCATCTTTTGTGGGTGCTTTGATACTGTTGGTGGCTGCAGTATTATTTGTACCCTCCAAAGTTTTCAAGAAAAAAAAAGTTATAGTTCTACATGTTTCAGTCCACTTGGTTTCAGCTTTAGTTCTCATGTTGTTGATGGAACTTGCTGTTGAAACCTGCATTAGGCATAATCTTTTGGCAACATCAGGCAAGATTTGTTCTTTGTTTTAATTGTTAATACTTTAAAATTACAATTTTACAACAAAAATTATAAACATATATACAATAATTACATTTAAACTACAAAATGAGATGCTCATCTGTCTCTTATCTTCTAAATTCTTACACAATATAGCGTACATAAAACACATTCTGTTTCACTTTAACTGGTCAACCTACGAACTGGCAGGTCTACCAATTACTACCTATTTAATTAGCTAAACGTGTTCTCGGGTTCAGCCTAAAATTGGCATGAACCCGTTCAGACCAAACTCAAACCTGCAAATTACATGTTGGGTTTCTGTCATGTTTCTGTGTCAAAAAATAAAAAATAAATAAAAATAATTCGTTTCTGTACATTTTGTTCCCAGGTTATCACTCATTATGTGAATGGTATAGAAATGTGGAAAGTGAACATTTTCCGGACCCCACAGATCTAAAGGCGCGTATAGAGCAATGGACTTTCGGTCTTTATCCCACTTGTATTAAGTATCTTATGCCAACTTTGGATGTTCCAGAGGTTCAAATTATTTTTTAGTTATTTTAACTTTCAGGGTTAAATTTCTATCCTAACAGCAAAGATTATACTCATGCTATAGTGCTACAGTTTCGATCATGTGAGTGTATTCCAAGCTCTTTGACTTGCCGACTTATTGCTTTTGCGCCTTTTGTAGCTGACAGTTTTTTACAACTGATGCCTTAATTATTGTTACCTTTATTTTTACAAAGTCAGTATAGATATCCTTTCACCACTGACCTACCTAGAACATATCTATATAGAACATTCAGCCCTAAATTGTTCATCCAGTTTAGACTCCAAGAAGAGCAGATCAAGTTTTATTCAAAAAGGTATGCGACTAGACATTTTTCAATCTTCAAAGTTCCGGTTAGGTTTACTAGATTATTGTATTATGTTTATATCGGAATTGAACATTTGTACTTGGTTATTAAGGTTGTATTTGATTCGATTTTGTTTTATTAGGCCATTTGATTATGGTTTGTTTGTCGTTTTGTTGAGATCTAGCCCAGTAGCAAGATTATTAGTGTCAGATAGTACAAATCCGACGCCATAAAAGCAGTTATATCCCAGTGCAAGGCTAATAAAAAAAATTATTTTAGTCAACCATCATTCTTTCAAGCTCATGATTTTCTATACACATTAGCTCCAAATATAGAACATTAAATAAATAATGGAACATTATATGCTCCAACATAAATATGGAACATGTAGTCTTTTTATTTTACATTTGTTGTATACGTAATTTAGATGTTTTAACCCGTGAATATTCACGGGGAATAACCTATATATAATATATATATCTCCTGGTGAGCAAGATAGGAAGGTTTACTGTTGGTGTGCAATTCTACCCTAGATGTAAGTTTCTTTTTTAAAGATAAAGCCATTTTACTCTTTACGTGCTCATTAAAAATTTATAGCTTGAAAAAATTGTTGGTTGAAAGTTGAAAAGAAGGAATATGTAAGATATAGAAGTTTGAAAAGTTGGAATTACAATATAGGCTATGGGCACTAGCAGTTCATTGAGCCCGTTTTAAAACCAATTTTTGATACAATTGGATAAATGATTTAAAAGTTTCTAATTATGAACTAATATATACTCTATAGCTACTGTTAATATGACTGGGTTTTGTACTTTCTTTTTATTATACTTACAAATCTTATGGTATGGAATTTGATAATGTATTCGAATATATGGTTAGAACCCCGTGTATTACACGAGTTGAATAAATGTAATTTTATATATTAAATAATAAAAAAGTTATATCTTTGAGAACCCCCTGTATTGTACGGGTTGAGTAAATTTAATTTTATATATTAAATAATGAAAAAAGTTACATTTTTAAAACCTCGTGTTATACGGGTTGACCACATGTAATTTTATACACCAAACAATAAAAAGTTATATCTTTACAAACCCTATGTATTATATGGATTGAATAAATCTAATTTATATACTACATAATAAAAAAGTTATATTTTTTAAAAACCACGTGTATTACACGAGTTGCATAAATGTAATTTTGTGTAGTAATATCTTTAAAAAAATTTAACGGATATACTCAATATACGATGGATGAGGTGATTGCGGTGATGGTTCTTGTAAATGTCATGTAAATATAGTGATTACCGTATTTGAGTTGAGAATTGAACACGAAAATAAAAGTATAGAACCAATAAACATTGACTAATATTTTTGTTTACCCCTTATAAACATTTTTGAAATAGGTTTTATCCTTAACTACTTTAGTTTAATAAAATAAATAAATCATTTAAATTATATTAATTTATATCGAAAGGATTAGTCCAAGCGTTATGTGATGTGTTAACCATATGAAAACGCACGTTTTGACGTATCCGATTGAACTCAATATATCCTATAGTTGCATTGCGTTTGGATCAAAACGTAACATAAATCGAATTTATATCGTACAATCATAACGTATTATACGCGACCCGACTAACTCGAATTAATATCGTCAAGGCAAAAACTCTTGAGAGGGTCAAAGTGGCATTTACAAAGTTTATAAAAAGTTAAGTGGTTAAAAATTGCATTTCCTGAACTTAATGGCATTTATAAAGTTTTTTATGCCACATGTCAATCAATGAGACCACTTAATTTTCACTTTCTCGCTCATTGTATGACGTGGTAAACCCGCTAATTAATATGTTTCTAAGTTGACAATTATTTTCCAAGAAATTCAAGAACTGGGCATTCGTGATGCCATATTATATTGATGGATGTAGTATGTACCCACTTATATACGAATCTTTATTCCCTAAAGTACTTCGTTAGCACCTCAAGCACACCTTTGTCTCGGTTGAAAACAAATCGAGTGTTAGACGCACCAGAAAAAATAAACCTTTGTCTCTGTTGAAGACAAATCGAGCGTTAGCCGCACCGATAAAAAAAAGAGCTATGAGGTTCGTATTCTTAGATCTCTTCTTTAAATTCTTCAATGACATTTTTAATGTTATGTGGTTTATCAGTTAAGTAATATAAGATATTTTTTGTATCCTAATTGGTTATTTAAGTTAGGAAATGATAAATGTTAGTGTGCTCCTGTTGTATTTGGTGCAATTCCATCAGCTCGTGTTGGATTATGTGGGCACATAAGTAGTATCACTCAATTAGGTACATAGATCTACTTATTTATAGCTAATCATTAGCTACTTACGGACTAATTCACTTCTTATGAAGTTCTCATTTGTTTATATTTGGTTGGTTTTGCATCAATTGGTGCTCCTCTGCCTCCGGTAGGTAGAATTTTACTCAAAATGGGTCGATTCGTATAATGTGTTATCTAGAAAGTGGGTAGTAAAGCGTAAAGTAGGTAATTGAATGGGTATGGTTGGTTGCGTAATAGATTAAATGGGTAACTTTTAGTACGGATACAAATGGGTCGAGTTGGGTGACCTGTCGAGAATATGCGTTAGTTTTTATTGTTTTATAAATAAATGATGAATAGATAAGATGGTAAAATATATTGATTGCTAAAATTGTTATTTGCTAGCTCTTAGTGTTCCAATATCACATTACATGGGTAAGATATTCTTTTGGTACTTTCATATTGTATTCTTATTCGTAATATGTTGTTGTATTTGATTCTTATTCATTAACTTAGCGAAAACAGAGTTTTAAGTTGCCTCATTTCAATCTACTATGTAATTTGAATCATTATAGTTTGGTTTTCAGGATCTCAACTTACGTATTTAAAATATTAAAATCATGTTTATACATTCTAGAAGTCATATTTACATGAGATTCTATTATGTATAGGACGAGGATTTTCAAGGCTATAAGGTACTAAAGAATTATAGCCGCATTAATTGTTGATTAATTTGTATAATATGTTTTAACTTCGGAAGTTTGAATGTCATTCTAAAAACTAAAATTTTAATTCAACTTATTTTTTTAAATTTGCAAATTTGAAGGTTGTTTCTATAACTTTTAAAAGATTCAAGACTTTTACGGTCAATATAATTAATGAGTTTCAATCATTTAATCAATAAATACATACATATTCAATTGTTTTGTAAAATGTTTCAATCTACTTAAATAAGAAAATAATAATGATAGCAATTTTGATTAGTTTTCAATTTCCCTTTTTAAAAATACACGCTATTGAACTATAATTTTCATATTAAGTGTAGAAATTTCGGTACTTTTTGTAATTATAGTTATTTTTTATAAACCATTACCAAAAAATAAATTAAGAAATATAATTTACTTTCCATAACATGGTAACAATATTAGGTAATGATTTTGAGACCCTTTGTCACTCCATGAGGACCTCTAGAGTTGCGTTTTCCTGCCAAAACTAGCATTCTTACTTTTGATAAGGTACCGTATTTATGATATTGTGCATTTGGAAATTGAAATTGCATTTTGGTTAGTGTTTTATTGAATATTGTTGCATGTCTAACAATTTTTGAAGGTTTGTTGCAGAATTTTTTTTTCATGACTTGCATGAAGAAGTGATGACGACTGCTGGCTGCTCATGGCCATGGTCTATTAATAGGCGTTCAACAACTTAAGTCAGAAATCCTTTTAATTGAAATTTGAAAGGGCATTTCTATCCAAAACATCACATTCAGCCTTAAATGAGTTGATCAATGTTATTTCTTAGTTAGTAGAGCTTTTCTTAAGATAAACTATATAATTAATTTAATATATTTTTATGTACGATTAACATTGAATTATTGAATATATATCCTCACAAATTTTATAAAAAAACCGTTTTAATAAAATTAATAAAATATTAGTATCCTTAAAAATAGAGCGACCCGTGGGTACCACGGGTTATAACCTAGTATCTACTATATATATATTATATACATGTGACATCACCCAAATCAAGTCATTTCACTTTTTCACAACTATTACTCTCTTTATGTTACATGCTTACTTTTCAGCAATATTTCTGTTTTAATCTTGCATCGGAGGTTGGTTAAAAAAAATTACTATTTCTATGGTGATGCTAACAACTTCGCATCAACAATATAATGATAAGCTCTACTAATCTTACTAAACTTTGGTAGTTATTATCTCCTTTTTGGAAGAATCGGACAATGTTTGGAAACATCAACAAAACAAGGGAGAACATTATTGATTCCATTATTCTTCTTTTGTATTTGTGGTTCACTAATAGAAAGAAAAAAGAGTTAGCATTGTATGAGAGAATTGGTTACAAAATCTAATTCTTTTTCTATAATTTTCTTTGTCCTCCTAACTAGTTACTTGCTAGTTAGTGAGAAATAAACTTTCTGCCGGTTAAAAGAAGCTTCACCCTAGTTATTTTTGGCACCTATCCATAACTAATATCTAGTAAGCAGGGGCGGACCTAATAGGGGAGAGGGTGAGTGGGCACCCCCTTTAAAAAAATTTAGTGTATTTTATAGATAAAAATCTTGATCGCACCGCTTGAAAGTTTGGCTGAACCCTTCGTTCGCATCCTCAGAAAATATTTTATGAGTCCGCCACTAGTAAGGTAAAGATGGTTATTCGTAATCTTGGCAGATCTTTTGTAAACCTTAAATCTTTGGTAGAAATTTAATATAGCTTAAAGAAAATTTGTTTACAGGCTTTATGAAAATGTGTTAATTTTAAAGTGATTAAAACTCAGTTTAAATAAAATCTCTTGATCATAAATTGGATGTATCTTAAGTTTTGAATAAGTATGTCTGTTGTATGCAAGGTGACCTATATTAGTCATCCTCATTTTGTTCATCTTTTAGCATTCTTTACTTTTTTTTTATAACTATAATATTTGTTGTTAATAAGTAGATATAAGGCTATAGGGTGTGGTTGGAGCCCCCAAGGGGCTTTATCAGTCCACCTCAGCTTCACGTCAGCGTCATGTCACCCTTGGGGCTTTATCACACCCCTCTTTAACTTGCATGGTGTGAATGGAACCCCCTATTAATAAAAATAAAAAAAAATAAAAAGATTTCATTGGGTGAATTTACATGGGCCTCACCTGATAAAGCCCTTCGAGCTCGTTACCATGATGGAGCCCCATCAATGACGCCCCTTCTTAAAATGATGGGTGTGGGTGTATAGCGCTGAGGGGTGCTATAGAGTGTGCCGTGGCGAGGGTGGCGCCTCCATACCCTCCAGCCTAATAATATGAGCATGTGTACATGTGTATACATGTATTTAACATTGATGTCACATGCTCATAATTTACGCCCCATTTATTAGTCATGGGCGTAATTTACGTCCCTGCTTTCTTTCGTTCCCTCATATATTTGATTCTTGTATTTTCCATGTGCTTCCTAACTCTTGTATACATCCTGAAAGACGTCCTTTAAGTTTTAGGTGCCTGTAATTCAATCTATCCTCAAAGAAAACTGGTTTTATATGAATAAACCTCTAAAATTACATAATTAAACATGTTAAAAACCGAGTCAAATACCCTCACATCACTTGTTGATCTACATGTAATTTCTTTTTTTTTTTTCACTTATTTCAGGATTGTCAATATGACAATTCGTTCTTAGTAATCATGTTATCCTATTACTAAAGACAGAAAGTTGTTTGATGAAGTTAGATGATTGATTCCTTTTTAACTGCTCCCATTTTCACGGGTCCAAATAATGGGTCCCGCTCATTCATAGGGAGTTCAAACTTTATCATCTGAAGGGGTATGGTCCCAGATCTCGCGTCAGCATCGACCGCGAGTGACCATTACCCTTATCAAAACCCTCACTAGCTAACAACCTACTTGTGTCCGTGCGGGAACGCATCGACACAGTGGTTGAATCCAATCTGTCCAATGATGGAGGAGGACTTACCTGGAATATGAGAACGGTATAGCGATGCGGCTGGCATCGCATCTGGTGTATGAAAACGGAAGTATTCACAACGATGCGGCCTGGCACCGCATCCAGTGAACACTTCTATCAATACAGAGAAGCTGGATAACAGCAACAGTCACCACAGACGACGATGCGGCCTGGCACCGCATCTCGCGTATTTCTTGATCAAAGAGTGAGACGCGGGAACACCTACAGTTACCGCAAACAGCGATGCGGCTTGCACCGCACCCTGTCTACTCATCAAGTGGGACTGACACCACAGAGCAAGTAGCACCAATAGCAGCCGCCTGTCAGGACTACGTAAGCAACAGACTGACGTGGCGTCACCTCCCCGGCTGACATGTCTGACACACCTGCAAAGGTGCAGCATGCCGTCAGTCTATCCATCCACCTCCTCCTTCACTCCTCGGCTATAAATACCAACCCCAAACCAGGTTTGAGGTATCTCTTCACAACTCTCTCACTACTACTACTATCATACTTTGCTTCCCAAGCAGACTACTGATTCTCACGCCGGAGAGTGGTAACAAGGAGCACCCCCCACCCCATCCTCCTTGTTGCGAGTCACGGTTTGTTTCCTTGTGTAGGAGATCAACCCACCGGTGATCCAGCCAGCAATTCTCGAGAGGAAGGGATTAACCTTCTTGACGAGACCAGAGAGTTAACCCTGCCCGGTTAACCATTGTTTCATCATTGGCGCCCACCGCTACTCTTAGCACTTTTTCAGCCATCCTTCTCCCTCTCAAAAAATCATGACTGATCACCAAAACAATGCTGGGGATAACCAAAACCCCGCAAATCCAGGGCCGGTAGGGGTTAATCCCTCAACCTCACACCTTGGACACATTGGCACGTCGACGCAAAGGGGTCCATCCCTTATGTTCGGACATGACCTTTCACAGTACGCATCTGTGATCCCACCAGACATGGACCCTCATGCCTGGTATGACCAGCAGGCAGCCCTCCTGGCCGCAACATATAACCGCGCTTGTGCGGAAGCGCAAGTACAAGCTGGGCCTACCCCGGCGCCGCACACCCTGCGGGTCGTATTTTACAATACGAAGGCAGGGTACCCTCACGTCCAGCCTCGAGAAGCAGACGTGAAGACCGCGGATCATCTTACTGTGATGTCCGCACAAGCGCCCTGAGAACCAGCCCTACAGGCCGAAAGCTTAGGGCTGCACATACCTTAGGGCTGCAAAGCGCCCTGAGAACCAGCCCTACAGGCCGAAAGCTGCGGCCGAAAACTCAAAATTCGCCCCGCGAATTGCTCACGCCCATGTCACCACAAAAAAATTCCCATTCAATGTTGGAAAACACAATGGTTCGTCCGACCCAGACGACCACATGAACATTTTCATGGGTGCAGGGTGTCACACCCCGATTTCCACGTGTTTCACCGGTGGGCCCGGTGGGGGATTACCGTGACGTAGTTGGCAACAATATAGTCAAACCACAATATTTAAATGCACAGCGGAAGCATAAAGATAGATTATATTTCAACCATCAAATGTAATATCCAAGTATCACAAGTAGTTGAAATTAATCCACATGGGATCAAAATGAAAATATAAATATTGTTCAACAGATATGGCATCCCAAGCTTGCGAGACACTAATGATGCTTAAGGAGTGGCCAGCCTATTTCGTACAGAACCTGCATTTAATCTTTTTGAGGAAAATACGTCAGTTTACACTGGTAAATACATTCAACCGACACTTTTGTAAAATGTTTAATAAAACTGATTTGAATGCACAAGGCACAAACTCTTTATAACTTGGGATAATTTATCAATTAAATCTTGTAAAAGAATTACATGTTCACTATGCGTTCGGTCGCCCGGGTCGTGCCGGGTTTAAGGTTAATAGACACGCCACAAAGCATAAAGCCGTGGCGGGAAAACCAACGGTCATACTTTTAATTAATATAGACACATTGCCGGGTGTACGCCTACACACGCGTGTCGAGGTCGTGGCCATTTCGTAAAATGATGCCAAGGATATCCGGGACATGGTCATTAAGCTCCCAAAGGCGTAAAGCCAACAAAACCAATTTTTAAACGGGTCACATTGATAATACCCAGCTACTAATGAGTTGGGGTCAATTGCCCGACCAAGCAGTATTTTAAATACCGTAACCCAAGCCCGTATAACGGAAAATAAGTTAAAAGTATTTACCTGAGCAAGTAATAACCTCAATCAAACAAATGCAAGTATCTTTTACTGGTCTCCTATTCTGGAACGAAGGTTTATAACAACCTATTAGGATCCTAACGGGTCTTTAATTTAGCCTTAGGTTAGACCGGTCAGTTTCAAAAGGATAATTACGGTTTAATCGCGTGAAAGGCGAAAACCGGGAATGGAATGTGGGTTGGACCCAACGAGTTTGAAGACTTGTTTTATATGGGCATAATAACCACACTTTGGAGTTTGAAGTATAAACGATAAGGTTTGACCCGTTTCGGCTAGTTTATGTAAACTAGTTACATAAACCGAACCGTGCGCGCAAAAGGCGTAACGGGTAACCGTAAGAGTCCTACACAGGTTTCCTAAGTTAACATGCTCTAAAGAGGTTGTGGTATCAGTAGGATACCTTCCATAATGCCCGTAATGAGTTTAATTCCAATATACGCCCCATAGGGGTATTTTGGTCATTTTAAATGAGGTTTCTGAGTTCTACAGGAAATCTGAGTTTTCCAAACAGTTTATAAAGTCCAAAATACTCTATTTATTATTTAAAATCAGCAGCAACTGGAATCGGGTCAAAATACCTTGTAGAACTCAAGTTATGTCCAAAAAGGGTATATTCGGTATTTACCGAACCGATGCCATAACCGCAGGTTATGAGCAGGTTAAAAATGATTAAAAATCTTTAAAAATCTCAAAATATTATTTTACATCAGTGTGTAAAAGGTTTGGTGTCGAAGTTTGGGTTTAGATAGGCTTTATGCTAATTGTGCCGTTTAATTACTAAAGTTTCCGTAATTGCGCTATTTAGTATAACTCCTATTCTAGACCTCGGATTGATGTGAAATTTTAGGGACATGCTTAGAAATCAGTAACTAAGGTTATTGTCCCTTCACATGTCCAAAATTCTCGTTATGGTCAACTTTTAGGCGTTTAACGGAAATGTGCTAAAGACTCGGACAAACAATGAACCGGTCACAGAGGGTTATACCATCATGTAACCTGGTCCTAAGAGAGTCCTAAGGCATATCTAAATCATACCATAACGGGTCAGAACTGAGGTCAAAGCAAAAGTCAAAGTTTTGCGACTTTCAGTTCCGAACCGGGTCAAAACAGTAAATGGTCGGATCAAACAAGCTTAGACTAGTTAATATTATCATGTTATATGAGTGTTAAAACAGGTTACACGCCATCTACATTACTGATTATGCATAAAATCGCAATTTAGCATTCTGTTGACTTTTTCTAAGCAAGTTTGACTCGACATTCGGACTAGTTAGAATGGGAATCAGAGGGTGCCCTTTTAGGGGTTTAATACCCACATAATTACCAACATATAACTACCTTTGATTCGACAAACCACTGGACCATTTGTGATTTATCGTAAAGTCAATCGTTAATTACGACGGATTGACTTTTGGGCTATAACTAAGCAAAACTTAATTAAGAAAGATCAAGCACACTTACTGAAGTTTTAGTGAATGACCAGGGATGCTTAGAGAGGGCTCTTGTGCTTCAGAAAGCTCCAGGAGTGAAGAAATGAGGTGTGAACAATTGTTACAACATGAATGGCCTTTTATAGCAATCTTGGATGAATTAGATCATGACAACAAGTGCTACAAGTGTTCTTGGATGATCACCAAGTGTCCCTGAGTGCTAGGGGTCGTTTAGGGGGCGCCCATGCTCTCATTATTGCCTCTAAGGTCGGTTAAAACACTCAACAGTGCTCCTGTCCACGTTTTCTGTACCTGGAGGGCTGACGCGGCCCGCGTAAGAGGTCAGCCTACCTTTACGCGAGTCGCCTGAATCCTATTGTCAGAGCCCGGATCTATACATGGCTCGCGACCCGCGTAAGATCCCTCAATACCTTAACGCGGCCCGCCTGAAGCCTTATTTTCAAGATTTTCAAATCTTTTGTAATTATTGCCCTGGCCTTTCGGTTTCGAAGGGGTAACTTTGCGTTTTGGGCCTCGTTTATTTACGATTAAGGGCCTCAGAACTTTTACCCAACTTATTAATCCTTGGTTAATTCATTATTACCCGAAAAGTCCTAACTTTCAAAGTTCGACGCTTTTAACCCTTTTTAACGAATTCGATCATAACTTTCTCGTTTTAAAACGGAACTTCGCGAAATTTAAATCGCGCATTATAGTGAGTATAAATTACCGTTACAAAACGGAACTTAAACATGTTGACACATTTGGCCCCTGAAGTTTGTAATTCCTCACTTTCTTCCACGATTCGTTCCGTACGATCCATGATTCATTCGTTTGGAGGTACGAGCATCATTTAGGGTTACCATACAGTATATTTATCGCTTGTTGACATTTTTTAACCCTCGAATTTGCATACTTTCAATGTTTGTCAACTTTAGTCCTTATTTAGTATTTAACACCACGTGTAAACCTACGACACGTGTCAATACATTATTGGACGCAAAATTTCGAGGTGTTACACAGGGTGCAACGGCCAGTGGGATGAACCCACTTGGTGTAATTTTTTCCCCCAGACCCTCACGGGTCTGGCCAGGGCTTGGTTCGATTCTTTGCCAGTGGGATCACTGGCCTCATTCGAGGACTTACATGCAAAGTTCCTCGCTCATTTCAGCCAGCAACGACGTCACGAACGTGATTCGATAGACGTCATGAATATCTGGCGCAAGGACGACGAATCTCTCGAAGCATTCGTCGTCCGATACAATAAAGAGTGCCTAGAGATAGGTGACGTGGCAGACCAAATGGCACGGAACCACTTCATCAAGGCCGTCAGGGACAAGCAGATGGTTATGACCATCTCTGGCAAGGAGGGCTTGCCTAAAAAATGGGAAGATTTCATGGCCGCAGTCAAGACATACGCCCAGACGCAGCCGTCTCTTGAACCGCATATGGCAAAGGCACAGCCCCAAGCCGAAACCTCCCACCAAGGTCCAAGCGTAACAATAAACGCAACCGAGACGTTGAAAATCGCGACAGCATTTCCAAACCATACTTCCCGCGGACCAACCCGTTTGACCCAAGGAACCATAACGCCCAACGGGACAACCGGGCGCCAAAGAAAGATTCTCGAGACCGCAACTGGACCGAGATCACTGCGTCGCCAAGCGAAGTCCTTCTTACGGACGCACAGCTCTTGCGAACGGCCCAACCAATGAAGTCTAAGAAAAATCAAGATCTCACTCTCTATTGTGAGTACCACAAGGACTCGAGCCACACAACAAACAACTGCATCAGTCTCCGGCTGGAGATTGAGCGAACCTTAAAAGAGGGCAAACTGCAACATCTTTTGCTAGGTGGGCAGAAACCCACCAAGCGCATCACCCCTCATGGCGAAGGCACCTCCTCAGGGAAGAGGACCATGTATGTGGCCTCAACCCACATGATTAACGGAGGCAAAGGAAGGCCGCACAAAGCGGCGAGACGACCGGACAATGACTGGAAAGAAGAGCAAGTCGTCTTTCCAAAAGTCCGAGGCAGACTGCGCGACAGGCGCGTCGTCGTTATTACAGGCCAACTGGCTCATTACGCCACCGAGCGTCTATTCATCGACCCGGGCAATACTTCTGATATAATCTATGAGCAATGCTTCACCCAGTTCGATCAGGAGGACAAGGATCGGTTGCAAGCAGTGGATTACCCGTTGGCCGGGTTCGCAGGGGAAACTGTCTTTCCCCTAGGCAGATCACTATTCCTGTGCGTCTCACCAGCGGAAGGCACACAAGAACAGAAGAGGTAAACTTTATGGTTTTACCTCATACCTCCAGATATGACGTGCTCCTTGGGAGAGAATTCCAAGGTGATTTCAATATAATTACGTCCGTACCCCACTTTGCTGTCGGTTTCCCAACCGAAACGGGAGTCTCGATAATCTACGCACGCAGAGACGTCATGACGTCGGACGAAATACGTCCGACCAAGATAGCAAGGCCTACCCCCAACAACCAACCAGAAAAATGGGTTCTCAACGCGAGATACCCAGAACAAAAGGTTACGTTGGGCCACGCCTTGTCCCATTTATTACATCAGCAAGATGCTCAACGACCCAGAGACAAGATATTCAATAATAGAGAAATTGGTATTAGCACTAGTACACGCTTCAAGACGGTTGCGACGCTACTTCGCAAACCATGTCATCACGGTGCTAACCAATTACAGGATCGGCCCGATCCTATCCAAACCTAACATTTCTGGGAGATTAGCGAAATGGGCAATCGAGCTGGGCGCACACACGCTAAACTATAAACCGTGCCCCGCGATTAAAGGCTAAGTCTTAGCTGATTTCGTCGCCGAGGTACCGACCAATCGCGTCCAAGAATGCGAAGAAGCACAAAATCCTACACCAACACCATCTTCCTCGGAAACTTGGGCACTTTTTACTGATGGTGCCTCCAACGAGGAAGGTGCAGGCGCAGGTCTGTGACTCGTCAACCCTGATGGCAAAGAATTTACATATGCAATCCGCCTCGATTTCAAAAGCACAAATAACGAGGCAGAATATGAGGCTTTACTGGCAGGACTACGTTTAGCAGTCAAACTCGGCGTGCAACATTTGGAAGCACACGTCGACTCTTTGTTAGTTGCAGGGCAGATACGCGGCGACTATGCCGCAAAGGGGGATATCATGATCCTCTACCTCGAGCAAGCGCTGCAACTAACATCAAAGTTCACTTCATTCAATATCCGACATATCAACAGAAGTGAAAACAAATCCGCAGATGCAATATCAAAACTTGCATCCACCAGCTTCCAACACCTGGCAAAGGAGATACGCATCGAAATTCTGCAGAATCCTTCGGTACCCCTGCGCCAGGTCAATGTCATCCAATACGGCACAACATCTTGGATGACACCAATTATTGCATATTTGCAATCAGGTGTGACTCCCGAAAGCAAGTCAGAGGCACGCAAGTTACAATACAAAGCGTGCCATTATCAAATGGGAGACGGTATCTTATACCGTAAATCATACCTAGGGCCACTCCTACGATGCGTCAACTGTGACACCCCAGGAAAACCAGTGAACAATACAGCTTACCTAGCTTCCTCAGTGAGTGCGTACCAAATTTCGGGACGAAATTTCTTTTAAGTTGGGGATAATGTGACAACTCGAATTTCCAAGAGTTCTATTTCGCATTTATTGCACGTTCATTTATTGTTTAGTTGTTTTAGTTGTTTATTTGCACAATTAGTTGCTATGGAATTGTATACGCTTGGATGCAATGAACTGTATTGTGTGATTGTGCAGGGTTGTTTGTTAAATATTGAAAGATTTAACAAATATGTGAACTTGGTGGTGAAATTGTGAAATTGTTGTGAGATGGTGTGCTTGTGTAAAATATAATAATTCAGGGTGCATAGAGTAATTAGTGAAAATTTAATTATACTTAACCCTAATCCTTCACTAAACCACACACAAAAATCCAAGCACGTAGTTCACATTCTCTGGCAATCATCACCAAATCATTGGCAAGACATAACACTTTTGTTTCCACATTCTCTCTAGAATCATCCAAGGTAAATTGTTAATGATTGATTGTTGTTTTTATTCTTGATTGTGTGTTTCATGAAAACCCTAGTTCATCATATGCTATTCTTTGTTAATTGATTCTGATTTACTGGGAAAGAATGTTAATGATTGTGTAATCATTACTAGATGATTAAGGTCCTTGATTTAGATGATTGTTTTGTCAAACTGAAGATTTAATTGATTCTGCATTGAGAAGTATGATTTAGGGTTTTGGATCGTAGAAACCAAGAAACTGTTGAATGTATGAAACGTAACTGATTTGATTCTTTTGATTATGTGCAATGATTGGAATTCACGTATTGTTTATTGTCAGAGTTTCGTAACCCTAATGTAAGTGTCTGAGCTTTGTGAATGAATGATGTAGTCTGAGTTTTAAGCATGTTTTTCCTGTCCTGTCCGACCTTTACATAAGAAATCAGGTCCGAACTTTATGAAGAACATAAAGAGAGTCCGACTTTTATTTACACATGTTATAGTCCGACTGTAATGTACATGTTGTCCGAATTTTTGAAAGTAAAGGGATCAAGTCCGAGTTTTATTGGAAAAAACAAAGATGTCCGACTTTTGAATGGTAAATAAAGGGTCCGATCTTTATGATGGCTATGTATCCGAGTTTTAATGTAATGGTTCAATGTCTGACTTTTGTTTTGGGTGTTGTTGTTGTCCGACTTGTATTATGCACATGTGTTATCCGAGTTTTAGCAAAGATCAAGTCAAGGGTCCGAGTTTTAGGGGGGACCTCTTGTCCGACCTTGTGACCCCCCACATCCTGTCTGATGTTTAACCCCCCCTTGTCTCAATTGGTCCGACTTTTGACCCCATGTCCCCATGGTCCGAATTTTGATGCTTGGCCATATCTTGTCCGATGTTTAATGTATACATGTCTAACCTTGTTCATTTAGCAAACACAGTTATATGACAGTTCTATAAATTGTTAACTCTGTTATCTCATGCATGTAATCCGGTTAAGTATGTAACTTTGTTAAACAGGTAAATCATTGATAAGTTGCTAAGTTGTTAACTCTAACTGTTTGTTAACTCGGTTAATTAACTAGTATTGTTGAGTTTACATATGCTAACGGTGCTAAGTGGTAACCATGATTGGTGTTTTAGTTCTGCGAAAACATGTTATCTTGTTAAGCACGTTGATCTTGTTAAACTCGACGACCCTGTTAATTGTGTTACGGAATAACCTTGTTCGTATTAACCAAGAATTCTATCGTATGTGATACATGATGTTAACTGTCAAACGCTTTATGATATAGATTACCTGCGTATTAATACGAACATGAACTGATTTATTACACGTGCATACAATAGGACTTGAGTGATTTCTTGTGAGTGCATAACCTAGCATACCGAGCAAACCAAGGTGAGTTCACACAGCCAAGGCATGGGATTCCCGGGTGGGAATTGGGTTGGAAGAATTGAATTTGATAATTACTCGTACTTACACTATTGCTAGACTATAGACCATCGTCCTCAGGTTAGTCAGGACACTTACGTAAATCCTACGTAAACTAGTATCTACATTTGTCTCCCGGGTCGGGAGGACACTTACGTAAAACCTACGTAAACTAATATCTACTACTGTCTTCCGGGTCGGAAGGACACTTACGTAAATCCTACATAAACCCCACACGTACCACTGTCCACGGGGAAGGGCACTCACGTAAATCCTACGTGTCCTTGTACGTATTCCTGTTCTCGGATTAAGAAGAACACATGGTCGCCAATAGTCTAGTAAGTATAAACATGGGAAGCCCCCATCAGTAATAAATATAATCATGGGAAACCCCCATTAATAGAACATATATACGTGGGAAGCCCCCACCAAGTGAACATACGTATTACTGTTACGAACTTACTTTCTGTGAACTCGCTCAACTAGTTGTTGACTCTCTGCTGCATGCCTTGCAGGTCGTTAGATATATGGAGCTTGCACAGGGAGGAGCAGGTTGTTGTGGAGCATGGATCGTGGATGTCATGTTAAAACATTTAAACATTTGAACTATGATATATTTTGGGTTTTCATACTTATGCTTCCGCTACAATTGATACTATGATTATGTTTTTGAACACCTATCGTGTTGAATGGTTGGTTTGCATTTACTTTACTTGATAAATTTACATGTTCAATATGATTGGTGGCTTGATCCTGGTCAAGTCACGCCTCCAAGCGGTGGTACACGGCAGGTGGATTTTGGGGGTGTGACATCAACCCCCAGGATGCCACATACCTCATCAGAGAGATACACGAGGGAATGTGTGGCATACACGCAGGACCACGCATGGTAGTGGCCAAAATCATGAATGCTGGGTATTACTGGCCCGGCATGCACCTAGACGCCGTCAAAGAGTTGCGCAAATGTATTAAATGTCAACGACATGCTCCAAAAACTTTGCGCCCCAAGAACAACTTGGTCCCGGTCACCACCGCATGGCCCTTTCAGAAATGGGCAATCGACGTGGTCGGACCCTTCCCAGACGCACCAGGTGCGGTCAAATTTATCATAGTAGCGGTTGATTACTTCACATAATGGGTAGAGGCGAAACCGCTCGCCTCAACCACTGCTATGATAACAAGGAAATTCATTTGGGAACACATCATCTGCCGTTTCGGTCTACCAATGTGCATCGTTACCGATAACGGCACCAACTTTGCTACCGACGAATTTCAAAAATGGCTAAAAGAACTACACATTGAACACATATTCTCATCTGTGGCACATCCGCAAGGAAATGGCCAGGTTGAGAGTATCAGCAAAAGTCTAGTCGAAGGCATCAAAGCAAGGTTGGGAACAGCCAGACGTGGCTGGGTCGATGAACTCCCAAGCATCTTATGGGCTCACCGCACAAGCCCAAAAACGAGCAATGGGGAGACACCTTTCAGCCTAGTTTATGACTCAGAAGCGGTGATCCCCGCGGAAGTAGGCCTCCCTTCACCCAGAATGTTGGCTATTGAAAAAATAGACAACAGTATGGAACGCAGGATTGACTTAGACCTCTTGGAAGAAAGGCGTGAAAACGCTGCCATCAACGAGGCCAAGTACAAATCCAAACTTGAAAAGTCATACAACTCACGCGTCCGCGTTTGTACTTTCAACCCGGGAGACTACGTCCTCCGCGACAACGAATCATCTAACACTGAACGCCCAGGAAAACTTGCCCCCAAGTGGGAAGGACCCTACCTCATCAATGAGGTCTTGGGCAAACGATCGTATAAGTTACAAACGTTAGAAGGCGAACCTATCGCACGTACATGGAATGCACAACAGCTTAGACGCTGCTACATGTAAGCCATGTTTTTTACATTTTCATGTAACCTATCGGGCCACAGGCCATTTGCAAATAAATAAACGAGCAATTCAATGCAATATTGTTTGTTACTACTATTACAAATGCGTGTTCCACTTTGCGATATCCACAAAAACATATTGGCAAAATCTTCATTCGCGATACCCACACAAAGTGTTAACCACACACAAATATTGTAGTAGGCCAGCAAAAGGCAGAATATTAAGCGTCTATCCGGCCAGATAGACAAGTTTTTACAAAACTTACACAATTCCTGAACCCTAATAAGGCAAACAATGGAATTGATGCATACTCATACGACAACAGTATGGAGTATACTCAACCCCATTCACAATGGGTAGAGTCCCGCATACACACGTTAAAACATGCAAGAAGTAAAAACGCTTGTACAAATTGAGCAACAAACTTTATATTCAAAAAATTCAGGCAACCACGCGGTGCACAATGGATTTACATAAAGTTCCAACATGTACAAGAGGATAACAAAAAAGGGGCACACAGGCCAACCTAAGTCCTATTTTGTACCACTGGTACCCGCGCCATCTTGGCCGCCACCAGCGGTATTTTCCTCTTCCGCGTCGGCATATAACATCCGCAACCGGTCTACATAATCCGCGGCCTCCAAGCATTCATCAAGCTTCTCCACACAAAAGAGAGACGTGTCATAAAAGGATGCAACGGCCGCCTCAAGAAAAGCTTCGATGTCCACGTCACGAAACCCGGACCGTTCTTCAGTATAACCGCCTTTAGACATGACGTTTATATGACCGATATAGCGGCTATAACCAACTTTAAAACCAGCATCGCGGGCACGCTGCTTGACCAAGTCTAAACCAGTTGCGGTTTCAGGAGCATCCATGATAGACTCAACAATCTGCAACACAAGAATAATAAGGTCATCACGTGCTAAACATTTGATACAAAGGCACGGAATACTTACATGTGCAATACCGCGACTCCGCATCCACTCGCGGTCAGCCTCAAGGTAGTTAAACGAAGAGGTCAGAGCATCTTTGGCTTCGACAACCTCATTAGCCCACTTTTCAGCAACAGTCACGCGGGCCGTGAGGTCTGCAACCTTGACCTCGCGAGTCTGAACCTCAGCCTTTCAAAAGCAAGAAATAGTTTGCACGAAATTAGTAAACATTCTCAAAATGCAGAAGGAAAGATAATATAAGAAAGACAAATCATACTTGAAGGTTCACAACAGTCTGGTTTAAGCGAGCACGGTCAGCATTCGCTTCATCAAGGGCATTAGCAAAACGAGCCCCTGCTTTCTTGCCCTCTTCAAGAGCCTTAGCGGTCCGGGCCTCATCCTCCTTAGCCCTGCCTGCAGCCGCCTCGACCACAGCCTTCTCTTTGGCCAAAGCAGCGTTTGCCGCCCTAAGATTGGCCAACTCCTGGCGAGCACGAAACAGATTTTCATTCTGTTTAGCCCAAGATTCTTTCCAGGTCTTGCGTTCATCAGAAAGTAACTTAGCAAGAGTACGAACCTGTTTCAGCTCAGCAGTTGCAGCCCACTCTGCGGTCTGTTTCTGCTTCTCAAAAGCAGCCTTATCCCTTTCAAGCTACTCCGCACCCGCACGAGCAGCCTTCACCAACTCTTCCGCTTCGGCCCGCAAGCGAGCAGCTTCCTCCTCCTTGCGGCCTAGCACCTTGTAATCTTCCAGAATGGCATTCGCCACTATGGAACTTCCCACTAACATGGTGAAAAGTTGGTTGATGCGCAGTTCACAGGGTGCGGAACGGGCACGATCAGTTTCAAATGGGGTGCCCAGACCACCCAGAATCTCCTTGCATGCAGAAGGATCATTAGAAATATCATCCCCCTGCATAATAGTCCAAGGGGGTCGATGATAACTCGTGCTCCGATCTGGGGTGTAAGTGCGGTAATAATACTCCAATTCAGACTCCACAGGCTGAATAGGAGACCCATCATAACCCGCGCCACCGGAAGAAGAACCAGTAACCTTCTCACCAGCAGGAGATTTCTGCGGCTCAGCATCCGATTTCTGCTTCCCAGCATCAGAAAAACGTAGATCCAAATTATCACCATCATTTGGGGAGATCAGATTATTGGAGGAATCAACGGTATAAAAAATCTGGGTCACGACCTTCTCCACGGTCCTCTCCGCCTGCACGGTTGGATCAGGAACCACATTAACAAAAGGTGCCGCAGGTTCCTTTGGTACCCCCGCATCCGCAGCTGTGTATACGAGGGAGACAAGGGAGCATCAAAGAAAGAGAATCCTGCATCTTGTGGTTCTGCAATACAAAGAAAGCAATAACTATCAATAAACAAGTTGTGCATACAAAACACTTGCAAAGTTATGCGGTATATCTGCGGTAACAAGAACGATAGGTACCTGCGGCCTGTGACACCAAAGGAGGGGCGGCTGAACCCTCAGTTTTCTCCTTACCGCGACCCCGCGCGGTTTTCTTCACTTGCTTCTTCTCCACATGTTTCTTAGGGATAGGCTTTTCAAACTTCCCCAGATCCCCAAGGATACCTGCATTGAAACAATTAAGCAAACAAATTACAAAGGAGAACTTTGAAAACAAGAGCAACTTAGAAAATACCTTCGCCTTCTTGCACGGGTGCATTCATCACATCACGTGTGGGAACGCGGAAGTTGCCAACAATCTCCAAATTAAAACCTTCCCGTACATCACACGGAATCAGCTCAACTTTGCCCTCAAAATCGGGCTCAAACATCCTCTACAGACCGACCGCACCCTCTGATACAACACATACACATTACTAAAAGGATAATGAAGCAAGGAAAACGATAAAGAGTAACAAGCTTACCACCACTCTTTTCACGCAGAACGGGCCTTGCCTTCCTATCCGGCCTGGAAAGCATCATCCGCAACACCCACAACTGGTTGTTGTCTAACTTCTTGAGTTCAATAGGCCGCAGCCTAGAGAACCATTCCACAGTCTTCGCAGTGGCAACAGGAATATCCTCATTGGTAACACCCACATTTACGTTCCGGAAAGTCATATGGGCGTAGACCGCACAGGCTTTGACGTAAAAAAACTTCGTCTTCCACTTCGAGACACCCTTGGGAAGTGTCATCAACTTCAAACTCCCATGTCGTTGATTAAAAGAAAAAAAATTCGGTGTTCACCGTCAACTGGTAAAACCGCCGAAAATTCTCAACGGTAATGTCCAAACCATGGGCACGAAAGGTGTACTCAAAGTTCCTAATCCGGAACATCCCAAATGGACTTAGTTGGGAAATATGAAGATGATAGTATTCTAACACCTCAGCAACGAACACCGTCACCGGCAATCGAAGGTTGCCCTCGGTGAAAAAATCAGCCCACATGGTGATATAGCCGGCCGGAGCATCGGCACCAGTATCACCCTCTTGTGGGTAGGTGGCATCCCAATCCGACGCTATATGTACGGTGGTCATCAAGGTCTTAAAACCACCCTTCGTCCACTTCAGCACCGGTAACCCACCACCAGGGACACCACCGTCATCGTCTTCGTCTTCATCAGCCGCCACTAACGGCTGTTTAGGGTTTTCACCCTCCACATTGTGTGGATTTGATGGTTCAGCCATCAGAAATATAGAAGAAAATGAGTACTTAAAACTCAAACTACCTCACCGGAATTTCAGAAAATCTTATCGGAGAAGACAGAGGAAACTTTTTCTCTCACCGGAATTTTTGAAATTTTGAACAAGTGAGGGGAAACCACGAACGGTTTCCCCTTATATACTCATCGCAATAAATGCAGCATGAAAACTGAATCATCACGTCCAAAAAGAGCGAATTATGCGGCACCACGTGTCAAGCGACGTTTCCGCTGACAGTTACCACGCGCGTGTGGGCAAAAAATTATATCTTTCCATGGTTAAGGGGGTATAAACAAGTCCGCACATACCCACGAGCACACGTGGAATATGCGGAGATAACACACACGAGCCCGTACAGGTGTGTCAGATACTCAGAACCAGCGTTGTTCTTTGGACTGAACCGCATCTCAGAAACAGGTAAACCGCATTGCCTTCATTCTCTTCAAGCTTCAAATCTTTCCTGTCCGTTTCACAACCACAAAGGGTGCATAAACAACTTCTTCAACAAGAAGAAGGAAGGGAATGTACGCGCACGCACATCAACAACCCTGACTCCTGATCCTTCAAGAGCCACATCCGCGCAACACACCCGTTCCAAGCGAGTATGGGGTGACAAGACCGCAGACACTCATGAGTCACTGCGGACACACGCATAACTCCGCAAATGGTTGCTACGGAAGAGCCACAACTAAGTCATCACATAGATGAGCGAAGCTACTTCAAGGAAAACTCCTCGGTATTGGAGCGTGAAGGAAGGTGGCTAAGGAAGAGATGCGGACGAGATCCCCAATGTTCATACGAGATCTTGTCGAACAACAAGCGGCCGAACAGCGGTAACAAGTCTGCTTATGACTTTGTTACCCTACTTGTAAGACGGATAGAATAAACAATGGTGGGCATTACCATGCCTATGACCATGTTTATTTGACCATTATCCAGATTCAGATTGTTCGACCAAACATGGCCAACAATGACGCAAGTATCCAACATTGTTCACCCAACCATGGCCAACAATGTCAAGCAACGAGGTAACCGCAAAGGACGTCCGGTTACCAGAGAGCTAATTGGAAGAACATGAACACCCCACAAAAGGGATCATCATTAGATGTCCAATTATTGCAGAAGAACACTCTCTTCTTCATTCACCACCTCAAAGGTTGGTTCGAAGTTTGTGCACATCTTCAACCACCATCTCAGAGATTGGTTCGAAGTTTGTGCACACCCCCAGCAAGGTCTCAAGGTTGGTTCGACACACCAACATGTGGCACCCAACCCGAGGCTGAGAATTTCGCATCAAACGAAATATTCTCACCGGTACGGAAGAGGCATCAAATGACCCTTCCAGATCTCCAACTTGATTTACAAAGAGCAAAGACCATCTACATGGCCTAGGATCTTCTCCAAACTCCAAACTACCTTCGAAACACCATAGTCCAGTACTCCTCCCACATGCAACTTGCATATGGCAGCAACACTAGACTGGAGGGACTTGAAGGGGTATGGTCCCAGATCTCGCGTCAGCATCGACCGCGAGTGACCATTACCCTTATCAAAACCCCCACTAGCTAACAACCTACTTGTGTCCGTGCGGGAACGCATCGACACAGTGGTTGAATCCAATCTGTATAATGATGGAGGAGGACTTACCTGGAATATGAGAACGGTATAGCGATGCGGCTGGTACCGCATCTGGTGTATGAAAACGGAAGTATTCACAGCGATTCGGCCTGGCACCACATCCAGTGAACACTTCTATCAATACAGAGAAGCTGGATAACAGCAACAGTCACCACAGACGACGATGCGGCCTGGCACCGCATCTCGCGTATTTCTTGATCAAAGAGTGAGACGCAGGAACACCTACAGTTACCGCAAACAGCGATGCGGCTTGCACCGCACCCTGTCTACTCATCAAGTGGGACTGACACCACAGAGCAAGTAGCACCAATGGCAGCCGCCTGTCAGGACTACATAAGCAACAGACTGACGTGGCGTTACCTCCCCGGCCGACATGTCTGACACACCTGCAAAGGTGCAGCATGCCGTCAGTCTGTCCATCCACCTCCTCCTTCACTCCTCGGCTATAAATACCAACCCCAAACCAGGTTTGAGGTATCTCTTCACAACTCTCTCACTACTACTACTATCATACTTTGCTTCCCAAGCAGACTACTGATTCTCACGCCGGAGAGTGGTAACAAGGAGCACCCCCACCCCATCCTCCTTGTTGCGAGTCACGGTTTGTTTCCTTGTGCAGGAGATCAACCCATCGGTGATTCAGCCAACGACCCTCGAGAGGAAGGGATTAACCCTTCTTGACGAGACCAGTGAATTAACCATGCCCGGTTAACCATTGTTTCATCACCATCTATACATGGTTTGAGTGACTCGTAAAACAAATTTACATATAAATTACGTATTTATAGAAATTCTTTTCACCACTTCCAATACACATGCCTTGAGCATGTGAGCAACCTTTCCTAAAGAACTTGAGCTTGTGATCATTTAAACCAATTTGTTGGAAAAGTTTTAGGATTACATACAATACTTTAATCGAATAATGTCTCACTTCTATGTTACACTTTGTTGTTCAAAGAAAAGGGTCATGATGTATTTGTAATCCACTAGGCACTAGTACACTTACTTCTATGTTATATTTTGTTGTTGGTTCATGTCAGGGGCAGAAGCAATGTAGAATGAGCCGTGGCACGGGCTACGGCTCAACCTCGTATTCGTATTCGTACTGTAATTTTTTTTCCGGTTTTATACATAGCATACCCAAAAACATATACGAGGATACCTCTAAGAGAAAATTATGAGACTTGATATTATTCATTAAGCCCAAAACCTGTTTAGTAACAAAGACAAATAATTAGTTTTATGATAATTAAGCCCAAATTGTAATAACTAATAAAGCCCATATAATATAAATAAGTGATCTTGCGCATCTTATGGTTGAAATGGGAACACATAGTTCTTGTCCTTTGGTTTATCAGGTAGCGAAGTTAGCCTTGGTTTTACCGGTTTCAACCGCAATCGTTGAAAGATGTTTTTCAAAATTGAAGATTATCAAGACGGATTTACGCAATCGAATGGGCCCGGAATTTTTGAACAATGCCATATTTGTGCGGTCAAAAAAGATTTTTCTTATAAAGTAAAAGACGACGATATGATAGAACAATTTAAGTTATGAAAAAAAAAAAAAAAAACAAAAGGCCAAATCTATTAGGTATATATTTACTTTATTTATTTATTGTCTTTTTTTAATATTGTATGTTCTACTTCATGTTTTCTTTATATTCTATTAGTACACTTATTGTAACGTGCATATCATTAGTTGTTTTTTTAATTGGATTCACGTGTTAGTTACACGCAAGCTAATATGTGACAGTATGTAAATAAAAAAAACCGATTATATTTATTGTTGCGCCTAACATAAGTTAAATATGTTTTACGGGAAAAGATCAAATAGAAAGTTAATTTTAGCTAGGAAGGATAAGAAGTCATAGGATTATGACATGTGACAAATTTTAAAATAAAGAGAAATGATATTTTAATCAATCTTATCATTTCTTCTTCCTTCTTCTCCCCAGTTACTTCAAAACCCACCATTTTCAAAACCCATCATCTCCAACCTTTTCTTCACTTACTATCTCAATAATCACTACATTATAGTGTGATTTTCGTCATCAATCAATGATTCAACCACCCGATCAACGTGTTCTTCAGTTTTTTTCGAAGAAAACCCAGTTTAATTTCATTCAAAATCTCGTTTTTTCTGGTGATTTTGAAGATAATTACTTGATTTGTTCGATTTAATCGCTGATAGGTGTTCTATCATTCAAATTTCGTCAATTGATGAAGAAACCGGCTTCGATCCATGTAAGAAATTCTTTAATTTCATTTTCACGATCTGGGTTTTTATTTAGTCATTGCGTTTTACGATCTTGGCGGGGTCCGGGGGCGGCAGCCCCTGGCGGGGTCCAAGGGGCAGAGCCCCTGGCTGGGGTGGAAATTTTTTTTTCGATTAAATTGCTGTAGTAAAAACACATCAGAAAAACTAATTTTCCAGAAATTGGCTCATTTCGAAGACAGTAATTCGTAGACAATTCAGACAGTTCACAGACAATTCAAAAACAGTTCACAAACAGTTTTATGTGTCTAGTGCGTTTTAGAAATAAGAGAGTTTTATGTGTTTTCTGGCTATTGCGTTTTAGAAAAAAACACATTTTTAAGTATCTTTAGTCATTGCGTTTTAGGTAAAACACATTTTTGAAGTGTTTTTAGTCATTGCGTTTTAGGTAAAACACATTTTTAGGTGTTTTCAGTCCATTACGTTTTACAGAGAACACTTTCTTTTGTTTTTTTAGGTCATTGCGTTTTAGAAATGAGACATTTTTAAGTGTTTTCTGGCCATTGCGTTTTACAAATAAAACATTTCTTTGTGTTTTCTGGACATTGCGTTTTACAAATAAGACATTTCTTTGTGTTTTTTGTGCATTGCGTTTTAGGTAAAACGCTTTTTTATATGTTTTCAGTCCATTGCGTTTTAGAAATAAGACATTTCTTTGTGTTTTCTAGCCATTGCGTTTTACAAATAAGTCATTTTTTTGTGTTTTTGGTGCATTGCGTTTTAGAAAAATGTCATTTTTAGGGTTTTTTTCATTGCGTTTTACGTAACTGGTGGTTTTTTTATTGCGTTTTACACAACTGGGTTAAAATTTTTTTTTTAAATATAGCAATAGTATACTCGTTTTAAAGATAAAAAAACGCTCGTTTTTTTGGTGCAATTTTTATAAAAAAATAATGTCGTGTGAAAGAGTTATTAACGTTTAAAAAATGGGGGGGAATTAGAGGAGAGAGAAACTATTGGCTTGGATTGACTAGAATGCCCTTGAACAAACTCACGCACCTCTTTTCTTTCTTTCAATTTCCCTGATTTAATCTTAGCCCTTGATTAACTTAATGGATGGTGAAAATCACTTCTTAGACAAGTAAACTTTCTATTGTATATGTATTTGGCTTCTGGTTATTGTTGGAGTATTTACATAATGACGCAATATATATTATCCTTATTAAGGTTATAATAATCTCTATGTGACCACATTGAAGACCTAAAACATAATTATAATATATGTTCCGTTAAATTTGGAAATAATTATTAAAGATGGTATAACATAATTGTTGCTGCTTAAATCCTAAAGAAATAGTTAATTATTAGTTGAATGTTTATTTGCCAATATAAAAGAAACAGTAAAAAAAATTGATGACTCTACATCTATACTATCTATATCTATACTATATAATAAAAGAAACCACTTTTGGGACACTTGTCATCATATTAGGGCATCTTTTATAGATAATTATTATTTTATTTTAATCTTTTATAATTAAAATTATTAGAAAAAGCAATATTTATTTACTATAATTTGTAACCTAATATTTATTTCTATTAAATCTTTGCGGCTCTAATACCATGATCTACACAAATTATATGCGGATATAAATAATAAATATTATGTTTTCATGGTATTAGAAAACATAATATTTATTTAATTATTAGTAATCATTTAATATTTACTTATACAAATTATCTCTTATAGATAATTATTATTTTAAAGTTATATATCACTTTTACCCTTTTAGCCCAATAATTTTTTTAACATCTGAGCCTCCAACATCTTCTTTTCTAACCCTTTTGGCCCCTAACAATAACCTCATTCATTAAATGTTAGGGGCCAAAAGGGTTAAAAGAAAGACGTTAGGGGCCAAAAATGTTAGAAAAAAAGACGTTGAGGGCTTAGAGGTTAAAAAAATTCTTTAGAGAAAATTACGATTTTGGCCCATGTAGTTATATCACTTTTACCCTTTTAGCCCAAAAAACAATTTTTTAACATCTGAGCCCCTAACGTCTTCTTTTCTAACCCTTTTGGCCTAACACTAACCTCATCCATTAAATGTTAGGGGCCAAAAGGGTTAAAAAAGACGTTAGGGGCCAAAAAGGTTAGAAAAAAAGATGTTAGGGTCTTAGATGTTAAAAAAATTCTTTTTTGGGCTAAAAGGGTAAAAGTGATATAATCAATGGGCGAAAATCGTAATTTTATTATTTGATGTATGAAATTAGATTTATTCAATTCGTACAATACACGAGATTTTTTAAGGATATATATTTTTTATTATTTAGTACAGAAAATTACATTTATTCAAACCGTGTAATACGCATATTTTTAAAGATGTATTTTTTTATTATTAGGTATATAAAATTACATTTATTCAACCCGTGTAATAAATGGGGTTTTTTAAAGATGCATTATTTTATTATTTGGTAAACAATATTACATTTATTCAACTCGTGTAATACACATGGTTTTAAATATATAACTTTTTTATTTTGTATATAAAATTACATTTATTCAACCTATACAATATTGTTCTTATAGATATAACTTTTTATTATTTAATATACAAATTATATTTATTCAACTTGTGCAATAAAGAAGGTTTTTAAAGATATATTGTTTTATTATTTAGTATATAAAATTTATTTATTCAACCCGTGTAATACACGGGGTTATAACCTAGTATAATCTATACTATATAAAGATTAAGATATATTTTACTTTGTTATTAGATAAAAGAGTAAATTACGTTTTTGGCCCCTGTGGTTATATCACTTTTACTATATTAGTCCAAAATAAGAATTTTTAACATATCTGCCCCCATGGTTTCTATAACTAACCATTTTGGCTCCTAAGTCTAGAGATCATGGGGGCCAAAATGGTTAGTTATAGAGACCATGGAGGCATATATGTTAAAAATTCTTATTTTAGACTAATATAGTAAAAATGATATAACCACAGGGGTTAAAAATGTAATTTACTCTAGATAAAAATATAAATACAGAAGGATTGTACTCCTTAGTATGTTATATTTTGTTTTTGTTGAACCCTAAATGTACACATAGATATATAACTAGATTATAGACCCCGAGTTTGTATAACAGAAACAAAACATATATATATATATATATATATAGGGAGCCGCTAAAATAAGAACTAATCCCAGTTGTAAGAACCGCGAGAACCACTTTCAACCAATCAGAATATGCCAACAGAAAGGGTATATTGGTCATTTACCCAAAACATCAAATCCTCATCTCTCTCTTCCATTAATGATGTCAGAGATTTAAAATCTCTCCATATTTTCTCTCTTCAAACCATTATTATCTCTCCTTTATAAAAACCCATCCTCTCTCCTGTGTAAAAGAAGCTTCACCACCATCTCCTTTCTCATAAGTTGATCTCACCGGCAATATGTCAGCCGGTACTCCGGCGCCCAGCATCTCCGACAAACCCCCACAAAAACCCACCGAGCTCCCTCCTTTCCGTTCACCGGCGACTTCTCCGTCACACACCACCATCTTCCTTCTCCCCGTTTTACCGACAACCTCACCCTACAACCACCTCATCCCTCTTTTCCGGTAACTGATTATTCAGCGATGATGTTCCCTGTATTTCCGGTAACTTATTTTCCAGAGACGAGCTCCGGAGGTGCGGCTCCGGTGGTTTCAACATCATCCAACTCGGGTGAGTCCATTTTATATTGTTTCTTTTCTTCACCTTCGTCTTTTTCAGATCCGTTTGAATGAGTTAATTATCCGATTAGACTTGTGGTTGCAGGAGGTGGTGGTTGACAGTTGGGGGGAGGGGTGTTGATGGTGACGGTGGTGTTTTTGGTTGCCGACGGCGGTGTTGATGGGGGGGGGGGTGTTGATGGCGAAATGGAGTGGTGAGTGGTGGGTTTGTTTGCTTGATTCCGTGGGTTTGTGTGTTTTTTGGGCTGATTTTGAAATTTTATGGCAGTTGTTAGGGTTTGACCTGTTAAAAAATGGCTTGCTGGTGCTTTTTTGAATTTTTGATGATAGGGTTTTGATTTTTTGGCAGTTGATATGTGTTTCTCTCTCTATGAAAAATGGTGGGGATTTGATCTGTGTTCTTGATTCTATGGTGATTTTGAACAGTACAACTATGTGGGTTTGATGTGTTTGAATCTGATGGTTTTTTGATACGGTGGCGATGATGAAAAAAAAAACGTAGATTTTGATGACGATGGCGCGGCAAGGACGACGGAGGGTAGGTTTTTGAACCTGCAACCCCACTTCGCAGCCTTTTCGGATAACCGGAAAATCTGAGCCAAACCGCGTTTTTTTCGAGATACACTTTGTTTTAATGTTGTTGGTTTTTTATATTTTTTTCCCTAGTCGATGACGATAACAATCTGTCTGAGACACCTACCGAGTTTGCGTTTTCTGAGTGCGTTCGTGTTGCGTCAAAAAGTTTTTGTAAAAAAAATATTAAACGTAAAACGTAAAAAGTTTTACGTAACACGTAAAAAGTTTAATGTAAATCGTAAAACGTAAAAAGTTTTTCGTAAAACATAAAAAGTTTTTCGTAAAACGTAAAAAACCGGCGCGTAAAACGTAAAAACGTAAAAAATGTTAACGTAAAAAACCGGCGCGTAAAACGTAAAAAACGTTAACGTAAAAAACCGGCGCGTACAACGTAAAAAAACGTTAACGTAAAAAGCTTTAGGTAAAACGTAAAAAGTTTTACGTAAAACGTAAAAAACCGGCGCGTAAAACGTAAAAACGTAAAAAATGTTAACGTAAAAAACCGGCGCGTAAAACGTAAAAAAAACGTTAACGTAAAAAACCGGCGCGTAAAACGTAAAAAACGTTAACGTAAAAAACCGGCGCGTAAAACGTAAAAAAACGTTAACGTAAAAAACCGGCACGTAAAACGTAAAAAAAGTTAACCTAAAAACGGCGCGTTGAAAAAACGACGCGTGAAAAAGCCGGGCGTAAAAACGGCGCGTGGAAAAGTCGGGCAAAAAAACGGTGCGTTAAAAAAACGGCGCGTAAAAAACGGCGCGGTAATAAACGGCGTTAAAAACGGCGCGGTAAAAAACGGCGTTAAAAACGGCGCGTCAGAAAAACGACGCGTAAAAAAGCCGGACGTAAAAACGGCGTGTAGAAAACCGTCGCGCAAAATTAATTTGTGTTTGTCAAAAAATCTGAATTTAAAATTGTTTTTAATAAAAAAATCTTTTAAAAAAATAAAAAGTAATATAATAAAACAAAAAAGTAATTTAATAAAAACAAAAAAGTAATTAAAAAATAATAAAGAGAAAAAGACAAAAAGTGTTATTTTACTAAACTACTCTTTTGGATTAAAAAATTAAAGACATAATAAGAGAAAATGTATTTAATATTAATTTTTCTTACTTTTAATCTCATCCATTCATCTTGTTGATCTAAAGGCTAGAAAGTGGTTCCTATGGTTCTTACAACTAGAGGTGGTTTTCATTTTAGCGATCCCCTATATATATATATATATATATATATAGGGTAGGGTTCATGCGAGAACCACCCTTATTGCGAGAACCGCGAGAACCAATGTGAACAGGGGGCAATTTTTTAAATACATAACAAAAATTAAATCAGCTATCACTTCTCATCTTACTGGACTTCAAACAGCAATTAAATCCTCTTTTTTATTCAGTTCACGTCCGATACTCCAAAAATCTACAAACTTCATCATCCCAGTTCATATCCAACACACCAGAATCTCCAAAATTCGCCATCTCAATCTTACCATTCATCGTGTAATCGAAATTAGGGCATTAAGAACATAATAATCGATCATATATTCGTCATCTGCTCAAAATTAGGGCAATAAGAGCATAATCATCGAAGACTCCGTCACAATTAGGAAGAATCTGAAGAACAAACGTCCAATTGACAGATTATTCAGCGTCGCTACACCATTTCGTAAATTTGTAAGTTTATACTCTTTGTTTTGCAGTTTTTATATGATAACATGACGCTTAATCGTTGATTCAGATTTTTATGTGTTAATATGACGCTTAAATCATCGTTTCATAGCTGCACTAGTGAAAATTGTGTGATATATATGATTGTTGAGGGATTAGGGGTGACTGTTGTGATAGAACTATATGTAATGTGGTTTTTATGTGTTTTTTCGCATGTAGTTTTGTTACTGATTAATGTTAGATATGATTGGTGGTAATACAAAATTTGATTTGGTAAGGGTTAGGGTTTTTTATTGAAGCAAACTTGTGGGTCATCCGTGTTAATGCACATGTGCATAGTTATGCACATATGATATTTTGCCAGATTAGGTTAATAAGGTCAATCATGTTGATGCAAATGTGTATAATTATGCATATGTGCATAATTTGTCAGGATAGGTTAATAAGGTCATTCATGTTGATGCACGTGTGCATAGTTATGCCATGCACATGTGCATAGTTTGCGAGAATTTGTCAACTTGCACGTTTATATGTAAACATGACGCTTAATGGTCGATTCAGATCTTTTATATGTGAATATGAGGCTTAAATCTTAGTTTCATATATGCATTAGTGAAAATGGTGTGATGTATATAATTTTTTAGGGATTAGGGGCGACTGTTGTGATATCACGATCTGTAATGTGGTATTTATGTGTTTTTTGTATGTAGTTTTGTTATTGATTAATGTTAAATATGATTGGTGGTAATACGGAATTCAATTTGTTAAGGGTTAGGGTTTTTTATTGAATCAAACCTGTAGATAAGGTCAGTCATGTTAATGCACATGTGCATAGTTGTGCACATATGCATATTTTTCCATATTAGTTTAACAAGGTCAGACATATTGATGAAAATGCGTATAATTATGCACATGTGCATAATTTGATAGAATAGGTTAATAAGGTCAATTGCGCACAAAACTCGTTTCCCAGATATATTTAGAATGGAACAAGATAAATGATGCCTGGTGGCGGACCGGTACAATCAAGATAATAGAAACTTAATGGGGGTTTGGAATTGGTCGAGAAGCCCAAGCTCGGCCGAAGAATTACTGGAATGGCACGAGTTGATCGGGCTCCTCGATAATGTCACTTTTTCTGATGGCAAAGATGGTTGGGAATGGTTGGGAGGTAATGACTCTGGTTTTTCGGTCAAGACTGTCAAGAACTTCCTGTATAGCGACTCCGATTTCAGCAGCAGGCATGTTGTGAAATGGTC
Organism: Helianthus annuus; assembly: GCF_002127325.2. Classification (NCBI taxonomy): domain Eukaryota; kingdom Viridiplantae; phylum Streptophyta; class Magnoliopsida; order Asterales; family Asteraceae; genus Helianthus; species Helianthus annuus. Next base: position 13,433,206 of record NC_035449.2, read on the forward strand.
GAAATGGGTCCCAAAAAATGAAATATTTTTTGTTTGGAGGGCGGTTTTAGATCGTATTCCCACGCTGACTGCACTCCGGGATCGGAACTGTTGGGGTAGATATGTGAAATGTTGTCTGTGTGAAGATGGTGATGAAACAGCTGAACACCTTCTTTGTTCGTGCAGGGTAGCGTCGACTGTCTGTTATCACATCAGTCAGTGGTGCAAGGTGAGTCCTTGTATTCTGTTTTCGGCTAAAGATATCGTAATTGCCTCTGAGTTTTGCAATCTGGATAGAGAAGTGAAAGAAGATTTACATGGCATTATGTTCGTGACAAGTTGGTTTATATGGTTAGCCAGGAACAATAAAAGGTTCTCGGAGACTCAAGTTAAACCGGAGAGATTATCCGTAATATTAAGTCCGTCGGTTTATGGTATAAGAATCCGTCTAAAAATAGGTCTGTGAGTTGGGAAAAATGGTGTAGTTTCGATATAAGGTAGCTGCTAGTTTTCGGTCTTTAGGTTCTTGTGTTGAGTTGTTGTTTTTCGTTTTGCTATAGTGCTTGGTTCGGCTGCCTCTGTTTTGGAGGTTGGCTTCTGTGAATAACATTTACATTAAAAAAAAACTTATACACATGTGCATAGTTTGTCATAATAGTTTTGTTACTAATTAATGTTAAAGATGATTGGTAGTATTACGAAATTTGATTTGGTATGGGTTAAGTTTTTTTTATTGAAACAAACCTATTGATAAGGTCAGTCATGCTAATGCACATGTGCATATTTTGTCAGATTAAGTTAATATGAATGTATTACGACATATGCACACGTGCATTATTACCTTAAAACATAAACATTGTACATATTGTATGTAATATGTTTACTTCACATGTGTATACATGAAATAATTGATGTAATATATGTAATGTATGCAGGAAAAAATTATTCGAAACTGCTCATGGATTGACAACAAGGACGTATTTGATTAATAGGTTGACGGATGAAAAATACCAGGGAAAATGATGGACGAAGAGGCATTGAAACAGGAGGAGTGTTGGAAGATAGTTATGAAATGGAAAGAAGATCAGAAGGTGTGAGGTTGTGAAATATTGCGAATGTTATGTAGGTAGTTTGTGGATATGCAATTTATAAAGACAATTTCTTTTTTGTTTTCTTGATGTCTTTTGATTGTAATATGTGGGTAGTTTTTACGATAACAGTTGAAATAAGAAGTTTAACGTATATGATGTTTTATATGGTGGTTGATGGGTTAAAACTCTATTTGATTGTTCAGGTATATTGGTATGTTTGTTAATATTTGATGTATTATGTTGTTTGGTATAGAAAATGTTGGTATCGCACATGTGCAAAGTTTGATATAGCGTATCATATTACGTATGCGGTACCCTATTACGTATGGGGTACCACATTGCATATGATGATGTATATGTAAAGGAAAACGGATTACATGTAGTTAAGATTATGTATGCATAATGTATGCACATGTGCATTGGTCAAAACAATAACAATATGTAGTGAAACATTAAACATGTATGCACATGTGCATTGTTTGAAACAATTACCATGTGGGGTGAAACAGTAAACATGTATACACATGTTCATTTTTCAAAACAATAACTATGTTGGTAATATATGTTAGGTGGTCAATAATGAAATTACACACGCTTATGTATAATAAGTAATTGATATCAAAGTATCATGATCACAATCATAAACTATGAATACGTATACAGACAGTGCAAAATGATTATAAACAAAATGAATAATGCTTAGAAACTGTTTGTAATTATATATAGGATAATCAAGATTCGTTGACTGTTTTATGACGTCCGGATGAATGTCTACACGTCTAGATGAATGTCTACGAGGTTGCTCAGGTTCATATATATATGTAGGGTCTTTAGCATCATCATCAACATCTTCATCAGTATGATTGGAATCAACGTCATCCTAACTGTTAATTGTACTTTTAATAATAGGGATGTATTCAGCATCAACAACGGGTATCCAATATGGTGTGCCATTAGGTGTAGAAGTCGTAATTGTTCCTGTATAAATAAAAAGAAAAACATATAAGATTGTGATTAATATGGTATATGGTGTGATTAATATGGTATATGGTATATGGTGTGTATACGCACGATGTATAAATGTTTAACAGTTGTTTTTGGCGATGAGTATGGGGTGTTGGTAATGTGATGCACATGTGCATAATTATGTACTGATGGTTAACAGTTATTTGTGATGATTATGGATTGTTGGCACATGTGCATGTTCATGTTAATGATGGTTAACAGTTTACGGATGACGAGTATGGGTGTTATCAACATGATGCACATGTGCATGATCGTGACGAGTATGGGTGTTATCAACATAATGCACATGTGCATGATCGTTATATTGATCAAGCAGATAAACAAAAAAAAATGAACAATTTATATAAACAATGATACAGGAATATAGAGTAACCAAGCAAATGTTAAATAAACAATGATATAGTAACATAGAGTAGTAAAGCATGTAAAAACTAGAAAAGCAAACAATGAACAATGATAAATAAACACTGTTATAGGAACATAGAGTTATCAAGCATGTAAAAAGTATTTAGGTATACCACCTTTAGTCTCGTATCGTATAAATTGTAATTGTTGGTATAAATTGCAATTGTTGTTGGTCCTGATTTGTGGGTGATGTAGCAGTCGATGTTGAAGTATTGTCATCAGAAATTGAGTATTCAACGGAAATTGAGTATTCAGCGGAAATTGAGTGTTCGGATACAACGACATTTTTTGATGTGGACATTACAACGACATTTTCTAATGTAGACATAGATTCAATAGTATGGATATAATAAATAGGTCTTTTTATAAGCTGAAGTTGACCTAGCTTTGTTAATGTCATTATCAGATTGACGAGGAGGGTATATATGTGATGAATCGGAGGATGCCATCTGTATTACAAAGGGGTTACAAGTGAATTTATGTTTATTTGTATATGGATGAAAAAAACAATATAATCGGACAAAAAAAGGATGTAATTTGTTGTAATTACCAGATAAATGATGTATTCAACTGAGTAATCGTATAAGTCAAAACACGTAATGAGGATGTGTTCAACAGGTTCTTGCTCGTATCCGCAACCCGAGCACAAGGTGTTGCTGATCTGAATTCCCCTTTTTTTTCCAGATCCGTCTTTGTCGGTAACCTGCCTTCGACGCCTTTCCATGCTAACATATTGGCTTTAGGTGTAGCCCAGCCGTTCCAGGTCATTACAAAGCCACTCGACGGGTCCCTGCTTGTGACACACAAATACTCTCTAACGGTTTTAACATTGAAAGTCGGCTTATTTTTCCGAGTGCCAACCCCACCAATATTGACCCGTCTTCATTCTGGTGTCTCTCAGCAACACTAAAAGCTACATAAACTCCACCAATGCCTCCGTGGTTGTCGGGTTGTTCTTCCATTGCCAATCCCACACAGTCACCTCCCCTATTTTTTTTAGTTGTCCGCCACACAAGCCCCTTTGTTTACTGCCATCCTGTACATAATTGGATAGTCATCCATAAGGCACTTGTTCAGAATCCATACACCAACGACATAATCTAATTTTCAACATAATGCACATGTGCATATATTTTAATACAATATCATTTACAATCAACATAATGCACATGTGCATATAATTTAATACAACATCATTTACAGTAAATATAATGCACATGTGCATATCATTTAATATAATATCATTTACAAAGTATATACATCATTTACAATCAACATAATACCTTTGGTCACAAATCGAATGAACTGCAACTCTTGATGTTCTGTATTTGTAGATCTATTGTTACAGTTAACTGTATTATCAGCAGATGGACCAACAATGTCACCAACAATGTCAGCATCAGATGTATGAGGGATGTATGAGGAGGATTATCAGAGAATGTATGAGGAGGAACATCAGATGTGTGAGAATCGACACTTGATGAATCAGAGGATGCCATGTAGATATGAGGAGGATAATCAGAGAACGTATGAGGAGGAACATCATATGTGTGAAAATCGACACTTGATGAATCAGAGGATGCCATGTAGAGGGTGTAAATGGTGGGTTGTCGTTGTGAATGCCGCTGGAAACACTGTGACTGCATACCGCCGCCGTGAACTCCGGTGAGTTATGTGAATGCCGTCGGCCACCGTCGTCGATGTATACAAAGTTCTGATCTGATGAATGAAACCCTAACTGTGGATCTCATGAATGAAACGCTAACTGTGGATCAGAACAGAGTTGTGAAACAGAGGGGGCATGTTTTTATAATAAATATCACATAATTACAATTTTGCCATGTGTTCACACTGGTTCTCGCAATAAAGGGTGGTTCCTAACGGATCTTTCTCCTATATATATATATATATATATATATATATATATATATATTCATATAACTTAATTATGTATTACACTAGTTGATGCCTCACCCGCGTTGCGGGGCGATGGTCGAATAATTCTCAATCAATTAAAAAAAAACTACTATAATTTTGCTAGAAAAAAAAAACAAAAACGATGATAAGACCGTAATTTTGGGCTCAGGGGAAAACTGTAATTTTTCAGGACTAATGCGCCAGTGTTAGGCAACTCCTTGACACGAAAAAAAAATTAAATCGAGTAAAACAATTAAAACAAAAAACCTTTATAGTTTTGCTAAAGAAAACTCAAACGATGGGAAAAACGTAATTTTTAACTGAGGGCGAAATCAAAATTTTTAATTTGGGGATAAATCGTAGATTAAATGGACCAACGGGGGAGTGCCTGGAAGCTGCCGGCATGACTGTAATTTTACACTGGGGTTAAAATTGTAATTTCACCAGGAAAACAAACAAAAACAATGGGCAAAATGTAAATTTAAGTTGACAACAAAATCGTAACTTGGCTGTGAGAAAAAAAAACTAATGGCAAAATTATAAATTTATACGGGGCAAAATCGTAATTTTGAACTGAGGGCAAAATTGGAATTTTTAGCTAGGAGGAAAAGCGTAAATTTATTTTTAAGTGGGGGTAAAAACATAATTTTGAACCGATGGGAAACTTGTAATTTTAAGGGAAAAACTAATGGCAAAACCGAAAATTGAAACGGGGCAAAATCGTAATTTTTACTAGGGGTAAAATTGAAATATTTAGCTGGGAGCATAAGCGTAAATTTATTTTTAAGTGAGGGTAAAAACATAATTTTAAACTGATGGCAAAATCGTAATTTTAAAGCGGGATAAAATCGTAAATTTGTTAGGCCAATAGAGGAGTGTCAGGCAGCTGTCTGTCACTATTACTTTGCCGCCCATTTAGCCCAATAAAGGGCCTCACCTATTCCCGCCGACACGCCGACACTTATGTTTGTAGTTGTTGAAAATTATTAGGTAAGCAGATTCATCCTATTACCATTAAATATAGTATGAATTCGGGAAAAGAGGGAGAGATCAATATTATTTTCAAGAGAAGCATGTTCGCATACTCGGCTTTAAAGAGATTTGATTCCTTGTTCTTGACATGCGTTTAGCTTAACATCCCAAAAGAATTAGACTATTGTGGATACTTATATCAATTTTGGTTAAAGGTTTGATTTTTTTTCCAAAGGTCCATTGAGGATAAGGCTTGGAAGTTGGAAAGGCCCAAATTTGGTATATTACGATAAATTGGCACTTAACCTTTTAAAGAAGTAATAGCTCCCCACCCGTCGCCCTCATTCTCATTCCATACTTTCCATTGTATAGGTGTTTTAGAGGGAGAAAGAACTTTAGAGAGAAACTCTCATTTCGAGTTCTCACTCGCGAATCCTTCATAATTATTACAAAGGAAGCATCGAGGGGTGTGATTAACAAGTACGCGCATTGTTGAGCCTTGACTGAGCAAAAAGGGAGAGTTTGGAGTTGTTTTGCTTCAGTCTCAATTTAAACCGATCCAGGGTAAAGTTTTACTATAAAGTTTGGGATTTCTTGATCGGTTATGCATGGAAACATGTTAAACATGTATTTCGAACCCTTTAGGTGTATAACATTGGTAACTTAAATTGTTTTCAGACCTGCAACATCAAAGCCGCCAAAACAACTCCGATTAGGGTTTTCAACGAGGAAGAAGGTACATTTCACAACCTTGAGCCCTACGAAAAGTACAACATTTCGATGGCCCATTTCACACGTCACATCTCGTTGATACATTTTGTTCACAATTTATCATGAATAGTTAGATTTTGTTAGATACATTTCTCGAAGCCATGCCCACAAAATGTTGTTTCATGAATGGTATAGCGGAAAGTTTAGGTGGAGTGTAAACTCTGCTTGTGCGAAAAGAAACATTTCGTGTGACATAACCCTAGGAGAAAAGCGCTTGACAGTTGACTCATTTCGCATGTGAACATGGAACATTTAACTAGGGTGATCAGGCATTCCGTTAAGGGTGAAGATAAAAAAGATACTTGTAAACATAGTTCTTCTTTCTAGGTGAGTTTCTAGACCCCTCTTTAAATACTGTTTTGGAGAAGTGTGCATACTCATTAAAGTGTTTTAAAATATAAAATTTGATTTTTAAAGAGTGGTAGTTTGCTAAAGTAATCCGAAATAACATATGTTTTCTAAAGTAAGACATAGTTTATAAAAAAAGAAAATAGTTTTGACTTTTAGCCTTAAAGGTGTCCAGAATCATTTCAAGTGGCATGTCTAACATCTCTCTAAATGCGAGACGGACACGTGTAAAGTTTTCATCAAACTAAATTTTAAAGATAAATATGTAAAATGTAGAGTATGCTTGTATATATAGTTAGTGTTATATGAGACTTAACGCGTCTAAAGTTAACGCTAGTGTCTAAAGTTAACATCAAAGTCTCAGTTGCATCTAAAGTTAGTGCTAAATGCTTAAGCGCCTAAAGTTAACGCTTTAAGCAGGATAGGGGCAATGCCTTTGTGCCAGTGGTTGTACAATTGCATCGAGTTAGATAACGTATGCTATAGTTTGATATGTGATGTTGTGTATTATTTCTGATGTTTGTTAAAGTTTGTAGCTGCCTTATTAAACTAGAACTCACTGAGCGTCACAAACTTTTAATATATGTTATAGTTTGATATGTTATGATATGTGATGTGTACACTATGTGATGTCGTGCTATCTATATGCAATGTTGTGTATTATTTCTTATGTTTGTTAAAGTTTATAGTTACCTTATTAAACTAGAACTCACTCAGTGTCGTTGACTTTTAGTATGTACATCAGGCTAAAGCTAGATAGTTCAAAACCCTCTAGCTTTAGCTTTGATAAAGGCTCCTACTGGCATCCCATTTATAGCTATTTGTGCTTAGTTTTGTTTAAAGACAATTGTTTGTTGCGACTTTATGCTTGTTTTCAGATGGTTGGTTTAAGTTTTTCTGCCACACAGTTATGATATTTGTGGTTTAAGAACTATACACTAAAGAAGAGTAAATCCAACATATGAGACCTCTGGGTTTTAGGCATTTCAATGTGTATGGATATACATAGAGATTTTTTTATTAGTTTCTATTACAGAAAATCTCAAATATGAGTGCAAATTCACAGAAGTGTTATCTGTAAACTTCAAATGGGTGGTATCGTGGTAAGTCTTTGAGTCTCTTTAACAGGGTTGTCAAGTCTTAATACAATTTCCATTGATTTTTTACATTTACCCCTCTTGAAGGTCATTTGTCTAGCACAAGTCACGTTTTACTTTTTTCCCATTCGTTAGTAAAGTATTTGTTAGGTTCTATGTGTTTTTCGGTAACGGGTATTCACGATTGTCAATTCAACCAAAAAGAGATTATTTAAATATAAATATAATATATTAAAATACATGTTTCTTTAAACTATTAACTAACATACTCCTAAATACTTTTGTAACCGGTCGTGCAGTGCAGGATTTGGTACCTTTCATCTTTTGAATATTAGAAAGACACCTTACCACAACACCACGTCCCTTGTGAATGACACGTTAGACCCTGGGGTATGGTGGGGCGGGGGTTTGGGGCATGGGTTGACATGTGCTGGGGGGGGGGGGGGCTTCGCTGGGCTGACCCACATTAAAGACGGTATGGTGGGGCAGGGGTTTGGGGCGTGGCTAGCCCAAACGGCTATTTATATTTTTAAAACAAAAAAAAATTAAATTTTTTAATAATGTTTTTTAAATAAAGAAAATTACATAAAAAAATCCTAGTGCTTGTAATATTTTTTCTTTATCTCTTCTCTCGTCTCCAACATTAGTTCCAACTCTTCACCTGATAGATGATCGATGGGCTGGGCTAGAAATTTCATATCATCTCGTCTTTGTTTCAGGGCATCCCTAGCTTCTTTGTTCTTCCGAATTTCGGCCCTTTTTGTTGGAATAGGTTGAATGTATCTAACTTGCTTGCAATGTCTTCCAACTTATCGCTGTATACTCCCCTACGCGAGCCCGAACTCCCAACTGAAGGCGATGTCGTACTTGCTCTTGATTTTTGAGCGCGCCTTTTTGGGCATCTTTTCCGTATTCAGGCCGGTTTGGCGAATCATCCACAAAGTCCTCATACTCTTAATCTCGTGCATCCGATTGGGCTTGGGACGAGGATGTCCTTGACCTTTTGGAAGACGTGTTAGTTTCTCTACCACTAGGGATTTCGCCCACTTGGGATGGAACTTACAAATGTCCCAAAAATGCATGAAACGGAAGTCGCTCCCCACATTCGTTTTGTATGTAACCAATGCATTTGTCACAAAGTCGGCTTCGGTTTCACCACTTTTTGGGTTTTGTTTTGCCTTATGTAAAAAACCACTAAATTTGGTGAGTTGCCCGCTTCACCGAGGATAAGCTATCATTTTCACGATAAAACTCCCTTTCCATTTATTCATGGAATGCTTTACTAATCGCTTCCCACAAATAGTTTCTATGTTGAGAATTTCCTATTTTAATCAAAACAAAATTTAATATATTACAAAGTTATATAAAAAAACATAAATATTAAAATAAGGGTCACAAAATATTTAAAAATACCTAAAGTTGGATGTTGAGATTGTTGAAGCCAAGCCCTCGCCAATGCAACTTCTTCACTAAGCACCCATCTTTGTTGTTTTCGTTTGGCGCTTTCAAGTGCTTTTTCGGTCTCGTTTTTTTTCTTGTGACTTCTCTTCTTGATGGATTTGGACGCGGAAGGACCATCGATGGGGGGTTGAGTTTCGGGGACCATTTCAGTTTGGGAAAGGTTGATGGACGTTTGTGAAAGGTTGTTGGGCATTTGTGGAAACGGGCTAGGTATAGAATCGTCGGTGTGAGGGAAGTTAGTATCACACGATTCGAGAGAAACGATGCATAACCCGCCATATCGGGCATAATGGAGTGTATTACAAAGGGAGCAATTGGACGATTGGGTGGTGGGCTAGGATTTTCTTGTAATGCCCACGGGTTGTTCGGGTCAAAACCACGATTATGAGGATTCATTTTTTATATTGTGGTTGGATGAGTATTTTTTTAAAAAAAAAGATAGAGATGATTATAGAAGAGGTGGAGTTGTTGTGGTAAAAAAAAATTCAATTTTTTTTACACATAGCCGTAGGACAACGGCTAGCCCAAACGGCTAGTATCTTGGCTATTCACATCCCGCCATGTCACGTTGATAGCCCCGCCCAACGGCCGGTCTTAAACTCTCGCCCAGGGGGCCACGCCCAAACCCAAGCACACTCGGGGTGGTAGCTTAGGCGTTTTCAGCCAACCCACGCCCCAACCCCCGCCCCATTTTTTTTTGAACGACAAATTTGGACCACTGACGGACCACTGGGGTATCTCTTAGCCTATGATTTAGGATCGGTTATTATGTACATTCATTGTGAATATTTGTTACCTAGAATAGGAGATTGTACTCTAGTATATATTGTAATGTTTATACAGAGAATAGACAAGCGTTTACATTCAACCTCTTACATGGTATCAGGCCAACCCTAGGCCTGCCTCCACCCTAAAATCGCCGACCACTGCCCTCTTCCCTGCGATCTTCCCCTCTCTGTCTTCACTGTCCTCTTTCATCCCCTTCTTTAACCTTCTTCCCTGCAGTTCCCATGGACACCAAACTCTACCCAGCAGTTATTGTCACCAACATTAAATCATTCATCCCCATCACCCTTGAATCTGACTCCGCACAGTACTCAACATGGTCGGAGTTCTTCCACATCCACTGTCGAGCGTTTCTTGTTTCCGATCACCTTGAACCTCCTGCCACTACCACTTCTAATACCACCAAAACCACTGATACTGAGAAAACATCAGCCCCAAAAACTGCTCTTGATTCGTGGGAGAGGCTGGATGCCATAGTCCTTCAATGGATCTATGGCACCAACTCCCCGGACCTCGTTCAAACCATTATGAAGAAAGGCTCCACTGTCTATGCTGCGTGGGCTGCCCTCGAGGCCCTGTTCCAAGACAATAAAGCTGTTCGCGCCCTCTATCTGAAACAAAAGTTCAACTTTACCCGCCTTGGAAATTTTTCTAACATGGCCACGTATTGTCAGGAACTCAAAGTAATTGCTGACCAACTCAACAATGTTGAAGCCCCTGTTGTTGACCAATCTCTTGTGTTGCAAAAACTGGCCGGTCTTACCGATTCCTATGAAGTTGTGGCCACTGTTCTTGGCAACACAAAACCCCTGCCATCCTTCAACGAGGTCCGTTCACAACTTTTCATGAATGAAACCCGCAAAGGCAATCAAGCCATCACTTCTGTCAACTCAGCCGGCTCGGCTCTACACACCACCTCTCGACCTGCTGCCTCCAACCCTCCTCACCAAACAATACCACTCACCCTACCGAATATCGTGCCAAAACAGGAAACAACCATGTCCGCGGACGAGGTCGTGGCAGACCCTCTTGGAACCGCAATCGCAACCCAAATCAGGCTCAACAATTCTCGGCCCAATTCCCCTGGCCATACAGCCAACCAGCATGGCCCAATGCCCTTCCACAAAACTCACAGGGCCTACTTGAGCTTCGCCCCCTGCCCCTACCCGACTACCCAACAGCCCAACTCTAACACTTCGGGTCAGGGAATTTTAGGCCCACTCCCCAACACCGCCAATGCTGCCTACACCCCTACTGACATCGCACAGGCCATGTACACGTTGAGCTTAAACCCGCCAGATTGGAACTCTGTGATGGACACTGGCGCTACGGGCCATTATCTGCAACCGTCAGGTACATCTCAATCTCATTTAAATAAGAGTAAAAATCAATATATCATTGTCGGTGACGGAAATACCATCCCGGTCACAGGCCAAGGCAATCTTACCTTACCACCACCCTACCCACCTTTTAAACTAAATAATGTTCTTTATTCACCAAAACTTCTCAAAAACCTAATCTCCGTTCGTCGGCTATGCACTGACAACTCTCTTTCTATAGAATTTGACCCATTTGGTTTTCTTGTGAAGGATCTCAAGACCCGGATCCCTATCCTCCGGTGCAACAGCAGCGGGGACTTGTACCCACTTTTGCAGCCTCCTGCTTCGCAACGGACCACACCAAGCACCTTTGTTGCCCTCACCCAACGCCTATGGCACCAACGCCTAGGCCATCCAGGATCTAGTCTTTTAAGTTCTTTGAAAAATTCTAGTTTGATTTCTTTTGATAAACTAGCTAATAAAACAATTTGTCATTCATGTGTTTTGGGGAAAAGTGTTCGTTTACCTTTTACATCTTCTACATCTCATACTGTTGCACCATTTGATATTGTACACAGTGATCTCTGGACATCGCCAGTGTTAAGCACTAGCGGTCACAGATATTATATACTATTTTTGGATGATTATACTAATTTTTTATGGACCTACCCGATCTCAAATAAGTCCCAAGTATACTCTATTTTCTCAACCTTTGCCACCCAAATTACCACCCAATTTGAACGCCCAATTAAAACATTTCAGTGTGACAATGGTACCAAATATATTAACCACAATTTTAAACAATATTGTGCACAAAATGGAATGTTGTTTCGTCTCTCTTGTCCTCACACATCTTCCCAAAACGGTAAGGCGGAACGAAAAATCCGCTCTATCAACAACATCATCCGCACCTTACTTACTCACGCTCACCTCCCACCCTCCTTTTGGCATCATGCTCTTGACATGGCCACATACTTACATAATATCATCCCCGCTAAAACTCGCAACAACCTTACTCCCACTGAAATTTTATACCGTTCCATTCCCTCATACGAACATCTTCGGGTCTTCGGCTCTCTTTGCTACCCCCCTTATCCCATCCACCACCACTCACAAGCTTGAACCCCGGTCGCACCCCTGTGTATTTCTCGGATACCCCATACAACACCGGGGGTATAAATGTTACAATCTCCACACCAATCCAATAACTATATCTCGTCATGTTATATTTGACGAAACCATCTTTCCCTTTCGATACGTTTTCTCCACACCCCCCAAATATGATTTCCTCTCCGCTCCCTTCACCCAAATGTTTGGTCTCACATATCCACCACCCCCCTCCCAACCGAATACCCACCAAACAACATCGCCGCCCACATCCCCCTTCGAACCGCCAACCTCCCCAACTTCCACTGCCGGCCCACTTTCTCCAGGCCCAACTTCTTCACACCCCTCTCCTTTGACCCAACAAACCCCACCTTCACCTCCTCCCACACCTAGGATGCCTACCCAAATACCACTGTCCACTCCACCAGCCCCACCATCTCCACACCACAGCCAAACCCATGCCCCTCCAACACGCTCCATGCGCACTCGTGCCATGGATGGCATTCATAAACCCAAGCAACATTTTGACCTTCACACCACTACCATTGTACCCATTCCCAAAAACCCAACCTTTGCCTTGTCCTCACCAGAATGGTATAACGCCATGACAACTGAATATAAGGCTCTTATTCAAAATGAGACTTGGGAACTTGTTCCTAGACACCCGTAGATGAATGTAATCCGTAGTATGTGGTTATTTAAACACAAATTTAATTCTGATGGTTCTATGGAACGATACAAGGCTTGGTTAGTTTGTGATGGCAGGTTACAACAAGTAGGGATCGATTGTGGTGAAACTTTTAGCCCCGTGGTAAAGCCTGCTACAATTCGCACAGTACTCACTGTTGCTCTCACCAAGGCATGGCCAGTTCATCAACTTGATGTCACCAATGCCTTCCTACACGACACCCTCAATGAAACGGTTTACATGTATCAACCCATGGGATTTCACAACAAGCAATTTCCGAATCATGTTTGTGGCCTCAAGAAGTCCTTATACGGTTTAAAACAGGCACCTAGAGCATAGTACCAATGGTTTACAGACTATGTCCTACGCATGGGTTTTATTCAGAGCAAAAATGACAATTCTCTCTTCATTTTACACCATCAGCAACACACTGCCTACCTTCTTCTTTTTGTTGACGATATACTACTTGTTACGTCTTCGGTTCAACTTCGTCAACAACTTATGGCTAGTCTCTCTAGTGAATTCGCTGTGAAAGATCTCGGTCCTTTGAGCTACTTCTTGGGAATTACTGTTACCCGGCACAAAGATTCAATGTTTCTCTCTCAACAGGCATATGCTCATGATATTATCCACCGTGCAGGTATGCGCTCATGTAAACCAGTGGATACACCTGTTGACACCCAACCCAAATTATCGGCCACATCAGGTGACCCGTTTGACGATCCATCACTGTACCGTAGCTTGGCAGGTGCTCTTCAGTACCTCACTTTCACCAGACCTGATCTGAGCTACGCAGTCCAGCAGATTTGTATGCACATGCATGCGCCAATGAACTCCCACTGGCAGGCTCTCAAACGAATCATTCGATACTTACAGGGCACGACATCATATGGCCTCACACTTGAACCATCTTCTTCCGTGACTATGACTGCTTACACAGACGCTGATTGGGCTGGCTGCCCTGACACACGCCGCTCAACCTCCGGATACTGCGTTTATTTTGGACCCACTCTTCTCTCTTGGTCCTCTAAACGTCAACCTACGGTCTCTCGGTCAAGTGCTGAAGCTGGGGGGTTGCTAATGTCGTTTCAGAAATATGTTGGCTTCGCAACCTGCTTCTCGAGCTCCGTCACCCGCCTACGAAAGCCACCCTTATCTACTGTGACAATGTCAGTGCTGTTTATCTATTAGGCAATCCAGTTCAACATCAACGCACCAAGCACATCGAATTGGATATTCACTTTGTTCGTGAACAGGTTCAACGTGGTTTAGTTCGTGTGCATCATGTCTCATCTCGCCATTAGATAGCCGATATCTTCACCAAAGGCCTCCCTCGTAATCTATTTGAAGATTTCCGATCCAATCTCAGCATCCGTAAACCTCCTGCTTCGACTGCGGGGGTATCTTAGCCTATGATTTAGGACTAGTTATTATGTACATTCATTGTGTATAGTTGTTGCCTAGAATAGGATATTGTACTCTAGTATATATTGTAATGTTTATACAGAGAATAGACAAGCGATTACATTCAACCTCTTACAGTATCATCGTGCCACCAGCGGAACCACCCGATCATATCTATCTCCACTAGGCATAATGCCTATCAGTGGCGGAGCTTGTACAAAAATTTCGAGGGGGCGTAAAGTGATGGGACCCAAATTTTTTTTTCCTATTGTTATGTTTCGGGTCGGGTATTCGATTCAGGTCGGGTCAAATAATAATAGTTCCAAATAAAACTAAAAAAATTCATTCATTCAATGGACCTGTTTTTGCACATAGAAAAACTAAATATTGTATAACAAACAAAAGACACACACACACACACACACACACACATATATATATATATATAATGATTCGAGATAAATGGAACTTAGACGAAGAATTACAACTCAGCCCGACGACCTTTAAGATTTTTGAATTCATCAATTATGTCTCCAATCAAACTTATCAGTAATTTTTTTTTGTATGTAAATCATCAAGCTATTTGTGAGATATTAGGTTTATTGTGTGGTGGGTAATCTATGGTTAAACAAATAAAACAAGAGTTAAAATATATTTACCAAACTAACCACCATTTAGGAAAAATAATCGATGGGGCGATCCTATATAATTTTAAAAATTTCGGACAAAAAATCGTACCATGTACACTTCTAACCGAAAAATTGGGGTGGGCGGGTGCACCCCCGGGCCCCCATTATCCTTCGCCACTGATGCATATACACCAATTCAGGAGGAAACCCAATAAATATGGGAAAACCCCCTTGTGGGAATCGAACCCAGGACCTATTGGTCCCAAAGCCTTATCCTACCTCTAAGATGCCACTAGGCTATAAAGCCATGGACAACATCCCCGCCCCATACTCCATAGTCTTAGTATACATAGAGAAGCAAAAAAGTGATATTAGTCAAAATTTAATGATGATGACAGTTTGTTAAAAGCAATTAACTACAATTGTTAACATGTTAATCAGGATTCCAGTATCCGCATGGACGACAACCTTTTTTTAAACTTCCAACCACTAAAAGCATTAACACGACAAGATGACTATATAACCATGTACGACATCTAAAAACGTTACCTTTTAGAATATACTCAGAATATTTATTTAAATAAACAACGATTTGTTAAATACAAATATTGACGGTGTATTTTCATCCACTTTATGATTTGAAAATTATTAAGGAGATGCTTAACATTAGAAGGAAACTAGTTTTTGCCCCGCCCGCGTTGCGGGGCAAGAAGCCGAATATTTCTCTCTTATAATATGTATGTCTGTACAGAGGGCAAAATCGTAATTATATTTTGAACTGGAGGTGAAATCATGATTTTAAAGTGAGAGCAAAATCATAATTTTGAGCTAGGGGAAAACATAATTTTATTTTTAACTGTGGGAAAAAACGTAATTTGGAGCCTAGGGCAGAATCGTAATTTTGAACTAAAGGAAAAAACAACATTTTATTTTTAATTGGGGCAAAAACGTAATTTTAAGCGGAGTGCGAAACCGTAATTTTAAACTGGGAACAAAATTAAAAAGGAGTTTTTGAACCGAGGGCAAAAGCGTATTTTGAGCTAAGGCAAAAGTATAATTTTATTTTGAGCTGGGAGCAAAAACGTAATTTTAAACGAAGGACGAAAGCGTAATTTTAAATTGGGAAAAAAATTTAAAAAAAATGAGTTGGTCCAATAGGGAAGTGACAAGGAGCTAATAATTTTGAGCTAGGGGGAGAACATAATTTTATTTTGAACTGGAGGCAAAAACGTAATTTTGAGCTGAGGGCAGAATCGTAATTTTGAGGCAGAGGGAAAAACAAAATTTTATTTTGAACTGGGGGCAAAAGCGTAATTTTTAACGGAGGGCGAAACCGTAATTTTAAACTGGGAACAAAATAAAAATTGAGTTTTTGAATCGAGGGTAAAAGCGTAATTTTGAGCTAAGGGCAAAATTAAAATTTTATTTTGAGATGGGGGCGAAAACGTAATTTTACCTAGGGGCAAAATTATAATTTTATTTTTTTGGTGGGGCAAAACCGTAAATTTAAACGAAGGACGAAAGCGTAATTTTAAATTGAGAATAAAACTAAATTAAAAAGGGTTGGTCCAATAGGAAAGTGCCAGGCAAGCTGCCTGGCACTATTCCTTTTATCACTTCTAAATGTATATGTGGCGTAATTTTAAATTGAGAATAAAACTAAATTAAAAAGGGTTGGTCCAATAGGAAAGTGCCAGGCAAGCTGCCTGGCACTATTCCTTTTATCACTTCTAAATGTATATGTGGATAATTGGGAATAGAAGTTGAAGGGAGAGACGATTGATGATAAAAGACCATATACAAGAGATGATTATTGTACGAAGTGTAGGAGACAAACTTAACATTTATCTCCTTATATCAATGGCTCAAAACTAGACGGTGACATTTTTCGTAATTATGATGTTTAAACAATTGAAGAAACAAACAGAGGGTATGGGTATTCTGGTCCTACCTTACTTAAACTCCTTTCCCCCTTAATTTTCAAACGGCTATAACTTTTTCATATGTTAATATTTAAAAAAAAATACACCGTATTAACGAGCATTTAAGTCTCTTAATTCGAGCAACATATTGCTATTGTTTTCTTAAAAAAAACAAGGTTTTGAATACCCATTAAGTGATTACGTGATTTTGAATACCGATTACTAGGGGTGAGCAGAAAACCGAAATAACCGAACCGAAACAAAAACCGACGGTTTGGTTTTCGGGTTTTTTAATAACCGAAAATTTCGGTTCGGTTTTCGGATAACCATTTTCAATAATCGAAAAAACCGAACCGAACCGATAAGTTACAATACATATATTTTTATGTTTAAGTGTTTAACCCAATGCTAGTAGATATTATTAATTTTATTCTTGAATGTTAAGTCTTTATAATAAAAGCATTATATGTATATTTATAATTGAAATGATTTATTTATTATCTATAATAAATAACAAATATTAAAATAAAAATTAAATGATCTTCAAATTGTTATAAAAAAATGTCTTAATAAAAATTTTGGAGAAACATAAAAATAGATTAGAAGGTTAGATTTACGTAAGCAATATTAATTAAAGATGTAACTATTATTCCATATATAAATTAGTAACCTTTTGATGCATTAGCACTTGTAACTTGTGCTTGGGGAATTTTCCAAAAAAAAACTTAATTTTCCACTTTCAACCTAAAAGTTTTATCTTTTACATTTTAACCCCTTTTTTTTTTACTTTTAACTCTAAGTTTTCCATCTTTTATAATTTAACACAACACTTTGTTATTTACAACTTTGGTCCCCCATACTTTTTATCTTTTGCAAGTTTTTCGTTTTACGTTTCGTTCTAAATTTTGCGAGTTAACATGTCGTAGCGTGCATGTGAGGTTCAACGTTTTTGCTCTATTTTTTTCATATTTGACAGACCCGTCGCAACGCGTCCATTTTTCCCCTTTTGTAAAGTTCATCGCAACGGGCGGGTCGTAGATAAACTAAGTTATTATTTTCTACATTTTACGTTTCTACTTAATTTCTTCGCATTAAGACACTATAACGGGTGTGCATGGTTCAACGATTTTAGTCTACTTTTCGTTCTGTGTAATTTTTACCATTTTATCTATTTTATTTTTACGATCTTGAGAGTTGATGTCGTTGTGGCATTGGTACTACTTGGCACGGTTTTACGAACGTTTTTAACCTATTAATTTTTTTACTAATATTTTCTTTCGGTTTACCCCTATTCTTCCTTTACTTAAAAACTAATTTTTGTGTGCATATTTTATGTACCGGTATTTATTCTATATTCCGACGTAAACTTTTTTATAGACGAGTCAGGTCAAATATAATACGTTTTCGTTTAAAGAAACCATTTTTACGTGCATATTTATACGCACGTTTTGGTATAAATTCAAGTTGTTCTACGTTTTGAGGTAAACTTTTTTGGGAAATGATTTAGTTCAAATATAATATGTTTTCGTGTTTATTTTATGTATGTTTCGTAAAGTTTGTTTCGAACCGAGTGGAGTCAAATTATGGTTCGAAAGCTCTAATTAATCCCTTTCGATTACATGTGCATATTTTCCTTCATACATGTTACGTTTTTTGTGTATGAGTTGGGTCACATATAATACGTTATGATTGTTCGATATGAATTCCATTTACTTTACGTTTGATCCAATCACAATGCTTATACAGGTTACACTAAGTTCAACTGGATACGTCGAAATATGTGTTTTCATATGGTTAATGCATCATATAACGTTTGGCTAATCCATTCAATATTTACGATGTACCCGCGCCGCAACGCGGGCGGGTCTTAACCCTAGTTATATCTTAAATGTAAACATATAAAAACAATTCTTATATTTTAAATTATATTTTTTTTTGAATCATACATAATTTTATTCCAAAAAACCGAAATAACCGAAAAACCGAACCGAACCGACATAAAAACCAAAAAACGGAAACCGAAAAAACCGAAACCTAACGGTTTTAAAAAACCAAAAACCGACATTTCGGTTTCGGTTTTGCCCAAAAACCGAACCGAACCGTGCACACCCCTACCGGCCATTACGTGATAACGTGATTTCATTATAGTATGTGAATTCACACTACGTGATTACGTAACAATAGTTGATTTTGTATTATTATGTGACTACGTGATTTTGAATACCCATTTCGTGATTACGTGATTTCATTATAGTATATATTTGTTGTGAAAACACACTGAGTGATTACGTTATAAGCATAATTGTAATAACATTAATTATAATAAATTATATTGAATGTGTAATCAAGTAATAGATTTATATTGAATGTGTAATCACGTAATAGTTTATGTTGAATGTGTAATCACGTAATGGGTATTTAAAATCACATAGTCGTGTGTTGGGCATTCAAAATCACATTATGGACTAATGGGTATTCAAAATCATGTAATTTTTTAAGAAAACTATAGCAATAGGCTGCTCGAATTAAAGAGAATGAAATGCTCGTTAATACGATGTAATTTTTAAAAAAAATATTAAGGTATGAAAAAATTATAGCCTTTTGAAAATCAAGGGGATGCTGTTCACTTGGAAATGACAATAACACCCTTCCTACCAATGACCATTGTCCTACTCTAATTTATCACGTACACTTCGTATGAAATTGTAGTCTTGTACAAGATCCTACCTCTATAAAAGATTTGCAATTATAAAAAAAATCATATAATCTTTTTAAGGTAACATTATGTTCACTTCAGTAATATATCCCCAATCATGTTTACATGTTTTGTTGTTATAAAAAAAGCTAATGATTTAAGTAATATAACGCTATCACTGTTCTTATATCTCTACATCTTATTAGTACATCCTTTTTCACTATATCTCTCTCTATTTATCTGTGTATGCATAAAGAGGTATAGAAGATGGATGTGTGAATATTAACTACCTAATAAAAATGTCTTGTAAATAATGAAACAAATACAAAATTTTAATCTAACAAGTGAAATTTCAATATTAAATTCTATACCGTCATGAGATGTTGGTCTAGTGGTCAAAAGCCTTCCCTCTCTAGTGGAGACGTAGGTTCAATTCCTGCTTTGGCTATTTTCAAGGGACATCTGGGTGAAAGGACAAATTAGGGCTTTAATCCCGAGTTCGAACCTAACGGAGGGCGAGGGTTTACGGATTCCATCCGGATCCGGTTACCGCGCATCAGGGGCACGGTCTCATGGCGGTCGAGGAGTCGACCTTGGACATAGCCCCAAGCAGGATGAGTTTACAAGTTAAATTATTTACCGTTCAAAAAAAAAAAATCCTTATACCCAAACCCTACACAATATATTCTATACTATCTTAAAAGACAAAGTCGGTGGAAATCCCACCGGCTTTGCCTCCAGGGGCGGACCTAAGGCCAGCCCAAGGTGGGCGGGCGCATCCCAGGGGAAAAAAAATTTAGTGCTAAGTTCCGTCGAAAATCCCGTCCGCACCCCTTGGAATTTTTCGACCGCACCCTTGAAAATTTTCGTCTGCACCCCTTAGGTAAAAGTGTTATCAATTTATATTTTAATTTTTTTAGTAAACTCTTATTTAAAAAAATACTACCTAAATTATATATAACTTTTAAGGGTGTGGTTCTAGAGTGAACACTAGTGTATTTGCGAACTGAGTGAACAAATCCTGGCCATTGATCTACACACGTGTATGGCCAGGATCTCATCATCAAATCGTAAAATACACTAGTGTATTTCAACATCAAATCCTGGCCATTGATCTATACACGTGTATGGCCAGGATTAGTTCACTCAGTTCGCAAGTTACACTAGTGTTCACTCTTGAACCTAATCCTAACTTTTAATACATAACTAACTAAACCCATATACCCATACATTTACCCACTTATAATTCCTAACTACCTAGCCCACTAAGTCTTAGCCCATTAATCAAACCTAACAATATTGGAAACTATAATAAAATAATTAAACCAAAACCTTTAGAAATTCTCTCCCGCTCTCTCTCTTGCGTCCCTGCACTGCCAACGAAAAACATCACCCAACGACAACAGTCTAGCAGCCGGCGACCACCGTAATCAGCCACCATACCACCGTCGTTTGACACCAAATCTAACCAGAATCCGAACACGGGTAAGTTTCTTTGTTATTTTGATGATTTTAGTTGATATTATAGGATAAAAAAGGGTAATAAAGTTGTTAAATAGGTTTGAAATTTTGTATGTTTTGACGTTGTTTATGGTTGTTTAGATGATTTTTAGGGTGATTATGTTGTTTATATATTTTTAGGGTGATTATGTTGTTTATATATTTTTAGGGTGATTACAACTTACGTTATGATTTCTAGGGCTTGAATAGTTGAAAATTAAAATTAAAATTAAAATTTAAACATTATGTTATGGAGCGATTAACTTATGTTATATAGAGAAAGAATTGCTTAAGAAATTAGCTTTAGATGATGTTTTGGATAGATTTCAAAAAATGAAAACCCGTAGGGCGTCGACGTTTTAATTATGTTTGTAACAAGGTTTGACATGTTTTTGATGATTATATAAATTTAGTTTGATGTTCATTTGTTTTACATGACCCGACCCGATACGAACCTATTTTTTTTACTTATAAACCTAGGGGCCTAAAATTTTTAAAAATGTTCCGCACCCCCATGGAAAAATTTATGGGCCCGCCACTGTTTGCCTCCCTCCATACTTTCACAATGTTGCAGTTTTAGCCCATTGGCTTTGGTACCTTCAAAATTTCATAAAATGGCTAATTTAGTCCCTAAACTACTACTCCATTTTACAAATAGTTTGCTTTTGACACCCCAACTTTGTGGTAGTTTCCTTTTCAGCCCCAACTTTGTTATAGTTTCCTTGTTACCACAAAACTTTATCTTTACCTTTTCTTAGCCCTTAAGTTTAGGAAATGCAATTTTTAACCACTTAACTTTTTATGAACTTTGTAAATGCCATTTTGACCCCCTCGAGAGTTTTTGGCTTGGCGATATAAATTCGAGTTAGTCGGGTAGCGTATAATACGTTATGATTGTACGATATAAATTCGATTTACGTTACGTTTTGATCCAATCGCAATGCAACTGTAGGATACATTGAGTTCAATCGGATACGTCAAAACGTGTGTTTTCATATGGTTAACACATCACATAACGCTTGGACTAATCCGCTTGATATTTGCGAAGTACCCGCGTCGCAACACGCGCGGGTCTTATTACTAGTTCAATTCTTAAATCTAAACTCAGAGAACATTATATAAACGTGTAAAATATGAAAGTTTGTAGCATTCTTTTCTAGTTTTTACGTTTTATGACAACTAGTTATTTTCCGCCTGCGCGTTGCGGCGGGACCCAATGACTACAAAAGGCGTGTCAGCAACGGCAAACAGATACCGAATATCAAAACATAAATAAAATGACATGGTAAGGATAGTCACTCCGTCATAAAAAAAAACGATTTTAAATAACCTAATATATAATAATAGGACTCACACGCCCTACACCTTGGAAACTCGGTTGTTTTCAGCTCAGTTATTACGGTGCTAACACGTTAAAATATGGATGAGCTCGGTACCGGTAAAGGCAGTGAAAGTACCGATCCAGAAAATCATCGAAATTAGGTACCGGCATCGAAAATGCTCGGTACAATACGGTATGGTATTTGAAGGTAAAAATCAATAAATACAGGTATGGTGCTAGACCGGTGTCGAACCGAAAGTAACGATTCTGAAAACGCCAAAAGGTGGGTACCAAATTGGTACCGAAAATGATTTGGTATAGTAAATTTGGTACCGATATGATACCGGTTCGTTTACAGGATTTGATACGATTTGCTCATCAATATTCTAAATATCCAAGTTAATTTTACATGCTACAATTCATTCATTACAGAAAAAGACAAAAAAGAAAGCAAAATAAGTTGTTGTGTATATAAAACCTCATTCAAACGAAATACAGTTTACTTACTGTGTGTATGAAAAGTAATCTAAACGGTGCAATTACTTGCATTGCTGCGTTGCTACAGGATTTGATGAGCTCGTTACCAACCGGTACCGAAATCCCCAAAAGTGGGTACCGGTACCGAATATACCTAGTATGGCACGGTTCGGTACAGGTCGGTATTGGTACGACACCGGTATTTGAGGGTAAAAACAGGTGAATACCTGTGCGGAACCGGTACAAAAAATACACCGATTTGGTAAATTTGAGACCGGTACCTATACCCAATACCATTTGCTACTTGCATTGCTGCGTTGCTACAGGATTTGATGAGCTCGTTACCAACCGGTACCAAAAATACTGGTACCGAAATCCCCAAAAGTGGGTACCGGTACCGAATATACCTAGTATGGCAGGGTTCGGTACAGGTCGGTATTGGTACGACACCGGTATTTGAGGGTAAAAACCGGTGAATACCTGTGCGGAACCGGTACCAAAAATACACCGGTTTGGTAAATTTGAGACCGGTACCTGTACCCAATACCATTTGCTCATCTCTTAATCATATATGAATTTTAAATAATTCTAATCTAATTCTAATATTAATTTAATAATCTAATTGTAATATTAATTTAATAATAAATTCACTGTTCATTCTGTTTCTTTTTTATCATATATGAATTTGACTTGGTATAAAGGGGTGTGGTGGTGTGGTTGAAGACCATAGATGACGCCTAAATAAAAGTATAAGATGTATCATGGTTGCACTTTGAGTTGAGCACATAAATAAAAAATATAAAGGGTCTTTGGCTCTTTGCGATAACGGTATCAAAGTGTGTAAAACGATGTCTTTAAGGACGAGAGTTCGAATGATGTTATAATTTATAATGTCATGCATAATGGGGCATTATAGGAGCGTGAAGGGGTTTGATAACGCCCCCAACATCGTTCCGCTAGGTATATAATGACATGAAGGAGGACATTTCTAGTATAATGTCAAATGAAAAGAAAACAAAATGGGAAGTAACGATTGTAAGAGTATTAAGGGACGTTAACCGTGACACATTATTTAAAGACGTATTATGATGCTGATATAGCAAAAATTACCTTTTAAAAGACGCTAATCATTACGGATAGTGTAAATAATAATATAGAATTGTGACTTTATTAAATTTGTATTTAAAAGAAACGAAAGAAACCTTGGACAGTATTTAGTCTCTGAGAGTAATAAGTGGTGAACATAAAGGCAAACAAAAAAGGAAATGAGTGCGTGTATCGACAGTTAGACATTATTATTTACTAGTGGGTCCTCTGACTTTTCTTTTCTCCTTTTCCAGTCCTTATATTTTATTATTCATACATCCTTCTTGTTCCCACTCCAACCAGGCAACCAGTTATCACCTTTCCAACCATTTCAATTTTTAAATCTTTTATTATATTCCTATTCCATTTTTTTCAAACGAGCCCTTCTAAAAACAAAATTTATTAAATTTATGCACATTTATTAAACTTATATATGCTTTTATCCAATATTTATTAAATTTATGGATTCATTTATTAAACTTATGCGTTTATCCAATTTTTATGGTTACATTTTGTAACATTTATTTATTTTTGTCGTTATTAGTTCTACTACCACTACTACTATTATTATTTTTTTAATGGTAAACCTTACATACTTCTAAATTACATCAAAATAAATACTAATCTACTCCTTACTTGGGATTGAAACCAAGTAGGCTACTCCCACATTGGTTATTATTATTATTATTATTATTATTATTATTATTATTATTATTATTATTATTATTATTATTATTATTAAAAGTTCTAAAATGCAAAAAATAAATTTAACTATAAAATTATTGTAACGCATCACTGCCTATTAAAATTTTTATATATAGATAGCGCAATAACATCACAAGATATATGCTTAATTATAGAATGAATATCATATAGCTATAAATATACATAAAGTTTTATGGAGTGTTTAAAATATATAGTGTAAAAAAATAACAAGATATATCCTTAAGAGAATTTTTAGCTTCGTATATAGTTTTTTTTTGTAAATAGTTTCCTTCCATATGAACAAAAAATGGATTTTTTTTAATCTAATCTCAAATATATAAAATACATTTTATAATATTGGTTTAAAAAATAATGTCAACAAATCCGTTGTTTTTTAAGGGGCTGTTTGTTTACCTCTTAATGAGTCTCTTAATGGTTCAGACCTCTTACCGATTCAGCACTTAATGGTTCAGACTGTTTGTTTCGCGAGCAGATGTCTGAATGGTTCAGACATTTGCCTCTGAATGGTTAAGTTACGTACTGAGTCTGAATGGTTAAGACCTATAATCTGATTTGGTCAGACATTTGCCACTGAACGGTTAAACATTATACTGGCTCTTAATGTTCAGACCTCTTACTAGTTCCGCACTTAATGGTTCAGATCTCTTTTACTGATTCAGCATTTAACCATTCAGAAGTTGCCAAACAACCGCAAATTCACTTTGACAAAATCTTGATATTTTGTTATTTTTCTAACATAATAACAATTTTAATATGATTTATTTAAAGAGTATATGTGTTAAGATATTTTAATTTTAAAAATACAATCTTCAATTTATTTTTATGTATGCCAGAATCTTAATGAAACAGAGCCCTAAGATAGTTTATATATTCATATGCATCTTTTTCATTATGTTTTTATGAGTATTAAAATAATTCCACCC
Source organism: Helianthus annuus (assembly GCF_002127325.2). Taxonomy (NCBI): domain Eukaryota; kingdom Viridiplantae; phylum Streptophyta; class Magnoliopsida; order Asterales; family Asteraceae; genus Helianthus; species Helianthus annuus. Next base: position 13,458,856 of record NC_035449.2, read on the forward strand.
TAATATATGTTAAATATAATATGTGACGTATAACATAATTTTTAACTCCTTTTTTTTTTTTTTTTTCTATCACTATATATGTGATTACCTTCCATATGGTGTTTGTGGGTCCTTGTGTGTATGTATATAAATGTTTAAAAATGTTGATAAATTGAAATGAACTAGCATTTAGACCCTCGCGCGTTGCGCCGCGGGTACTGTAAATATTGTATGGATTAGTCCAAACGTTATGTGATGCATTAACCATATGAAAACACACCCTTCGACGTATCCAATTGAACTGAATGTAACATGTATAAGCATTGTGATTGGATCAAAACGTAAAGTAAATCAAATTCATAACGTATTATATGTGACCTAAATCATACATAGAAAACGTAACAGGTATGAAGGAAAAACTGACACGTGTAATCAAAAGGGATCAATTAGAGCTTTCGAAAAAAGGGAAAAAAATAAACCATAATTTGACTCCACTCGGTTCGAAAGTTTTTTTTACGAAACATACATAAATTAAGCACGCAATATTATTTTATTTGACCTGAATCAACATGCTTCAAATTGATAGTTTTGAAGCCAAACAAAACAAAACCCAAAGTTAATACCTAAAAAATATTACAAATTAAGCACATGATACAACTCAATACAACATAAACAAACTAATAAACATGTGATAAACACCACATATGCACTAATATAATTTATTTTACAATATTATACACACTAAAAAACTCACTAAGCAACATGTACAAACCCATTATGCACTATATTGCTTCAAATTGATAGTATATAATATTATTAAATATTTAAAAAATATTATACATTTTCTAGTGGTAGAAAACTAGAAATTAGTTAAATAAAAGTTAGAAAGACCAAATTTATAAAAGTTATTCTTGAGCAATATTGTTCAAACTTGCCCTCCTTTTTCTCTCTCCCTCCCTCCATATATGAATATTCACCTGCCTTTCTTCTTCATCCCCTGACTCCACTCACTCACTCTCTCTCTGTCTCTATCTCTCTCTCTAGACTGAAAATCAATCTATTTATCAATTGTGTTGTCAGGTGAAGTGCTTATATGATCAATATTGGTTACAATGTGGGCTGATCTCGGACTATTAACAGGAAAGATGAAGAATATCACACTAGCTAGCTCCGAATACGATTCGGTTGTTAATATGAACCTGTTTGTTGCTCTTCTATGTGGTTGTATTGTTATTGGTCATTATTTGGAGGAGAGCAGGTGGATGAATGAGTCCATCACTGCTCTTGTAATTGTAAGTATTTTTATAACATTAATATGCTAATAAATAGTGTTTCTTTTTTTTTTTTTTTTTTTTTTTTTTTTTTTTTTTTTTTGGGATTGAAAATTTGAAATGATTTTGATCAAAAGAGTAAAGAGAAAGTGAATTTTGATTATTATTTGAAAATGGCAGGGTCTATGCACAGGTTCTTTTATTTTATTAACTAGTGGAGGAACAAACTCACATTTGTTTGTGTTTAGTGAAGATCTTTTCTTCATTTATCTTCTTCCTCCAATCATCTTTAATGCTGGGTATGTTTTAGTCTTTGCAAATTTTATGAAATGATTATGATGTTTCCTTTTTGATTTACAGTTTATATATTCTGTTATTCGATAAGTTGGTCGCTTGTTGTGATGTCGACATGAGTACATAACAAGATTCTAAGATTGACAGAAGACTGTTTATTAACATGTCATGTCGACGACTTTGCATTGAAATTGAATATTAGCTAGAAACTTTTTAGTAACAAGAATCAATTTTTATGAGAAGTAGTTATGATTTTTATCACATGATGAAGATGTGATTCGACTTTAGTGTGGTATATTCCTTAGAAACACTTTGATTTGTCTGCTATGGTGGTGTCAAGTAGACTAAATGTTGTTCACTGGACCCATGACTACACTTGTGATAGGTCTAATCTTATGTTTTATTCGGTTTGCTTGGTGACTGATGATGTGAACTCATGATCAAAGAAGCTGAACCACAAAAATGTGACCTTTTCTTTTCTGAAACATGTACATGTTCAAAGTATACGCGCACTTGCTGCACATACATATAACATATGTATATCTTTTTGCTACTGTTTTTTTTTTTTTTTTTTTTTGTAGATTCTTATTATTTTTTGCATTGATGAATCAACAGGTTCCAGGTAAAAAAGAAACATTTTTTTCGCAATTTCATGACCATTGTGCTATTTGGTGCTGTAGGTACCGCGATATCCTTCACCATCATATCATTTGGTACACACTCAACTTCTTCACTTTAATATATATCCCTTTTATTTTTTTTATAATAACTGTATGTAGGTTTGTATAACTTTTAACTTTATTACAGGTGCTATACACATTTTCAAAAGAATGAATGTCGGTTCTCTTGACCTCGGAGATTTTCTTGGTATCGCTTACTTAACTCTTTTATGTCATCGCCTTTTGTGAATATTTATATATATGTTAATATTTTCATCCATTTTTCTTCTTCCAGCAATAGGAGCAATCTTTTCGGCAACAGATTCCGTTTGCACTTTGCAAGTGCTCAATCAAGACGAGACCCCTTTGTTATACAGTCTGGTGTTTGGGGAAGGTGTTGTGAATGATGCTACATCGGTTGTTATTTTCAACGCAGTCCAACATTTTGATTTATCTGGATTCACAACTAGTGATGCCTTTAATTTAGTTGGAAATTTCTTTTACTTATTCGTAACAAGCACGTTCCTAGGAGCTTGCGTAAGTCTACATTTTTACACATTTCTGTGTTTACCGAACATTCAAATACCATCTTGGAAAAAACTTGATCATGTGACGTCTTCTATTCTTGCAGGCTGGGCTGCTAAGTGCATATGTTATAAAAAGGCTTTACTTTGGAAGGTATATAGATTAAAAAAAACATTCATACTTCATGTGAAAAATACTCATGCATTATTTGGCTTGCTAAATTTATAGGCATTCAACGGATCGGGAAGTTGCTATCATGATTTTAATGGCTTACCTTTCATATATGTTGGCTGAAGTAAGATTTAACTTAACTTAACTTTGCAAGCTAGCGTTCGTCTGCATAGTTAGATAACCCGCAATTTATTATTTATTATTCTTTTTGCAGCTATTTTATTTGAGTGGCATTCTCACAGTGTTCTTCTGTGGGATCGTGATGTCGCATTACACCTGGCATAACGTCACAGAAAAATCAAGAGTCACTACCAAGTATGTCCGTTTCTCTAACTTGCCAATGTATCAATTTCTTAAATAGAAAGAATTTGCGAAACACTCAAAACAAGTGATTATTATAACATGACACTTTTAATACATTTTTTTTACTCAAAAACATATGATAACTTTCAAAACACCCCCTAAATGCTCTCTATATAGAATCAATAATCTCATATGTATTGACTCAATCAATTTTTCAGGCATGCTTTTGCGACATTATCATTTATTTCCGAGCTGTTTATCTTTCTATATGTCGGTATGGATGCTTTGGATATTGAAAAATGGAAATTTGTACAAGACAGGTGTTGTTTTATTTTTAAATTATCCATTTGTGTTTCTTAAACAACCATCATCACTGTCTTTATCTTTTTTATTGGTCAGCCCCGGAAAATCAATTGGCGTGAGCTCCATTTTATTAGCGTTGGTTATGGTTGGAAGAGGATGCTTTGTCTTCCCATTATCGTATTTATCCAACTTGACAAAGAAGAACCGAAACGAAAAAATCACCGGGGCACAACAAGTATGATCTTTCTTCACTTGTTCATCATGTTTCCACTTTTAGAAACCAATCGTCGGCAAATTTTAATGTTAATGTTTTTTTAAGGTTTTGATTTGGTGGGCTGGTCTTATGAGAGGTGCTGTTTCTATGGCCCTTGCCTATAACCAGGTTAGTTTTTGCATACTTTGATGGTTTTAATATTACATTTTAGTAACAAAATTACATTTTAATGATTTACGATATGATTTTATATTTGCTAAACAAATTTATTTTTCTTTATGTTGTAGTTCACAAGGTCAGGTCACACAAAACTACGCGGGAATGCAATCATGATAACAAGTACCATCACGGTTGTTCTGTTTAGTACAATGGTAATTATTTTTATTTTATTTTTAATTTTTGACATAAAATGTCAGGAACAATTCATATTAATTTATATAATTTTTTTATAACAATTTGTAGGTATTTGGATTGATGACAAAGCCTCTAGTGAGACTGTTATTACCTGCATCCAAAAACATGTCCAGAATGGATTCCTATGAGCCAACAAGTCCTAAATCCTTCATTGTTCCTCTTTTAGGAAATGAGCGGGACCCAGAAGCGGAATCAGGTCAAAACGGGTCAATGCTCCGCCCATCAACTCTACGTGTGCTTCTTTCAACACCTTCTCACACGGTTCATTATTACTGGAGGATGTTTGATGACGCTTTCATGCGTCCGGTTTTTGGTGGGCGTGGTTTTGTGCCATATATTCCAGGAACACCTACAGAACAAAGTGTTCATAATTTGATCCCCAAAGAAGATAACATTTAAAAAAAGGAGACGGTTTTATACCATGCCACTGAAAATTGACGTTTTTATAGACAAGACGGGGGGCAATCCGATACCATAGTGAGTGTTGCTTTTGGATTTTTGATTAAGTTTTTGGTTTTGATGTAAATTATTTGGTTGAATATTTGGATTTGCGGTTTGTTTTTTTGACCGTGAGAACCTGTTACCGGTAAACTCACTGGATCCCACCAATACCCTGCTAACCAATAGGGTCAGGTAAAACGTAGTTTTTGTCGGACGAGGAGCCTTTAAGGGGGTTAAAGGCAGAAAACCAGTGGAAACTGGTTACACGACTATTTTTTTTCTTTTAGATAAATGTAACAAAAATGGGGGCTTTCGATATTGTATATTTTGATTGCATACATATATGAAGATTAGAGGTTGTGCTCTATTGTTGTGTCGCACTTTTGTCCCGCATTACCGTGTCATGTAAAAGATAAATCTTTTGTGTTTATCTAAATGAAAATAACTGAAATAATTGTAACTACGAAAATAACTGAAATAACAGTAACCGCTAGTTTGACATTATGTTTTTAAACATCTACAACTACTTCCAAGCCTTTATCTATATCGATCGTTAAGAGTTAAAGAGACGCTTGAATTTCCTCCAAGCTTTTTCCTTTGGTTTCGGGCACTAATTTCGCTACAAAAATAATGTTAAGAACACCAAATCCCGCAAACAACCAAAATGTACCTACAAGCAAACAAAGCATATCTCTTTAGATTAAGAAAGGAAAACGAGGCTCGTTACTAAACTAGTGACATGCTATAGAAAATGTACCTGCAGGACTCCAGTTAATGAGGAAGTTAAAACTGTAAGAAACAACCCACGCACCCAACCAATTAACTATGCACACCAAGCTCCCTGCGGCACCTTTTATGTGCAACGGGAATATCTGTAAACCAAAACCAAACCGTTAACAGTTAATTGGATTCTTGTAGTGTTAAAATTAAAAGAGTATGCTTGAGTTTAACCATGGTTAGTTACGTACCTCAGACATGATCAACCATGGTATTGCTCCCATCCCGACCGAAAAAAATGCTATGAACAATAGAACGCCCGAGACAGCAAGAAACGGGACCCATTCCAGTAAAATGCCTTGACCCTTGTTTCATAATGACACGAAACTATAGTAAGTCTTGATGTTTTAGAGTTATAAATGAATGGATTAGAACAAATACAAAAGAAAGTAAATAAAATAAATTAAAAAAAAAACCTTGAAGAAGAATGCAGTTCCGGTGATAAAACAACCTAGACATGTCCCGAATGAAGATACCAAAAGCAAAACTCTTCTTCCCGATTTGTCCAATAAGACCATACCGACAATTGTTATAGGAATCTGGATTTAGTGATAATATAATTAAAAAAACTGTTACATAAAAAAACAAATGAAAACAGTCTGCAAAATACTCAAACCTGAATTAAGGCGTAGGCAATGGTTCCACTTTTGCCCGATTTAAGTCCTGCATTGAACCGTTTCCACGTCATCAACTGAAATTCGAAGAATTAATATACAACAAAAGAGAATATGCAAGTACCAGCAAATATAAAGGTTTCGCTTGCATAGAATCCTATTCCATTGATTCCTCCGGATTGTTGGCATATCATTAGTCCAACAGAGATCTAACACATAAACATAAACAGGTTCTAAAACAATAATTGTATTCGCATTCAAACAAATTGCATTGTTGCTTACAATGACTGGCTTTATGTATTGGGGTTCGAACAAATCCAATAATCTCGCTTTAGGAAGACTTTGAAGAGTAAGTATAGTCTCCTATAAAACATGCAAATATTCAGATCGTATATCGATCAAATCTATAAGAATATAACATCAGAGTTAGCATTAATTAGTATTGTACTTGTATCTCCTTGGCTTCCACAGTAATATTTGCTTTTTCTCCACGTAGCTTGCGTAAAGAATTTTCGAATTCCACTTTACGCCCCACCTTAGCCTAAAAAAATTATTAATATCGTTATCATATAACATAATCAAGATCTTAAACTATAAAAGCTCCATATAAGTTTAAAAGTGTTCGAAATGTACCAGCCAACGAGGGGACTCCGGAATAAAGAACAGGCCCGCGATCAAAAGAATACAAGGAGCAAGTCCTGCAAATTAATCACCGTACATCGTTATTATATTTTCTTATGGGGGCTAAAGATGGTTAATTATTTATACCTGTACTACGTACCAGTAGTTATAGCTAAAGTTCTCCATGAAACAACGGTTCCCAACAAGAATGATATCGATGAACCGGTAACAATCATAAACTGAATGAATAAACAGAAAATGAATCTTTGCAAGGTACCCAACTCAAATTCTGAAAAAAAGAAGCACAAAGTAATGGAAATATATGCGTCGAAGTTAACCTGATTGAGGGTGGTGAGACCTCCACGTAGCTCTTTTGGTGATATTTCCGCGATATATACTGGAACCTATTTAACAGTGTCTAGTGATCTTAACATTTATGCAGATTGTGAAGTTAATAAAATTTCACATGTGAATACATTTTTGCCAATTTACCACAAAAGTGAAGATCCCTATGCCATATCCAGTGAAAAACCGGCCCGTATCAAGTAAAACTGACCCCTAATTGTAAATCGTATCAATATAAAATAACTAATAATCACTGTAATCCAAAGCTATATATATAAAAAATTATATAAAAAGCTAGAGTTTGTTTGCTTTGAATTTACAAAATAACCTTACCATGGCCATAAAAATTGCAAGCCATCCTGCGATACAGATAACCGCCGATAATGCCATGGACTGTTGGTAACCGAAAACAGATAAAATTGTTTAGAAATTCTCAATTTACGTGCGATAACATCATAGAATTTGATCAAACAACCTCAAAAGGCAAAATTTAAGAACAGGTTAAAAAGCATCTATTCAAAATTTAAAGTTTCATACCCCTTTTCGACCAATTGTGTCTGCAATTCTTCCGCTCGTAACAGCTCCAATCATTGCACCAATTGTTATTATCGAACCAAAAAGAGAAAACTACAGAAAAATATAAACAAAACGTATTAAAAATCCGTCAATCTTTAACAACGTGCATGCAACGATAAACAATGTATAATCAAGTAATCAACCTCGGCAACCGATAAATTCAAATCTTGGCAAATAGCAAGTTGAGTAGGAGCCGAAAATCCCACCTGCAGTAAACAACTTAAATTCAACCTAATGAAATCAACTTCATAACCGAAAAAACAACTTTTTTTTTAACTTACACATGCTCCAAATTCGGTTGAACCACAAACCGCAACAGCAGTGCTTAGAAGGGCCATCTTGATCGTACCATTCTGATCGGTTTCTTGGGAACTATTTACATTTCTTGATGTATTAACAATGAATGGTTCCTTCAAATCTTCGGGGGATTTATTATCCCCGTTTTCGATGTCTGTAATCGCCATAGCTTGAGGAAAACAATGCAGGAATGAAGGTGCAAGATGTTTGTATGATTAGGTGATATGATTGGTGATAAATATAGATAATATTTAAGGTTTGCATGAGAGAAGGAAGAAGATGAAAACTTGATGCACACCATCAACATTGCCTCCACCATACAATGTATTTGCTCAAAGTAAAATAATATTAATGGGAGGCAAATTTAGTAAGAAATTTATTAAAATTTGTTGGTGTCAAATGTCAATTCAACCGTTACAAAAACAAATTTTCAAATTCTCTTTCTTTTGACAAATTTCACTAAAATCATTATTTTGTGTTTTTTGCTCTATTATCTTTTGTGTATTTTACCCATTTCTCTAATCTAAAATGTGTTTAAAACAATAAAGTTTTTTAATAAACAAGTTATATAAATAACACTATCACTTTGCAAGTTTGCAGACCGTCTCAAGTTTTTTGGGCCCAAAGCGTATAATAAAACAGGGGCCCTTTCGTTAAAGAAAATTGTCTTTAATCATAAGACTCCTATATGATCTATGTGTGTATGCATAATTATAGAGCATAAATCTCATGGCCAACAATCCCAAAGCCTAAATTACCTACGTGCGTATAGTTTATTTATTTTTTAGAATTTGGAGGCCCGCCTTTGCTTTATTTCACTTCCCCTTTAGCCATTCTATCAGTTTGTTGCAATGAATCTACCACAAATTCAACAACAAAAATCGTGAAAAGCATCGCAAAGTGTAAGAAAAAATGGCGACCAAATCATTACGGTTGCGACACTTTTACGACTCGATCCTAAGATTTTAAATTTCTTTTTTGTGACTATGAATTTAATCTATGTAAGTACAGATGCTTTTTTTTTTGTCAAACAGGTCTACTTATTATAAATCAAGCAAAATTGATTTTGTTATTCCACTGTAAACTAATAATCTTCTGGTCAAAATTCTCCCAAAATACACATTGACAAGGCATATCAAGGTCCAAGCCCAAAACCATGAGGCCCAATCTCAAGTGCTGGGCCAATAAACATGAAAAAATGCCTGTACTTACAAAAGGGGCCCAATCCACTGAAATATAAACGAATAATGAAGATATTATTAGCTAAGACAACATCTAAATACTATAATAACCATATATCACCCATTCCAACTTACATCTATAAATATCTACCTACTACTACTAACATAGTTACAACAAAATTGACCATAACTACTTGTTGATCAAGACTTGGATTTCTTCTAAGCTTTTTCCTTTCGTTTCGGGCACTACTTTTACTACAAAGATAATCGTGAGAAGGGAAAATCCGGAAAACAACCAAAATGTACCTATTTCAAAACAAAACAGATCGAACGAGTTATGTTAGATTAAAAGAACAAAATGAGACTAATTACGAAACCCAAAGGATGGTGAAAATGTACCAGCCGGGCTCCAGTTTATGAGGAAATTAAAACTGTACGAAACCGCCCACGCTCCAAACCAGTTCACTAACACGGCCATACTCCCTGCAGCACCTTTTATGTGCAATGGGAATATCTGTGAACCCAAAGAAAAATGTTAACCTTGTTCATTGTGACTCATAATGTTGAACCTTAGAAAAGGGTACACTGTAGTGTTTTCAGAACCGGACCAAATTTGCTGGTCAGAACCGGGTGCCAGACACATAACTGGTCTAGTTGTGTGTATATTTGAACCACTCTCATTTGAATCATTTATTATTATTATTATTATTATTATTATTATTATTATTATTATTATTATTATTATTATTATTATTATTATTATTATTATTATTATTATTATTATTTTGCTTTTTCCTTCTAAAATATTATGTAATGATTTAGTTACTATTTTAAACTTGGTAATTTGTTCATTTAAGGCATAATACTTTATTAATATTGCAAATCCACACAAAAAATTATACTTATTTTAAGTGTGTTATAAATTTATATGTTTAGTTTTGAATTATATATGATATCATCTGGCTTTTGAAACTGGTCCGACCAGTGAACTAGTAAGACGGCCGGTTCAACGACCAGTCTCGTTGTGAAAACATTGGTATGGTGTGAGTTAACCCGTGGTTACCTCAGACATGATCAGCCAAGGTACAGCTCCCATCCCGATTGAAAACGATGCTATAAACATCAGAACACCCGAAACCGCAAGAAGTGGGACCCAGTCAAGGTAAACTGCTTGGCTCTTGAAGAAAAATGAAGTCCCAGCAAGAAAACAACCAAGAAATGTCCCAAATGAAGATACCTGATAACAGGAGAGGAAAAACAGTTAATATTGTTGAAAAATGAATTCCATTTTGACTTTTTGAAAGTCAAAGAGAGTTACCATAAGGAGGGGCCTTCTTCCAGATTTGTCCATTAAGACCACACCAAGCATGGTTACAGGAATCTATATTTTACAAAAACCATATTAAGTATAAAATTAAGTATAAAATTATATAAAAAATAGAAAAAATGGTTTAGATTATTAATTAGTCAAACCTGAATCAAGGCATAAGCAATTGTTCCAGCTTTGCCTGATGAAAGTCCTGTGCATAACAATTTTCAGTTTATTAACTAAAGAGCGCAAATTCGTTTTCTAAAAAGGTTTAAAAGTAGCGGTGTGCATAAATGTACCAGCGGTTTGAAAGGTTTCGCTCGCATAGAACCCTATTCCGTTGATTCCTCCAGATTGTTGGCATACCATTAAACCGACAGCAATCTAAAACATAAGGGAAAAAGTCGTAAATGAATCGCGATCGCGCTTCAAGTTTTCTAAACTTTATATCTCAAAAGACATGAAAATCATTTGTTGCTTACAATAACTGCTTTTATGTATTTGGCATCAAATAAATCCAATAGTCTAGCTTTAGGAAGACTTTGAAGAGTGAGTATAGTCTCCTACAAAAGAACATGCAAAGCGTTAGTTATTTTAGTTATAAAAAACAAACTGAAACATACACAAGATCAGATTATGCGTGTACATGTATCTCATCGGCTTCAGCAAAAACGTTTGCTTTTGAACCACGAAGCTTGCGTAAAGAATATTCGAATTCTGCTTCACGCCCAACCTTAGCCTATGTTAAAAATATCCATATGACATTGTTAGATCTTATACTATAAAATCTTCATAAATCTTTTAGTGTTTTCAGAACATACCAGCCATCTAGGTGATTCTGGGATAAACAGTAGGCCAATCAGCAGAAGAAAGCAAGGGATGAGTCCTGAAAATCGATCAATTAATATTTATTTTTTTTGGATTTATTGTAAAAAATTAGTTAAAGAACTTAAAATTCTAATATTTGTACATACCGGTTAAAGCTAATGTTCTCCATGAAACAACTGTTCCCAACAAGAATGATATGGATGAACCGGTAACAATCATGAGCTGCGCGAATTAACATAAAAATAAAATCTTGTTAGTTACCCAAAAACAATTTAAGCATTCTAGCCATGATTGATGATTCTAACCTGATTGAGAGTCGTGAGCGCCCCGCGAAGATTTTTTGGTGCTATTTCCGCAATATATATTGGAACCTATACATAATTGCGCGGTATAAAAACTTATGCAAACTATCAAACAAACAAAAAGTTAATCAAATTTGATACAAAGTTTCGTCTTTTTACCACATAAGAGAAGATCCCTATGCCATATCCAGTGAAGAACCGGCCCGCATCAAGTAATAGGGTTCCCTAAATGGATCATTATATCAATAAGAATCAAGTATATAACAAAATAACATGAACAAAGTACACAACATAAAATTTTTGTAATTTAATTACCATGCTGCTAAAGATTGCCATCCATCCTGCCATACAGATAACTGCTGATAATGTCATGGCCTGTTTTTCAACAACAAAACATCAGATAATAGAAGCACATGTTTATGACAATCATATATATACACATATTTATGGCTCATATAAACTCATGGTTTATGACTCATATGCACATGCTTATATATTAAAAGCTCATTTCTGTCTATATTTTTTAAAAAATATATGTGTAACATTTCAATAGAAGTATGAGCTTGGTAACATACTAATCATGGACATATCCAAGAATTGGGAATTATTGTTTGAAACTAAAGGAAAAATAATTTTAAAATCTTGAAAAGCAAAATAAATGAATTATTCATAAATTAGCGCTTTAAATAGAGAAATTACGAAAATAGACAGTGTTGATCAAGACTTTTTTCAAAATAGATACGTCTTTTTTTTTTTACTTTTCCAAACTAGACTTTGGCAAACCTTGACGGCTAACCTGCTAACTTTGCTGGCTAAACAAAAAGTACCGGCTAAACATGAATTTATGTGCCAAAAAGTAACGGCGGGGACTTAAGTATCGCTTTCTGGTTGGTCTAAACACTTTAAAAAAGTTGAAAAAAGTGTCTTTTTTTTTTTGAAAAAATATTCTATTTTGTTAATTTTCTCCTTTAAAAACAGATAAAAACAAAATCAAATAAATAAATGATACAAAGCCTTGAATTTCAGACCACCCAAACACATGGGTCAACACTCAAAACCTTAGCCTTAACATTAATAAAGTTAAAGTGTAGCTGTGTAGGGACATCTAATCATGCCAACTTACATATTGAAACAATTATACTGCTCTTGTTTCATTTTTATCTATTCCAACCAAAACTGCTCTTAAAACTTTTGGAAACATAAAAATTATTTTGATAAGATTTCAATATAGATATAACTAAGATAATAATTAAACTTTGAATATGTTTTTTGGGTTCATTTATAATAGAATACTTGAAAAACATCTACATATATAACATAATCCCCAAATATTAGAAAACAAAATAGCTACCATACAACGTTATTTTATGTTTTTTCATGGTTTTGTTGGGTAGTACAATTCAAGAAAAACAACAAACCAAAGCAAATCCAAAAAAAATTTAAACTATACAAAATTAACAAATCTCATACCCCTTTTCGACCGATCATGTCTGCAATTCTACCACTCGTGATCGCACCAATCATCGCACCAATTGTTACTATTGATCCAAAGAGAGAATACTGCAAAATCGAATTTACGTTCAAATTCAACAATCGGCTTGATAGCAAAAGACTAATATTGTTGGATTAGTAGATGGTTTAATAATGAGACCGGTACTTCTATACAGTTCGCTGGTCAACGAAGCAAACCCATATTATGTTTTTTATGCTTTGCTGACTAGCGAACGCCTAAAAGTACAAGATATTAAAAAAAACTCGTGGAAGTACTAGTCTTGTTACTAAACCACCTAAAAATCCAAAAAAAAAATCTATAAAAACACAAAAACGACAACGAATAACAAGTAATCAACCTCTGCAACAGACAAGTTCAAATCAATGCTGATACCGGATTGAACAGGAGCTGAATATCCCACCTACAAAAACAACTTCAAAATGAGTACAACAAAAAAAAAACCATCATTCTTCTTCTCAACCAAACAAACTGCTTTCACTTACACACGAGCCGAACTCAAGCGAGCCACAAACAGCAACAGCAGTGCTCAAAACAACCATCGATATCGAACCATTCTGACCAGTTTCTTCAACATTCTTCAAACCCGCATCAAACAGCGGCTCCACTAGATCCTCCAGCCCCTTGTTATCTCCTTTCTCGATGTCCCGGTGCTCAGTAATCGCCATAAGGTGGGGACTGAGATATTTATTGGAGATTGTTAAGAGAGTTGATGATTAGGGTGGTGAGATAATATGACAATTTATAGGAGTGCATGTGTGAAGAAAGAAGATGAAGTATGTGAGAGATATAAGCTGTATCTGACGTGGTTTGACGTGTTTGTGCAATAAAACTGTTGTTACCACTTGATATGTAAATTCAAACTAACCTTGTTTTTTTGTTGTCATCATTTTACCAATCTCTATCGAGAATTCGAGATTTCTACACCACACTGGCTGATTGGATATTTTTTTTCTTTTTCTTTTTTTAATCAAATTGGACATCTTCAACAATGATTTTTTTTTTTCTTATTTTTGACAAAATAGTGGAATGAGTTTTAAAAATTTTCGATCAACCAGCTTTTGACAAGTGTTTTTAACGTAACATGTTCTAATTTTGGCTCAACATATTTTCATGTGTGCATGTAAAAGCTTCTAGTTGGTTGAAATAATTTCTTTAACTTAAAAACAATAAAAGTCAAATGATATTTTTGTAAGAAAAATGATTAGAAGTTATTTGGTCAAAATTTAAAATAGTTATTTTGGTAATTGTCTTCTTTTTAATATTATATATTATGTATTAAAAAGTTTTGCTTGTTTGAAATGATATATTATGTAAAAGTAGTAATGCGATGGTGTGATAAAATGCAATATATCTTGTTTGAATATGATCAAAGGAAAAGGAATGCATTTAATTTTGTGACTAAGTAAATTGATAATAATTAATGTTTAACATTTAGTTTAATAGTGTTTAAAATAAATGCTAACTTTAAAGGCAATATACTTAACACTTTTTGTAAACCGTTTTTTCAAATATTGTGTAATGGTTACGTTGTCTTTTTTACTTACTATTGTTTTTCTTTTTATTTGACATTATGGTACAAATGTCTCTTCTCTTTCATGTCCCTATAACGTCCATAAGAACAATGTTAAAGTGTTATCATACCCTTCACGTCTTATAATGCCCATTACGAATAACCTTATATGAATAGCGATTAATCTAATAGTGGTTATTCTGATCATTAAAAACTAGTGGTATGCCATGTGTTGTTTGAATATGTATTTTTTTTCCTAATATAAATATGCTAAAAAGTAGTGCGACAGTATTACTCAAATAAAAGTAATAACTTAGACAAAATCATAAATTATTCATATTTAAGTTAATTTGTTATGGCTCCCCTTATTCCCACACCCCCTAAATCTTATTTTCATATCCCTAGTGTATACGGGCCGTATACAAATATACGGCCCGTATAGAATGTTTTTGAATAGGAAAATGCGCAGAGAATGTTTTTTTTGATTTTATTATATACGACCCGTATATAGTTATACGAGCCGTATACAAATGTATACGATTTATAAAAAGTATACGGCTCAATTGATTTATTTCTGAGGCTTTTGATGTTTACCAAATGTATACGGGCCGTATAAATGTATACGGGCCGTATAGATTGATGTTTTTCAATTATCACGTTTTTTCCCGTAAAAACACCATCAATCAAGGGTTTCTAAACTCTTCATCACCTTTAAACAACGTTGATCGGAACACGCCGCTTAAATCGGAGGACAAGTAGAGTAACGTTACCGATCAGTCCGTTGATCAAGTAACTAGCACCTTTAAACAACGTTGCTAGGAACACGCCGCTTAAATCGGAGGACAAGTAGAGTAACGTTACCGATCAGTCCGTTGATCAAGTAACTAGCAGAAGAACCCGACGCAAACAAGTTCTCCACAGTTTGTTATTCAGATCTCTATTCGGTCATCTTTCCAAACTACAACACACGATAACTTTAAACTTTATAGTGTGTGATTTGACCAGGAGGTGATTTGCTACTTTTAATAAGCTGTCATAGTTGTCAAATTCGATTTCAACAAATCTTTTCCTTTTCCTTCAATTTCTAGAACATTCTCCGTAACATGAAGACGTGTCGGGTTCTTCTACTAGTGGTATTTTAATGAAGTATTGAAGATTGAATGTGCAAACCCAACCGTTTTTTACTACGGAAACGGTGGCTATGCGAAATACAAACCCCAATTTAAGCGGGCCGTATACAAACCCAACCATTTTTTACTACGGAAACGGTGGCTATGCGAAATACAAACCCCAACAGTTTTTTACTACGGAAACGGTGGCTATGCGAAATACAAACCGCAACCGTTTTTTACTACGGAAACGGTGGCTATGCGAAATACAAACCGCAATCTTCTGTGACTATGGGAAACACAAGTTTTCTTTTTGAGCTTGATGGATGTCCGTTATCTCAGTTGAGGCGGGCATTGTTTAAATCTCAATATAAGTAGATGTTACGTGTAACTTCATTAAACCAAGAACAAAGCCTATTTCGAAACACATATGTTCGTATCAGCGTTGTTTATCACCCTGTGTGAGCATTGGAAACCCGACAAACAGTCTTGACAACTGTGACAGCTTATCTATCAAAAGAATGCATACACAAATAGTTCTAGTGGACGAAGCAAAGAGACCGTTGTGTATATGAATCACGTTTTTTTTTCTAATTAGCGTTGTTAACTACCTAGAAATTGATATGGTGAGTTGGTAATCAAAATCAAGATGTCAGACAACGTGCCTTTCGAGATCCAAGAGGAAATAATCAAATGGCTTCCAGTAAAATCACTAATTCGATTCCGATCAGTCTCCAAATCATGGAAAGCCGTTGTTGTTATTGTGCCTATCTCGGTTGTTCAGTACTTTCGTGATAATAAAACAAGCAGACATTGATTTTGCCAATATTGAAGGAAAGAATCTGGCCATAAGCGTTGTGGATTCTCAGCGTTATTCGAATGTAAGTGATGGTTGATGGTTCTTTGTTGAGGAAACCGGTGATGAACTTGTGCTGTAGAAATCGGTGATGAATTTGTATATATAAATCAGGTTCTCTGCCTTAGATCGGTCATTCCTTGTGATACATGAACGTTGTATTCTTGTCTTTCAGAAATTCCATTGTTTAAATCAGAATCAGGTTCTCAAAACAAGGATCGTTCTAATAGATTAAAGTGAATAAACTAATTTTTACTATTTTTTACCCATAGTATACGGGCCGTATAACAATATACGCCCCGTACACATCGCTTGTATACATGGTATACGACCGGTAAAAAATTTATTTTACCGAGAGTATACGGCCGTGTAAAACGTATACGGCCCGTATACATAGGGTAAAAATCTCTGTAATCTTTATATAGTGTGTGATTTAACCGGTTGTATTAAGTTATCTCCGTAACATGAAGAGAAATCAATTGTATTTTTTTAGTTGCTTCTCTTGTTAAGTTTCTGAACCAACCGAAATCCACAAATTCCAACAGTTTCTTCGTTTTTACACAACTGAAGGTTCAGTGCACGAAAAGTTTCTTACGAACGATATGTATCAGGAAGCTCAGTATCAACAACTTGTGAGTGGGAATATGGCTATGAATACGTGTCGGGTTCTGGTAGTTATTCGGAATGTTTCGAATCATCACAGAAGACGTGTCGGGTTCTGCTAGTTATTCGGAATGTCTCGAATCATAACAGAAGACGGATGCGGTTTGCATATTCAATCTTCGTTGCTTCATTAAAATTACACCCTGTGTGAGCATTGGAAACCCGACAAACAGTCTTGACAATTGTGACAGCTTATCGTTGTTAACTACCAAAAGAATGCATACACAAATAGTTCTAGTGGACGAAGCAAAGAGACCGTTGTGTATCTGAATCAGGTTCTCAAACAACTCTCCTATATCAACATACTCTTCTCCAGATGATAATGGGTGATAACCGGAAGAGAAATCAATTGTATTTTTTTAGTTGCTTCTCTTGTTAAGTTTCTGATCCAACCGAAATCCACAAATTCCAATAGTTTCTTCGTAGATTCCGTACGGTTTCCAAACTCTTTCACTCATAGTTAACATTCACTGTGGTGGATGCAAGCATAAAGTTAGAAAAATACTCAATAAGATTGGTGTTTTGGTAGGTTGAAAGAGGTGAATGGTCCTTGTTTTTCCATGTATGTGACAAAACAAGGATCGTTCTAATCATCACAGAAGACGTGTCGGGTTCTTCTGCTAGTAGTATGAGTCTGAGTCCATTGTGGTTCGTGAACGTATTGTTGAAATCGTCCATCAGATATTTCTGTTGATCCACAAATTCCATTGTTTAAATCAGAATCAGGTTCTCAAGACAAGGATCGTTCTAATAGATTAAAGAGAATAAACCAATTTTACCATTTTTTACCCATAGTATACGGGCCGTATAACAATATACGGCCCGTATACAATCATCGTATACATAGTATACGATCGGTAAAAAGATTTTTTACCAATCGTATACGGCCGTATAAACGGTATACGACCGTATACGCATGGTAAAAAATGGTAAAAACCTCTTTAATCTATTAGAACGATCCAATAAACGAAGAACAAAACCTATTTTCAAAACACATAAACATCTGTTTCCTGAATCTGAATCTGAATGTTAACTCTTTCCTTTTCATGAGGTAAAACCGGTTTCAACATCAAGGGTTGTATCGGAATCAGGCGTTGGAAGGATTGTAGTAGTAGGACATTGGTACCACTGTATTTTTTTAGTTGATTCTCTTGTTAAGTTTTTCTGACCCAACTGTTCAAGTCAAGGATCGTTCTAATAGATTAATGAGAATAAACCCTCGTTTCTTCATCTTCATCTTCATCTTCAAGAACAATGATGAACAGATGATGTTGGGAATTAAACGCATGTACGTGACAAAACAAGGATCGTTCTAATAGATTAAAGAGAATAAAGCAAGGATGTTGTGAATTCGCATAAACATATATTCGTTTCATAACCTCCTGCTATAAATCAACCACAACTGACAAAGAGCCTGTATTAGAAACCATCCTATGTCTTTTACCAACCGAAGAGGCAGCAAGGACAGATAATACTTCATTTGTCGAGAAACCATACTGTCAAGAAACTAACATCTTTTACTCATAAACCCTTGAATCCCAACGCTTCTCTAAAAGAGCCTGTATTAGAAACCATCCTATGTCTTTTACCAACCGAAGAGGCAGCAAGGACAGATAATACTTCATTTGTCGAGAAACCATATTGTCAAGAAACTAACAACTTTTAATACTTCATTTGTAACCGTAAGGATGATGCAAATTTGTACGCAAAGATCTCTACACAAACTCTTCTACATCTTTTAACCAATTGTCCATCACTTAAGACCTTGAAAGATTTGTTGAAATCGAAGAAAAGAGTAACTAGCAGAAGACGTGTAAGGTTCTTCCAACAAACTGTGTATGTGCTTGTGCTGTAGAAACCAGTGATGAATTTGTGTATCTAAATCAGGTTCTCTGCCTTAGATCGGTCATTCCTTGTGATACATGAACGTTGTATTCTTGTCTTTCAGAAGAGTTGGTATTGAACCAAGAATACTTCAACCATTCTAAACCCTACTTGGAAACAAACCAACAAAATCTTCTACATCTTTTAACCAATTGTCCATCACTTAAGACCTTCAAACATTCACGAACCATAATGGACTCAGACTCATACTACTCACCCTCCACTGAGGAAAAGTTTTCCCGACGACTCAAGACAAAGCAGTTGGTTTGGGTTCATATCACCCTGTGTAATCATTGCATTACATCCCCGTTGAAAACAAGTGATTAAAACTCTTCTCCTTACAACTCTCATCAAATGCCTCACCCTTCCTTTTATTACAGTCATACGACACATTTTTTTTTGTTTTTCAGTCTTTGTTACTTGGGTAAAATCTAATTTCTTTTCATACGGGCCGTATACAGTTATACGACCCGTATACATTATTCGTTTCATTGTATACGACCAGGCAAATTATTTACACATGGTGTATACGGGCCGTATACAGTTATACGGCCGTATGGAATGAAAAAAAAACTGACAAAGTCTGAAGGCACAGACTTTGTTAGTTTTATTTTATTATATACGGGCCGTATAACTGTATACGGCCCGTATACACCATGTGTAAATAAGTTTTTGCCATGTATTAATATTAGGACCCTTTGTTATATGTTTTATTGTTAGAACACTTCGATCAAAAACAACAAGCGAACACTCGATTTTCTGAGAAACGTACCCACGACCCATATATTTTTTACAAATCAAACAAGCACAAAGTAACAAAGCATTAAACCCTGTTCACACTAGACACAACTTTGAGTGTTGCTTAATTGAAGCAACGATTGGTAAATACTTCAACAAAAACTTTTGGCCACGAACATCTTCAACATAAACTTTCGGCTTCACTCGTTCCTCATAAGCTAACTTTCAAATGACCCACCACCTCTTCAGAGTGTTGCTCAATTAAAGCAACGATTAGTAAATACTTATCCGATCATAGAATTTAGGAACTTTCTCACAAGTACCTGACCTTCCAGTGATGATCCTAGACTCTTATACTTTGAATACATCCCATTTAACTTGCCTGCAAATTCATCTATCGATTCCGTCTCTTTCATCTGAATCATCGTTAAGAAAGTAGATCTTTTAAACTTAAACAAGCTAGACGAGTGTTATTTAAATGTTGTTAGTGAAGCCATTTGTTATAGCCAGTTGACTAACTTAGTTGAATGAAACTATTAGATGGTTAACATTCCAACCTTGTTATATTATAGCATCAAGTATCGAGAACTAATTAAGGCCAAAGCCAACGTTGATGACATTCACTTAGGGCTGTACAAACTGCTCGACGATCGTTTGAAAAATACTCGTTCGATTCCCACTCAGTTTGTAAATGAGTAGCTCAGATCGGTTCGATTCAAATTCAATCCAAGAATGTGCAAAGGTCCGCTCGCTCGTCGATCGCTCGATTTTGCTCGAATTATTTTTATTAATAAAATATATATATATATATATATATATATATATAGGATTAGGTTCAAACGTGAATATATATATATATATATATATATATTATAGGTAGAGGATCATGTAAGAAGTGCTCAAAGTGTGAGAAGTGTATTATAACACTATATATAATACTATATAACACCATATAAACACCGTATAACAATATGTAACACCATATAATTCCATATAACACTATGTAACACTATATATCATTATATAACAAATATAACACTATAGTTTGTCTGATAGCATGTCTATAATAGATGTATAATGTTATATTTGTTATATAATGTTATATCGTGTTACATAGTGTTATATGATATTATATGATGTTACATATTGTTATACGGTGTTTATATTGTGTTATATAGTATTATATATAGTGTTATAATACACTTCTCACATTTTAGGCCCTTTTTATACTATCCTTACCCTATATATATATATATATATATATATATATATATATATATATATATATATTATAGATTTTAAAGATTAAAAGCCCAAAAAATATACTAGCCCAAAAAAATTAAAAGCACAAAATATATACTAGCCCAACTTAATAGTTAATATCAAAATCTAACCCGAGATCCCTAATTCCTAAAACAATACTCATAAACTGATTGTTCGAATTCGAAGATCTGCATATCTAT
The DNA here is from genome assembly GCF_002127325.2 of Helianthus annuus. NCBI lineage: Eukaryota > Viridiplantae > Streptophyta > Magnoliopsida > Asterales > Asteraceae > Helianthus > Helianthus annuus. The sequence goes on from NC_035449.2 coordinate 13,480,016, forward strand.
TGCTGCTGCTAGTTGCCTTTGCCACACACCAAAATCTAACCCTAATAAATGCATTGCTTTTGTTAGTAAAGTGTTGGACATGTTTTAATTAAGTTAGGATTTGTTTTTGTTGAACGCAACCTTATAATTCAATCGGGTGAAACCGAATGAAAACGATCCGCTCGATTTTAGTTAGGATTTGATAAAAACCGAGCAAAAACGATCCGATCGATTCAAATTAATTCGAGCATGAGCATCACTTTTATGCTTGGTTTTGCAAATTCAATATCCGATCAGATCGGATCAGTTGTAATTCAATCCGAGCATGAGCGGACCCTCGATCGGATCGGCTCATGAACACCCCTACATTCACTTAACATCTACATTAAGTTTGTTTGCCTTTTCTTAAGTGTTGATGACTAATTACAATCAACTCAACATGCTTTTCACGTTGAAAAATAAATGTACATTCAACACTTTTATTGTAATTTAAATATACACGTGTTCATATTATTAAAATATAAGTATGCACTGGATTGGATTGATTAATCAAAAGTTTCTACAAAGTAGTAGCTAATTAACACACGTCAAGTAATCAAAGAAAATTATAGAAAGAAAGTGACCAAATATATAGTTATTTTGGATTAGATAGTTAGTCAAAAAGGATATATTTTTTTGTTTTTTCACTATGTTTCATTTCTTTCACTAGTGAATGTATCTCGCGCACGGTTGCGAGCATGTAGATACGGCAAAAAATATGTAAGACTCATTTCGACTACTTGTACATAAGTACATTAGTATGCATGCCGTGTAAAGGAATAGCGTTGAAATGAAAACAAGAAAAGCAAGTTGCACGGTTAATAAAATAAAAAAGAAGATTAAAAAGAAATACAAAAGATAATTAAACGTATTGAAAAAAAATTAATTAAAGTATGAGAAGTGTAAGTAACTTTATTATTAAAGCTCATAGGCTAGGCTATAGTATATGCACTAGATACACACTAGAAGAAAAAAAATAACTTTACTAAAGTTGAGGTACAATATATTAAATATATAGTAAAGTATGTCTTTGTGGTTTACACTTAATCACAGGTTTAGTTCTCAATTAAAAAAAATTAACAGTCTGGTCTCTATGGTTGTCGATTGCTCGCAATCAAGTCTTCTAACACTAACAAACCGTTTGTAATTTAGTGAAAAAACTAAAATACCCCCATAACTTTAGTTACCATATGAGTCCCTGAACGTATAATTCATATTTTCCCTCCATATTCCAAACTTTTTTCTAATCTAGTAACTAACCACCAATTATCCTTAATTACTCAGCAATATGATGTTATTAACATCAACATCAATTTGTATTAAGACTTATAAATAGAATTGAACTTTGTTTGAAATGGGTTGGAGTGTTGGACCTTTACAACTTGAAATGGGTTTGACTTTTAGAACCTGAATTGGGATTGACTATTAGAACTTCAATTAGGATAGAACTTCGCAATTGCAATTGAGTTTTAGTTGCAGAACATGAACTGCCTTCATTATCACAGGTTTGACCAATAATTCTGGTCAAACAGGTCAAGCAATGCCAACTAAAGTGTACGACCCTTCTTCAGATTATAAGGTTTAGAACTTGAATGGTGACTGACCTTCACAACTTCAAGTGACTTTTACTTTCAGAAGTTGAACTGCCTTCAGTTACACAGGTTTGATCGTTTATTCTGGTCAAACAGGTAAAGAAATGCCTGCCAAAGTTATAAGCCATGCTTACCAGACTTGAACTTTAAGTCTAATTCCTATTGTGCAAAGCAAACTGTATCATCCCTGTTCTATTTATAACTAAGTAACACTATGCAGTTGAACTTACCCTAAATCCTATTGTACCATGATCAAGTTGTTCAAATGCTACAACTGATCTTAAACACACTCAAGTGGCAGAATCCTTGTTCAAATGCTACAATTGATCCTAAACACACTCAGGTACTAGTCAAAGTCATTTGATCCTAAACACAGCCAAGTACTTAGATCCCAAACACAGTTAATAACTTCAAATCTAAAACAGTTTAATAAGCATCATTCCGACTTATATATCACCACCAAATCAAAGACAATTTGTAACACCTCGAAATTTTGTGTCCAATAATGTATTAACCCGTGTCATGAGTTTACACGTGGCATTAAATATTTAAATAAAGGACTAAAGTTGACAAACCTTGAAAGTATGTAAATTCGAGGGAAATGTCAACGAAGGGTAAATATACTGTATAGTAACCCTAATTGATGCTCGTACCTTCAAACGAATAAATCATGGATCGTACGGAGCGAAACGCGGGAGAAAGTGAGAGATTACAAGCTGCAGGGGTTAATTGTGTCAACATGTTTAATTTATACCTCTGAGTGACCCTTTGACGAACCCAAGGCTTTGTAACAGTAAAATACGCTCACTAGAATATACGATATAAATTTCGCGAAGTCCCGTTTTAAAACGAGAAAGTTATGATCAAATTCGTATGAGAGGGGTTAAAAGCGTCAACAATAAAAGTTAAGGCTTTTCGGATAGTAATTAAACTAACCGGGGACTTAACGGTGCGGGTAAAAGGCACGAGGCCCTTAACTGTAATTAACCGAGGGCCAAATCGCAAAGTTACCCCTTCGAAACCGAAAGGTCAGGTTAATAATTACAAAAGATTTGGTTAATGATTACAAAAGATTTAAAAATCTTGAAAATCAAGTCTAATGCGGGCCGCGTTAAGGTTATACATGATTTAATGCGGGCCGCGCGCCAGATGAAGATCTGTTTTCTGACATTAGGATCCATGTGGCCCGCGTGTGAGTTGCTTGATCCTAATGCGGGCCGCGTACAAGTCCCAGATGCAGAAACTTTGGACAGATTCAATGATTTAGCTTGTGAACGAACTTGTGAGCATTAATTGAAGCATGGGCGCCCTCTACTTGCTCCCTAGCATCCAGGGCCACCTGCTGATCATCCATGACTCAATGTAGGGTGAGTTGTGATGATCCTAAGCTCAACATTTCACTATAAAAGCCAATGCATTGTGCATAAGTGAAACACACCTCAAACCTGCATTCTAAACCATCTCTGGAGCTCTCAAGCACTCTTCTAACATTCTAAGTCGTGCACCAAGCTTCTGTAAGTATGCCAACCCTTTTTATGGCTTTGTTTTTGCTTAGTTTAGCTTAAAAGTCAATCCGTCGTAATTAACGATTGACTTTGCGATAAATCACGAATGGTCCAGTTGTTTGTCGAATCAAAGATAGTTATATGATGGTAATCATGTGGGCATTAAACCCCTAAAAGGGCACCCTCTGATTCCCACTCTAACTAGTCCAAATGTCGAGTCAAACGTGCTTAGAAAAAGTCAACAGAAATGTCATTTTGCGATTTCTTGCATAATCTGTAATGTAGATGATATGTAAACTGTTTGAACACTCATAAAACATGATAATAAGTATATAAACTAGTCTAAGCTTGTTTGAGCCGACCATTTTCTGTTTAGACCCGGTTCGGAGCCGAAAGTCGCAAAAGTTTGACTTTTGCATTGACTTCAGTTCTGACCCGTTAAAGTTTGATTTAGATATGACTTAGGACTCTCTTAGGACCAGGTTACATGACGGTATAACCCTCTGTGACCGGTTCGTTGTTTGTCCGAGTCTTTTACACCTTTCCGTTAAATGCTTAAAACTTGACCGTAACGCCCTTTTTAAATTAAAACGAGTATTTAGGACACGTGAACAGATCATAACCTTGGTTACTGATTTCTAAGCATGTCCCTAAAATTTCACGGCAATCCGCGGTCCAGAATAAGAGTTATGCTAAATAGCGCAAATTACGAAACTTTAGTAATTTAATAGCGCAATTAGCATAACGCTTATCTAAACCCGGATTTCGACACCAAACCTTTTACTCACTGATGTAAAATAATATTTTGGGATTTTTAAAGATTTTTAATTATTTTTAACCTGCTCATAACCTGCGGTTATGGCAACGGTTCGGTAAATACCGAATATACCCTTTTCGGCCATAACTTGAGTTCTACAATGTCTTTTGACCCGATTCCAATTGCTACTGATTTTAAATAATAAATGAAGTATTTTAGACTTTATAAACTGTTCGGGAAACTCAGATTTCCTGTAGAACTCCGAAACCTCTTTTATAATCTTTAAAAAGACCGAAATACCCCTACGGGGCGTAATATAAACTTAAACTCGTTACGGGCATTATGGAAGGTATCCTACTGATACCACAACCTCTTTAAAGCATGTTGACTTAGGAAAACAGTGTAGGACTCTTACGGTTACCCGTTGCGCCTTTTGCGCGCACGGTTCGGCTTATGTAACTAGTTACATAAATTAGCCGATACGGGTCAAACCATATTGTTTTGACCCCAAAATACAGAGTGTGATTATTATACCCCTATAAAACAAGTCTTCAAACTTTTTGGGTCAAAATCACATTCCATTCCTGGTTTTCGCCTTTCACGCGATTAAACCGTATCTATCCTTTGAAACTGACCGGTCTAGGCTACTGCCAATATAAAGACCCGTTAGGATTCTAATAGGTTATTTTAAAACCTTCGTTCCAGAATAGGACACCAGTAAAAGCTATCTGTGATTTATTCAATTAAGGATTATACTTGCAAAGGTAAATACTTTTAACTTATTTTCCGTTATACGGGCTTGGGTTACGGTATTTAAAATACCGCTTGGTCGGGCAATTGACCCCAACTCATTAGTAGTTGGGTATTATCAATGTGACCCGTTTAAAAACTTGTTTTGTTGGCTTTAAGCCTTTGGGAGCTTAATGACCATGTCCCGGATATCCTTGGCATCATTTTACGAAATGGCCACGACCTCGACATCCGGGTGTAGGCGTACACCCGGCATTGTGTCTATATTTAATTAAAGGTATAACCGTTGGTTACCCGCCACGGCTTTATGCTTAGTGGCGTGTCTATTAACCTTTAACCCGACATGACCCGGGCGACCGAACGCATAGCAGACATGTAATTCTTTACAAGATTTAATTATAAATTATCCCAAGTTATAAAGAGTTTGTGCCTTGTGCATTTAAACCAATTTTATTAAACATTTTACAAAAGTGTCAGTTGAATGTATTTACCAGTGTAAACTGACGTATTTTCCCAAAAAGACTAAATGCAGGTACTATGCGTAATTGGCTGGGATTTCTCCTTTGCATCATTAGAAGTCTCGCAAGCTTAAGATGCCTGAAGTCTGTTGAACAATATTTTGTTATTATATTTGATCCCCTGTGGATTTTATTTCAACGATGGGGATACTTTGATATTACACTTAAAGTTGAAATATACTATCTTTATTGCTTCCGCTGTGCATTCATATAATTGTGTGGTTTGACTATATTGTTGCCAACTACGTCACGGTAATCCCCCACCGGCCCCACCGGTGAGACACGTGGAAATCGGGGTGTGACAGGTTGCACATACTTGAGTCTAGACACGAACATAGGACAAATTCGAATTGTTATTCCAGTTTGTCTTTTTATTGTTTATTGTTATTTAAAGTTTTGAAAGCAGGAAATATGCCACCTGCAATCAGACGAGGAAGAGGAGGAAGAGGCAAGGGACAGATCATTACTCACAATGATCACGAGGCTGGACCTTCGAACATGCGAGCTCCTTCCAGTACAAGGAGTGAAGAATCACAGAGACGAAGAAGAAATCTCTTTGAACCTGCGAGACATTCTACCTCGCATAGCTCAACACCCTCATACCGTCATTCGTTTGGACCAGATTCAGAAAACAATCCCAATAACCCTCAACCATCCTTTATACCTCTACAGCGATCTGCTTCGCACCGATCTTATGGCGATCCTTCACCTTTCTTCATAGGACAGTTTAACCCGGCGGATTACGTCCAAGAGCCTATAGGGTATAACCCTTTAGGACCAGAGGATCACTTTTCTTAAGACAATGCAGTGGATATGGACGAGGATACGGACCCCGTCGAGCCTGCAAGGGGTACTCCCAATCATCCAATCGAGATATCGGACGGGTCATCCTTTCATGGGACACCCTATCAAGGTCCCGACAGCTACCAGGCGAGGTTTGACCAATATAATTGGTACTTTACACCTTCACATCATTACTCGCCTCATGATCAACAGCAACAACAGGATCCTTCTGAGGATTTGCGGTTTGTGGAAGTTACGCCACCACCACCGCCACCGGTTCAACCAGTAATTCCAGATCCGCCTAGGCGTAGAAGATCAGGCGCACGGATGTCTACCCGAGGAGGGGAATTTCATTTCAGCACCCCTCGCCACTCGAGTGCTAGTCACTTCCCGTCAGTGCCTGAAGAAGAACCACAACTAGGGGAACCTTCTGGTCACCCTGCAGAGGTGAATTCTGCACCAGTTGCACCACCTCCGCCACCTTTCGGATATGACAATCCGATACCAGCGTACGGCGCTTCCACGGCTTACAATGCGTTTGAGCAGCCGACTCACACGCACTACAACTATAACTATGATGCCGATCCATATGTGGTAGAGGCTAATTATAATGCCCTCCATGGAACCTCTTGGAGACCGGATTACTCAGCTCATGGGTATCCTATACCTCCTAGACCTCCGGTTCAGCAACCGGCGCAGCAGCCACGTTTTTCTCCACCGGAGCAAGAAGAAATACTCCACCGTTTAAACCGTGTGGAACGAGACTTCGAACAAGAACGCAAGAGTAATCGCGGATTTCTCAAGGGCCTAGCCAACCTACTAAAAGGGAGGAAGAAACGAGACCATTAGTCTCCTTATGTAATGATGTATTTGCAATTTAGTCCCTGCGTGGACATTTATCGTATTTCAGTCCCTACGTGGACTTATCTTTTTAGTCCCTGTGTGGACACCTATCTATGTATTTGGTCCCTGCGTGGACTTGTTTTGTTATAAACCTCTGCGTAGGTACTTATTTAAAAAGTCCCGTTTAGGGCAGCGTCTAATCATATTTGAAGTTTATGGAATGTATGTTATAAATTTCATTTTCGTTATTATTATATATGAAATAAATCAAAATACATTTCCTTTTAAATTAGTCTGCCTAAATAAAGAATCTTAAAAGTGAAACCTAGCTAGGTGTCTTTTCAGACCGGCCAAGATGGTAAGACCTGATTAAAAGATTCAGATTTCCAGTTAACCTCTGTAATCATGTTAACGTTCATGGCAGATGTGATTCGTTAAAATCGCACGCGTCATTCTTGTATAAAAATCCTTCTAAGGATTTCAAAGCCCAATTTAATGAATTGTAAATCATGGGTTAAATCGTCAATAAAAGACGATCATTTCTTAAACATCCATTAGTGATGTAATGCCTACGGGCCAAATTATAAAACATCCGTTAGTGATGTAGTGCCTACGGGCCAAATTATTGTCATATAAAGACAAAAGGCAGTGGTGGTCTATGACTCCCTGTCAGAGAAGGTAAAAGGACTATGGTTCAAACCTTCATGCCTTGATTCTCTGTAATCCCGGCTAATATTATAAAACGTCCTCGTGACTAGGCTTTTATGCCACTAACACTATTGTTTGTAATTAGGATAAGTATGTTCAAATCCTAAATAAAAGTGAGTAACAAATTAACCAGATATGGTCTCTGTTTACCATGGTTAATGAATTTCCATAAAAGACAATTCCATAATAAACTCCTAAATAAAATTTTTCGTTATCTTCTGTAGCAGATTCAAGTTACCATGGCTGATCCTAGTGGGGAGAATAGTCATACGAATGAAGACGAATACGATAACGCCCAGGTTCATCTGACGGGCGCTCAATTAAAAGCTCTTGTCGACAATGCTGTTAAGGCAGCCCTAGATCGACAATACGAGGAATATACTGAATCCCGGAGCAGAACCATATCCAAACCACTCTCAAAGCCGAAAACCCACTCGAAATCCCACAGCAAACCACTGTCCAAGCCTAAAAAGGACGATGATAATCACTCGTCCAGTGAAAACAGTGTCCGTAAAGAAAGGGTGTATACTGATGCATCTCGTGCCAGGGGCTGCACCTACAAGTATTTTTTATCTTGTAAACCCCGGGACTTCACTGGGGAGAAAGGCGCAGTTGATTGCATGACATGGCTAGATGAGATGGACACCGTGGTGGACATCAGTGGATGTACAGAGAGGGACGTGGTAAATTTTGTTTCACAATCGTTTAAGGGCGAGGCCCTGGCTTGGTGGAGGGCTATGGTTCAGGCCTCGGGAAAGGCTGTGCTATACAGCATGACATGGGAGGAATTCATTTCTCTCATCAAGGAGAATTATTGCCCTCAACATGAGGTTGAAAAGATAGAGACTGACTTCCTATCGTTAGTGATGACGAACCTTGACTGTCAGGCTTACTTAACGAGCTTCAACACGATGTCCCGGTTGGTTCCGTATCTGGTAACCCCGGAGCCAAAAAGGATCGCTCGTTTTATCGGTGGGTTAGCCCCTGAAATAAAGGCAAGCGTGAAGGCCTCTCGGCCAGCGACCTTTCGATCTGTAGCCGACATAGCTTTGTCCCTTACTCTGGATGCGGTCCGACAAAGATCGCTAAGGAACAAAGCAGTTGAAAAGAGAAAGCGTGAAGATGATACTTCACGGAGGTCGGGCAAGAAGCACCGTGGAAACGGTGATAACAAGAGAGGGTCGGAGTCAAGGAAGGATGGGCAACAGTCTGGTGAGAAGCCCAAGTGCAAGAATTGCAAGAGACATCACTTTGGAAAGTGTAGGCTCGAATCGAACTCGCAGACTCAGTCGAAGTCGTATGCTTGCGGGTTGTGCAAGTCCAAGGACCACAAGACCGTGGATTGCAAGAAAATAAAAGATGCAACTTGCTACAACTGCAACGAGAAGGGGCACATTAAAAGCAACTGCCCTAAATATGCCAAGAAGCCTGAAGAAGCCAAGAAGAACAATGAAAGAGTCTTCAGGATGGAGGCGAAGGAAGCAGTGCTGGATGATAACGTGATCACAGGTACTTTTCTCGTAAATGATATCTTTGCAAGAGTACTTTTTGATTCGGGCGCTGATAAGTCCTTCGTAGATCATAGATTTTGCAAATTGCTGAATATGCCTATCAAAACCTTAAATGTGAATTACGAGGTAGAGCTAGCAGATGGCACCATAGAAACCGTCTCCACTGTGTTAGATGGATGTGTGATATCCATTAAGAACCACTCTTTTCCTCTATCTCTACTTCCCTTTAATTTGGCTGGTTTTGACATAGTTCTGGGTATGGACTGGTTATCTCACAACCAGGCCCAAATCGTCAGAAACAGAAAGCAAGTGGTGATAAAGACTCCGTCTGGTGAATCGCTTACCATTCGAGGAGATACCCAGCACGGATTGCCTGAGCAAGTGACTATGCTCAAGGCTTCAAAATGTCTAAAGAAGGGTTGTGTCATTTACATGGCACAGGTGATTTTTGAAGAGCCTAAACCGAAGATAGAAGACATTCCCGTCATTTCGGAATATCCAGAAGTTTTCCCTGAAGATCTACCTGGTTTGCCACCAGATAGGCAAGTGGAATTCAGGATCGATATCATCCCTGGAGCAGCACCTATTGCTAGAGCACCTTACAGGCTAGCACCAACCGATGAACTACTGGCTAAAGGTTTCATCAAACCTAGTTCGTCTCCCTGGGGAGCACCTGTCCTGTTTGTTAAGAAGAAGGACAGATCGATGCGTCTGTGCATCGATTATCGCGAGCTTAATAAAGTCACGATAAAGAATAGATATCCCTTGCCAAGGATCGACGATTTGTTCGATCAGTTACAAGGGGCAAGTTATTTTTCGAAGATTGACTTGAGGTCAGGCTACCATCAACTAAAAGTCAGAGATGAAGACGTACATAAAACCGCATTTAGGACTCGATACGGTCACTATGAGTTCCTAGTGATGCCTTTCGGGCTCACTAATGCACCGGCTGCGTTCATGGATCTCATGAATCGCGTCTGCAAGCCGTACTTAGACAAATTCGTCATCGTTTTCATCGACGATATTCTTATCTACTCAAAGAACAAAGCTGACCATGAGAAACACCTTCGTTCTATTCTCAAACTGCTGCATCGTGAGAAACTCTATGCCAAATTCTCTAAATGCGAATTCTGGCTTCGAGAAGTCCAATTTCTAGGACACGTTGTCAGCGAGCGTGGTATCCAGGTGGATCCCGCTAAAGTAGAGGCTGTCATGAATTGGCAAGAGCCAAAGACGCCTACAGAGATTCGTAGTTTCCTGGGGTTAGCAGGATACTACAGGCGATTCATTGAAAATTTTTCGAGGATTGCTGCGCCCTTAACTTCCCTGACCAAGAAGAAGATAAAGTTCGTTTGGGGCCCTAAGCAGCAAGAGTCCTTTGATATTCTAAAGCAAAAGCTGAGCAACGCTCCTGTGCTAACACTACCGGAAGGTACCGAGGAGTTCGTAGTTTTCTGCGACGCATCACACACTGGCATGGGATGTGTGCTCATGCAGAAAGGCAAGGTTATTGCCTATGATTCGAGACAGTTAAAGGTGCACGAGAAGAATTACACCACCCATGACTAGGAGCTGGGTGCCGTTGTGTTCGCACTGAAACTGTGGAGGCATTAACTGTATGGTATCAAGTTTGTAATCTACTCGGACCATAAGAGCCTTCAACATCTGTTTAATCAGAAGGAGCTAAACATGAGGCAACGCCGTTGGATGGAGACTTTAAATGATTATGATTGTGAAATCAGATATCATCCCGGCAAGGCGAAAGTAGTCGCCGATGCCCTGAGTAGAAAGGAAAGGGTGAAACCTATCCGAATCAATGCCAAAAGCATTGAAGTGAAGAATAATTTAATTGAAAGGGTGTTAGCTGCACAGAGAGAAGCTGTGTTGAAAGCTAACTATCCTAAAGAAAAGTTAGGAGTAACTGAGGAGCAGTTGACTCTTAGCAAGGACGGAATTTTACGATTAAATGGACGGATATGGGTTCCAATTTATGGAGGACTACGAGATGTCATCCTCCAGGAAGCCCATAGTTCCAAATATTATGTTCATCATGGAGCAGATAAAATATATCAGGATCTAAAGGCAAATTATTGGTGGATAGGCTTGAAAAAGTCTGTAGCCGCTTATGTAGCCAAATGCTTGACTTGTGCGCAAGTCAAAGCTGAGCATCAGAAGCCGTCTGGCTTGCTACAACAGCCTGAACTTCCAGAATGGAAGTGGGAATGTGTAACTATGGATTTTATTACCAAGTTACCCAAAACAAGGAAAGGAAATGACACAATATGGGTTATAGTCGATAGACTGACAAAGTCAGCTCATTTCTTACCCATCAAGGAGACTTATAGCTCCGACACGTTAGCCCAGTTATACGTTGATAAGATTGTAGCCTTGCATGACATACCTGTGTCTATTATCTCCGATAGGGATACTAGATACACGTCACATTTCTGGAAAAGCTTCCAGCAATCTTTGGGTACACGTTTGAATTTTAGTACGGCTTACCATCCTCAGACAGACGGTCAGAGTGGGCGTACTATTCAAACGTTGGAAGACATGCTGCGTGCATGTGCTATCGATTTGGGTGGTAGTTGGGATAAGAACCTACCACTAATCGAATTCTCCTACAACAATAGCTACCATACCAGCATAAAGGCTACGCCTTTCGAGGCATTATACGGTAGAAAGTGTAGATCGCCTGTTTGTTGGGCGGAAGTTGGAGACGTCCAATTATCAGGACAAGAGATAATCTTCGAAACGACGGACAAGATTGTCCAGATTCGAGACCGTCTCAAGGCTGCCCGAGATAGGTTAGAAGTGTTACGCGGATCTGAAGCGTAAAGATTTTCACTTCGAAGTAGGTGAAAAATTGTTACTTAAAGTGTCACACTGGAAGGGGGTGATGCGTTTCAGTAAGAAAGGTAAACTAAGCCCGAGATACATAGGACCTTTCGAGGTTATCGAATGGGTCGGGTCCGTTGCCTATAAGTTAAACTTACCAGAAGAGCTCAATGGAATTCACAATGTGTTCCACATCTGCAATCTAAAGAAGTGCTTCGCTGATGAATCATTGGTGATACCTCATACAGATGTGCATATAGATGAGAGCTTGAAATTTGTGGAAAAACCTTTGTCGATTGAAGATCGACAGGTAAAGAAGCTTCGAAGGAAGCATGTACCTATTGTTAAGGTCAAATGAGATGCCCGAAGAGGTCCCGAATTCACGTGGGAGGTTGAAGCCATGATGAAAGAGAAATACTCTTATTTATTTCAGTAAATCTCGGGTCGAGATTTATTTTAAGGGGGTAAGGATGTAACACCTCGAAATTTTGTGTCCAATGTAGGTCCCCTTGATGTATGGATCTTTGACAGAATTGTCAATCCAATCAAGAGTGCGGAATCCTCTTGATCAGAATAAGCAGAAACGTGTAGAAACAGAAATCAGCAATCACTTTCAAACCAGATCTTTATTGATTAACTATCAAACTGATTACAATCAATCAAGATCCTCACACACTCAAATTCGTCCAAGCCTAGCTCTCACGAATTTCAATGTCTCTCAAACTCTGTTTTGGCTGATTAACCTAAACCCTAAAGCCTAACATTGTTTATATAACACAAGGTTTACTATTTGGGCTAGGGTTTGCAACATGGGCAAGCCCAATTCGTTCCCCTTGACCCAAATGGGTTTAGTTTAGCCCAAACTCTATAATCTCACTATTACAAAGCTAAACCCCAAAGCCTAACCTTGTTTATATAACACAAGGTTTATTATTTGGGCTAGGGTTTGCAACATGGGCAAGCCCAATTCGTTCCCCTTGACCCAAATGGGTTTAGTTTAGCCCAAACTCTATAATCTCACTATTACAAAGCTAAACCCGCTAACTGTTTATCGTTTAACTAATTACAAGATATCCAAAGACCAAATCTAAGCTGTTGTCACAGAATATGCACCAACATCCAATAATGTGTTAACCTGTGTCATGAGTTTACACGTGGCATTAAATATTTAAATAAAGGACTAAAGTTGACAAACCTTGAAAGTATGTAAATTTGAGGGTTATAAATGTCAACGAAGGGTAAATATACTGTATAGTAACCCTAATTAATGCTCGTACCTTCAAACGAATAAATCATGGACCGTACGGAGCGAAACGCGGGAGAAAGTGAGAGATTACAAGCTGCAGGGGTTAATTTTGTCAACATGTTTAATTTATACCTCTGAGTGACCCTTTGACGAACCCAAGGCTTTGTAACAGTAAAATACGCTCACTAGAATATACGATATAAATTTCGCGAAGTCCCGTTTTAAAACGAGAAAGTTATGATCAAATTCATATGAGAGGGGTTAAAAGCGTCAACAATAAAAGTTAAGGATTTTCGGATAGTAATTAAACTAACCGGGGACTTAACGGTGCGGGTAAAAGGCACGAGGCCCTTAACTGTAATTAACCGAGGGCCAAATCGCAAAGTTACCCCTTCGAAACCGAAAGGTCAGGTTAATAATTACAAAAGATTTGGTTAATGATTACAAAAGATTTAAAAATCTTGAAAATCAAGTCTAATGCGGGCCGCGTTAAGGTTATACATGATTTAATGCGGGCCGCGCGCCAGATGAAGATCTGTTTTCTGACATTAGGATCCATGCGGCCCGCGTGTGAGATGCTTGATCCTAATGCGGGCCGCGTACAAGTCCCAGATGCAGAAACTTTGGACAGATTCAATGATTTAGCTTGTGAACGAACTTGTGAGCATTAATTGAAGCATGGGCGCCCTCTACTTGCCCCCTAGCATCCAGGGCCACCTGCTGATCATCCATGACTCAATGTAGGGTGAGTTGTGATGATCCTAAGCTCAACATTTCACTATAAAAGCCAATGCATTGTGCATAAGTGAAACACACCTCAAACCTGCATTCTAAACCATCTCTGGAGCTCTCAAGCACTCTTCTAACATTCTAAGTCGTGCACCAAGCTTCTGTAAGTATGCCAACCCTTTTTATGGCTTTGTTTTTGCTTAGTTTAGCTTAAAAGTCAATCCGTCGTAATTAACGATTGACTTTGCGATAAATCACGAATGGTCCAGTTGTTTGTCGAATCAAAGATAGTTATATGATGGTAATCATGTGGGCATTAAACCCCTAAAAGGGCACCCTCTGATTCCCACTCTAACTAGTCCAAATGTCGAGTCAAACGTGCTTAGAAAAAGTCAACAGAAATGTCATTTTGCGATTTCTTGCATAATCTGTAATGTAGATGATATGTAAACTGTTTGAACACTCATAAAACATGATAATAAGTATATAAACTAGTCTAAGCTTGTTTGAGCCGACCATTTTCTGTTTAGACCCGGTTCGGAGCCGAAAGTCGCAAAAGTTTGACTTTTGCATTGACTTCAGTTCTGACCCGTTAAAGTTTGATTTAGATATGCCTTAGGACTCTCTTAGGACCAGGTTACATGACGGTATAACCCTCTGTGACCGGTTCGTTGTTTGTCCGAGTCTTTTACACCTTTCCGTTAAATGCTTAAAAGTTGACCGTAACACCCTTTTAAATTAAAACGAGTATTTAGGACACGTGAACGGATCATAACCTTGGTTACTGATTTCTAAGCATGTCCCTAAAATTTCACGGCAATCCGCGATCCAGAATAAGAGTTATGCTAAATAGCGCAAATTACGAAACTTTAGTAATTTAATAGCGCAATTAGCATAACGCTTATCTAAACCCGGATTTCGACACCAAACCTTTTACTCACTGATGTAAAATAATATTTTGGGATTTTTAAAGATTTTTAATTATTTTTAACCTGCTCATAACCTGCGGTTATGGCAACGGTTCGGTAAATACCGAATATACCCTTTTCGGCCATAACTTGAGTTCTACAAGGTCTTTTGACCCGATTCCAATTGCTACTGATTTTAAATAATAAATGAAGTATTTTAGACTTTATAAACTGTTCGGGAAACTCAGATTTCCTGTAGAACTCCGAAACCTCTTTTATAATCTTTAAAAAGACCGAAATACCCCTACGGGGCGTAATATAAACTTAAACTCGTTACGGGCATTATGGAAGGTATCCTACTGATACCACAACCTCTTTAAAGCATGTTGACTTAGGAAAACAGTGTAGGACTCTTACGGTTACCCGTTGCGCCTTTTGCGCGCACGGTTCGGCTTATGTAACTAGTTACATAAATTAGCCGATACGGGTCAAACCATATTGTTTTGACCCCAAAATACAGAGTGTGATTATTATACCCCTATAAAACAAGTCTTCAAACTTGTTGGGTCAAAATCACATTCCATTCCCGGTTTTCGTCTTTCACGCGATTAAACCGTATCTATCCTTTGAAACTGACCGGTCTAGGCTACTGCCAATATAAAGACCCGTTAGGATTCTAATAGGTTATTTTAAAACCATCGTTCCAGAATAGGAGACCAGTAAAAGCTATCTGTGATTTATTCAATTAAGGATTATACTTGCAAAGGTAAATTCTTTTAACTTATTTTCCGTTATACGGGCTTGGGTTACGGTATTTAAAATACCGCTTGGTCGGGCAATTGACCCCAACTCATTAGTAGTTGGGTATTATCAATGTGACCCGTTTAAAAACTTGTTTTGTTGGCTTTAAACCTTTGGGAGCTTAATGACCATGTCCCGGATATCCTTGGCATCATTTTACGAAATGGCCACGACCTCGACATCCGGGTGTAGGCGTACACCCGGCATTGTGTCTATATTTAATTAAAGGTATAACCGTTGGTTACCCACCACGGCTTTATGCTTAGTGGCGTGTCTATTAACCTTTAACCCGGCACGACCCGGGCGACCGAACGTATAGCAGACATGTAATTCTTTACAAGATTTAAGTATAAATTATCCTAAGTTATAAAGAGTTTGTGCCTTGTGCATTTAAACAATTTTATTAAACATTTTACAAAAGTGTCAGTTGAATGTATTTACCAGTGTAAACTGACGTATTTTCCCAAAAAGACTAAATGCAGGTACTATGCGTAATTGGCCGGGATTTCTCCTTCGCATCATTAGAAGTCTCGCAAGCTTAAGATGCCTGAAGTCTGTTGAACAATATTTTGTTATTATATTTGATCCCCTGTGGATTTTATTTCAACCATGGGGATACTTTGATATTACACTTAAAGTTGAAATATACTATCTTTATTGCTTCCGCTGTGCATTCATATAATTGTGTGGTTTGACTATATTATTGCCAACTACGTCACGGTAATCCCCCACCGGGCCCACCGGTGAGACACGTGGAAATCGGGGTGTGACAGGTTGGTATCAGAGCCAACGTTGAGTGAATTAAACACTATCCTAATGTGTTTAATCTCAATGACACAATTGCACATACTTGAGTCTAGACACGAACATAGGACAAATTCGAATTGTTATTCTAGTTTGTCTTTTTATTGTTTATTGTTATTTAAAGTTTTGAAAGCAGGAAATATGCCACCTGCAATCAGACGAGGAAGAGGAGGAAGAGGCAAGGGACAGATCATTACTCACAATGATCACGAGGCTGGACCTTCGAACATGCGAGCTCCTTCCAGTACAAGGAGTGAAGAACCACAGAGATGAAGAAGAAATCTCTTTGAACCTGCGAGACATTCTACCTCGCATAGCTCAACACCCTCATACCGTCATTCGTTTGGACCAGATTCAGAAAACAATCCCATTAACCCTCAACCATCCTTTATACCTCTACAGCGATCTGCTTCCCACCAATCTAATGGCGATCCTTCACCTCTCTTCATAGGACAGTTTAACCCGGCGGATTACGTCCAAGAGCCTATAGGGTATAACCCTTTAGGACCATAGGATCACTTTTCTGAAGACAATGCAGTGGATATGGACGAGGATACGGACCCCGTCGAGCCTACAAGGGGTACTCCCAATCATCCAATCGAGATCTCGGACGGGTCATCCTTTCATGGGACACCCTATCAAGGTCCCGACAGCTACCAGGCGAGGTTTGACCAATGTAATTGGTACTTTACACCTTCACATCATTACTCGCCTCATGATCAACAGCAACAACAGGATCCTTCTGAGGATTCGCGGTTTGTGGCAGTTACGCCACCACCACCGCCACTGGTTCAACCAGTAATTCCAGATCCGCCTAGGCGTAGAAGATCAGGCGCACGGATGTCTACCCGAGGAGGGGAATCTCATTTCAGCACCCCTCGCCACTCGAGTGCTAGTCACTTCCCGTCAGTGCCTGAAGAAGAACCACAACTAGGGGAACCTTCTGGTCACCCTGCAGAGGTGAATTCTGCACCAGTTGCACCACCTCCGCCACCTTTCGGATATGACAATCCGATACCAGCGTACGGCGCTTCCACGGCTTACAATCCGTTTGAGCAGCCGACTCACACGCACTACAACTATAACTATGATGCCGATCCATATGTGGTAGCGGCTAATTATAATGCCCTCCATGGAACCTCTTGGAGACCGGATTACTCAGCTCATGGGTATCCTATACCTCCTAGACCTCCGGTTCAGCAACCGGCGCAGCAACCACGTTTTTCTCCACCGGAGCAAGAAGAAATACTCCACCGTTTAAACCGTGTGGAACGAGACTTCGAACAAGAACGCAAGAGTAATCGCGGATTTCTCAAGGGCCTAGCCAACCTACTAAAAGGGAGGAAGAAACGAGACCATTAGTCTCCTTATGTAATGATGTATTTGCAATTTAGTCCCTGCATGGACATTTATCGTATTTCAGTCCCTACGTGGACTTATCTTTTTAGTCCCTGTGTGGACACCTATCTATGTATTTGGTCCCTGCGAGGACTTGTTTTGTTATAAACCTCTGCGTAGGTACTTACTTATTTAAAAAGTCCCGTTTAGGGCAGCGTCTAATCATATTTGAAGTTTATGGAATGTATGTTATAAATTTCATTTTCGTTATTATTATACATGAAATAAATCAAAATACATTTCCTTTTAAATTAATCTGCCTAAATAAAGAATCTTAAGAGTGAAACCTAGCCAGGTGTCTTTTCAGACCCGGCCAAGATGGTAAGACCTGATTAAAAGATTCAGATTTCCAGTTAACCTCTGTAATCATGTTAACGTTCATGGCAGATGTGATTCGTTAAAATCGCACGCGTCATTCTTGTATAAAAATCCTTCTAAGGATTTCAAAGCCCAATTTAATGAATTGTAAATCATGGGTTAAATCGTCAATAAAAGACGATCATTTGTTAAACATCCATTAGTGATGTAATGCCTACGGGCCAAATTATAAAACATCCGTTAGTGATGTAGTGCCTACGGGCCAAATTATTGTCATATAAAGACAAAAGGCAGTGGTGGTCTATGACTCCCTGTCAGAGAAGGTAAAAGGACTATGGTTCAAACCTTCATGCCTTGATTCTCTGTAATCCCGGCTAATATTATAAAACGTCCTCGTGACTAGGCTTTTATGCCACTAACACTATTGTTTGTAATTAGGATAAGTATGTTCAAATCCTAAATAAAAGTGAGTAACAAATTAACCAGATATGGTCTCTGTTTACCATGGTTAATGAATTGCCATAAAAGACAATTCCATAATAAACTCCTAAATAAATTTTTTCGTTATCTTCTGTAGCAGATTCAAGTTACCATGGCTGATCCTAGTGGGGAGAATAGTCATACGAATGAAGACGAATACGATAACGCACAGGTTCATCTGACGGGCGCTCAATTAAAAGCTCTTGTGGACAATGCTGTTAAGGCAGCCCTAGATCGACAATACGAGGAATATACTGAATCCCGGAGCAGAACCATATCCAAACCACTCTCAAAGCCGAAAACCCACTCGAAATCCCACAGCAAACCACTGTCCAAGCCTAAAAAGGACGATGATAATCACTCGTCCAATGAAAACAGTGTCCGTAAAGAAAGGGTGTATACTGATGCATCTCGTGCCAGGGGCTGCACCTACAAGTATTTTTAATCTTGTAAACCTCGGGACTTCACTGGGGAGAAAGGCGCAGTTGATTGCATGATATGGCTAGATGAGATGGACACCGTGGTGGACATCAGTGGATGTGCAGAGAGGGACGTGGTAAAGTTTGTTTCACAATCGTTTAAGGGCGAGGCCCTGGCTTGGTGGAGGGCTTTGGTTCAGGCCTCGTGAAAGGCTGTGCTATACAGCATGACATGGGAGGAATTCATTTCTCTCATCAAGGAGAATTACTGCCCTCAACATGAGGTTGAAAAGATAGAGACTGACTTCCTGTCGTTAGTGATGACGAACCTTGACTGTCAGGCTTACTTAACGAGCTTCAACACGATGTCCCGGTTGGTTCCGTATCTGGTAACCCCGGAGCCAAAAAGAATCGCTCGTTTTATCGGTGGGTTAGCCCCCGAAATAAAGGCAAGCGTGAAGGCCTCTTGGCCAGCGACCTTTCGATCTGTAGCCGACATATCTTTGTCCCTTACTCTGGATGCGGTCCGACAAAGATCGCTAAGGAACAAAGCAGCTGAAAAGAGAAAGCGTGAAGATGATACTTCACGGAGGTCGGGCAAGAAGCACCGTGGAAACGGTGATAACAAGAGAGGGTCGGAGTCAAGGAAGGATGGGCAACAGTCTGGTGAGAAGCCCAAGTGCAAGAATTGCAAGAGACATCACTTTGGAAAGTGTAGGCTCGAATCGAACTCGCAGACTTAGTCGAAGTCGTATGCTTGCGGGTTGTGCAAGTCCAAGGACCACAAGACCGTGGATTGCAAGAAAATAAAAGATGCAACTTGCTACAACTGCAACGAGAAGGGGCACATTAAAAGCAACTGCCCTAAATATGCCAAGAAGCCTGAAGAAGCCAAGAAGAACAATGCAAGAGTCTTCAGGATGGAGGCGAAGGAAGCAGTGCTGGATGATAACGTGATCACAGGTACTTTTCTCGTAAATGATATCTTTGCAAGAGTGCTTTTTGATTCGGGCGCTGATAAGTCCTTCGTAGATCATAAATTTTGCAAATTGCTGAATATGCCTATCAAAACCTTAAATGTGAATTACGAGGTAGAGCTAGCAGATGGCACCATAGAAACCGTCTCCACTGTGTTAGATGGATGTGTGATATCCATTAAGAACCACTCTTTTCCTCTATCTCTACTTCCCTTTAATTTGGCTGGTTTTGACATAGTTCTGGGTATGGACTGGTTATCTCACCACCAGGCCCAAATCGTCTGCAACAGAAAGCAAGTGGTGATAAAGACTCCGTCTGGTGAATCGCTTACCATTCGAGGAGATACCCAGCACGGATTTCCTGAGCAAGTGACCATGCTCAAGGCTTCAAAATGTCTAAAGAAGGGTTGTGTCATTTACATGGCACAGGTGATTTTTGAAGAGCCTAAACCGAAGATATAAGACATTCCCATCATTTCGGAATATCCAGAAGTTTTCCCTGAAGATCTACCTGGTTTGCCACCAGATAGGCAAGTGGAATTCAGGATCGATATCATCCCTGGAGCAGCACCTATTGCTAGAGCACCTTACAGGCTAGCACCAACCGAAATGAAGGAGTTAAGGACCCAGCTGGATGAACTACTGGCTAAAGGTTTCATCAAACCTAGTTCGTCTCCCTGGGGAGCACCTGTCCTGTTTGTTAAGAAGAAGGACAGATCGATGCGTCTGTGCATCGATTATCGCGAGCTTAATAAAGTCACGATAAAGAATAGATATCCCTTGCCAAGGATCGACGATTTGTTCGATCAGTTACAAGGGGCAAGTTATTTTTCGAAGATTGACTTGAGGTCAGGCTATCATCAACTAAAAGTCAGAGATGAAGACGTACATAAAACCGCATTTAGGACTCGATACGGTCACTATGAGTTCCTAGTGATGCCTTTCGGGCTCACTAATGCACCGGCTGCGTTCATGGATCTCATGAATCGCGTCTGCAAGCCGTACTTAGACAAATTTGTCATCGTTTTCATCGACGATATTCTTATCTACTCAAAGAACAAAGCTGACCATGAGAAACACATTCGTTGTATTCTCAAACTGCTGCATCGTGAGAAACTCTATGCCAAATTCTCTAAATGCGAATTCTGGCTTCGAGAAGTCCAATTTCTAGGACACATTGTCAGCGAGCGTGGTATCTAGGTGGATCCCGCTAAAGTAGAGGCTTTCATGAATTGGCAAGAGCCAAAGACGCCTACAGAGATTCGTAGTTTCCTGGGGTTAGCAGGATACTACAGGCGATTCATTGAAAATTTTTCGAGGATTGCTGCGCCCTTAGCTTCTCTGACCAAGAAGAAGATAAAGTTCGTTTGGGGCCCTAAGCAGCAAGAGTCCTTTGATATTCTAAAGCAAAAGCTGAGCAACGCTCCTGTAACGCTCCGTATTTTCGTACCTTTCTTATTTTAGCAAGTCGTGTTGTACCTTCCATATTTAGACACTTGTACTCTCTTTGTAACCTACTTTCGTTTCGTTTGTAATTCGAGACTATTGATCATAATGAAAACGAAGCTATTTTATTCATGTTTGTGTTAGACTTATGTGCAATGTTCACGTTTGAACGATATATTATCATAGACTCCCGATTCGTTATTACGCTTAATGCTCGTTAAACAAGTTGAAACCCGTAAAATAGTGAAACTCGAAAGTTTCGCGAAATGAATAATCATTTAAAGATTTTTATTCGTTATAAATAAGGTCATTTAAACTAATTAAATTAACTAATTTTGTTATTTAAAAGTTTATTTTTATTAATAAACTGGTTAACCTCGTTAGATATTAAAGTTAGTAAACTAACTTAGTTAGTTTAAACTAAAACGTTAGTTTTCTTTTAATATAACTTGGTTATTTAATAATTCAGGGGTGGGTTATGCAATTTTTTGAAAGTATAGAACTTGCAGGGACTGGTTGTGTAATATTTGAAAGTTTAATAAAACAAAAAAAAAGAATAAAAAAAGAATAAAAAAAGAACGCTGGCCACGGGACTCGAACCCGGGTCAGTGGTTCCACAGACCCACGCATTAACCAGCTGAGCTGGGACTCCTCATTGAACAATATCAGCCCAGTAAAATATATATCAACTCGTTAAAACGGCCTGATTCACAGCCCAGCGCGGACAGACTCGTTTTGGGCGGGTTTTTGGTGAGTTTTTGAGTTTTAAATCATGTTTTAACATTAATTACTCAACCACAACCTAACCTAAACCCTCTCCTATAAATACACACCCCTTCCAAGCTCAAAACACTTTACAAACACTCTCTAATCTCTCCAAAATCACTCTCAAAACTCTTGCAACTCAGAATTCGGGCAGATTCATACCCTTGCACTAAAGTGAGTATAACTTGCTCATTTCTTAACGAAATTACTTGATTTTTCTTCCTACTTGCTTGGATAATCATAGAGTTTGATTCCTTGACTTCTCCTTGGAGAAATCAGACCTGGAATTGCTCTGAAATGGTCCAAGAACTTTCTGTTTTGTTTCATACTCTTTCAAACTTGTTTAAACTTCATCCAACTTGTGTCTAACACATCTCAAGCCTATGTCCTAATGCTTACAACCTCTCTTATGGTTGGTTAAGCTTAAAAACAAGGTTGAGACACTATAAATCAGAGGTTAAAACCTCAAATACTTTCTGTTTTTATTAGGGTATTTCACCCACAAGTCATGTTCAAGCTTGGTTCTTGATGAGAAGTGATTATGGAACAACTTGGGTTGTTCCAACATAAAATCCTCACATGATTTGATGATTTCTCTTTAGTTAGGTTGTTTGTATTATTGTACTAATCCTAGTTCGTGACCCTCCTTGGTTGTTTTTACATCAAGTGAAGTGGTGAACATTCAAGGGGTTCCTAAATGGAAGCATGTTCTTCCTACCCCATACATGACATCCATGATAACTCGAGGTGCCTAAACGAAGATTCTAATCTTCTACCTCCTACTTGAACTATTGAACTAAATAATATGTAATACTTAACCTAAATATGTACATACACTCATTCGAACCTTTAACATTAAACTTGTGTTTATATGTTAAATTAGTAGGATAACATCTAAGACCTAAAACTCTAAAGTATGATTCTAATGGGTGTACTACCCATGAAAACATTCTAACCCTAGCGGTTACATAGTGTCATACAAGGGTTTTAAAGATGATTATTTTTCGTATCGTACTTTATTCTACTTTATGTTATATTAAACTCCGAATTTATAATCTTCCGTTGAACGCCAAACTCACACACCTATGTTTCCTCGTGTAGAAGGACTAGGTGCTCCAAGTTAATCCATCACCTAACTTACTCTCGGATCTCCAAGTCAAGACTTGTAAACCGTGAGTATACTCGATCCCTTTTTCCCCTCTACACTTTGGGATGCAACATGTATAATTATGCAAACATCTTTAAACTAAACTAAACATACTCAATCCTTGTACAAACATGAAACTAATGTGCTTTACTTATGATTCTTGTATGCTCTATTTGAACGATTTGGAACGTATATGCTCATTAACTTTGCTAGCCCACCTTAACAATTATAGCGCTATAGGATTTACGCACCGCCCGTTAAACTTGGGGTATTGTTAAGTTAAACATTTACCATCCCGCTATCAATTGGGATTAGGTTATTTTATGCGTTGGATTCTTGGGTTTGATCATAGTGTATGCCAAAATTGCATACTAGTAATTCACATATTATGAATCATGTTGGATTTGAGCCTTTTATTCTATTATGCTATGTAAACAAACTTGTATACTCGCTCATTGCCTTTGCATTGAAACTCTATTTTAATACATGTTGCAGGTTGACTAATGAAGTATGGATGATTGATGAAACAAGTTTAGGGTGGACTAGATACACACCTTTAATCTATTTATCTTTTAATGTTATGTTACTTGTTGAAACAATGTTGTATTTTGTTTTGAATATTGTATGACAATTTAGCACTTGCAATGAAATTTGAATTTAATTAAATATTGTCACATAGTGTTATGAAGTCTCTAGCAATCTATACACACTTCGTCTCATCCCGATGTTTCCGCCATCGGTTGGGGTGTGACAGCTCCTGTGCTAACACTACCGGAAGGTACCGAGGAGTTCGTAGTTTTCTGCGACACATCACACACTGGCATGGGATGTGTGCTCATGCAGAAAGGCAAGGTTATTGCCTATGCTTCGAGACAGTTAAAGGTGCACGAGAAGAATTACACCACCCATGACTTGGAGCTGGGTGCCGTTGTGTTCGCACTGAAACTGTGGAGGCATTATCTGTATGGTATCAAGTTTGTAATCTACTCGGACCATAAGAGCCTTCAACATCTGTTTAATCAGAAGGAGCTAAACATGAGGCAACGCCGTTGGATGGAGACTTTAAATGATTATGATTGTGAAATCAGATATCATCCCGGCAAGGCGAAAGTAGTCGCCGATGCCTTGAGTAGAAAGGAAAGGGTGAAACCTATCCGAATCAATGCCAAAAGCATTGAAGTGAAGAATAATTTAATTGAAAGGGTGTTAGCTGCACAGAGAGAAGCTGTGTTGGAAGCTAACTATCCTAAAGAAAAGTTAGGAGTAACTGAGGAGCAGTTGACTCTTAGCAAGGACGGAATTTTACGATTAAATGGACGGATATGGGTTCCAATTTATGGAGGACTACGAGATGTCATCCTCCAGGAAGCCCATAGTTCCAAATATTCTGTTCATCCTGGAGCAGATAAAATATATCAGGATCTAAAGGCAAATTATTGGTGGATAGGCTTGAAAAAGTCTGTAGCCGCTTATGTAGCCAAATGCTTGACTTGTGCGCAAGTCAAAGCTGAGCATCAGAAGCCGTCTGGCTTGCTACAACAGCCTGAACTTCCAGAATGGAAGTGGGAATGTGTAACTATGGATTTTATTACCAAGTTACCCAAAACAAGGAAAGGAAATGACACAATATGGGTAATAGTCGATAGACTGACTAAGTCAGCTCATTTCTTACCCATCAAGGAGACTTATAGCTCCGACACGTTAGCCCAGTTATACGTTGATAAGATTGTAGCCTTGCATGGCATACCTGTGTCTATTATCTCCGATAGGGATACTAGATACACGTCACATTTCTGGAAAAGCTTCCAGCAATCTTTGTGCACACGTTTGAATTTTAGTACGGCTTACCATCCTCAGACAGACGGTCAGAGTGAGCGTACTATTCAAACGTTGGAACATATGCTGCGTGCATGTGCTATCGATTTGGGTGGTAGTTGGGATAAGAACCTACCACTAATCGAATTCTCCTACAACAATAGCTACCATACCAGCATAAAGGCTGCGCCTTTTGAGGCATTATACGGTAGAAAGTGTAGATCGCCTGTTTGTTGGGCGGAAGTTGGAGACGTCCAATTATCAGGACCAGAGATAATCTTCGAAACGACGGACAAGATTGTCCAGATTCGAGACCGTCTCAAGGCTGCCCGAGATAGGCAGAAGAGTTACGCGGATCTGAAGCGTAAAGATTTTCACTTCGAAGTAGGTGAAAAAGTGTTACTTAAAGTGTCACCCTGGAAGGGGGTGATGCGTTTCGGTAAGAAAGGTAAACTAAGCCCGAGATACATAGGACCTTTCGAGGTTATCGAACGGGTCGGGTCCGTTGCCTATAAGTTAAACTTACCAGAAGAGCTCAATGGAATTCACAATGTGTTCCACATCTGCAATCTAAAGAAGTGCTTCGCTGATGAATCATTGGTGATACCTCATACAGATGTGCATATAGATGAGAGCTTGAAATTTGTGGAAAAACCTTTGTCGATTGAAGATCGACAGGTAAAGAAGCTTCGAAGGAAGCATGTACCTATTGTTAAGGTCAAATGGGATGCCCGAAGAGGTCCCGAATTCACGTGGGAGGTTGAAGCCACGATGAAAGAGAAATACCCTTATTTATTTCAGTAAATCTCGGGTCGAGATTTATTTTAAGGGGGTGAGGATGTAACACCTCGAAATTTTGTGTCCAATGTAGGTCCCCTTGATGTATGGATCTTTAACAGAATTGTCAATCCAATCAAGAGTGCGGAATCCTCTTGATCAGAATAAGCAGAAACGTGTAGAAACAGAAATCAGCAATCACTTTCAAACCAGATCTTTATTGATTAACTATCAAACTGATTACAATCAATAAAGATCCTCACACACTCAAATTCGTCCAAGCCTAGCTCTCACGAATTTCAATGTCTCTCAAACTCTGTTTTGGCTGATTAACCTAAACCCTAAAGCCTAACCTTGTTTATATAACACAAGGTTTACTATTTGGGCTAGGGTTTGCAACATGGGCAAGCCCAATTCGTTCCCCTTGACCCAAATGGGTTTAGTTTAGCCCAAACTCTATAATCTCACTATTACAAAGCTAAACCCTAAAGCCTAACCTTGTTTATATAACACAAGGTTTACTATTTGGGCTAGGGTTTGCAACATGGGCAAGCCCAATTCGTTCCCCTTGACCCAAATGGGTTTAGTTTAGCCCAAACTCTATAATCTCACTATTACAAAGCTAAACCCGCTAACCGTTTATCGTTTAACTAATTACAAGATATCCAAAGACCAAATCTAAGCTGTTGTCACAGAATATGCACCAACATCCAATAATGTGTTAAAGTTTGATTTAGATATGCCTTAGGACTCTCTTAGGACCAGGTTATATGACGGTATAACCCTTTGTGACCGGTTCGTTGTTTGTCCGAGTCTTTTACACCTTTCCGTTAAATGCTTAAAAGTTGACCTTAACGCCCTTTTTAAATTAAAACGAGTATTTAGGACACGTGAACGGATCATAACCTTGGTTACTGATTTCTAAGCATGTCCCTAAAATTTCACGGCAATCCGCGGTCCAGAATAAGAGTTATGCTAAATAGCGCAAATTACGAAACTTTAGTAATTTAATAGCGCAATTAGCATAACGCTTATCTAAACCCGGATTTCGACACCAAACCTTTTACTCACTGATGTAAAATAATATTTTGGGATTTTTAAAGATTTTTAATTATTTTTAACCTGCTCATAACCTGCGGTTATGGCAACGGTTCGGTAAATACCGAATATACCCTTTTCGGCCATAACTTGAGTTCTACAAGGTCTTTTGACCCGATTCCAATTGCTACTGATTTTAAATAATAAATGAAGTATTTAAGACTTTATAAACTGTTCGGGAAACTCAGATTTCCTGTAGAACTCCAAAACCTCTTTTATAATCTTTAAAAAGACCGAAATACCCCTACGGGGCGTAATATAAACTTAAACTCGTTACGGGCATTATGGAAGGTATCCTACTGATACCACAACCTCTTTAAAGCATGTTGACTTAGGAAAACAGTGTAGGACTCTTACGGTTACCCGTTGCGCCTTTTGCGCGCACGGTTCGGCTTATGTAACTAGTTACATAAATTAGCCGATACGGGTCAAACCATATTGTTTTGACCCCAAAATACAGAGTGCGATTATTATACCCCTATAAAACAAGTCTTCAAACTTGTTGGGTCAAAATCACATTCCATTCCCGGTTTTCGCCTTTCACGCGATTAAACCGTATCTATCATTTGAAACTGACCGGTCTAGGCTACTGCCAATATAAAGACCCGTTAGGATTCTAATAGGTTATTTTAAAACCTTCGTTCCAGAATAGGAGAGCAGTAAAAGCTATCTGTGATTTATTCAATTAAGGATTATACTTGCAAAGGTAAATACTTTTAACTTATTTTCCGTTATACGGGCTTGGGTTATGGTATTTAAAATACCGCTTGGTCGGGCAATTGACCCCAACTCATTAGTAGTTGGGTATTATCAATGTGACCCGTTTAAAAACTTGTTTTGTTGGCTTTAAGCCTTTGGGAGCTTAATGACCATGTCCCGGATATCCTTGGCATCATTTTACGAAATGACAACGACCTCGACATCCGGGTGTAGGCGTACACCCGGCATTGTGTCTATATTTAATTAAAGGTATAACCGTTGGTTACCCGCCACGACTTTATGCTTAGTGGCATGTCTATTAACCTTTAACCCGGCACGACCCGGGCGACCGAACGCATAGCAGACATGTAATTCTTTACAAGATTTAATTATAAATTATCCCAAGTTATAAAGAGTTTGTGCCTTGTGCATTTAAACCAATTTTATTAAACATTTTACAAAAATGTCAGTTGAATGTATTTACCAGTGTAAACTGACGTATTTTCCCAAAAAGACTAAATGCAGGTACTATGCGTAATTGGCTGGGATTTCTCCTTTGCGTCATTAGAAGTCTCGCAAGCTTAAGATGCCTGAAGTCTGTTGAACAATATTTTGTTATTATATTTGATCCCCTGTGGATTTTATTTCAACGATGGGGATACTTTGATATTACACTTAAAGTTGAAATATACTATCTTTATTGCTTCCGCTTTGCATTCATATAATTGTGTGGTTTGACTATATTGTTGCCAACTACATCACGGTAATCCCCCACCGGGCCCACCGGTGAGACACGTGGAAATCGGGGTGTGACACAATTTAATAAGCATCATTAAGACTTATATGTCACCGTTTAATCAAAGAGAGTTTAATAAGCATCATAACATTTAGATATCAAAACAAGGGTAATCCTAATCCTGATCATTAACTTCAAAAACCCAGAAAATATCAGTTGCCAAAATAACCCTTTTAAATTGTTATACATAAACTACTAGTTAGGCATCATACCAAGCAAGCCCCCTTTCTTCATGCTCGCCTACTGAAACAGAGGTCAATCCTGAACCCCATCCCCATCCTCAACAGGACCCGGTATTGGATCCGGACAAGGCAACGGGTCACCTGCACCCTAATTCCAACTAGAATTCCATGAAAAACAAACCAAATTTCAGATTATATGCATGTCACGCATCACAAAATCAACGATTCTAAGTAAAATTAACACAATGTCGTATCAATAACATGGAAACTAATCAACAAGATCACGTATTGCCTCATGGTTAGGATGATCGGAGCTGTTGAAAGTGTGATTGGCCGGAGAAGATGGTTGCACTGAGCTACTGTAGAAGGCGGGCATGGTTTGGGAATAAGAGGGAGTGAAATGGTGCGTTTGACGGAAGATTAAGGATTATAAAAGGAGTAAAACGCTCAGTTTTGGGTGAAATGACCAAATTGCCCTTCACGCCGTTAAGTCTACTAAACAGTCAACTAACAAAATTTAGTGCCTGAGACTTGATTGCAAGCAATTGACAACCACAGGGATCGAACTGTTAAATTTTATCAAATAAGGGTTGAATCTGCGATTGACTGTAAACCAAAGGAACTAAACTGTACTTTACTCTTAAATATTTTATAGATAAGGGAATGTAAATGAAAATTGCACTAGAAGGCAAAACCATGCACCCTTTGTAAAAAAATAATGTTGAAAAATAAGCAAGTTGCACGTTAATAAAATAAAAAAATAAATTAAAAGAGAATTATACACATTAAAAAATGATTAAAGTGTAAGAGTGTAAATAACTTAAAGTTTATAAACTTTAGTGTAAATTGCTTATACTTTATTAAAGTTGAGGAGTTATAAGACACATATATTAAAGATGGGAGTGTGTAAACAAAAAATTACCTTAAATGACAAAATTAAGAGTGCTATAGCTAATGGTTAGGCTATTCGTTACTGTTTCATAATTTTTTAGTGTCACATAAAAAAGTAATTGTTACATCACTGTCACGTAGGCATAAATTTTCCCTCATTTTTTTTCACCTTTAGGGAGGACATGACATTCATTTCTCCTACCTTAGAACCCGTAGTCATGCATACTACTCTAATACCACTAAATTACTGACAACGCTTCTTTCATCTACCTTAGAACCAACACTCCTTTACTTTATCCACCAATCAGACACACTCACCCCAACTACCCTAAGCAGGTATGTATACCGGTGAATGGAACAATACCTGAAGGGGTGGCGGCAGTGTACCCACGTCGGGTATGTACTTGCAAACCCTATCCATGAAGGCGCCCATCCCTATGTACGTATCGGTTTCACAAATTTTCAATATCATTCACGCATTAAAAAAGATAAAATATGATTGAATGAACGCTTTAGGTCACCCTCTCTTTTCACGGCCTTTCACACACCTTGTCATGGTGTTTCAACCCTTTCACATGCCAACTCACCTAGATGACCGCATTATTTTTTAATATATAATAAAATAATAATAATAATCGCCTCTGATGGTTCATAACTATTTAATTCATTCAATAAAAAACAAAACAAAAGTAACTATCAAAAGGAAAAGTCAGTCGTCGACTCGACGTGATGCAACAAATATTTTTATGATCTTCATTGCGTCAATTTTTAAACATTATCTAATTCATGCGGAGTCAGCTCAGTCGACCAATTTCCTTTATTTTTAAGTTACTTGTGAAATATTTTAGATGGCAAGTAGATCCAATGTGGGTGACAGAATATTAAAACAATCTCCAATCGCTATTCTACCTGATTTATTTATTTATTTATTTATTGAGGGTGTGCTACAATAAGATTAGAGCTAGAGGACCGTATAGAACTATAGATGTTTATTGGGTTGGATACCTTATATGAATCTGCTAAGAAGAAAAAAACTGTTATGAGAGGGGGTCTCCACTACTAGAAAAAACACCTTTCTTGACATGCATTGCGTGTCATAAAAGGGTCTTTATGACACGCAAATGCGAGTCGTTGATTGAGGAGTCATAAAATTAACATGACATGTATTTGTGTGTCATGTTTTTACGACACACATTTAATGACACACATTTAATGACACGCATTCATGACACACATTTAATGACACGCATTCATGACACACATTCATGACACTCATTTTATGACACTCATTTTATGACACCTTTTAATGACACACATTCATGACACTCATTTTATGACACTTTTTAATGACAAGCGTTCATGACACATACGTATGACATTCATTTACGAGTGTCATGCTTTTAATTGTATAATTTTTTTTATAAAATTACTAATTTGCCCTGGATACATGTATAATAACAAAAATAATAAATCTTTTTCATAAAACAAATAAACATATATATATACCAAAACAATCCATTACATAATTATTTGTCAAGTATACTACAAATATTTTAACGTTAACAAAAAAAGAATTGTTTGTCAATACATCGTTAACACCTAAAATACGATTTGTCACTTAAAAATAGAGGTAACCGCATAAGTCGATCAGTTTTCGCGAATGCCATCCATATCTGCAGCCGAGTATTCCTCTACTCCTTTCCCAACCTGAAACAACAATTAAATAAAATAAATCTTAAAATCAGAATTTAATCCTAATATATGAATTTAAGCATTTGTTTGGATATGTAAGTACATATTTCTCTAATATACCGACTAAAATATGGCTAAACTTACATTATTATTGTCAAGTACTTCAACTCCATCGTAAGCTATCTCCTTCATGAACTTCATCACATAGTAGCCACGTTCAGTACCTTCTGGCTGACATGGACACTACAAAATTAAAAATATAAAGAAATGTGAAACCATTGTGATTTAAGTTTAAACTAAAGGGTTTCACTACTTACAATATCATTACAACCATAATTTAAACAAGAGATTGTGTGCTTACCCTAGCGTTAATCCAGATGAGTTTAACCCTTATGTTGGCAATATTCAAAGTAAATGAGAATTTATAATGTTAAAATGCCTAAATTTAAGTTTAACCCTTATGTTGGAAATATTCGATTTCTTTTTGCATTTCAAGCAACTGCGTTTTTCAACTTAATGGCTCTCTTTGAATGATTCCATAAGCCCGATAGGAATCATCTAGGTAAATACATCCAATTCATGGCATTCCTCGCCTCGTGCATCCTGAAGTTAATAGCAATATTCAAGACAGAAAAAGATGATTGATGTTACAAAATGCAAGATTAATGACACATTACTTAATCTACTAATAAATCCGACACATACATGGAGAAAAAAATGAACAAAAATCACTTATCATGTCCCATCATTATCTATAAACTTAACACTTGTTGTAGAAAGATCTAAAGTCCCACATGTAACTGGTAAATTATAATTAGTTTCTAGTGGTTTAAAAAATAAAAACTATAATGTATGCAAGTCGGGTCCTATACATACCTGGATCTCTCTAAACTGTCAAACAACATTGAGCTGGAAAATATCATCTTATGCCACTGCAAACTGCAATTAATCACCACCAAAACAGATTATTAATTTCCTCCAAGCTATTAATCATCGCCGGTTAATAACATTTTTCATTTGACCAACCATCTTAAGCCACCAAAAAGATCATTAAGTTTCCTCCCATCAATGTCATAACCAAACTAAATAAAAGAATTGAAAAAAGAGTTGAATGCATAAGAAATAAAGGTCAAGCTACTTCATATATATAAATCAATGAATTCAAACTACAATGTTACCTCGAAAACTTTAGCTTCCAAAGCATGTAGTCCACTTATCAACAATAATTGAAAATATTTAGACTACTATATTTAAAAAATTCAAACAGAACATAAATAAAAAGTAAACATTTGTATGTTAGAATTCCTAAGTTTCCCAAGTGCAAGACCAAATCTGTCAGATATAAAGAGTCCAATATCTTCGAAAGACATTATTTCTTAGACTACCCGTAGTCGCTGTGTTTCGGCGTTTTCCCCTCAAACACGCCCGACCACGCCACCACCTCCGCCCCGTGCGTGCGTGCGTGCGTGCCTGCATGCATGCATGCATGCATGTATGTATGTATGCATGTATGTATGTATGTATGTATGTATGTATGTATGTATGTATGTATGTATGTATGTATAGGTATGTGTGTGAAGGAGGGGCCGGCGAGGTCGTCCCAAACCAGGCGGAGATGACGGGGACGGGAAGGGGGGCGGTGTTCCGGGGCGGCGCCGTGCCTAGCCAGCCCTTGGCCGTCCCCCATACCGACCAGCCTTACCAATATCACTAAATCACTAAAAATGACTATCAAAAAGTATAAAAAAGTCTTGAACTTAGCAGACCATATGATCTGTCAAGATTAACATGTATGCTTAGATATTTCTTAGTTAAACTAATTTAAAAACTCGATAAAATATTTGCAGCTTCATTCCAAATAATGTAGCTCTTACCTACATTATTAGTAAAATCTATCATAAAAGGGAAATGATCATGAAACAATGTAAACATAAAGAAAGATTCCATCGAGACATTTCATCAAACATGTAGAGTGCATGACTGAATCTTGCCAAGGAATTCAACTTATGTTGGTTAGTTCAGCCACAAAGTCGCAAATACCAAACCGGACTCATGATGTGCAATCCAATTCTAAATCAAAAGTATAAGAAATCACCTACACGCATCATAATTTCAAGAAAAGTCCAAATTTGGGTAAAGTTGATGATTGACAATGAAAATTATTACCTAAGGTTATGGATTAGCATTGTTGTTTCACTCTGAATTGTCCAAACGAAATGAACTTACCGAAATTAGATATTCTTAGAGAAAGTTGAGAGTTAAGAGTTTAAGTGAGTAAACGAAATGAACTTACCGAAGGTATATAGGGGTGTGCACGGTTTGATTCGGTTATTAGCCTCAACCGAAATTGAAACCGAAGTCATTGGCTAATCTACTTTATTAATTTATCAGTTCGGTTTTCGATTAGTTTTTTGGTTTTAACTTGGGAGTAAAATTTGTGCTTAGAAATACATAAAATGAATTTATAAAATACGTGAAATGAATGTATAAAACATGAAATACATGAAATTAAGGTATAAAAACTGAAAATATAAATGGTTCAGTTCTGTTAACCGAAGGTAAAAAAACGATAACTGGTTTTCAGTTAATTTGGTTTTAGTTAATTTCGGTTCGGTTGCATCGCGTTTTGGTTAACTAATGGTGTCTAAATCACCTCTTTTATACGCCTAATTCCCGCCCAAGCCAAGCTTGGTGTCGGCTTGATTCTTTCTTTCGAGTAGCCTCTCTCACACTTTCTAGCTCTTAGTTTTTTTTTGAACGGCCAACAAAAGCGATTTTTTTTATACACTGCTAGAGTAACAATTGTTAATCACAGCCACCATACATACACTTTCTAGCTCTTAGACCATGTGTAGTGGTAAATCAAAATAATGCCCCCACCATGGGGCATTATTCGACACGTGTCATCCCAGTCAGCATGGGGCATTATAGCATAAAGTGGTGTAGTGGGGCATTATTCTAATAACGCCCATGCAATCATTTCCCAATTGTTTTTTTTTAATTTAAAACATAAAAAACTTCATTAATTTAAAACCAAAATTACACTACTTGAAATAAAAAAAATAAACTGAAAAAAAAACAGAAAATAAAAAAACAGAAAAAAAATAAAGTTAAAACAAAAAGAAGATTATCTAGAGTCCAAAAGGGGGTCGGAATGGATGCATGATTCTATAAAAAATAGGAGAAAGCGGGTTTTTTTTTATAAAAAATAGAAGAAAGTAGGAGAGAAAGTAGGACTTTTTTTATAAAAAATATGAGAAAGTGGGTTGATATATATATATATAGTGGGTAAATTTTCAAATTAAAAAAAAATTAATTACATTTGACCGTTTGGCAACGGTCCAATCTCGATCCCCAAGAAAATTCAAGCGTTTTAATTAAAACGCCAAAGTCATTTTTTTTTTCGAAAATAACGCCCGGAAATGCCGGGTGTAATGGCGGCGGGGGCGTTATCCGGCGTTTTTTTTTTTTTTGAAATTTTTTAAAAAAACACGCCCACTACAAGGTGGTCTTAGTACAATATCATCTTTGGCTTTTTGGTGCAAGAGAAGTGAGAACAGTACACTTATTCCAAGGATAAAGTTTAATTACCTAGGTAGTTCTTGACTTCTTTCTAGGATTTGGTGTTTTTCCTCATATATTGACTTTATGACCTTTGTAGCATGTACTATAATAATAACTAGATGTTTTCAGTCATTTGGTAGTCGAGGCTCGGAGCTATCATGCTTCTTTGCTTTCAATAAGAAGATTTATAAGGAATATTACATCAATATTCATTGCACAATCTCAACCATATTTATATTTGGAATGTATATTTTTCAAAGTGGTTATCCTTTACTTTAGCTAGATCCATATGATTAGCCTTTATTCTTGCATCTTTCCATTCAATAAATTGTTTATATAAACTATTGTATCTCTTGGTTTTGTCTAATAAAAACAAAAACAATCATTCTGTCTGGTAATCAGAGTATTACAACTCCTTTGAGTTTAATTTCGATCTAATTCACATCCATTGATAGTTTTTTTTCCTATTCACACACTTCTTTTCAACATGTCTACTTCCTCTACCATCATTGAGCTATCCACGCATACCAACTTTCCAATCAAACTCACAGCCAACAATTTCCCCTCATGGCGCAAAAATTATTGTCCACACTAATGGGTTTCGAACTTGAGCAATTCGTCGATGGCCATACCGAAGCATCACCAAAAACCCTTGAGGGCAAACCAAACCCTGAATACCGTCACCCGGTTTCGCCAGGACCAGATCCTTGTTGGAGCACTCCTCGGAAGTTGTTCCAACACGATTCAACCAATCATGTCCTCGGAAGAAACGTCACAACAGCTCTTTCACTGATTAACCGAGAGCTATGCTAGCGTCTCGTGATCCCGGATCATCTCTCTTCCCTCAAAGCTTGCTACCCACATTAAAGGAACCAAACCTATTGCGAGTACCTCAACGAGATGAAAGCGATTGCTGACGAATTAGCACTAGCACACAAGCCGATTGATGATGATGATCTCATTGTTCACATCCTTACTCGTTTAGGCGATGATTACAAACCCATCATTGTTGCTCTAAAAACTCATGATACACCAATTACATTCCATGATCTATATAAAAATTAATAGACCATGAAAGATCTCTTCGAGAATCACACCTTACAACCCTAGTTACCACTGTTAACAACACTCAAAAACAAAACCCACGACAATACTCTTGGCTCACTTATGGAAAGCGAACCTCCAATAGGCCTAATTTATTTGGCCCACGACAAACTCAAGCTCTAATTCAGAACAATGGCACCCCACAACATTCTTGAACTAACTGAAATATTTTTTTCTTTTGTTATTTTTCAATATCCCAGGTCATGAAACAAACTATTGCCGGAAGCTCCAACGTTTTTTACAGGATAACAACGTTGTCGTGAACTCGTCAGTATCACCTGACAAGCTGACATGAACTCTTCGATGTCAAGCTCCTCACTACCTACATCATCTTTAATGTCTGACACTGGGGCGTCTTATCATGCTACACACGACCGGTTCCATTTACACAACCTCTCAGAATATGGCGAGCCTGATGAGATTGTGCATGGAAATGGTAAAACTCGTCCTATCTCTCACACCGGTCATACCCTATTCCCACATTCTCTCGCACATTATCCTTAAACAATGTTTTACTTGTTCCTCATTTACGTAACCATCTCGTTTCAGTTGCCAAAGTTTGCAAAACTAATAATGTTTCCGTTGAATTTTTTCCTTTTTCATCTTTTTGTTAAGGATCTTCGCACGGGGGCGCGACTCATGTAGGGAGTGAACACTAGTGATGTTTATTATGCATCCACTATCCCTCATCAATCCATTCAACAACTCAACTCAAGCATCAAGACATCTGGATCGCTTCTCTCTTGGCATCACAAGTTTGGGCATCCACCCATCAAAGTCCTAAAACTTTTGCTTAATAACTCAGGACTTGATTATAATAAAAACATAACAATCATTCAGTGACATCACTTTGTTCCGGAGTGTGAGGTGGAGTTGTAAAATGGGAAATCCCGTGCTTTTGAAGGTAAGGAATTAATCCCACATATTCACCTCCATCAGTGGAAAAGAGTGATACAAGTCCAAACTTAGTAAGCAAAAGTTTTAGGACTTTGATGGATGGATGCCCAAACTTGTGATGCCAAGAGAGAAGCGATCCAGATGACTCGATGCTTGAGTTGAGTTGTTGAATGGATTGATGAGGGATGATGGATGCATAATAGACATCATTAATGTTCACTCCCCGCATGAGTCGCGCCCTCGTGCGAAGATCCTTAACAAAAAGACGTAAAGCAAAAAATTCAACGGAAACATTATTAGTTTTGCAAACTTTGGAAACTGAAACGAGATGTTTATGTAAATGAGGAACAAGTAAAACATTGTTCAAGGATAATGTACGAGAGGAGGTTGGAATAGAGGTATGACCAGCGTGAGAGATAGAATGAGTTTTACCATTTTCAAGCACCATCTCATCTGACTCGCCATATTCCAACAGGTTGTGTAAATGGGACTGATCATGCGTAGCATGATGAGACGCTCCGGTGTCAAACATTAAAGATGATGTATGTAGTGAGAGCTTGACATCGAAGAGTTCACAATCAAGTTGTTAGGAGATACTGACGAGTTCATGACAACATTGTTATCATGTAAAAAATGTTGGAGCTTCCGGCAATCTTTTGTTTCATGACCTGGAATATTGCAAAAATAACAAAAAAATTAGATTCGTACGAGAATGGTGTGCGGTGCCATTTTTCTAACTTGGAGCTTGAGTGTGTTGTGGGCCAAAGGAATTGGGCTTGTTGGAAGTTTGGTTTCTAGAAACGGGCCGGAAGTATTGCCATGGGTTTTGTTTTTGAGTGTTGTTGACAGTGGTAAATAGGGTTGTAGGGTGTGATTCTTAGAGTGATCTTTCATGGTTTACTAATTCTTCATACATATAAGAGAACGTAATTGGTGTATCATGAAATTTTAGAGCAACAGTGATGGGTTTGTAATCATTGGCTAAATAAGTGAGGATGTGAACAATGAGATCATCATCATCAATCGGTTTGTGTGCTAAGGCTAATTCGTTAGCAATTGCTTTGATCTTGTCGAGGTATGCGACAATAGATTTGGTTCCTTTACTGTGCGTAGCAAGCTTTGAGCGAGGAGAGATGATCTGGGATCGCGAGACGCTAGCGTAGCTCTTGATTAATTAGTGAAAGAGTTGTTGTGACGTTTCTGTCGAGGACACGTTTGGTTGAATCATGTCGGAACAACTTGCTAGGAGTGCTCCAAGAAGAATATGGTCCTAGCAAAACTAGCAACGGTATTCAGGGTTTGGTTTACCTGAAAGGGTTTTTGATGGTGCTTCGGTATGGTCATCAACGAATTGCTCGAGTTCGAAACCCATTAGTGTGGACAGTTGTAACAACCGTAAATTTATTTAGCGATTTCCATAAATAATGACAGATTACTCAGTATTTACATTTAACTTTAATGCTCAAATTACGGGTTTATTAAATCTTTTCTAAACTTGAAAACAAAACAACATAATATAATTTAATTCATCGTTTTAAAATAACGACGAAACAACATTGCGGAAGCTTCATTTAACGCGTGTTCGGTTCTTGCTCGACGCTTGATCTTTATCCGGGGCTCTCGACATTCACCTGAGTTCAAAACCAACTTAAAAGTTAGTTTTGATAATTAAATAGATGGTATCACAAGGAAAATGGTTTCGAATAATCGAATTAAAGAAAAATCAGGAAATCCCAATATTAATCCCTTGATCCTAGAAACAAGGATTTGAATCCAAGCTCCACCGTAACACCGTAAGTTACGGTGGCTCCTGATTTAAAATGCCCCCACCGTAACTCAGTAGGTATCTGCCGTAAGGTTTTCAGCCCCACCGTAACTTACGGTGCCCACTGTAAGTTACGGTGGCCCCTGTATCAGCCCCTCCCATTTTGTCGTTTTTGGCACGAAAACTTTCGTATCTTTCAATCCACTTGTCGGTTTGACCTACTGTTTCTTCCTACATGATTGTAATTTGACCCTTCATCATATGGAGTTAAAATCCAACATCCGGATTAACAAAATGTAAGACTTTCAAGTCTTCGGCTTATTACCCTTTTTACAAAATTTTGACCCGTTCGCGATTTTATCAAACAAACATGTTTACTTGATCTATAAACTCATGAGAATCATAATTTCAATATCTCCTATCAAATTAATCATAAATCATGGGTTTCTTACTTAGTTAGAACCCGTTTACGCTCAAGTGCTTATTTTGACCCATTTAGGGTATTTAAGCACTTTAAAACTTAAAATCGCTTTCATTCATTTCTAGCATCATATTCCTACATTTCTTATCAAGTAATCTTCCACCACAACTATACGTGTGGTGGATTAAATGTGGATATCTATATGTTCCTAGTTTTACCCCTCGGATTATTGTTTTACGTCAAAGACTCATATAAAGTCATTCGACCCAAGAATTTACATCTTTCACTATCTTTTCTTATTCTAAGCATTTATTTAATCATAAAACTCGTTTCCAAACCCCTTTTAAGGGTCATTTGTTCGAATTAGCCTATAAGGGCAATTTGGTCAATTTTTATCCTTCTTTTACTACAAGGAACTTTCAAATACCTGCTTGACCCAAAATCCGACCTTTTAACTATAATCTTGTTTATAAACCCATGTGCTTCTAAAACACTATAACCATAATTCAATTTATTCGGCTTACCTAAAAGATAACCGAATAACTATACTTTAACCATGTCTAACTCTTATAAATTCTCAAGTTCTACAAGATGATTTGAATCATTATACATACCTGGCTCGGATCAATATATTGACCCGTTTCAATACCTTGACTTAGTAGCCGCTAAGCAATAGCAATGTGCGTATCCATTTGATATTTATTCCTATAAACATGTAACTCGACAAACCATTAGTCGATGTTGTCAAAGGGTGATAATTTCACCTTTTGACCCGTTTATTTACCTAGTGATCTTCGTCACTTCAACTAAGTGCCAATTTCATGTATTATGCTAATTTAAAGTCTACTAGCGAAAAATACGAAATCAAGCATAACGTAACGGAATCATAGTTACGTACCTTTTTAAGCACCCTTTTCAAACGCTTATTTCCACCGGCTTGTCCACTTGACGATCCGGATTCCTCGCCTAAAGAGTTCAATTCGCAATCCGTTTAGAACCCTTTTCCAATCATGTATCGCATAATTTGCTAAATCATCACAATCATGCGTTTTAACTTCAAATTTCAATTTTGAGCCTTCTTTGGGGCATTTTTACAAACACTTGACGGGCATAATTTTACATCTTTTATTTTCTAATTCATGGCTTGCTACTTAGCCTTGATTATCATCAATTGAGCTATTACTTATAGAATTACACATCATATTTTCAGAAATCAGTTTCTATGCATCAATTTACACTAAATTAGCATTCTACACCCTAGTGTTCATCATTTTCTCACAAAACCCATGAATGACCTTCAATGTACTCATGAAATTTCCAGAATTT
This sequence comes from Helianthus annuus, assembly GCF_002127325.2. Taxonomy (NCBI): domain Eukaryota; kingdom Viridiplantae; phylum Streptophyta; class Magnoliopsida; order Asterales; family Asteraceae; genus Helianthus; species Helianthus annuus. The sequence goes on from NC_035449.2 coordinate 13,520,304, forward strand.
AGGCATGATTTCACATGTTATTGTCTAGGTTTCACTCCTAGACACTATATCATCCCTATTATATCCAAATACCAAACATGCAACATCAAATTTCAGATTTCCCAAATTCATGAGAATTTCAAATAGGGAATTAACATCAAATTTTACATACCTTACAACCCCCTTGCAATGGGGATCAATAATCCATGCTCGATTTTTGATTTTAACTTGGTTTGAGCCTTCAATTTGTGAGATTAGTGAGTTGTTAGGGTTTTGAGAGTGGGGGTCGCCCTCCTCCTCCTGTTGATCGAACCAGGCACCTAAATGGTGTGTTTGGTTTTTTTTTTTTATTAAACTTAATAATATAAGTTTAGATTTTAACAACATAGGCCCCTCTACTTTTATTTAGTTTATAACTTGATATTTTGTTCTTTCATGTAATTACAAGACTTGTACTAGGTTATTTATTACCTAGTTACTTTATCTTGTTCTCAACCCGTTTTATTTAAGTCCCGTTAAATCTCGGGGCCTTTTATATACTTTGCTTTCTCAAAGTATTTCTCATTCTTTTAATAAATATTAGATTTATTTAATTAAATCCTAAATTTTACCGGGTAAGTTTTACCACTAACTGTATTTTACCCGTCCTGTAGTATTAACGGAGTTTGATTACCAAACCCGTTTTCGGGGTGTTACAACAGTACTTGTTTACGCCATGAGGGGAAATTGTTGGCTATAAGTTTGATTGGAAACTTGGTATGGGTAGTTAGCTCAATGATGGCAGAGGAAGTGGACAAGGTGAACAGAGGTGTGTGAACCGGAAAAAAAGGATTAGAGGGTGTGAATTGGATGAAAAACTCAAAGGAGTTGTAATGTTCTTATGGTTTCGGTTAGAGGGGTTTTAATGGACATAGTGGTGTCATATGAAGAAGCCGAGGATGAGGAAGGATTTGGGTGGGATGTGTGCACAGTTTCTGTAGTGGAGGGGGAATTATTGTTGGTGGTTGTGTGCGTAGGCAAAGGCATGGCTGTGGAGTTTCGCCTCGTATTTGGTACGTGTGCATGGGTAGCTGAAGGTGGTGAAGTAGTAGTGGTTATAGGATGGAAGAGGGGTTTGATGGGCACCTTGTATTGTGAATGGAAATATATGGTCAATGAATTCAACATGGCGTAGCGCTAAAGGCGAATAGAAGTGGGGTCATAACACTTATAGGCCGATTTAGAGGAGGAGTATCCAAGAAAAACACACTTGATGGAAAAAGGATGAAGTTTGGATGAGGCATAGGGTCGCAACTCGCAACCATGAAAAACATAGACAACCAAAGGGTTTCAATTTTGTATGTTGGTTAGATTATAACCGTTCATTAGGTGGCTTGGAGTTTAGAATTTGTGTTGGCAGATGATTGATGAGATAGATTGCAATTTGACATGCGTGAGACCAACAATTGAGTAGCAAGTTTGCATGATAAAGTAGGGAGAATTGTTGGGGTTGAACATGGTTTAATCAGAACATCATCATCATTCTGATGATGTAAACGTCTGTTTGCAGCGGACATGTTTGACATTCTTGAACAAACAATAACGAATGAAAGGACAGACAATTATCGTAGAGAATTGAGTGTCTTGGTACCGGTTAATGTTGCCGGTCCTTACACTTATATACATGACAAACTTGGCGGTTAATTTAAGCGGCAAAACTGTCATTGGCAGTTTTGAATTACCCGCTTATAATATCCACCATACCTTATCACTATGATCCGAGTTCTAGCTATCACAAACATACGTACATATACATATCATAAATTAAGTTTAATTGTTTCATCTAATACTTCCCCCTAAACTTAATTACGTTTAGAAACACCCTTGAGAACGCTTGCATTTGCTTCTTCAACAGCTTTTCTTGCATGATCAAAGTTGAATTTTCTTCTTTTCTTGTGTGCATTCCATGCTCCTTCCCAACTGTTTTCTGCATACAGCGCATACGATTCCACTTCAGTTACCTTCTTGATTTCTTCAGCACTTGTGCTCCTTCCGAGACTACATTCAGGTACATCTTCCCTTTCCTTCATTCTTTCTGATTCATTGGCTCTTGTCTGCACATCTTTAAACTTATAATAATACACTAGAATATCTAAATACATGGCATAAACAGTCCGCATGTATTCACCATCCTTGTATTCAAAGCCCATGTCTTTAGCGATAATCGGCCAGAGATTATCATCGGTTACACTGTTGTAACCACCATCCCGTTCCACAATCATGTACAGACTCAGCAAATCAACTTTCCTGTTCTCGGTCATCACCGGAGGTATTGGCCTAGTTGTTATGCCCAGGAAAGTTATAACAAACCAAGACACCATTTCATCGAATTTCTTTTCTAATTCGTACTTGTAATGGAACACAAACTTGCCATCCTCCAACATATTTAACAGATTCACACAATCCTTGAAATCATTGAATTCTAAAGCCCTTATGATCATAACACTCCAATCCGTTTCATCGGAGGAAACGTGTAAATCTTCGAAATAGGAGTTAAGGTATTCCTCTTTGTATTTTTCATTTACATCATTCAACCGTATGACCTTTTGTTTTTCTTTTAGGCCTAATTCATCTTCCTTCGACAGCCCCGTTATTTCATTTACAGTGTTATTGATTGGAGATGAGAACATAGGAAATATTTTGCACGTATCTCCATCCTTTTTAACCGTAAAGCCTTGCATTGTTAACTGATTTAGACTGAGTACATTTCTATCTAATTCCGGTGTGTATAAGACACCCTGAATCAACAACTTTTCATTATTGGATTTGACTTCTACAACCCCTATGCCCCGCATAAACAAGAAATCATTTTCCCCCGAGTTGGTTTCAACCCCCACTAAATGTTTGATACGCTTGAAAACATTTAGATTACCGGCATAGTGTTGTGTAAATGAAAGACTAACATACCATATGTCTCCCCATGTACCGCCCTCTGAACCAGTCACAATCATCTCGTTCCTTTCTTCTACCGATTCCCTTTGCTTTCGTATCCCTGCATTTACCGCTTGAGAGACAAGTTGTGTGTTTTCATCATTCTCCTTTGATTTGCAGTCGTATATGAAGTGTCCTGGGCGATGACAGTAGTAACACAATTTTGTCCGATGAATTTTCTTTTGCAGTCTGGTTTCTTCATCTTGGCAGTGTTGGCATGGAAGGGTTGTCCCCGTGGCTCTGATACCACATGTTGGGGTTGAACATGGTTTAATCAGAACATCATCATCATTCTGATGATGTAAACGTCTGTTTGCAGCGGACATGTTTGACATTCTTGAACAAACAATAACGAATGAAAGGACAGACAATTATCGTAGAGAATTGAGTGTCTTGGTACCGGTTAATGTTGCCGGTCCTTACACTTATATACATGACAAACTTGGCGGTTAATTTAAGCGGCAAAACTGTCATTGGCAGTTTTGAATTACCCGCTTATAATATCCACCATACCTTATCACTATGATCCGAGTTCTAGCTATCACAAACATACGTACATATACATATCATAAATTAAGTTTAATTGTTTCATCTAATAAGAATCCGGTTTCAACAATATGCCAGCTTCTTTTAGACTTCGTTGTATTCTGACTTCCTACCAAGTTTCCCCTTTTCTTCCCCAATGTAACCGATGGATTGAACATTGCATGCAAAGGGCCGTTTGCTTTTTTATTAGAATCAGGAGCCGATGAAACGGGTCGCTTTCCCTTTGATTGAGTTTCACTACAATGTTCATTTACATTATCTTCTTCTAAATCATCCACTTCTTCAAAAAATGTGTTAGGCTATTCACCACCTCTTTTGCATGTTTCTTCTTCTCAAATTGTTTTTTGAACATATTTTTCACTTTAGTGAGAACCTTGGGACATCTCGACACGTCTAGAAAATCCCATGCAATGTGATGTATGTGCTAAGTAAACCCGTCTTTTGAAATAAAAAAAATGCTTCTCCTTGAGTTTTTTCTTTTTTCTACCAAAGTCCCGTAAGTCAACCCTGGATCAACTTCCTTTTTACTGCCCATTCTATTGTGCGCCTGCCTGCCGCAACATGTTTGCTCACCATCACTGAGTGTTGTCACTACACTCTCTCTCAGCCAAATGTGAACTTTCGGGGGGGGGGGGGGGGGGGGATTGGAAATTAGGGAGATAGGGGAGGGGTTTGTTTTGAACATTTTTAGGGGTAAGATCTGTTACAAATAGGTGTTAACGAACAAATGATACAATAGATGCTTTATTTTATTTGGTTGTGGTGTAATATCTATTATGCCACAACGAAATGAAGTAGATCAATTATTATTACGTTACTTTAAAACTGTAGCGTAATAAGAATTACTATAGATATTTGTACAATTGGTATGTGATTTAATCCTAACACTATATTTTTGACTAGGATATGCATTGTGAAATGTGGTTTAACTAAAAAGTGTAATAATGCCCTGCCATGTCACTGCCTTGTTGACAATGAGTTTTAAGTTTTAACTAACCCAATATTTAACTATCACATTGTGGTTTTAACTAGAAATTAAAAAAAAAAAAAACCAAAAAAGTGATTGGTTGATTTTAGGTGGCCCATACACATAGCAATGGTTAACACCCGTTATGGGCTTGGCGAAATGGCTAATCCATCTATGGCGCCCGGCCAATGACGCCTCCGAGGCGGTGTGTTGGGCGTTAACAACCCCAGGTGTCGGGGGTGTTATATCACAACGATTGGTCTTATACTAGGAATCAATTAAAGAAACTACGATCTTTTTCATGTTTCGGCATCGTGGCTTAAGGATCGAGCTCAATGTCTAAAAATATAAGAATACCCCCATTCACACACAACTTTTCCTGGTCAGTTTGAATCTCGTGCTTAGAGCCAAATCGTTGTAACCGTATTTTGTTTAAGTTAATTGAGCTTAAACAGTTACCTACTTGTGTATTCGCCGCGTGTATTTAAATGGATTCCGCACGTACAAACACATAGTATCACATACCGAATTCTTAGATTCGATTCGTCAAACGGAGCTAGCAGATTCTCTGTTGTCAAGGCACACCCAAGCGCGCGCCTAGGCCCATTTTTTAGGCCCATCCCAGCTTTCTCGCTTCGCTTCAAAAGCCTCACTTTCAGGCCCCTAGGAGCATTTTCAAGCCAAATTCCCACGAAATTATGGTCAAAAATCGTTTGAACAGGTTTAAACAACGTTTGAAACAATTATAAGAACCCTAAACAAGTCGTGGAAACAACCTAAAACAATTTAAACTAGCCCTAAAGAAGCCTAAAACATGTATAAAATCCCTAAAAGTTGTATTTTTAGACTAAACAACTCGCCTAAAAAAGCTCTTACTTTTTAACCGCTTGCCTTAAGGCCCAAGACTCACTCTTTACACCTTGAGTGCGCAAATGCCTTTGAAAACTATGAACATAACTCAACAGTTTGGTTTGTTTAAATTTCAAATCATCTCTAGTTGTTGTGGTTAAAATACAAGAAACAAAAGTCGAAAAGTGTTTGAACAAATATGATTTGAGACTGGGACTCACGGCCCAACCCCATTAAGATTAAGAAGAACTTTCAATGATGAACAACATCAAATCAAACGATTATTAAATTACCATTTTTGCTCTTTCTTTATTGTTTCCGTAATTAGATAATCTTTTCACAGGCTCCAAACTCCACCATGTGGGCATTCTTTTTTGGTTTCCTTTCGTCATATATATAACTCAAAGTTGAATTTCGAACCTCGATATTATTATATATTCTTTTTCCAATTTTGTTGTATGTAATCCAAAAGGAGATAAATGTTCAAACTTTGATCATCTTTTTGGTTCTCTTTTAGAAATGGAAGAGGGTTCCAGCAGCAAATTCAAGAAGATTTGTGTGTTTTGTGGAAGTAACCCTGGTCATCGAGAAGTCTTCAGTGTTGCTGCTACTGAATTGGGAGATGAATTGGTTGATTGTTTATCTTTAAATCTTATATTTTGATGTTGGTTTTGGGTGTCTTTTTGAATCGGATATGTTTGCACACCATGTGTTTGATAAAAAGCCTCTTAGAACCTGGTTTTGTTTTTCTGATTGGATGTTGTGATTATTGTGTGCCTTGGAATCTGGGTTTGATTAAAAAGACTCATGGATGATGATTGCTTGTTATGGGATTGGTGTTGAGTGTCTTGTTTTCTTAAAGTTTGTGATTATGTTGTTGATTATAGGTTAATAGGAAGATAAACTTGGTGTATGGTGGTGGAAGTGTTGGTTTAATGGGGATGATATCTCAGAGAGTTTTCGATGGCGGTTGTCGTGTTCTTGGGTAATGTACACCAACATAAATTCTTGTTCTGTGTGTAATTTTTGTTACTCGTGCTTGTTCGTTAACGTAGTGCTGCTTATTCACTTGCAGGGTTATTCCCAAAGCTCTTGTACCACTTGAGGTACGTGCGTTTTAAATTTTGAATTTTCGAGTTTGTTTTAGTTGCCCACTCATTGTATTCCTGATAGTTCTGTTCTAGCACGATCGTTCTCCATTATTGGCATAGCCTAATATCAAACTAAGCATCAACTCTGGGATGATCTAAGGACTAAGATACGTTTTGTTTTTTTGCATTTTTTTGTTAAACTATAATCCAAATTCACTATTTTTGATAGATCTCTGGTGAAACTGTTGGAGATGTACGAATTGTCTCAGATATGCACGAAAGGAAAGCCGAAATGGCTCGAGAATCTGATGCCTTTATTGCACTCCCTGGTATCTTTATAATTGTGTTCAAATTTCCTGACTTTTTACATGAAATTTGTATTCACGGTGACATTGCTTTCAGGAGGTTATGGAACCATGGAGGAAGTTTTAGAGATGATCACATGGTCGCAGCTCGGAATTCATAAAAAACCCGTGAGTTGTCGTTTATAATGTTTGAGAATTAGAGGTCGCAATTTCGACCCATGTACTTATGAATGTGTATTTATATGGGGTATGTTATATCTCTAACAGGTCCAACATGTAAAATAGAAATAAGAGTAAACTTCCGTTTTGCTCCCTGTGGTTTGGTCATTTTAACGGTTTTGCTCCAATAGTTTAAAAATAGCGATTTTCCTCCCTGATCTTTCGAGTTTGTCGCCAGTTTGCTCCCTAATCTTTCGAGTTGGTCGCCAGTTTCCTCCCTAATGGAGTTAGAGGCTGGGAGCAAAATGAAGATAAGTTAGAAAAATCAGGGAGGAAAATGGCTATTTTTAAACTATTGGAGCAAAACCGTTAAAATGACCAAACCACAGGGAGCAAAACGGAAGTTTACTCTAGAAATAAATAGCTAAAAAGGGAAGGGGTCAAATATAGAGTATTTTTGATATGTAACACTTTGTAAATCATTCTATTAAAAAGTTGAATTACTATTGAAATAATCTAATATTGCGTAATCGTATATTTATATTTGACACACTAATATTTTATAAAAGAGTAAAGTAGACGGATGGTCCCTGTGGTTTACCATTATTTTGGATTTGGTCCCTAGTTTTCCAAAAGTATACGGATGGTCCCTAGTTTTCTAAAGGTTTTAGCATGTTCAAGTTAGGGACTAAATGCGTTACAAAGTGCAAGCCACAGGGACCATCAATGTACTTTTGGAAAAAAGCTGGGGACTAAATGCTTCACAAAGTGCAAACCATAGGGATCATCTATGTACTTTCGGAAAGCTAGGGACCAAATCCAAAATTTTGGTAAACCACAGGGACCATCTGTGTACTTTACTCTTTATAAAAAGGTCAAGAAACTTGAAAAAGAGTGTTTTAGATCAACCCGACCCGACCGATTTTCCAAACATGTTTTGAACTGTTACCAAGCCCGTCATTTTGCCACCTCGACTCAGATCCTCGCGCATTTGCTTTCATAACCTTGAATTCGTATACTCAGGTCGGTCTCTTAAATGTTGACGGATATTACAACAGTCTGCTTGCATTATTTGATAACGGAGTCAAAGAAGGTTTCATCAAGCCAAGTGCTAGAGCCATTGTTTTATCAGCCACAAATGCAATAGATTTGTTGACAATAATGGAGGTATAAATAAATTTAGAATCTTGTACTTGGTTTTCAGGGGGTCCCACAAAAGGCTATCACATTTTAATTTAATTTATTTTTCTGGGTACAGCAATACAAGCCTGAGCATGAACATGTCGCGCCTCATGAGAGTTGGCAGATGGAGCAACTCGGGAATTATCCGAACAAAGGAACATAATTCAAATTGGTTTCATTCATCTTATGGTTTCTTGAATTTGAAAGATTGACTTTGTGTGTTTGATTTATATGTACTCATTTTCATCTAGTGTGGGTTTGAATGTGCTAGAAATGATCATAACTGTTGCCCGGGCCTTCGTCTAGTGTCGCTATGATGATGCGATATATACACGACAGGCCTTGAAGATTCAAGTTTGATTTGAAAGCTTGGAAATATTCGTTACAGGTTATACTTTAGTTAAGTAAGATCAATATGTTTGACTTTGATAGACTCGGATTGTGTTAATGCTTGATAAAAACTGGACGGGATATCAGCTCTAAGAAGTTGATCTTGACTTTTGATATGTTTAGATCTTGTGTGTCAATTAGTCGGACCGGTCACTAGACAAGTAATTAATACATAGTCTGCATAACAACTGTTCAAGCTTTTCCGAAATTATGGATTTGATACTAATTGTCTGTTGCCTTGTTAAGTGTTTGGGGTTTTCACTACTAAACGTAAAAATTATGTTAAATTCATTTTAAGAAAATGACCATTATACTCACCATCTAATTGGGTCGGTTTTGAAAGAAAGTGAAAGTTGAAGGAGTGATTCGTAATATTACTTTAATAATTAGTTTTTAATTAATAGCTTAAAGTATGTGATTAAAGAAGAAAGATCTGGGCCAACAATTTTTTTTTTTTTGAAAATAGACTTTCATTAACAAACAGCCGAACCCGAAGTCCAAGCCGGACCAAACAAGAACAGAAAAAACTACATAATTACAAATTTACACCAATCGTTCCATGTAATGGACTGAAAAGACGACCTATATTTTAACCAAAAGAAACCTGTAGATCTAAGATTGCTAAAAATGTCCTCCATTTTAGCCCGACAACCTGAAAAAACCGCTTTATTCCTGGCCAGCCAAATACACCAACAAGCGATTATAATAATGCCTTGAAGAATCTTCTTTTCCTCCGACCCCAGCCTACTAAACTTGTGAATTTCCAACAGATCTTTAATAGAAAAAGCGAAAATATTCGGAATACGACACCATCTACTAACCTTCTGCCAAATAAAGGAAGCATATTGGCACGAGATAAATAGATGACCAACTGTTTCATCTTCATAACCGCATAGAGGGCAGGCCCCAACTTGTTGAACGATACCCCTCGAGAATAAGGCGTCAAACGTGGGAATACGATTCAGCTCCAACCTCCAAACGAAAATGTTGCACTTCAAAGGCACCCATCTGCACCAGTCCAACACGAAAAAACCCGGATCGCGGCTGCCCTAGACCAGCAAATCTTTGACCGACTTTACCGAAAATTGACCCTCCGCATCACCCAGCCACTTCCATTTATCTGAACCATCAACAAGCGAAACCGAAGAAACCAAACCCGAAAGACTGACCAGCTCCTAAACTTCTTCGGCCAAATCCGGATCATGTCTCCAAAGCCACGTGCCGCCACCTTCCGGCCGATCTCTCACCGAACAATTTTTGACTAATTCGAGCCGAAAGAGACACGGGAAAAGCTCTTTCAGAGGCGTCTCACTAATCCAAGGATCCAACCAAAAAAAGACAGCACTACCCGAGCTGACATCTCCTCTAAAAAAACTCCGAATAGGTTTATTATCAAAAAGCGGTGTGTTTAATATGTCGCAAATATTAACCCACACACCCCTGACGGACTTGTTGCAAGGTAAGAAAGCCCACCCCAACCTACCCGAATGGATGCTTTTGACGACTTTGATCCATAAATTGCCTGAATCATTCTTATACCTCCATCCCCATTTACTGAGCAGAGCCAAGTTAGCATTCATCATTTTGCATAACCCCAAACCTCCATCTTTCTTCGGTAAAGACACTCTCTCCCATGCCATCCAATGAGTTTTCCTAACCTCGTTCGAGCCTCCCCAAAGGAACTTTTTAACAATACTCTCCAGGTCTTTAACAACTTTCACTGGCGCTTTATACAAGGACATAAAGTAAGTTGGCAGACTTTCAAGTACCGACCTTATTAAAGTAACTCTCCCCCCTATGGATAACAAAGCGGCTGTGACACTTGTGCTCCGTAAACACACACAATGTAGGACACTATCTTTTATCAAAGAAACAATGTGTTTTCGTCTCAAAAAGTTGTTTATTTTGGTTTTACAATTTCACATTTTGATTCTAGTTCATTTTCAAGCTTTAAATCGCTTTCTGGAAAGTTAAACGCGAACTGATGCGTAAACGTAATCAGTTTAATGCGGAAAACACTCCGGATTAGTGACATAGGCTTAACATACCTTAAATAACCTCCACATAACTTAGAAATAAGTTTTGGATGGTTCGGTGTGTTGAAATCAAGTTTATTCGCTTACAGGGACTAATTTTGACAAACTACGAAAGTATGCCGATTCATACTATAACGAACCTTACGGAATATGATCATAAGTTAAACATGCCCTAAATATCCTTTACAAAGCTTAGAAATAGGCTTTGAGGTGTTTGGTTCGCAAAAATAAACTTATTTGATCAACAGGGACTAAAAGCGTCAAAAAGTGCCCAAATGACCAGATTCATTGTATCTAGTCCAATTTTGATGCTTTAATGGTTTTTACCCCCTGATTTCAAATACCATTTGCTTGTTTTGAGTGTCCCATGGTTTAGAAATACCTTGTGCCCACATGTAAGGTCAGGATCAAGGCACGTTTTGCGAGGAACGATCCTAACGGTTTTCCAAAATCTATAAATACCCGTGCTTTCATTCACTTCAACTCACACTTGATTCATTTTGCTCTAAGTTGAGGTTTAAACACTTCATACCTGAGCAAACTTGGATCAAACTTCCTAGCGTGGACCCTTTGTAAGTATTCTTTCGTGTTTTTATGCGTTCTTAGCACGAAAGTCAAACAGTGTTTGACTTTCTACTTTGACCACGAGTTGGTCAACACGAAGTTCGTTGAACTTCGCAACGTGAGCGTAGTCATGATGGTTATAGTCCCGTGTGACTATACCTACTGATTACCACGTTGACTAGGCGTAATGACGAGTCGTAGTTTTGGCCAGAATGCGTATTCATGCGTATTTTGCAACCAAACTATTCTTAGGTATCAAAACCGTTTGTTTTGAAATCAAACTTGTTTTCTAACTTTGTTAAACATTTTTTAACATGTTTAACTCGTCACTTTTAGGATAGTGCTTGTGTAGAGTCGTAAGTCAAGTGGTTTTGACAACCGCTTAGACTTTCGAACCCGACCTGTTTGGTCAATCATTAGGATCCGACCAAACATATAATGTGACCATAGTTGTATAGGGAATAACCTTCCAAGGTTATACCTTATGGTCACTTCGTTTAGTTAGTTGTATGATAGGTAGTTTATATACCTTAGGAAAATGACCAAAATGCCCTTTTTCGCATAATTTCATTTTAAGCATATGTAACACATGTTTTGACATCTAAACTGATTATATAGCATAATTAGATATGTTAAGGCATATACTTGTCATAGGACTAGTTAGGCGTCTCGAACGCGGTTTCGCGCGAACGACGCGTTAAAGTGGCGTAAGCTACCTTAATGGGTCGTAATGGGTAGTAATGGGTCGTAAGCGCTTAGGATAGGTTTCGATTTAGAATATAGGCTTTGTTAAACCATATCACATGAGTTCCAACACTCATTTGGTTTACAAAACCTCATTCTACCCGATCTTCGATTTAGGTGTCGATTCCCTAACATAGTATCTGTTACCCTAGGAACCGCTTCAACACTTGAACTCTTGGACTTTTGAGTTTTGTTATACCCTTTGAACCGGGACTATACGAAACCCCAGGCGAGTACATAGTTCCCCTCTTTTACCGTTTTCAAATGTTTTGGGGTGATTCATATGTGTAATCGATCTGTTTTCAAAATGTATGGCATTTGTGTGTTCACTAAGTGCTTTTATGTGTATTATTCCGATTATGCAAATGTAATGTTTTATCCTTAAGTGATCTACCTATCTTCATAGCTAGATTCATATAGGATATTTGAAGTACAGTCTTAGATCTTCCTATCTTCATAGTAAGGTTTTTAAGAAGTACTTTACAACTCGATGGTTGGTTTTTGTGTAGTTTGTTGGTGATTTAGATAACGAAACTAGATAATACGATAAGCACATGGTGGATACACCGCTGGTACTTCCTATATATAAGTGTGCTTATTGTATTACCTTTCGTGGCGTTATCCCTAATCACCATTAGGATTTAGGATTGTTTTGATTCAATAATTCAATATGACAAGAACCCAGGATCCCTGTAGTATCTATCTATCTTCATAGTTAGACTTATATGGGATGTTTAGAGTACTAATATTGGAGTCCATGTTTGGATTCATTGTGTACTTTAATGCATGTTAGATTAGACAATGTGACAGAACCCGAATCCTTATAGCATCTATCTATCTTCATAGGCTGATTCTTGTAGGATGTTTAAAGTACTGATATTGGAGTCCTTGATTGGATTCATTGTGTGCTTTAATGCGTGTTTATGAGTCGGTACAAGTTGACGATTTCTGTGTTATGTGGTAGTTGTGATTTAGATAACAAAACTGGTACAATAAAATAAAAGCATGGTGGATACGCTGCTGGTACTTCCTATATATAAGTGTTCTTGTTTTATTATTCTTGTAGCGTTATCTAGATCATTTTAGGATTTAGTGTACTATGGTTTCAGTATTCGATTATCGAAATCCTTGTAGAATCTTCCATATCTTTATATGTTAGATTCTTAGAAGGATATTTAAAGTATTATCATAGATCATTGATTTGATTTATATAATACTGATGTGCACAAAATGCAACATATAAATTACATCAATTGTGGCTTAAAACTAACCCTTTTTAGTACTAATGTTGGAAAAAGTGTGCTTTTGTCTTCCTTTTGTATTTTCAGGATTAAATGAGCTCAAAATAACAAAAGAAGCAAAAAGACAGCAAAATCTAACATAAATACAAGAAAAGGAACAAAAGTGATATGCCTGACCCCCCGACAGCATCTCCCCAAGCAAAACAAAGAAGACAGAAGACTGAACACGCCCCGTGCTCAGCGAGCACGGGGCCGTGCCCAAGAAGCAGCAGAAAAGACAAACCTACAGAAGCTTCTACTGCCCACTACGGGGCCGTGCCCAGCGGACACGAGGGCGTGGTCAAGTTGCTGCAGGCGCATTTATTGTAATTACGAATTACAATTAATGAAGAGAGAGAGAGAGTGTGTCAGATGGACACGGGGCCGTGCCCAAGCTTCTGTTCAGCCTATAAATAGGAGTGTTTGGAGCTCTTGCAACTCATCCCTTGACACACCACCTCTCTCACACTTCACTCACCACCCACCACCATCACAACACCATCATCCACCACCATCATCCATTGTCCATCATAGAGTGTGTGAGTCGTCTCGGGATCCAAGATTGATCGTAAGAGTTCTTGATAATCAAAGGCCATGTTTGCCTAAGTCTCTTACATCACTTGGTGAAGACAAGTGTTTAGTGTAATACTTTTTATTTTTAATCTTTTGCACTTTTTAATTGGTTTTGTATTAATGACTTTAATTACTAGTTTCTTATGTTGAAGGTGATTCTTCCTTATCGTTTGTCCGTGGTGTCTTGGCATTATTTTACTGTCTATATAAAATAAAAGATTTTCACCATTCATATCTCCACGGTCTATATGGAGGTATGTTGGCTACCTGGTCAGGGGTTAAGGGAACGGTTTGGTAAGAGTTTTGCCACTGTTCAGTGTATAGATCCTGCAAAGGACCTGGGTCAAATTTAGTAGGACCTCATTCAATACCCAAAGGTATTGAATGGCGGGGGTCCAAACTCTTTGATCCCCTCATAAGTTAAACTACTATTAAAACTTTAACCCTGCTACTTAGGACTGTATCCCTGCTGACTCAGACTACTTAGCTGAGGGTAACGTCGCCTTCAAAAGAGGTGCCTACCACATTAAATAACTTAATTAATTATCTTTCAATAATCCGACCCTTTGGGATTGTATCCTTGCTGACTCAAACTACTGGGTTGAGGGTAACGTCACCTTCAAAAGAGGGGCCTACTACAATAACTAAGATAATCTCTTAAACAAGTGCAAAAGTGCGAAAATAATCAAAGGTTACACTACACACGAGTCGGATCCAAGTGATTCATCTTGTCTATCTGTTTTTACTTTTATTTTATTTTTCAGCATTTTAGTTAGTTTTATTTTCTTAGTTTAAAAATCTTTTTTCTAACATTTTGATTTGATTAGACGTTGAGGATAAGCCGGTACTAAAAGCTCTTGTGTCCTTGGACGACCTCGGTATCTTACCAACACTATACTACGTCCACGATGGGTGCACTTGCCCATATGTGTGTTTAGTGTTAGTAAATATCGTGTTTTATAAATTTAAAACTTGGCTAAAAAGTGTAAAAAGGGCTTAAAAGATATACCTAAAAATATAACACACTTCACGCACATCAAGTTTTTGGTGCCGCTGCCGGGGACACAAGGATTTTAAGAAAGTTAGGAATCAACGGCCTAATCATTTTTTTATTTTTTTATTTTTTTAGGATTTTCTTAATTTTTCAGCTTCTACAGAACTCAGCACGGGCCGTGCCTGCTGAACACGCCCCCGTGCCCAATCATTGGAACTGGCAATCTTGTTTTAAGTCAGACAGTAAGCTGAACACGGGGCCGTGCCCACCCAACACACCCCCGTGCCCAAGATTCAGTTACTAAAAACAGAACCGTAAGATCCCGACGCTTGGTAATTTCTGACACAAAAATGAGTGATATTGATCTTTTTTACTTTCGGCACTCTTATGGTATGTGGTGTCAATTATGTGGAGGCAATCATAAAGAATTAGAATGTTATTTTCTAAATTATAAGCCCCACTACATAGACCCATCGTTTGCCTGTAATCTTAAGAGGGGCGAAAGTAAAAATAATCCTTATCTCTCCCTCGAAGGCGCCCAACCAGATATTCTAGGAGAAATGCTTCTTGATGAACTATTTCAACTAGAAGATCTAGTTCTTAATTGGTTAAAAGAACTTAGATTAAGACGAGAACGCAAGAGGTTGTCGGTGAGGGTGATTCCTATGCTAAATGTAGGTGGACAAGTCCAACCCTTTCCCGGGCTCTCGTTAAAGAAGGTGTATACCGAATCGCTCAGGTCTATGTATGCTCCGAACGAAGTCGATGGGGAGTCCTTCACGGCACAATCGACACAGGGACGACTATCGTCCAAGTCTTTGCTAGAGTCGAAGGTATTATCGGGAGTAGCGAGGTTGTCTGAATGCGACCCCAACACTTCTTCTTGGTAGTCGTCTTGAGATGAATCAAGGAAATCCAATCAATTAAGGTATCTTAGGCACTTTGGGGTTGTCCCATCCAGTAAGGAACCGCCCGATCCGGTTTAGTTCCTTGAAAATAAGAAACTCTATAAGACAGCTTCCAGACACGGGGCTGTGCCCAGGCCAACACGCCCCCGTGTCCACCCAAAGATTCTCTTCTGATTTTATCAGAATACGGACAAAAATGTGTCAGGATTCTGTCTGCACACGGGGCCGTGTCCAGCCGACACGGGGCCGTGTCCAGCGTGCTGTCGTTTTCTATAAATGCAGCATGATTTCTGCTCATTTGGACCACTTCAAAAGACAGAGATTCCTGAGGTCTTCACTCATACTATCTTAGGTATGTTCTAAAAGAAGGTTCTCAAGAACCATCTTGTCTTTTCCACTTTTGTCCATTTCCTTCTTCCTCAATTTTCAATTAACACCCCCATTAAAGTTGGAAACTCCATGATTTCAACCTTTAATGTAGTATTTGTAAAGTTCTTATTCAAGGGATCTTGTCTAAAATAAGTTATGCAAACTTCGTTTAAATTATTTGTGCTTAAAGTTAACCTATGAACCAGGAAAATAATTTAAAACTTCAAGATTCCTTGGTTTAAAAACTTACAGACACCTAGACACGAGGCCGTGTTCATTGAACATGAGGCAGTGTCCGAGGGACTGCTTTGCAAAAATTGAGCTCTTTTCGGTCTGTCTTCCCAGAATGGCGAGCAGAACAAGCGGAACGTCTTCATCACACGCAAGGAGCAACCGACAAGGGAGGAGATCATCAACGGCGGAAGATTCTCTTGTAAACTATGTTTACGCCCTAAAAGAAGCTATTGATGAAATGACAGGGGTGGAAGAAGCATTGGTCGACCGTATCAACCATCTAACGGTGGGACTGGAAGGGTGTCTCCGGGAGGTCAACCTCTTGCACCAGAGGTTGAACATTCTCGCATCTCCTCCTTTGGTACCTATAATAACCTAAAGGGCATGGAACGTGGTGCCTGAAGTCATCATACCAGCCGAGTGGTATGCCATGCATCCGGGACCCCCTCGAGACATATTGCAAGGAGTCCCGGTTGGCGTCTCCCATCCTCCGCAAGATGTTGAGGAAAACGAGGCCGCCTTCTTTCTCCTAAGAGAGATAGAAGAATGACTTTAACAACATCTAGGAAGATAACCCTCGGCCAAGAGTCCTATTACAATACCGGGAATCTATTCCCGGAATTTTTGTTCTTAATAGAAAATTAGGACTCCTTATGATAATTTTATGTATCACTAGACCTATCTAATTTATGACTTTTAACTTTTTATTTCTTCTTTGTTTTTAATTTTCTAGGACTTATGTATTTCTCTCTATGATGATTTTTAATGAAATGATGGTTTTAAGGATGATGTTGTAATAAAACACACCCGTGATGGTCAAGGATAAAAAGGGAAACAAGAAACATAGCCCCATGCACGAAAACAGGGCCATCCGACAACAATTTCTTCATTACAGTAAGCTCAGCACGGGCCGTGTCCGCCCAACACGGCCCCGTGCTGAACACTCTGCAGAAAATTTCCCAGTTCAGGTAACTGGACACGGGCCGTGTTCGCTGAACACGCCCCCGTGTCCAGGCTTCTGTTCCTTTTCTTTAATTTTTGTCGTTGGCACCTGAACACGGGGCCGTGCCCGGTCCCCCCACGGGGCCGTGTCCAGGATGCCAGTAACATAAAAATTTGTTTTTAAACACCATTTTACACATTCAATCAACCTAAAAACTTATTTTTTGGACACACTAAGGACAATGTGTAATTTAAGTGGGGGGAGGGGGATGCTAAAACCTTGAATCTTGTAAGTCCTAATAACAAGCCTTACACAAAACTCTATTGGAACCGCTAATCACCCCAAATTTTTTTCAAAAAAATTTTCATTTTTTTACTTGTCTAAGTTTTAGTTGGGAATTCAAGTTCTAACAAGGTTATATTTTTACAAGTTTACAACCGATAGCGTCGTGATAAAAAGAACCAACATAAGAAAATTACGAAAAGGCATGACAAACTTAGTTAAAATTTGATTATATATACTTGATCACCTAAAAACCCCTTTCCCACAAAAGTGAGTTTTGAGCCTTTAACGAGCATACAAATATATATCTTTACACTAAATGCTCATTTTTCCTTTCTTGTGTGAATAGCCGCTTGGTTCGTACGACTCTAGAACTTGCCACAACAATACATTCCCGGTCCTTACCAACTTAAACCCGAGTAAGTAAATGGAGGCATTAGGACTAACCCTTTTTCTTTCTACACCATTATTTTTCATTTTTTTACCACCTACCCAAAATCCCCCTAGTTAACCTCTTTGAGCCTAAACCTTTTCATTTCTTAACCCAAAAACCATCACCCTTTTTACCCACCTAAACATTTTTTATTTTTAACCCTTTATTTTAGTAACAACGTTCGGTTTTCTAATGACTCTATTAAAGAAAAGTTATATATTTTGATGAAACCAAACAAACAAACAAGTTCATCAAAAATAACTTTGTTTGAAACAAGTGGTTCATCAAAATAAAATAAAAATGTGAAAAATAAAAAGTCCTTAAAAAACCGACGTTTGTTACGCCTTTCGCCCTTTTTACTAACCACTAACCCAACCACCCACCTTTAGCCCAAGCCTAACCCTTCACCCAAAAAGTCCTCTTGATATTTACAAAGGTATAAAGTTAAAAAGGAGGAGGATTGATTGCTTGGCAAGCTTATGCTAGGAGTAAGTTCCATGACGCTCTCGAGAGACTCACTATAAAAATACACCTTCGGCCGAGTGTTGAGTGATTCCCCCGTGAGGTATGTGAACTTGTATATAAATGGAATTTTAAAAAGGTATGCTATGCCTAATAATTAATTTATCTTATGAAACGTTTTTAATAAATCTTGAAATTCCCGACACTCTATGACAAACCCAAAAACCTTCTCTTCTACCCATTCCATTTGGGAGTGAATAAAGCCACATTATAAAGAGTTTTGCTTGAGGATAAGCAAAGATTCAAGTGTGGGGGTATTTGATGTGCATAAAATGCAACATATAAATTACATCAATTGTGGCTTAAAACTAACCCTTTTTTAGTACTAATGTTGGAAAAAGTGTGCTTTTGTCTTCCTTTTGTATTTTCAGGATTAAATGAGCTCAAAATAACAAAAGAAGCAAAAAGACAGCAAAATCTAACATAAATACAAAAAAAGGAACAAAAGTGATATGCCTGACCCCCCGACAGCATCTCCCCAAGCAAAACAAAGAAGACAGAAGACTGAACACGCCCCGTGCTCAGCGAGCACGGGGCCGTGCCCAAGAAGCAGCAGAAAAGAAAACCTACAGAAGCTTCTACTGCCCACTACGGGACCGTGCCCAGCGGACACGGGGACGTGGTCAAGTTGCTGCAGGCGCATTTATTGTAATTGCGAATTACAATTAATGAAGAGAGAGAGAGTGTCAGATGGACACGGGGCCGTGCCCAAGCTTCTGTTCAGCCTATAAATAGGAATGTTTGGAGCTCTTGCAACTCATCCCTTGGCACACCACCTCTCTCACACTTCACCCACCACCCACCACCATCACAACACCATCATCCACCACCATCATCCATTGTCCATCATAGAGTGTGTGAGTCGTCTCGGGATCCAAGATTGATCGTAAGAGTTCTTGACAATCAAAGGCCATGTTTGCCTAAGTCTCTTACATCACTTGGTGAAGACAAGTGTTTAGTGTAATACTTTTTATTTTTAATCTTTTGCACTTTTTAATTGCTTTTGTATCAATGACTTTAATTACTAGTTTCTTATGTTGAAGGTGATTCTTCCTTATTGTTTGTCCGTGGTGTCTTGGCATTATTTTACTGTCTATATAAAATAAAAGATTTTCACCATTCATATCTCCACGGTCTATATGGAAGTATGTTGGCTACCTGGTCGGGGGTTAAGGGAACGGTTTGGTAAGAGTTTTGCCATTGTTCAGTGTATAGATCCTGCAAAGGACCTGGGTCAAATTTAGTAGGACCTCCTTCAATACCCAAAGGTATTGGATGGCGGGGGTCCAAACTCTTTGATCCCCTCATAAGTTAAACTACTATTAAAACTTTAACCCAGCTACTTAGAACTGTATCCCTGCTGACTCAGACTACTTAGCTGAGGGTAACGTCGCCTTCAAAAGAGGGGCCTACCACATTATGCATTAATAACTTAATTAATTATCTTTCAATAATCCGACCCTTTAGGATTGTATCCTTGCTGACTCAAACTACTGGGTTGAGGGTAACGTCACCTTCAAAAGAGGGGCCTACTACAATAACTAAGATAATCTCTTAAACAAGTGCAAAAGTGCGAAAATAATCAAAGGTTACACTACACACGAGTCGGATCCAAGTGATTCATCTTGTCTATCTGTTTTTACTTTTATTTTATTTTTCAGCATTTTATTAGTTTTATTTTCTTAGTTTAAAAATTTTTTTTTCTAACATTTTGATTTGATTAGACGTTGAGGATAAGCCGGTACTAAAAGCTCTTGTGTCCTTGGACGACCTCGGTATCTTACCAACACTATACTACGTCCACGATGGGTGCACTTGCCCATATGTGTGTTTAGTGTTAGTAAATATCGTGTTTTATAAATTTAAAACTTGGCTAAAAAGTGTAAAAAAGGGCTTAAAATATATACCTAAAAATATAACACACTTCACGCACATCAAATACTTATATAAGTTTTGATTTATTTCAAAACAGTTATTATTAATCCTTGATTGGATTTCTAATAACATATTAACAAGTTTTTATGATGGTTTAATCAAGATTTCAATGTAAGGCATAAAATGACTTAGTAAATATCATATTGCCATATACAAACCTATTTTTTCACGAGTTTTCACAGTTAAGATTAAAATATTGCAATACCAAATGTTTTGCCATTTATTTGGCTAATAAAACCTATGTATTCGCCGGCATTTTTATGCTGACTGTTTTCGCATATGTTTCAGGTTTTCGACTGTTCAAGCATGCAACGCATAGGACTGCATACGGGCCTTAGACTTCTAAAACAAAAGAACAATTACATGTATTCTTTGTTTGTAAAAAAATGTTAATGATATTGAAACAATTTAGTACCAGTAGTTGTGAGCAATTTGTAACGTGACTCCCCGATATTTCCGCCGTGTGTTGTTATATTACGCGATTGGGGTGTTACAGCGGCCTTCCATAGAGAAAGCCTATTCTCGAAAATATCATACACCAGCCTCCAATTGTTAATGCGATTCATATTTGCTCCGACCGTCAAGCCTAAATATTTAAAAGGAGTATAATCAACCTTACAACCAATCCAATTCGCCACCTCCTCAACCTCCTCACTATTGACTCCAATACCGAATATACTAGACTTGCTGAGATTAATTTTAAGACCCGAACAAACGTGGAAACACTGCAAAATCCTAATAACATTCACGATATTATCTTTATTCCACTCTCCCATAATCATAGCATCGTCAGCATAGAATAAATGAGAAACACAAACATCATCATCGGGGAGTCTAATGCCCTGAAAAATGGGCCAACAATTATATTATATCTATGCTATATTATAATGCATAGGAACGACCATTTTAAGATATTTAAAAGATAAGAATTTTTTCCCTTTTAATTTATAAATACACTCTAAAATGAGGTAACTTGGTCTTTTAAATAATAATTATATTTTAGCCCTTAACTTATTACACTTAAATCCCCATGTTTTAACATAATAATGGGTAATTAGTTACATTTTTTTCATCCACAACAAACGTATAATTCTTTTACGTATTCTTGTCATATCTTATAAACTATAATGTTTTAAAAAAATCCAAAAGTACCATGCCAACCTACTCATTTTTGTTGACATTTTGATAGTTGTTTTGGTCAGTATTGACGTGTGGATTAAAAAGTACAGGTAGATGGTGCCTTAGTGTACAAGTGATTAAAACCTAATGTATTTAGTCATTATCCTAAAATGTTTAATAACTACATAATGTCAAGTGATTAAACCCTCATCTTTAACAAAATTATAGATAATTAGTTAATAGTTACACTTTATCCATCCCCACAATTTTTAAACGGTCACTTTTTGGTACTTTAATATTTTTTTAATTACACCATATAAATGAGTATTTTATTCTCTTTAAATTGAATATAATATTGCTATAGGTAATATTGGTTCTATTTTTTAATATATAAATGTTACTATTCATTCAATTGGATTTTTCATATATAGGTAATATTGCTATAGTTTTTTTTTTTAAAAAAATTCTGATATGTTAGATGATTAACAGTGTCTAAAAGTGAGTAATAACTTAATCGTTAACCGAAACCGAACTGCAATCAACCAAAAATTGAGTTAATTGAAAACTGATTAACCGGAACCTGAATTAACAAAAACGGTTATCAATTTTTTGTACCCTCATTTAACCAAAATTAACTGAACCGAACCATTCATATTTTCATATATTTCTAGCTTTTATACCTTAAGTTCATGTATTTCATATTTATACCCGCATTTTGTGTATTTATACCTCCATTTCATGTACTTATACATCATTTCATGTATATATATACCTAAATTTTATGTATTTCAAATCAACAGTTTTAGCCTAAGCTTGGTTTTGGTTATTAACCGAAATTAAATGAATCAAACCAAAAAAAGTCAATATAAATGGATTAAACCAAACCGATTAAACTGAAATCGGATTGGTTAATAAAATAAACTAATTAATGACCTCGATTTCGGTTGAGGATAATATTCTAAGCAACCGAACAATGCACACCGTGGCAATGCACGTGTTTACCGCCGTATCGTGCGCGCACCTATTGGTTATTAACCAAAACTGGTTATTGGTGAACACTAACTAAATCGTTAACCTAAACCAAACCGAAAATAGACGAAAACAAACCTAAATCAACCAAAAACTGAGTTAACTGAAAACAGAAAACCGAATTAACCAAAAACCAGTTATCATTTTTTTGTGCTCTTGTTTAACCAAACTTAGCTGAACCGAACGAAATCATTTATATTTGTATATATTTCTAGCTTTTATACCTCCAGTTCATATATTTCATATTTTATATCTCCATTTCATATATTTTTTTTTTACTTTCATTTCATGTATTTATACCTTAATTTCATATATTTCCAAGCAAAAGTGTTAGCCAAAGTTTGATTTTTTCTATTAACTGAAATTAAATGAACCAAACCGAAAACCGTCAATTTAATAAACCAAAGTGATTAACCGAAAACCACTTGATTAATAATATAGACTAACTGATGACTTTGGTTTTGGATTCGGTTGAGGATAATAACTGAACCCACCAAACCATGCACAACATAATGAAATGGATTACCCGATTACTTCGCTTTTGATGTATATCTATCACAATAATGCTACAATAAATATTTTACGAATAAGAAAACTATCAAAAATGAGTATCGCAATGCGATGTGTCGCTCCCGCCGTATCGCGCGGGCATCCTGCTAGTTATATTATAATGCATGAGAGGGGAGCATTTTAAGATACCAAAAAAATAAGAACTCTTTTCCTATTAATTTATAAATACACCCCTAAAACGAGGGTAAATTAGTTTTTAAACAATAATTATATTTTAGGCCCCCATTTTATTACACTTAAATCCCTTAGTTTCTAACATAATTATAGGTAATTAGCTACAATATCTCCCCTCCCCAACAAACTTATAATTCTTTTACGTATTCTTGTCATATCTTATAAACTATAACGTTTTAAAAAAATCCAAAAGTACCGTGATGGCCAACTCATTTTTGTCTACGTTTCGATAGTTGTGTTGGTTAGTATTGACGTGTGGATTAAAATGTAAAAGTAGATGATGTCTTAGTGTACAAGTAATTAATACCCAATGTACATAGTTATTATCCTAGAATGTTTTATAGCTATAGAATGTCAAGTGATTAAATACCGTCAAACCTCTCCCACCTAGATTATACTTTATTCCCTCATCTTTAACAAAATTCTAGATAACTAGTTAGTAGTTACACTTTATCCCCTTGTAAAAAACTAAACTTTTTTAATTACACCATGTAAACAAGTATTTTATTCTCTTTATTACGTGATTAACATTGTATAAGGGTGAGGAATAACTGAATCGTTAACCGAAATCGAACTAAAATCAACCAAAAGCTGAATTAGCTGAAAACTGATTAACCGAAACTTGAATTAACCAAAAACAGTAATTGATTTTTTTGGTACCCTCATTTAACCAAAATAATTGTACCGAACCTTTCATATTTTTATATATTTCTAGCTTTTTTACCTTTAGTTCATTTATTTCATATTTATACCCCCATGTTATGTATTTATACCTCCATTTCATGTACCTATACATCCATTTCATATATTTTCACCTAAATTTTAATTATTTCTAGTCGAAAGTTTTCGCTCAAGTTTGGTTTTGGCTATTAACCAAAATTAAATGAAACAAACATAAAACTGTCAATCTTACTGAATAAAACAAACCGATTAACTAAAACAGATTGGTTAATAAAATAGACTAATCGATGACCTCGACTTCGGCTAAGGAAAATAATCTAACCAACCGAATAATGCACAGTGTGGCAATGTATTTGTTTCCCACCGCATCGATTATTAACCTAAACTGGTTATCGATGAGCAATAACTAAATTGTTAACCTAAACCAAACCGAAAACAGACGAAACCGAACCGAAATCAACCAAAAACTGAATTAACTAAAAACTGAATTAACCAAAAACCGTTTATCAATTTTTTTTGTACTCTCGTTTAACCAAAATTAGTTGAACCGAACCGAATCATTCATATTTTCATATTTTTTGTAGCTTTTATACCTTCATTTCACATTTTATATCTCCCTTTCAAAGATTTATACTTTCATTGCATGTATTTATACCTCAATTTCATATATTTCTAAACAAAAGTTTTAGCACAAGTTTGATTGCAATTAAATGAACCAAAACAAAAAAAGTCAATCTAACCGGTTAAACGAAAGTGATTAACCCAAAACCGATTAATTAATAAAATAGACTAACCGATGACTTTGGTTTCGGCTTCGGTTGAGGATAATAACTGAATTGACCAAACCATGCACATCACAATGAAATGGATTACCCGATTACTTCGCTTTTGATGCATATATATCTGAATGATGTTACAATAAATATTATATGAATAAGAAAACTACAAAAAACAAGTATAGCGATACGATATGTCACTCCTGCCGTATCGCGTGGGCATCATGCTAGTATTTTATTACAATATATTATACTATATATTAATTTACGTCATTAGCTACAATAACAAAAAAAAGTCCTTACTTTTAGTTTTAATTACCAAAATGCCATTAGAATAGAATTTTCATTTACACCCTCTAATTTTTAATAAGTTTATCATACAGACCCTCTACTATAGTAATAACATGTTTAAGCGCTTAATCCTAATAATTGTTTTTCATTTTCAATTTACCTTCAACTTTAGTTTTTCTCTTTACATTTTATTGTAAGTACTATTTAGGCCCTAAACTTTTAGTTTTTTTTCGTTTTACTTATTTATTGTCGTTTCTTTTTTGTTTTTTCTCAAGGTAAAATTTTTCTAAATTTCGTATGTATCATTGTAAGTAGGTTATTTTATTCACGTCTCGAACATGTCGCAAGCATTCTTTTTTTATGGTTATAACGAGTGTCGATACCATCACAGTCTGAACCGATAACTTTTTGTGACATTCGAATATATTCACGATTGCTTTTCTTTATCTGTGGCTTGAACCCGCCGCGAAGCATGTGTGGTAACCCACTAGTATATATATTAAATTACATCACTAATTACAATAAAGTTATCTTCTTTTTATTTTAGACGTCAAAAGTTTTTCCATTTTAAGTTTAGACACATAAAACTGTAACACCCCCAAAATTCCACCTGCGGAAACCTCGCGAGGCGTGTTACGCATCAGAGTTCGAGCCACCAATCACATTGAACCAATGATAGATATTAAATAAGTCATGACATTAACTACTATTATAAAATGTCAACATGTTATCAATTCTCAAAAGTTGTGTAGCGGAAGCATGTATTAATTCGTTTAGTAATAGTTTCACGATAACATTCAAAATCAATGTAACGTTTATAAGTCACCCAAGAGTCTCGATCCATGACCACTCCAGCACTCCCAGATAGCAAGTCCATGTTCCAAACGTTAATGACCTACAAGCATGCAAACAAGTGTGTCAGACTACGCTGGTGAGTTCAAAGTGTTGCTTACGTGTTGTGTTACCAGTTATATGTTAATGCGATTCAATGATGCGTTACGATGTTGCTCAAGTTAGTTACCCTAGGGACTATGCCCTTACGTAACCGAGGAGTGTGCCTCTTAGCAACCCACTATGTTGTTCAGTTAGTTACCCTAGGGGAACCGCCCTTACGTAACCGAGGAGTGTGCCTCTAAACAACCATAGTGAAACCCAGATAATTAGTACCTAATAGCGCTATCAACTAATCACCCCCATTGCCCTCCAGGCAATAACCAAAACCGATTAAGTTATTTACCCAATGTTTCCCTTCCAAATGTTTACCAGTTGTCCCAAACCACCGGGACGCATGCTTGAGAAAAGTGCAGTGAACTCACCTTCGGTTGCTCGGTAAGACTTAGTTACTTGTTTTCAGTTGTTCAATCAAATCCTATCGTGGATTACCAGAGACAGTCAGTTACACGAATTCACAACCCACATGCCTAGTTACATGTACTACTCAGACAACAAATAAATAAACATATAGCATCTTGTACATCCTACTAAGCATCCAGATCATGGTCATGATATATCTACAACACTAGTTCATGTCTCATATTCTATTTTACGCATTTAATAATGAATACCATTTGCAAATCCGCATAACAGGTTAGTCCTACCCAATTCCCCAGGTTCGGGTACCCATTACCCGCCCCCTTATGCGGCCCATGTCACCCAATTTCATACTTCAAACTAACGTAGCCCAGTAACAATAGTAATTAGTGGCCCATTATTAGCAGGCTTGATCAAATAATTCACACTTAACAATCAGGTATGTTCATTTAGTCCCTCAACCCGATCTATTAAGTGCAGCCCATAACCCAATCCCGTCCGGCCGAAGCCTCACTTCACAGCGGGCCCAACAGACTTGGCCCAATTGCGGATGGTCGGAGTCCGCGCCTCACTACTTTACTGCGGCCCAATCCAACCTCTTTTTACCCAAATCTGACCGGCCCACAATCCTCTAACAGCCCTATTACCATAATAACCATAATTTTGTGAACATGAGCCTGCTTGTTACCTACTGCCCGACCAAGTTCTATAATTCGCCCATTTAATTACGATCAAATCCCAATCCCTCGCGTATCTATACATCATCGGTTATCATTAAACAGCCATTTAATTACATCTAGCCAACTTAGTTGCATAATTCCTTATTCATAGAGTTTAATTCACAGAATTCATACAAGAGTATAAAACTTGCATAAGAATTGCACATATTAATAAACCGTCCTTTTATTAGCCCATACGGATCACACAATCAGATTATCATGCACACTTAAACACATAATTCTTAGTTTCAACCAATGATAATTCTTAAACACACAATCGGATTATCAATTCAGCATGCTTGTGTACTTAGAACAGGGTTGTTTGTTTGATTCTTGATCGTATTACATGCATGTCATATTGCACCTAGATTAGTCTAAATAACAACCACATCATCCTCACACAAACATGAAAGCAATCGATGAATATCACTAACCAGGAACCGAGGATGTAACTCGAACAAGGGGGGAAGAAATCTCCTACGTCGGATGCGAATCAAAGAAGGGGAGAGGTAGGGTTGCTTCTATTGCCGTGCGTAACCAAAGAATAGGTAGGTTGTTATGTTTTAAAGTGATTGCATTTGATTTATATTACAATACGTATGGAGTGTTGGGCTTAGATTTCAATACTTATGAAGAGTTGGGCCGGGTAACTAATTAATAAGGGAATTGGGTCGATTAATTAATAACAAGGATGTTGGGCTTATTACTCGAACTTAAACAGACGATACAAGAGTTGGGCCGGTTTAACAGTCTATCATGCTTAGCGGACTTCAGCCTGTCAGCTTGTCGGGCCTCATGATGGGCTTAACTAATTGTAGTGAGGACCGGCCCAATGGTGATATAGCCCACTAATACATTTGAACATAATATGGCGCGTTTACATTAATTAACTAGTCGTAGCGAAAATGAAGGAGGAATAACGAGGAATCAAAGTTAGCGAGACTAACCTTAAAAGTTCTGGTTGTCACATAAAACCTAGGTATAATTATTTTTACCAAATTAGGAAATCTTCTTTTTATTTTAGACATCAAAAGTTTTTCCTTTTTAAGTTTAGACACATAAAACCTAGGTAAAATTATTTTTACCAAATAAGAAATATAGATAATTAATAATTTTATACTCAAATGGTTTTTTTTTCTATGTATTAGTTATGTTAAACAGTTTGTGTGTTTTATTTTTTTTTATATTATTTTTACTTTTAGACTAATTATAGTTTTTATCTATTAAACTTAGGGGAATTGGCCTATAATAATCCCAACTAGACGTCATTGGCCATTGGCAATCCCACCTTTGAATATTCCCCATGCCAGTCCCACCTTTCACCTATTTTTCCTCCACCGGTCCTCAATTAAAAGGACTTAACGGAGTTAAGTTTTTTTTCCGAATTACAAAATGATGTATCAGAGCTTTTGATCAGAACGAGGATACGAGTCTATTGATGTAAAACTTACCTCGAAATGGTGCTCCAAACAACTTGATTTTTGTTAATTGGAAGTTTAAACACCCGAATTGAAACACCGTTTTCTTCGTTTGGAGCACAATTTCAAGGTAAGTTTTACATCATTCGACTTGTATCCTTGTTCTGACCAAAAGCCCTAAAACGTCAGCTTATAATTCAGAAAGACTGGTGGAGGAAAATAAGTGAAAGGTGAGACTGGCATAGGGAATATTCAAAGGTGGGACTGACAATGGCCAATGACGTCTAGTTGGGATTATTACAGGCCAATTCTTAAATTTATTTTTAAACGGTCTTATGATTAGCTTATGTCGTTTCATTGTTCGATTTTTAGCTGACTGTCACACCCCCAAAATCCCACACGCGGAGTACCACCGCTTGGAGGCGTGACGTGACCAGGATCAAGCCACCAATCATATTGAACGTGTAATTAATAGTAAATGTTATCCATCAATACGAAAGGTGTTTATCAAAACCAATGTAAATAAGTGTAGCGGAAGCATTAATGTAAAACCCAACGTAAGTATTAATGTATGAAGTGACAATAGTGTTTAATAAGCAATCACGATCCATTTGCCCACAACGACCTGCTCCTCCTTGTGCAAGCTCCATAAGTACCTAAGGTCCTGCAAGGCATGCAGCAGAGAGTCAACAACTAGTTGAGCGAGTTCACAGTGTATAGTTCAGTAATTGTATAGTGTGAGTAGCGTTTTGTTCGTTTGTTAAGTCGTGTATCGTTTAGTTCGTATCGCGGCCTCCCAGGCAGGTGTGCGAAGATATTAGGGGATGTTCCTCCCGAGTATTCTAGACTAGGTTTGTTTGTATCGCGGCCTACCAGGCAGGTGTGCGAAGATTAGCAGATTTCAGTTCGCGGCCTTCCTAAGGCAGGTGTGCGAAGTCAGTCATAATATCGCGGCCAACCCTTGGCAGGTGTGCGAAGATCGTTCAATAAGTGTTACTAGTCTAGCAGTAGGTTCTATCATCTATGTATGTACAGTAAATCATTAAATCCCCATTCCCACCCTGGGAACCCCATGCCTTGGCTTGTGTGAACTCACCTTGGGTTGCTCGGCAGACACACAGAAAGTACAGGTAAGCTAGTAAGTGGTCAACCACGTCCTATCATGGTTATTATACAAGTCAGGTTCGTATATAGCACGTATGTTCTACACGTATTGTATCAAGTACGATCATGGCAATTCACATAAACGTATCAACAATCCAATAGAAAACAGATAACAATTCTAAGTATTCGGCCCAAACAGTTGGGCTGTAACAGTGCAGGTCCAATAACAAGTATTGTCGGTCTCGAGTCGAGACAATCGGTCTCGAGTCATATTGGTGTTGAGATCTCGAGTCGCAACGAAGGAGGTTTCGAGTCGCAACAGAGGTGTTCTCGAGTCGCAAGTGAGCTGGTCTCGAGTTGTCATGGTCCGGTCGAGACTGTTCGGTCTCGATTCGCAACTGGACCCGCAACCTCGGTCTCGGTTGGTGCTGCTGTGTGTCGGTGTGAGGTCTCGAGTCGAGACGGAGAGTTCTCGACTCGCAATCTGTGTCGAGACTGGCAATGTAACAAACTTCCTGATTTCATGCCGATCGGTTACAATTCATTTAACAGTTTCCTTTTACCAAAAACAATTAACATAATTCCAAATATTCGGTTACCCTAATATCGATCAAACAGGGATTTTTAACATTAAACCTCATGAACCCTAACATGATTAAACACCAAAAATTAACATAATCATCATCATCATCGAGCAATAGGAAAATCAAGATATCCATACTATACCTCTCTAAGCATCGTTTAGCAACAACTCACATACTCAAGCATTAACAGATTGCATCTAATCAATATCCGATTACAATTCATGATAGCCGATTAATCAAACACTTGTTTTGGTGAACAATGATCAATCCTAGACTATTGGTTCAATCGTATCACAACATCATATAAACATCATGTAAACGCATGGATCATAACATCATCACATACAATCGAATAACAAGCAAACAATATACACTAACCGGTTGTACAATAAGAGGAGAAGGCTGCCTTCGGTTTCGGTTCCAGTCGAGAGAGAGAGAGAGTTTGTGTGTTTTTCTAAATTGCCAAGTTGTGTAAAACAAAAACCCTAAAGAGATGTGTATGCATATATACGTATATACGTAATAGGGAAGTGGGCCGAAACCCCCACTTGGGCTATCTCATGGTCTTGAGTCCACTGAATGGACCGAGTGGGTTTTTGTGTAAATGAATACTATTTGGTTTAAGTAAACATATCTCGCAATCACATAAACACGTAACACATAGCATTTATTCACTCAATATAATTCACGTATTCACAAGAGTTCAAACAGTTACACGTACTATAAAAGGCGGTGAAATACGAGTTGTCACATTATCCCCAACTTAAAAGAAATTTCGTCCCGAAATTTGGTACGCACTCACTGAGGGAATTTGGTAAGTTGTATCGTTCATTCACTGGTTTTCCTGGGGTGTCACATCCTCCCCCCATTGATCTGGAATTTCGTCCCGAAATTCCGAAGTTGTAGCTTCAGCCTCAGTAGTGGTTGCGTTGTTCGTGAATAACTGGGGATACTTTTCTGTCATCCTGTCTTCGCGTTCCCAGGTGTACTCTGGGCCACGTTTGGAGTTCCAACGAACTCGGACAAGAGGGATTCTCTTGTTCTTGAGGACCTTAACATCCCGGTCCGTGATTTCTACAGGTTCTTCAACGAAATGCAAGTGTTCGTCCATAGTGAGTTCCTTCAAAGGAATTATGAGAGTCTCATCTGACAGGCACTTCTTCAGATGCGATACGTGAAAGACGTTGTGAACTGCTCCGAGTTCAGCTGGTAAGTTCAGTCTATAGGCTACCCTGCCTATTCATTCTATGATCTCGAATGGTCCGACATACCGCGGATTGAGTTTGCCCCGTTTGCCAAAACGAACCACACCCTTCCAGGGTGAAACCTTGAGTAGCACTCGATCCCCAACTTGGAACTCGAGCGGTTTCCTGCGTTGATCTGCGTAAGCTTTCTGACGGTCACGTGTCGCCGCCATGCGTAGCCGTATCTGTGCAATTCGCTCGGTAGCATCGACTACCATTTCTGGCCCTGTGATTTGACTATCCCCCACCTCTGCCCAACAAAGTGGTGACCGACATTTACGCCCGTACAATGCCTCGAATGGAGCGGCTTGGATGCTGGTGTGATAACTGTTATTGTACAAAAACTCCACTAGAGGGAGATGTTTTTCCCAGCTGTTGCCGAAGTCGATAACGCATGCCCGAAGCATGTCTTCTAGGGTTTGAATCGTGCGCTCAGACTGTCCATCCGTCTGAGGGTGATAAGCCGTGCTCATATCTAATCGAGAGCCAAAAGATTTGTGCATCGCTTGCCATAGTTCTGACGTGAATCGTGCATCGCGATCCGAAATGATAGATGTGGGCACCCCGTGCCTCGAGACTATTTCTTTCAAGTAAATTTCTGCTAGTGTAGAGAACTTGTCTGTTTCTTTGATTGCGAGGAAGTGAGCGGATTTGGTGAGTCGATCCACGATCACCCAAATAGTGTCGTTCCCACGCTGGGATCTAGGCAGGCTAGTAACGAAATCCATGGAAATTTCCTCCCATTTCCACTGTGGTATCTTAGGTTGTTGAAGTAAGCCTGATGGTTTCTGATATTCTGCCTTGACTCTTGCACAGGTCAAGCATTTGTTAACGTAAGTTGCTATGTGGGCCTTCATGCTAGGCCACCAATACGTGGTTCTGATATCGTGGTACATTTTATCCGATCCTGGATGTACCGAATAGCGAGACTTGTGAGCTTCATCCATTACAAGTTCGCGTAGACCGCCATAAAGTGGGACCCAAATACGCCCCGTTACATAGTAGGCGCCGTCTGCCTTCTGTTCTAATCGTTGCCTTGAGCCGCGTAGGGCTTCAGCCCTGACGTTTTCTGGTTTCAATGCTTCTGCCTGAACATCTCGTATCTGTGTAGGGAGGCTAGACTGAATCGTAAGCTGTAGCGCTCGCACGCGCCGTGGTAGAGTGTCTTTCCGACTGAGGGCATCAGCCACAACATTGGCTTTGCCTGGATGGTACTTGATGGCGCATTCGTAATCGTTGAGTAGTTCTACCCATCGCCGTTGTCGCATGTTCAAATCCTTCTGCTTAAGAATATGCTCGAGACTCCTGTGATCGGTGTAAGTGGTGCACTTGGTACCGTACAGGTAGTGTCGCCATATCTTAAGTGCAAAAACAACAACTCCCAGCTCTAAATCGTGCGTCGTGTAGTTCCGTTCGTGAATCTTAAGTTGGCGTGAAGCGTAAGCAATAACCTTGTCGCACTGCATTAACACACATCCAAGACCCTGAATGGATGCATCACAATAAACCACAAAGTCGTCTGTGCCCTCTGGCAAAGAGAGGATAGGTGCACTGCAAAGTCTATCCTTTAGGTGCTGAAAAGCAGTTTCCTGAGTGTTGCCCCAACGGTAGGTGACACCTTTCTGTGTCAGTAGCGTAAGCGGTTGAGCAATCTTTGAAAAGTCCTTAATAAACCGTCTGTAGTAACCCGCCAAACCCAAAAATTGGCGTATTTCCGTTGGTGTACGCGGTGCAGGCCAGTTCCTGATCGAGTCTACCTTGGATGGATCGACATGGATCCCATCCTTGTTCACTACGTGGCCTAAGAAGTGGACTTCACGAAGCCAGAAGTCGCATTTTGAAAACTTAGCATACAGCTGTTCCTTCCGTAGGAGTTCCAAAATAAGTCGTAGATGCTGCTCGTGTTCCTCCTGACTCTTGGAGTAAATCAAAATGTCGTCGATGAAAACAATGACGAACTTGTCAAGATAGGGTTTGCACACCCTGTTCATAAGGTCCATAAATACGGCAGGTGCGTTCGTTAACCCGAACGGCATGACAAGAAACTCGTAGTGGCCGTAGCGAGTTCTAAATGCTGTCTTGGAGACATCCTCCTCTCGGACTCTCAGCTGATGATAACCAGACCTCAAGTCTATCTTGGAGTAATAACACGACCCTTGCAACTGGTCGAATAAGTCGTCTATGCATGGAAGAGGGTAACGGTTCTTCACCGTCACCTTGTTCAGTTCCCGATAATCTATGCACATCCTGAAAGTGCCGTCCTTCTTTTTCACGAATAATACTGGAGCTCCCCAAGGCGAAGAGCTTGGACGAATAAAACCCTTTTCCAAGAGCTCTTGTAGCTGCTTTGACAGTTCCTCCAATTCCGATGGAGCTAGACGATATGGTGCGCGAGCTATGGGTGCTGCTCCTGGAGCGAGCTCGATTCGAAATTTGACCTGACGATGAGGCGGTAATCCAGGTAAATCTTCAGGAAACACCTGAGGGTAGTCGCGTACTACTGGAATATCCTCCAGTTTCTTTTCCTTCACAGATGCATCTGAAACGAGTGCCAAGATTGCGGTGTGACCCTTCCGCAGACACTTCTGAGCCTTCAAGAAAGAGATGATGCCGACCACTGCACCACTCTTGTCCCCTTGAACTTCGAGAGGTTCTTGACCAGAACGGGGAATGCGAATAATCTTCTCACTGCATAAGATCTCTGCCTGATGTTGGGATAACCAATCCATCCCTATGACGATATCGAAACTTCCCAAGACTATGGGAATAAGGTCGATGGAGAAAACTTGACCGGCTAAGACGATACTACAACCCCTGACTATTTGCGTGGCTTCTAGATTCTTCCCGTTAGCTAGTTCTACGACGTGTTTTGTGTTTAGGGGTGTTGGTGCACGTTTTAACAATTTACTGGCTTTCACAGAAATATAACTTGTATCCGCACCCGAATCAAATAAAACAGTAACATAAATATCGTCGAGAAGAAACTTACCCATAACCACATTGGGATCATTCATTGCGTCGCCCCGACCCAGCACGAAAGCACGACCCCGAGCTTCATTGCCATTGTTGTTGTTTCCCCCGTTATTGTTGTTCCCGTTGCCCTGGTTATTGTTGTTGTTGCGATTTTGGTTCTGGTTCAATTGAGGGAAATCACGTTTGTAGTGGCCTTCAGCCCCGCACTGGAAACATCCCCGGTTTCCATGCTGTGGCTGCTGCTGCTGGTTCTGTGGAGCTGGCGGTGGGAGTTGCTGGTTCTGGTTTGCTGGCCGTGAGCTTCTACAATCCTTAGCCTCATGACCCATCTTGAGGCATCTTTGACAACGTTCCCTGCGACATCTTCCACTGTGGTGTTTGTTGCACCTACTACACCATGGATGAGTTCCCCGATATCCACTCTGCCCCTGACTGCCTGATGATTGCTGATTCGGACTCTGGTAGTCATTCGTCCTGCGCTGCTGTGCTTGAGACTGAACGGAAACTGATCCCCTGCTGGAATCCCCATCCCATTTCCGTTTGTTGTCGCTGTGTGTAGCAGGAGTAGCAGCTGGAGTAGTAGTTGCACTGACGCGTTTGGGCAGCTTGTTCTGTTTTACTGCCTGATCTGTGAGTCGATGAGCAAGACGCTGGATGTCTTGGATGTTGTCGAGGTTTGCCGATGTAACATGGCTCTGGATCTCTGGCGCAAGTCCCTTGAGATACAACTCAATGCGCTTCACTGGAGGGTCCACCATAGTTGGACACAGAATGGCCAGTTCGTTTGATCGTTTCGTATAGGCTTCAATCTCTGACCCCGTCATTTTCAAGTGATAAAGCTCGTTCTCCAACTTGTGGATGTCATCACGCGTGCAGTATTCCCTCTTAATGAGTTCCTTGAAGTCGTTCCAGGGTGTGGCGTTAGCAGCTGCCAACCCTAAAATCTGAACTTGGGCGTTCCACCAAGTTAGTGCTATTCCTTCTAGCGTGCCAGTGGCGTATTTCACCCTGCGAGCCTCAGGGCATTCACACATCTCGAACACAGACTCGAGCTTTTCAAACCAGTGGAGGAGTCCAACTGCTCCTTCCGTGCCACTAAATGTGCTGGGACGACAGTCCATGAAGTTCTTAAAAGTGCAGACAGGCTGCTGCGCTGGTTGACCTATTGTGTACGAATAGGGCAAAGTTTAAATACAAGGGCTAGTTTAGGAGTTTAGGATCTAAAGATCCTAGTGTGTGCTATAACCACAGGATATACCTCCTGCTTGTGCGGCTGCAAGTGCCGCAGCAACTTGAGCTTGAACGAGAGCCTCTAGCTGGGCTTGAGTCATGTTAATTCGTCCAGACATGATCTTCATTGTAAAAGTAGCGTAAGTGAGAATGGTTCGCGAGTAGGGCGATGACAGAAAAGCGTAAGCACGTAGGTATTCTCATGTAATAGTATCATGTGTATCTAAGCGTAATACGAGCAAAGTTCTATATAGTTCTAGCAAGCAGGTAATAAACATAAACCTTATTACCTAGGATGTCGAGTCTTGCACGTGGAGCGAAGCGTCGTTGTGGATCGTTGAGAGCACTGTTCTGGTTATAGTCTGGTTTTAATAAAAACGTTTTCCCATATTAAAACCAAGTTCTCTATAACCAATGGCTCTGATACCAATCTGTCACACCCCCAAAATCCCACACGCGGAGTACCACCGCTTGGAGGCGTGACGTGACCAGGATCAAGCCACCAATCATATTGAACGTGTAATTAATAGTAAATGTTATCCATCAATACGAAAGGTGTTTATCAAAACCAATGTAAATAAGTGTAGCGGAAGCATTAATGTAAAACCCAACGTAAGTATTAATGTATGAAGTGACAATAGTGTTTAATAAGCAATCACGATCCATTTGCCCATAACGACCTGCTCCTCCTTGTGCAAGCTCCATAAGTACCTAAGGTCCTGCAAGGCATGCAGCAGAGAGTCAACAACTAGTTGAGCGAGTTCACAGTGTATAGTTCAGTAATTGTATAGTGTGAGTAGCGTTTTGTTCGTTTGTTAAGTCGTGTATCGTTTAGTTCGTATCGCGGCCTCCCAGGCAGGTGTGCGAAGATATTAGGGGATGTTCCTCCCGAGTATTCTAGACTAGGTTTGTTTGTATCGCGGCCTACCAGGCAGGTGTGCGAAGATTAGCAGATTTCAGTTCGCGGCCTTCCTAAGGCAGGTGTGCGAAGTCAGTCATAATATTGCGGCCAACCCTTGGCAGGTGTGCGAAGATCGTTCAATAAGTGTTACTAGTCTAGCAGTAGGTTCTATCATCTATGTATGTACAGTAAATCATTAAATCCCCATTCCCACCCTGGGAACCCCATGCCTTGGCTTGTGTGAACTCACCTTGGGTTGCTCGGCAGACACACAGAAAGTACAGGTAAGCTAGTAAGTGGTCAACCACGTCCTATCATGGTTATTATACAAGTCAGGTTCGTATATAGCACGTATGTTCTACACGTATTGTATCAAGTACGATCATGGCAATTCACATAAACGTATCAACAATCCAATAGAAAACAGATAACAATTCTAAGTATTCGGCCCAAACAGTTGGGCTGTAACAGTGCAGGTCCAATAACAAGTATTGTCGGTCTCGAGTCGAGACTATCGGTCTCGAGTCATATTGGTGTTGAGATCTCGAGTCGCAACGAAGGAGGTTTCGAGTCGCAACAGAGGTGTTCTCGAGTCGCAAGTGAGCTGGTCTCGAGTTGTCATGGTCCGGTCGAGACTGTTCGGTCTCGAGTCGCAACTGGACCCGCAACCTCGGTCTCGGTTGGTGCTGCTGTGTGTCGGTGTGAGGTCTCGAGTCGAGACGGAGAGTTCTCGACTCGCAATCTGTGTCGAGACTGGCAATGTAACAAACTTCCTGATTTCATGCCGATCGGTTACAATTCATTTAACAGTTTCCTTTTACCAAAAACAATTAACATAATTCCAAATATTCGGTTACCCTAATATCGATCAAACAGGGATTTTTAACATTAAACCTCATGAACCCTAACATGATTAAACACCAAAAATTAACATAATCATCATCATCATCGAGCAACAGGAAAATCAAGATATCCATACTATACCTCTCTAAGCATCGTTTAGCAACAACTCACATACTCAAGCATTAACAGATTGCATCTAATCAATATCCGATTACAATTCATGATAGCCGATTAATCAAACACTTGTTTTGGTGAACAATGATCAATCCTAGACTATTGTTTCAATCGTATCACAACATCATATAAACATCATGTAAACGCATGGATCATAACATCATCACATACAATCGAATAACAAGCAAACAATATACACTAACCGGTTGTACAATAAGAGGAGAAGGTTGCCTTCGGTTTCGGTTCCAGTCGAGAGAGAGAGAGAGAGTTTGTGTGTTTTTCTAAGTTGCCAAGTTGTGTAAAACAAAAACCCTAAAGAGATGTGTATGCATATATACGTATATACGTAATAGGGAAGTGGGCCGAAACCCCACTTGGGCTATCTCATGGTCTCGAGTCCACTGAATGGACCGAGTGGGTTTTTGTGTAAACGAATACTATTTGGTTTAAGTAAACATATCTCGCAATCACATAAACACGTAACACATAGCATTTATTCACTCAATATAATTCACGTATTCACAAGAGTTCAAACAGTTACACGTACTATAAAAGGCGGTGAAATACGAGTTGTCACACTGACCATCCATTTCATTTTTCTAGAGATCAACGCTTCGCTTTACCCAAAAAGACTTCAATTGCGTTTTGCTCTTCTAGGTTGACTGGTGGACGTCATACATGAAGAGTTAAAAAATGGGTCCAAATCAATATATACATAAAATGTAAAAATACGGGCCCTTTAAGATGTGGGTCAGCCTTGTTTTGCATCGATACCCCCTAGTAGAGGTGCGTAAATCGGGTATTTTTAACAAAAAGGGTTTCGGTTATGAACCAATTTCGGTTTCTCGTTTTAAGGGTTGGAACTGGTTGTTGCTATAACCGTTTCGGTTTCGATTCTGGTTATTTGACCAAAAAACATACCCTATGTGCCCAGTTCTAGATAGGGTTCGGTTCAGATTCTTAAGAAACCGGGTATTAAGATACCCTATTTTCGGGTTTTTTGTAGGATCGTTGTCGGACCCGAGATGAGTCGATCAGAGGTGTTCTACTCAGAATGAAAGGCGGAAACAGACATAATGAGTTGAATTCAGCTAGATTTACACTAATAACTGTCTTTGTATTGATTCTGAAAAAATTACAGATCTGAAGACACTTCAGCAGAGCTTCGCCGTCGGAAACACCTAAACTAATCACCTAAACTAATTCCATACGAAATGACACGAAATCAGACCTATTTATAGACCACCTAATTCCGTATGAAACATACTTCACACAGAAATACATACACGTGAAATTACATACTCACACGAAATTAAGTAATTCCGTAGGGAATTACTTGTTGACTCTTCATGCGAAATTAGGCAGTTCATGCGGAATTAACTTTTTGTATGATTTCTCGATCTTCGTGCCATGAGCAATGCAAGACTCAATACAAGACGAAGTCGACAGATGTATGCACCAACAGACCCCCCCTCAGATATTGACGAGTCTACCGTGTCGAGTCTTTGCCACCTTCAGTCTTGATCAGTCTGTCTGCTCTCTTTTCCTCTAGCATCAACACACTCTCCTCAAACACTTAGATGTCTTCAGACTCCCCCTTTCAATTTGATGGGATCGCAGTCTGGCTTTCACAGGATCAGAATCGTGATCTGGCTCTCAAGCTTTCTAATTCTCTTGATCAGATCTCTTGATTCCTTAAGTTCATCAGAATTATCAGCTCCAGAATTGTAACCTGGCTCTTTGCATCCACAGGCTCCCCTTTTGCAAGCAGACTCCCCCTCGAGTTATGCTCGTAATCAGGATCATCACCTGGCATCCATTCTGATCTTCAGGTATCGAAACCTGGCTTTCTCTAACCACAGAGTCCTCAGGTATCGGAACCTGGCTCTTCTCAAATTTCAAACCTGCAATGTCTCTAACACACACATAAGTTTTGTGATATAAAGTATGACAAACACAGATATTACTTGTAGATCTCTTTCTAATGAACCACTTGAAAGAAAGATTTAAACATTTTTAGATTCAATAGACTCCCCCTCAAAACGATCATCAAGTTCAGCACTTGGAATTTTGAAAATCAGCTTTTCAACACCAGTTGTCGAAAATCTTTTTGTATTTTTCAAAAGTTATCCTAAAATACACTGAAAATCTTTTTGTATTTTTGATTTTAATAAAATGCAGTAAAGAAATATTTACAGACAATATTTTTGTGAGTTTGTGTAAGAGGATCATATCAGTTTATGAGACAAATCACCAACACCGTTAAGCTTCATTTCATTTTAAGTTCTAAACAATTCATTTAGATTGTCAGTATACTGATCCACTTAAATTTTCACACAAATTTCAACTGTTTCGAGATACAAGATTAATGTTTTAATAGACTTAAACTTGTTCGCGTGTCCCATCACTTGAATATACTCCCGTATCCAGATCCCAATATTCAGTCTTACAGGTGAGTATACCTAGATGATATCTGTAAAAGGGTTAAATGCGAAACCGTGAGAGCTCAGGTCAGAACTTCCGTTCAGCAGAGAGATGACGGTTCGACTTTAGGTGTGTTCCCTTTAGAGAATCGTTTCTTCAACAACACATGATTAGCATTTTTCAATGTTTCATCATTTTTTTGTACTGAG
Source organism: Helianthus annuus (assembly GCF_002127325.2). NCBI lineage: Eukaryota > Viridiplantae > Streptophyta > Magnoliopsida > Asterales > Asteraceae > Helianthus > Helianthus annuus. Next base: position 13,560,333 of record NC_035449.2, read on the forward strand.
GGCGAGCTATGTTTCAAGCAATTTGCAAAGTACTATACGGGGACTAGGCCATTGCTTCCGCAAAATCAGAAGTCCCGGGATAATACCCCAGACATCACTGAGTATAATGACCTAGTATCTCAGAAAGAAGGACCTTTCAAACAAGATTTCGGGGGTTACCCATATATCCAAGAAATGTTCCCCACAATATAAGCAAGTTTGAATATTTAGGTTTATATCTCGAAAACAATCTACTAAATGTATAAAAACCTACTGGCACATCCGCAGTGAGATTGTTTATCACATTTTTACTTTCCATTTTGTTAGTGTGTTGTGATAGTCCACTGATGTACTATCATTTCCTCTTTTCTCAACAAAACTCATTTTTGAATTTTATCATTTTTTTGGCTTTTTCAAATTTTCTAATGTTTTTGGATTTTCTGAAATTTTTACTCCCCCTAAAATGCAAACACATTTAAAGAAAATTTGAAAACAAACTGTCCAAGAAAATTGACAATTGTTGTGAATCGCTTCATTTCGCCACCCACTTGTCATAAACAATCAGAACTTCCCTTTACAACAAACTATTTTCCCATTAAGATTTCAAAACACTTAAGTTTGTTTTAATCAAAATGGTTTTTCCAGAAAATTAGTTTTGTTAAAACCACTTGTAGGTTCGGGGTTCATCATATTGCTTTTCAATCACTTGTATGATGATCACATCAAGTTCAAATTAATGACCTTGATTAATCACTTTGTAAAATTACCATCTGTACCACATGTAGGAATAAAACATCTACACAAATTCATTTTACCAATTAAAGATGCCGATTCCTGCTTCACACTTACCAACCTGGAAGCTCCGGCAAGTCACAACCTGTAAAAATTTATCAATTTAAAATTCATTTTCAATTAACAATTTTAAGAATGATGCCGATTCATGCTCCACGATTACAAACTTGGGAGCTCCTGCAAGCCAGGTTTTTTTAAGTAAAAAACACAGACACCCAAGCCTGACCAGCCTTGGGTGTAACCAACTCATCTGCAGTTGGGGTGTAAGTTGCCTTCTTAGATTTGTAAAAATCTTTAGCCCCTTTAACTTTCCCCTCGATCATCTTCCCAAAAATCTTCTTCACATTCCCATTAAAAGCTTTCTCAACATCAAATTCATTCTTTTCAGAATAAAATTGATTCGAGATCTCAACTTTTCCAACCTTTGATTTTAAATTCTTAGTCCGCAATGGTGGAAAATTAACATCATCCAAAGGCGGAACTGAGTTTTCACCATTTTTTTACAACTTGTGGCTCCTCTGATTTTGTGGAATCAAATTCATCGTCAGGTTTTTCATCTGATTTCTTAACAACCCAAACTTGATTGTCAAGATTTCCCCTTTTCTTGTAAAACCTTTTAGAACACTCATCAACCTCATATGTTGAATTTTTAAACACTTTAAACCTTTCAGTTGGTGGTTCGGTTTTATCAACAACTACTTCTTTGAGTTTTCTGAGACTCCCTGTTTTGTGTTAGTTGCTTTAGGACAGTTCCAAGCTATGTGACCAACTTCTTGACACCTGTAACAGGTTCTCGTCTCTTTTCTCTTATGAGCTTCATTTTTATTCTTCTCAGCAAGAAATTCTTGATTTGATTGTTTCCAGAATGAGCTCTTCTTTTCATTATCAGCAAATGTTCCTGACACAAATTTTGTACTTTTAGAAATTTTCTCATTGTTGTAAATTTCAGGAAGAATAAAACCAAGACCTTTCTTTTTGAAATTACCATTATGATTTGGTTTCTTTCGAAAATCCGAACCATAATTGTAACCCATTTTCTTGTTTATCCTTTGTTTAATTCTTGAGGTGTAAGGCTTAGGTTTTCCAGTAAGATTTACATCTTTTATTTCAGAAATATTAATTTCTGTCAGTTTGAAAACCTTTTTGATCATTTCAGTTTTAACACCTCTTATTGGAAATTCCTTATCAAAAAATAATTTGTCAGAATTATTCAAAGTATATGCAACTTCAAATGTTCCATCATTCAAATTAGATTTTTGACAACAAAAATTCTTTACTATACACCCATTTTCCCGACGATTTAGAACTCTTGACAGACGAACTCGAGCTCCCGACTGACAAACACGAACTTTCGGACTCGGACTTTGACTCTGACTCCTCATCCTTATCCAACACCTGATCGACCACCCTTTTTATTAATTCGGACTCATGATCTGTGTCGGACGCTATGAATGTGATGTCAATATTGTCTGGTAACTCATCGACTATCTCAGACTCTAACTTTATATTGATTGCCTTTTTTACTTGTTCCTCATTCGGTTTTCTAGGCGAATACCCTTCCCAAATCGGAGGCGGACACTTGTTATAATTAACACTCTGTTTCTTACCAGTATCCTTTTTTTTCGGTTTCTTGTCTTCAAACACTTCAAAACCTGCAACAGTTGGATAAATTCTGTCAATTAAATAATCAGAACTCGAATAACTTCGCAGTAATCTCTGATTCTTTCATTTTCAGCTTTCTCAGTTTCCAACTCTTGCTTCCATTTTGCACATTCTTCAATGTAAAAATTTATCTCTTTCTGCTTAGACATCATGGTAGCATTCATCATTTTCAAAGCATCTTCTCTTTCCGAGTTTGTCTTCTGCAAACTATTCACAGTTCTGTTCAATACATCGTATGATTCTTTTAAATTCTTGACATCAAACAACAACTTCTCTTTCAACTTTTCAAGCTATCTAAACCTTTCATCTTTTTCTTCACATTGTTTACAGGATTCCAAACACGTAAGACAAGGTTTTGTGACTTCAACAATCTTTTCAATCTCCACAATCTTCTCTACTTCAACTATCTTTTCTACTTCAACTATCTTCTCAACAATCTTGATTTCTTTCATTTCTTTTGCAACTTTTCTCTCTTTAAGTTTCTTCAATTTATCTGCAAAATAAAATTCAAAACTGTCAGAAGATAAATGAGTTTTTCCAATGTTTATCTGTTCAATATCTTCATCATCATCACTAGTATCTGTTGAACTGTTTTCAGAAGAAATAGATTCTTCATCTTCACTTTTCTCTTCATCCGATAACACTACTATCCATTCTTTCATCAATACTGGCTTTTGAACAATTTGAGCAATGAAAGCTTTAAACTCCCTATTCTCATCTACATACTTATCCCAGCTAAAACCTGGAGTCATTTTCTCATCATCTTGATCAATAATACCAAAGTAAGCTTTCTTATTTGCTCTTCGATCATTTTCCCATGTGCAGTTTGTGATTCCTTTTGTTGATGTGGTTGATGAGTGATTTGCTGATATATAGCCTTCCGATAGTAATCATCTTTTCCAAAAGGATTCTTTGCTCCACTAGCTTCCTGATTTTTGCACTCTCTTTTGAAATGATCTTTCTCCCTGCATCGAAAACAAATAACTTTAGATTTATCAAAACCTAAATCAGAGAGATTTGCATCTAAGAAATCATTTCTTCCTGTAATCTTTTTAAACTTTTCTGCTCTCCTCAAGACACTAGCTAGACACCATTTGATGTCCATAAGCTCCAATTCCTCTGCATCTATCTGGTCATAATCTTCTTTTGTTAGCATCGGATTACCAATTTTTCCAGCAATCAATCCTTCGTAAGATTCCAAAGCAGTAACCAGTAATGCCATATGACTTTTCACAACTTCTTCAGAAAAATTCTGTCCATTTTGAAGATGCAATGCCACGTTGCACTGAATCATATGTCCATTACCAACATTTGCACTTTGAACACTTGGAGGATTGACATTTGAAAATCCACTAGCATTGATTGAACTTTGACTGACTGATCTAGATGAATTTCCTGCACTAAACGTGGTTTGGATCTTTGGACTTGCTTCAACAGTTTGAACATTTCCTTTGTAGTACAATTTGATACCTTGTTGATTGCTTGAGTTGTTCATTCTGGAAATCTTTTGTTGTTCAAGATTCTGTGCCTCAAGTTTTTCAATAAACTGTCCAATTGACAATCTGCTAAACTCTCCAGAATTCTTTAAGATCATGAGATAAGTAACCCATTCTTTTTGCGGTAAAGCATCAGCTAATTTCTCAACCCATTCAGCTGGAGTTTTAGTAATTTTCAACTGAGACATGGTACGCACAAGATGACAATATCTTTCAATAAGAGTTTTTGTAGTCTCCCCTGGCATACTTGTAAACAACTCAAACTCCTTTTTCAGCAGAGATGCTTTACTCTTGAGCATCTCTGTACTTCCTTCAAACTTCTTCTCAAGTGCCTCCCAAATTGAAAATGCACTACCATCATGCTGAAGCAAAATAAAGATGTCTTCTTTGACAGCTTGTTGTAGAAGACTAATCATCATTTTCTCTCCTTTATAACTGTCTCTCTCGATGTCTGTGAATTCTGAAATGATTTTATCAACTCTCAAAGCAGTCTGTGGTCTAACATACTTGGTTTCAATACTTTCCCAAGCTCTCAGATGGTTTGCCTGAACCCAATTCTCAAAACGATTTTTCCAGCCATGGTACTCTTCAATTCCCATAAGTTTTGGGGGTTTTTGCAAAGTTCCAGTTTAGTTTTCCAAGTTCATGTTTTGAGCAATTGCAGCCGGAGTAGTCGGGGATATGGCAAACACGTTGTAAAACTCTTCGTCAAACAATTTCAAATGAGATTATATCTTCAAACGATATTAACTCCTTCAAACAAGATTATCAACTTCAAACGAAATTAACCTGCAAACAACTTTCAAACGAGATTAGAGACTTTCAAACGGAATCAGGTAATGTCGTGCGAAATTACCCAGTTCTCAAACGGAATTAATCAACTTGAAACGAAATTATAATTTCGTTTGAACAAGTTCACGTGGAAAGACTAATTCCGTGCGGAATTAGATGATCTTTCAAACGAGATTAGCCAAATAGTCTAATTCCGTGCAAAATTAAGGAACACTTTCAAACGGAATTAAAATGATGTCATCATTTTCGAACAGAATTTCATGCGGAATTAAAGATTTTATCAATTTTAGATCCGATTAATGTCAAATTTTCTCAAGGCTTTGTTAAAACACTGTTTTGAATGATATGTGTGAAATTCAGATCATTTTAACCGTCACAACTAGTTTAAATGAGAAAAAAAGGTGTAGAAGTAAGAAAAGAGATGAAATCAGGCTGAAAACTGCAGAACTCCTCCACCTGAGTTCTGATACCAATTGTAGGATCGTTGTCGGACCCGAGATGAGTCGATCAAAGGTGTTCTACTCAAAATGAAAGGCGGAAACAGACATAATGAGTTGAATTCAGCTAGATTTACACTAATAACTGTCTTTGTATTGATTCTGAAACAATTGCAGATCTGAAGACACTTCGACAGAGCTTCGCCGTCGGAAACACCCAAACTAATTCCGTACGAAATGACACGAAATCAGACCTATTTATAGACCACCTAATTCCGTATGAAACATACTTCACACGGAAATACATACACGCGAAATTATATACTCACACGAAATTAAGTAATTCCGTACGGAATTACTTGTTGACTCTTCATGCGAAATTAGGCAGTTCATGCGGAATTAACTTTTTATATGATTTCTCGATCTTCGTGCCATGAGCAATGCAAGACTCAATACAAGAAGAAGTCGACAGATGTATGCACCAATATTCTTATACCTTATTTCTGAGTTTTTTAGTTCTATATATTTCGTATTTTTAATACTCTGTTGCGTTTTTATTACCCCATTTTCTCGTATTTTTTGTTTATAATTATTAGATATGCATTGTATAATGTAAGAAAATTAAAATACATGCACTAACATAAATTTAAAAGAAATATATTAGAATTATGTATCGGGTATAGCTGGGTATAATTGGTTCCGGTTCCGGTTCTTGTCTGCTTTCGGGTATTAATCCGGTATGATCGGTTCCGGTTCCGGTTCCAGGTATTATTGAGATCAAAATGCTTACCCTATCTATACCCTACGGGTAGGGTTGGTTCCGGTTTCGGGTATAGAATGCCCGGGGTATTAAAATAACTGGTTCGAGGTTTTTTACCGGTTCTGGTTTTTTTTTGTGCATCTCTACCCCCTAGCATTATAGAAATTTTGTAGATTGATTTTGAGTGAAATGACTTGTGATATTTATTACTGAGTTCACAATTGATTAACCATTGGATCATTACTCACAATCAGCTTTTATGAAATACTAAGATATTTGAGTTATATGTCCTGGTTATAGTAATTACGGAGTTAATATTCACACATCCATCCTCTCTATCTCTCTCTACACTACATAAATATATATAGAGAGAGATCCAGTGAAAAATAGCGTGAGAATAAGATATAAAGATCTGGCAATAAGCCTAGTAATTAATTTGATAGTCACTTATTATCAATCATCTTGAAATAGTTATCTCCAAGCATAGTAACTAATACATGTTTTCATGTATTACCTATTAACACACTACTCACTTGGTAGTTATTGTTTGGAGCATTATTTCGAGGTAAGTTTTATATCAATAGACTCGTATCATCGTTCTGATCAAAAGCCCTAAAACATTAGTTTGTAATTCAGAAAAAAACTTAACTCCATTAAGTTTTTTTAACTGAGGACCAGTGGAGGAAAAATCGTTGAAAGGTGGGACTGTCAGGGGAATAAAAAAATGTGGGACTGCCAGTGGCCAATGACGTCTAGTGGGGATTATTAGCGGCCAATATCCCTTGTTAGTACATCTATAAATTATTAGTACTTATATTATGATACGTTATAGTACTATATTAGAAAACCGTGTATTACACGGGTTAAAGAATATAAAATATTAAATAGTTAATAATAAATATTTATAGTTAAGAATCTCTAATTAAATTAAAGTATAAACTTAATTTTTTTTAATAGATTGTATCATTCCTAGTTTAAAGAATCATACCCTCAAACCAAACATCTATAACATACCATTCCCCTACCATAAATACATTGAAGTAAGAAAAACCAAACATTTATGTCACTCCCATTCCCCATCATTCCATACAAACACACCCTAAACTATTATACTGTAAAAAAAGACATTTAGATACCTTCAGCCGGTTCAACCTCTCATACATTCATCATCAGAAATGCATTGATGAATTTTGAGGTTGGGAAGTTTATGAGTTTCAGTCTGATTCGATATCCATACTACATTAGTTAGAAGATTTGGAGATGCGGTTGATGGTTTAGTTTTGATTTGCCACAAAGAATAGATGCAAGGGTTTAAGGAGTTGTAATTTTTTAGGCTTCTGTTGGAATCATTAGCTTAAATGTTTGTGATTTCAAATAATGTTCCATGTTCTTTACGGATTTTCATCTGTGATTGTGTTATATTACTCTAGAAAACTAAATCTAGAGAAAGCATCCTCAAATGTAGTATCTGCCAATTGATGTGCTATCTATGGTTGTTTGATAATGACTTCAAATAGAATGTAAGTGAATTCTTTAGTGATGGTGAAGTTAATAAAAGGCAAGGTGAAATATCCAGACTTTTTGAGGGCACCACTGTGAGTGAAATGCTTCAAGGACCCATTGGTGCAATATGTTGCCCTATGATTGTAAGTGTGGCAACGTGTCACTCTCTGGTTGCACGTGATGAGTTGGTTATTGGTTGTGGAACATGTCATTGTGAGTGAAACGTTTCAAAGACCTTTGGAATAATGCGTCACTTTATAATTGTTGGATTGCAACATGTCACACTTTGATTGCACGTAACGCCTTGGTAATTGATTGTGGAACGTGTCATTTTGAGTGAAATGCTTCAAGACCATTGGTGCAACGTGTCACTCTCTGATTGCATGAATAGCTACGTGTCACTCTTTGATTGCTCATGACACAGAGTGAAACGTTTCAAGGATCTTTGGTGCAACGTGTCACTCTATAATTAGGCCAAACTGTAACGTGTCACTTTTTGATTGGACAAGTGATCGAGTTGGTAATGAACTTGGTGCAACGTGTCACTCTATGATTGCCAGAATTGTAACGCGCTAGTTTTTTATTGGACATGTGAGTTGGCAATTGATTTTAATAAAGAGCCTTGGTGGAAAAGGTTAAAAACATTTTCAAATGAGTTTTTCCTGATATAAAGCCTGAAATTGGGTGGCTGATAATATATGAGTCGAGTGTAGAGCATCACAAAGAGGTGGAAACACAGAGACTCGGAAATTTTAGGCATTGAGAGAAGAAGGGTTTAAAATCATCGATTCTCAAATTAGGAAAAATTGATCAAAGTGCATAGATCTTTGAGAATTATAGAGTGATCAATCAATGGGGAACGAGTTTAATGAAGGAGATTTGGTTTGGGCCAAAGTTATTCATCATCCTTGGTGGCCGGGCATCATTTACCATGAACCGCCATGGTCAAAGGTAAGCTTGCTCTTTTGGTGATTGTCTTTTGAAGAATTATAATGGCATTAATCTGTAGTGGACTCAGATCTACTTTGGATGTAATCGGAATAATTTTTTTTTTTTTGAAAGACTATGTTTTTTTTTTAACATAGCTTGTTGTATCACAGGATGGTAAGGATGTCGAATTTTTCGCCATAATCACAAAGATTGATGATTTGCACTTTGTCGAGAAAAAAGATGGTAGGTCTACATTTAATTCACATGTGTCCACATTCCCATTTGGGATCCATCCCGTTAAAAACGAGAACATAATTACGCATGTCTTGTTTTTTTGGATTGGTTTATATTTGTTTCGGTTTTCAAACCCTTGTTATGTTACTGATCTTAATTAGTCGAATTTACAACTCCTAGTGAGTTTTTTTAGGCTGCATATATGAATATGTCTGATATCATATGAACTAGCCCAAAATCTGAAGCAAGTCTAAAAAGGCCTAACCTGTTTAGCATAGTTAGTGATGCGTCAAGTTCAGATGTGAAAAGACAACACAAGGTTGATGGTGATGAAATTAACATTCAGACATCAACAAGGCCACTTGTTGATCAGTCCAGTAATGTTGTCACGACCAACATTCACCCTACCCTAGCAACTACCAAACGCACCTCAATGTTCCGAGGAGTCAGCAGGTGATGGAGATTTACGAATGTGTTTAAAAAAATTATGCTATAGGGTTGACAGTTAAGTTTCTATGTTGGGGATGATATTGTTTTTAGGTTGTGTTGTGATGGGGTTAAAGATAGCCACAGTTTTTTTTTTTTTTTTTTTTTTTTTTTTTTTTTTTTTTCACCATTTACACCACTGAGGGGGGTTGTGGGGGTGTGAAATGTGGTGTGGTGGATAATAAAAAATTAAAAAAACAAATTTTTTAATTTTTTATAAATAAAAATAAATAAAGTATGCCCCCACACCCATGATTTTGGCCACACCCTAAGGGGCAACGCCTAACAACGTCATTGTTGTAATGGTAGGGCGGTAGTGGTGGTGGCGTTGAGCGTCTTTTTCCCATAACACATAGTCTTAGTTTTATTTACCAACATTGAATATTTATAGATTTCTTGAAAGATATTAGAGTTTAAGAAAACTTTTCTTCTTGGTTTTTTATATTTGGATAACGGATAGTTTTGATTTTCAGACATCGGCGAACAGGACGATATGAGGCTCACTTGTGGGACAAAGAGGCATCGAACGCAACACAAAAGAAGGGAAAACAAGGTTAGAAAATCAAATGGATTACTAGATTTTAATAATCCCAACTATTCGTTGTTGGCCGCAAACAATCTCAACCACAGGCAATCCCAACCTGGTCGTCGGGAAAACGTGTTTCGCTGGAAAACTCCTTTTTAGTCGGAAAACTCATTTTTGGCTGGAAAACTTTAGCCAGAAAATTCAACATTTTCGATCCAAACCTGTTGTTAATCTTAGATCGGACCTTTAGGAACCTTTTCTTTGTAAAAGCCCCAATTATTGAGGCGCCGGAAAACTTCTTTTTAGTCGAAAAACTCAACATTATTATCTGAAACCTCTTTGTAACTTTAAATCGGACCTTTAAGAACCTTTTTCTGGCCAAAAACGTTTTTCCGCAACCGGCAACTAACGACATTAGAGTTTTGTTAGTCAGGATTCATTGGAGGCGAATAGTTGGGACTGCCAATGATTATTTTTTATGTTGGGAGTGTTTTAAAAAACGATAGAGAGTTTAAACAAAATGTAAAATAACAAATTGTTTTTTAAAATGAATTTTATAAAAATAAACCGTTAATGAAAATACATATTTATTTGTATATTTAAAACGTATTTTGTTAAATAACAATCGTGAAAATAAGGAAATAATAAAAAAACTTGAGTAATTGGATTAATAATCTCTTAAATATTAAAAGAACTTTGTAATTATAAAAAACAACCTCTAAGGTATATAATAACCTAATTACCCTTACATTTAACTGCAAAAAAGTAACAAAGTTAGTGTTAGTGGCCCAAATTGTATAAAATGCAACATCGGGGTCTTATATGTTAAAAGATTCATTTTTGGGCTGAAATGGTTAAGCTGGTTATACCACAGTGGACAAAACAGTAATTTACTGTTATTTATTTAATATAAGAGATAAATAGGAAAATAAGATGAGAAAACATCAGAAAATGACATGTGTCAAAAAAAGATTTTTATTTATTAGTATATAGAAGGATTTGATATTTTTCTACATTCTATCATCTTATATCAAAGAATAAGAAATATATATATAAATAGAGGGAATCAAAGAATAAGAAAAAGCTAGTATTTTGCCCGCCGCACGTTGCGGTGGCGTGCGGGGTGGAAACATATAGTAAGATAAAACACTATTCGTAAAACGCAGTGCGTAAAAGACAATTAAAAAAAGTGTAAAACACAAAGGTAGGCACAAAGTGTAAAACACAATGCCTAAGACATTTCATAAAACTCAATGCATTGGCATTTGCAGAAGTAGGAGTTGTAGTCTAGGGGTTACAACTGCAATTTTTTTAAAACTTGGGCGGGTGTAAAAATGGAGTAATAGTGTAAGGGGTAAAAAAGGAAAGTCTAAAAAAGACGAAGTATAAAAGTATAGAGGTGGTGACAGAAATGTGTAAAAGATGAGGGGGTGTTGGTGGAAATATAAAAGAAGAGGGTTGGTGGCGTAACTGTGTAAGAGCTAAGAGGGTGGTGGAAAACCAAAGTAGAGGGTTGGTGCTGGCAAAGTTTGAAAGATGAGGTAGTGGTTTTGGATATTCAAAGTAGAAGGCTTAGAGACTAAATTTGCGAAACTTTGAAGGTACCAACGTCAAGCGGCTAAAATTGCAACATTATGAAAGTACAGAGGCAGGGAGGCAAAGCCGGTGAAAAACCCACCGACTTTGTCTTTTAAGATTGTATACAGTATGTCTTAAGGCATTTATAGTGTTCAACTGATATTTTTTATTAACTTTTTCTTACTCAAATACAAAGAAAATTAAATAATTTTAGTTTCTTTTCTAGTAATTTTGTTACCTTAAATTTAGTAATCTTTGTTCTCCACAGCCATTGCACGGGTGGAGGCTGAAGAAGTTGAAGAGACGGTGTGTCTTTACCAAATAAGACCCACGAGCCCAGGTTCAAGTGTACAGAATGTAATAATTCAGGGATGTAGATTTGGATGAGATGCAATCTGTTTTATATTATACAAGTTTTTGGGATGGTCATTGTTCTAGAAGAGCAAGTATTCACCCTTTGTATTGTCTACACTAACTTTGTACATAGAAAAGAAAAGGGAGAAGAGGAAGATGTAAACTTATCCCATGTTTTGAAACCGAAAACCAAGAAAGAAAGTTGAGGTTTTTGGTAGACTATGATATGCTTGTGTAATATTACATAATTAGATGTACTTGGTTTGTAACTTTGTGATTCTATTTAAACACTTTTTGTACTTGTTAATCAATGAAATACACTTGCTTTGATATGACATTAGAGCCTACCTCTTGTTTTATCGACCACGAAAACAAGAACGATGTACAATAAACGATCTAAACAACTAAGTAGCTTCGGAAAACAAATATACAATAGTTTTTTTTTTATTATTTACATCTAAGAAGCTATATGTACAACGAGTGGGGATTCTACGGAAAGTGTGTTTTTCCTAGAAAGTATAGGAAGCGATCCGGGCCATCCAATGGGTGTGTTTAATGGTTGAGATCATCTTGGTGACATTTTGGTAATATGTGTTTCTTAAAAATAGGATTATTTAATTAATAATGGGTAGATATGTCATTTAACTTGTTTTAAATATGGAAATAATTGTCATTCCATAACCACCCCACATTTCATGCGATTTTTTTTCTCTCTCTCTCTCTCTCTCCCTTTCTTTCTCTCTCTCTCTCTCTCTCTCTCTCTCTCTCTCTCTCTCTCTTCCTTCTATCCTTCATGAAGAAACACATCAAGAAAACACATCGTATTAATCTGCTTGCTGTTAAAACATAGCGTCAAGAAATCCTCCAGCATTACCAGCATGGATGGTAAAACACAACATATGAATCTGCTTGCTGTTAAAACACAACTGTATGAATCTGAATGCTAAAACACAACTGTATGAATCTGCTTGCTGTTAAAACACAACTGTATGAATCTGCTTGCTGTTCAAACACAACTGTATGAATCTGAATGCTAAAACACAACTGTAAGAATCTGCTTGCTGTTAAAACACAACTGTATGAATCTAAATGCTAAAACATAATTATATGAATCTGCTTGGTAAAACACAATTGTATGAATCTGCTTGCTGTTAAAACACAATTGTATGAATCTGAATGCTAAAACACAACTGTATGAATCTGCTTGCTGCTAAAACACAACTATATTAATTTGCTTGCTGTTAAAACACATCGTCAAGAAAACAGAGATGATACGAATAGTATTTGAATGGTGATGATGAACTCGGAGATGGTGGAGATGGAGAAGTGTTTGACGATGAAGAAGACGAAAAAGGAGAAGGTTGCGAAATACAAAAAATCTTGGAGAAACAGTTTCCATAATTATAAGCATTGTTAGTTAATGAGAGATAAAATTCCAAAAATAAAATAAAATGTCAAATTACACAAGTGCCCTTTTAGTTAAAATCTCTCCATGCCACGTGTCACATTCTTATTGCTTGCCACGTGTCACATTCTTATTGCTTCCTAGACTTTCTAGGAAAAACCCACTTTCTACCCAACTCCTCCTCATGTACAACTAAAAGCTCAAGTAATCTATATACTAATAAAAGACTCCAATTTATGTCACATGGCAATATCTCTTTCAACCTTACAATTTTACTTTTAATTTATTTAAAAATAATTTTGTTATCATTATTATTATTAATATTATTATTATTATTATTATTATTATTATTATTTACTATAAGTTATCTCAATTTTAATTTTTATGATCTCTCCCTCTAATTTTAATTAATATAATATATTAAAACATCTTCTAAATAATATAAAATGATATTAGGAAATTATTGTTTATTTAACCTCTTATAAATAAAACTAATAAAGTTTTTCACTAATTCATTGAAAGTTCTTTTTATAAATAGTGAATTTTGATTATATGCTTACTCATGGTCAAGTGTGGTGTTTGACGAATTTAAATTGTGTCTAATTAATTGAGACTATTACTGATCAAGTATCGTTATGTGACCAATTATAATTAATCAATAATATATAAAGATTAAGAAACAAGAAATCTCTATAAATACGTTACGTGAAATATACATAATATATAGAGATTAAAAACAAGATGTATTAAAACTAAAATCATAAATTAATTTTAACTTTATAATATTATTACACTTATTTATGTTTATTAACGGTATTGCACATTTTTTATAATAATATTGTTTATATTTCTCAATCTGTGTAATAAAAATCATGAGTTATGAATGTATAAGATTATAATATTATTATATTCGTTAACCATGTGATAATGATTATATAAAAGTTTATGATTTACATTTTTTATATTTAACCCATGTAATACACGGTTTATAACACCTATAAATTAAATAAAATATATAGTCAATCAAGATTTTTTTATATCCAACCCGTGTAGTACACGAGCTTATACTATGTGACATTTTCTTCTTTAATATAGGTCTTTTATTATTAATTATTATTAATATAATATAATAACATAAAAAATATTTTCTAATAATTCTAATATTTTTATCAATTAATATATAACATAAGGATATTATCTAATTCGCAAGAGTCTAATCTAATTCTAATCTTAATTTATTGATATATATATATATATATATATTATTGTTGAATATAGCTATAATTATTAATTAATTAATATATAACATAAAGATATTGATCTAATTCGCAGAGGTTTAATCTAATTCTAATATTGTTTTATTAAATATATATATATATATATATATATATATATATATATAAATATAAATATAAATTATTGCTGAATATAGCTATAGAAGGTTGGAAAATTAACGAATATAAACTTTTGAATTTAAATTATTTTTTTGGTTAATAAATTCTACTTAACTTATGGTTGTAATTTATTTATGATAAATCATATATATAAGCTATTTTCATTATTGTAAATAATATTTACATAGCGCCTTGAGTTTATATTTGATCGGTGGAATAAATTATGGGATGAGTTTAATTTATTTAGTTATTAACAATAATAAATATATAATTTAAAGTATTAAATAGTGGAATCCCTCGCTCAATGCGTCAGGAATTCAGCTTTGATCGGTATCAGTTTGATTCTTTATGATACCGTCATTCGGTATAGCAACCTAAAGAAAAAACAAATGGAATAAAATCCTTAAACATTAGTTTAAAAATCTTATGGCCTAACTTAAAAAAATAAATTATACTATTCTTTGCATAAAAAACAAAACATGATATCAAAGTGAAACTCATTAATGAAATATATGCTCTAGCTAAGTACTAGCAGATTTATCATGTGTAGCTTTCGATTTCAGTTATTCACAATTCAAGTTGTCTAAATTGTAAGTTTTAACTTATCCATATGTTGATAAATAACAATAATCTATGGTATATTAGCATCTTAAATTTTTTAATTTATTTTGATTTTCTTCAAATTTCAAAGAATTGACATTTTTCTGATTATGGGTGATCTTAAGCAATTTTTTACGGTATTTATGATTTTTATTTACGTGAGATATCTTCTTTATTCAATCCGTGTAACACACGGGATCCACAACCTAGTGAAGAAATAAAGAAAAGAAAATAACTAAATCCGAAAGAAACGAAATAAAAACTAGAAAAAAACTAGAAAAGTGGGTCAAGAAACAAAATGATAAGAAATATACGTCTAGTTTTCTTTCTAATTTATATAAGAAATATACGTCAATTTCTTATTTTGTTTATTGACTCACTTTTCTAGTTTTTTCTTTATCTTATAAAAAATAGAAAAAACTAGAAAAGTGAGTCAAGAAATAGAATATAAAACTAGAAAGGTGAGTCAAGAAATAAAAAATAAAAACTAGAAAAGTGAGTCAAGAAAACAAATGTCATAAAAAATCAACATGGTTTCTGTTTTTTCTTATAAAAATTCCACTATATCTTTTTCACATATAAAACCAATATACTTTTTTTTTTGTCTCATAAAGGTCACTTAAAACTTTTTGCATATAAACGTCCCTCCAAATATTAAATTTAAACAAAAAACTAGGAAAAAGACCCGCGCGCGTTGTGGCGCGTGTACATCGCAAATATTGAATAAATTAGCCCAAATGTTATGTGATGCATTAACCATATGAAAACGCACGTTTCGAAGTATCTGACTGATAAGCATTGTGATTGGATCAAAATGTAAGGTAAATTGAGTTTATATCATATAATCATAACGTGTTATATGTGACTCAACTCATACATAGAAAATATCAACGGGTATAAAGGAGAAACCGTTTAATAAAAAGCGATTAATTGCAGCTTTTGAAAGGCGGAAGAGCACAATTTGACTCCACTCGGTTCGAAACAAAATTTACGAAACATACATAAAAAGACGAAAACGTATTATATTTGACCTGACTCGTTTTCCAAAAAAAAGTTTACGTTTCACGTAGACCAACTCGAATTTATACCAAAAAGTACATAAAACATGCACTTAAAAATGGTTTTTTGACGAAAACATATTATATCCGACCTAACTCGTTTACAGAAAATGTTTACGTCGAAACATAGAGCAAATCGAATGTATACCGATATCTACATAACAACATGGACGTAAAATTTAGTTTTTTAATTAAAGGATATATAGACGTAAACCCGAAAATATTATTAGTAAAAAACTTAATAGATTAAAAACGTTCGCAAAACCATGCCGAGTAGCACCAATGTCACATCATTGCCAGCGACCACCAACATCGGAAAAACTCGTAAAACTAAAATAAATAAAAAGGACAAAATAACACCAGACGAAAAGCAGACGTAAGATCATTGAACCACGCACGCCCATTGCGGCGAGTTAATGCGATGAAATTAGAGCGAAACGTAAAACGTAGAAAAGAAATAATAAGTCGATCTAGGACCAATGCGTTGCGACGAATCTGTCAAACGACGAAAAAGCGTTAAACTCCACACACACGTTATGTGTTAACTCGCAAAATTTAGAACGAAACGTAAAAACTTGTGAAAGATGAAAAGAGTGATGAACCAAAGTTGAAAATAAAAAAGTGTTAGGGTTAACTTGCAAAAGATGAAAACTTTAAGTTAAAAGTTAAAAAATAAAAATGGTAAAAATGCAAAAAGTAAATTTTTTGGGTTAGAAGTGAAAATGTAGTTTCTTTTTTTGAAAACCTCTCAATGCAAAGATTACAACATCATTAAGCAACAAGTTGTTGCTAATTTATAATATGTAAATGTGAATACTTTTTACTTATTAATGCCACCAGAGAAAAGAATAGTGACGAATTAATGTTTTAAATTGGGTCTATGACAAGCCAAAGTCTTTTCAATATTTGTCTTTTCCTTTCCATTTTATGTTTAGTAAGTTGATAACAACAAATATTATTTTTGGAAAAAAAAACATAATAAAAATACACGCAAGTGGATGACATAACTCAAAAGAAAAGAAAAAAAATAAAAAAACAAAGAACATATAAAATGGTATGTATAAATTGAAAATCGTTAAAAAGTTGTAAACAAATGATATTTCGCAAGTATAATATGATATGTCAAATAATGTATTCTTGATTTCATCCGATCATGATTAAGAGATTTTTTTTGTTAAAATTTAATATTTTAAGAGATTTGTATGATAAAATAGTAGAAAGTAGGTTGGTTTTTTATATACAAAAAGTTGTTAATGAATTTTATCAGACAAAAAAGAAAGTATGTTGGGTTTTTACGTGAAAAAAAGTGAAGGGACTTTACAAGACAAAAAAGAAAGTATCTTGGTTTTTTATGTGCAGATAAAAGAAAGAGATTTTTATGAGAATAAAAAGTAGAAATATATTAGATTTTTATAATATTTTTTTGTAACAACCCTTGAATAAACCCGTAATCAAAACCCCAAGTGCGCGCGACGAAACTTGTAATAATAAATCAGAAAACTTAGCAGTTAAGAAAACTTAGTGGTTGATGAACCAACCCGCACAAAAATACCCTTACTAAATTCATAATTAAAAACCGCACCATTTAGGATCAAGACCCGAGCATACACGATAAGAACCGACACGAAAATCGAGAAAAACGCGTGATTAGACGAAAAAGGCGGTGCAGGACGCGTTAATCTTTTCAATTCAAGCTCTATATATATCTCTATATATAATAAAGCAACAAGGTTATGTTATTAGTTGAAAAAACAAGGTTAATCTTGTGACACCCCGCGAAAACGCTTAACAAAACTAGCTTCCTCAGCGACTGTTTGCCAATTTCGGGACGAAATTTCCTTCAAGTTGGGGATGATGTGACAACCCGAACTTTTAAGGTTAGTCTCGCTAACTTTGATTATTAAGGGGCAACGCCTAACAACGTCATTGTTGTAATGGTAGGGCGGTAGTGGTGGTGGCGTTGAGCGTCTTTTTCCCATAACACATAGTCTTAGTTTTATTTACCAACATTGAATATTTATAGATTTCTTGAAAGATATTAGAGTTTAAGAAAACTTTTCTTCTTGGTTTTTTATATTTGGATAACGGATAGTTTTGATTTTCAGACATCGGCGAACAGGACGATATGAGGCTCACTTGTGGGACAAAGAGGCATCGAACGCAACACAAAAGAAGGGAAAACAAGGTTAGAAAATCAAATGGATTACTAGATTTTAATAATCCCAACTATTCGTTGTTGGCCGCAAACAATCTCAACCACAGGCAATCCCAACCTGGTCGTCGGGAAAACGTGTTTCGCTGGAAAACTCCTTTTTAGTCGGAAAACTCATTTTTGGCTGGAAAACTTTAGCCAGAAAATTCAACATTTTCGATCCAAACCTGTTGTTAATCTTAGATCGGACCTTTAGGAACCTTTTCTTTGTAAAAGCCCCAATTATTGAGGCGCCGGAAAACTTCTTTTTAGTCGAAAAACTCAACATTATTATCTGAAACCTCTTTGTAACTTTAAATCGGACCTTTAAGAACCTTTTTCTGGCCAAAAACGTTTTTCCGCAACCGGCAACTAACGACATTAGAGTTTTGTTAGTCAGGATTCATTGGAGGCGAATAGTTGGGACTGCCAATGATTATTTTTTATGTTGGGAGTGTTTTAAAAAACGATAGAGAGTTTAAACAAAATGTAAAATAACAAATTGTTTTTTAAAATGAATTTTATAAAAATAAACGGTTAATGAAAATACATATTTATTTGTATATTTAAAACGTATTTTGTTAAATAACAATCGTGAAAATAAGGAAATAATAAAAAAACTTGAGTAATTGGATTAATAATCTCTTAAATATTAAAAGAACTTTGTAATTATAAAAAACAACCTCTAAGGTATATAATAACCTAATTACCCTTACATTTAACTGCAAAAAAGTAACAAAGTTAGTGTTAGTGGCCCAAATTGTATAAAATGCAACATCGGGGTCTTATATGTTAAAAGATTCATTTTTGGGCTGAAATGGTTAAGCTGGTTATACCACAGTGGACAAAACAGTAATTTACTGTTATTTATTTAATATAAGAGATAAATAGGAAAATAAGATGAGAAAACATCAGAAAATGACATGTGTCAAAAAAGGATTTTTATTTATTAGTATATAGAAGGATTTGATATTTTTCTACATTCTATCATCTTATATCAAAGAATAAGAAATATATATATAAATAGAGGGAATCAAAGAATAAGAAAAAGCTAGTATTTTGCCCGCCGCACGTTGCGGTGGCGTGCGGGGTGGAAACATATAGTAAGATAAAACACTATTCGTAAAACGCAGTGCGTAAAAGACAATTAAAAAAAGTGTAAAACACAAAGGTAGGCACAAAGTGTAAAACACAATGCCTAAGACATTTCATAAAACTCAATGCATTGGCATTTGCAGAAGTAGGAGTTGTAGTCTAGGGGTTACAACTGCAATTTTTTTAAAACTTGGGCGGGTGTAAAAATGGAGTAATAGTGTAAGGGGTAAAAAGGGAAAGTCTAAAAAAGACGAAGTATAAAAGTATAGAGGTGGTGACAGAAATGTGTAAAAGATGAGGGGGTGTTGGTGGAAATATAAAAGAAGAGGGTTGGTGGCGTAACTGTGTAAGAGCTAAGAGGGTGGTGGAAAACCAAAGTAGAGGGTTGGTGCTGGCAAAGTTTGAAAGATGAGGTAGTGGTTTTGGATATTCAAAGTAGAAGGCTTAGAGACTAAATTTGCGAAACTTTGAAGGTACCAACGTCAAGCGGCTAAAATTGCAACATTATGAAAGTACAGAGGCAGGGAGGCAAAGCCGGTGAAAAACCCACCGACTTTGTCTTTTAAGATTGTATACAGTATGTCTTAAGGCATTTATAGTGTTCAACTGATATTTTTTATTAACTTTTTCTTACTCAAATACAAAGAAAATTAAATAATTTTAGTTTCTTTTCTAGTAATTTTGTTACCTTAAATTTAGTAATCTTTGTTCTCCACAGCCATTGCACGGGTGGAGGCTGAAGAAGTTGAAGAGACGGTGTGTCTTTACCAAATAAGACCCACGAGCCCAGGTTCAAGTGTACAGAATGTAATAATTCAGGGATGTAGATTTGGATGAGATGCAATCTGTTTTATATTATACAAGTTTTTGGGATGGTCATTGTTCTAGAAGAGCAAGTATTCACCCTTTGTATTGTCTACACTAACTTTGTACATAGAAAAGAAAAGGGAGAAGAGGAAGATGTAAACTTATCCCATGTTTTGAAACCGAAAACCAAGAAAGAAAGTTGAGGTTTTTGGTAGACTATGATATGCTTGTGTAATATTACATAATTAGATGTACTTGGTTTGTAACTTTGTGATTCTATTTAAACACTTTTTGTACTTGTTAATCAATGAAATACACTTGCTTTGATATGACATTAGAGCCTACCTCTTGTTTTATCGACCACGAAAACAAGAACGATGTACAATAAACGATCTAAACAACTAAGTAGCTTCGGAAAACAAATATACAATAGTTTTTTTTTATTATTTACATCTAAGAAGCTATATGTACAACGAGTGGGGATTCTACGGAAAGTGTGTTTTTCCTAGAAAGTATAGGAAGCGATCCGGGCCATCCAATGGGTGTGTTTAATGGTTGAGATCATCTTGGTGACATTTTGGTAATATGTGTTTCTTAAAAATAGGATTATTTAATTAATAATGGGTAGATATGTCATTTAACTTGTTTTAAATATGGAAATAATTGTCATTCCATAACCACCCCACATTTCATGCGATTTTTTTTTCTCTCTCTCTCTCTCTCCCTTTCTTTCTCTCTCTCTCTCTCTCTCTCTCTCTCTCTCTCTTCCTTCTATCCTTCATGAAGAAACACATCAAGAAAACACATCGTATTAATCTGCTTGCTGTTAAAACATAGCGTCAAGAAATCCTCCAGCATTACCAGCATGGATGGTAAAACACAACATATGAATCTGCTTGCTGTTAAAACACAACTGTATGAATCTGAATGCTAAAACACAACTGTATGAATCTGCTTGCTGTTAAAACACAACTGTATGAATCTGCTTGCTGTTCAAACACAACTGTATGAATCTGAATGCTAAAACACAACTGTAAGAATCTGCTTGCTGTTAAAACACAACTGTATGAATCTAAATGCTAAAACATAATTATATGAATCTGCTTGGTAAAACACAATTGTATGAATCTGCTTGCTGTTAAAACACAATTGTATGAATCTGAATGCTAAAACACAACTGTATGAATCTGCTTGCTGCTAAAACACAACTATATTAATTTGCTTGCTGTTAAAACACATCGTCAAGAAAACAGAGATGATACGAATAGTATTTGAATGGTGATGATGAACTCGGAGATGGTGGAGATGGAGAAGTGTTTGACGATGAAGAAGACGAAAAAGGAGAAGGTTGCGAAATACAAAAAATCTTGGAGAAACAGTTTCCATAATTATAAGCATTGTTAGTTAATGAGAGATAAAATTCCAAAAATAAAATAAAATGTCAAATTACACAAGTGCCCTTTTAGTTAAAATCTCTCCATGCCACGTGTCACATTCTTATTGCTTGCCACGTGTCACATTCTTATTGCTTCCTAGACTTTCTAGGAAAAACCCACTTTCTACCCAACTCCTCCTCATGTACAACTAAAAGCTCAAGTAATCTATATACTAATAAAAGACTCCAATTTATGTCACATGGCAATATCTCTTTCAACCTTACAATTTTACTTTTAATTTATTTAAAAATAATTTTGTTATCATTATTATTATTAATATTATTATTATTATTATTATTATTATTATTATTATTATTTACTATAAGTTATCTCAATTTTAATTTTTATGATCTCTCCCTCTAATTTTAATTAATATAATATATTAAAACATCTTCTAAATAATATAAAATGATATTAGGAAATTATTGTTTATTTAACCTCTTATAAATAAAACTAATAAAGTTTTTCACTAATTCATTGAAAGTTCTTTTTATAAATAGTGAATTTTGATTATATGCTTACTCATGGTCAAGTGTGGTGTTTGACGAATTTAAATTGTGTCTAATTAATTGAGACTATTACTGATCAAGTATCGTTATGTGACCAATTATAATTAATCAATAATATATAAAGATTAAGAAACAAGAAATCTCTATAAATACGTTACGTGAAATATACATAATATATAGAGATTAAAAAACAAGATGTATTAAAACTAAAATCATAAATTAATTTTAACTTTATAATATTATTACACTTATTTATGTTTATTAACGGTATTGCACATTTTTTATAATAATATTGTTTATATTTCTCAATCTGTGTAATAAAAATCATGAGTTATGAATGTATAAGATTATAATATTATTATATTCGTTAACCATGTGATAATGATTATATAAAAGTTTATGATTTACATTTTTTATATTTAACCCATGTAATACACGGTTTATAACACCTATAAATTAAATAAAATATATAGTCAATCAAGATTTTTTTATATCCAACCCGTGTAGTACACGAGCTTATACTATGTGACATTTTCTTCTTTAATATAGGTCTTTTATTATTAATTATTATTAATATAATATAATAACATAAAAAATATTTTCTAATAATTCTAATATTTTTATCAATTAATATATAACATAAGGATATTATCTAATTCGCAAGAGTCTAATCTAATTCTAATCTTAATTTATTGATATATATATATATATATATATATATATATATATATATTATTGTTGAATATAGCTATAATTATTAATTAATTAATATATAACATAAAGATATTGATCTAATTCGCAGAGGTTTAATCTAATTCTAATATTGTTTTATTAAATATATATATATATATATATAAATATAAATTATTGCTGAATATAGCTATAGAAGGTTGGAAAATTAACGAATATAAACTTTTGAATTTAAATTATTTTTTGGTTAATAAATTCTACTTAACTTATGGTTGTAATTTATTTATGATAAATCATATATATAAGCTATTTTCATTATTGTAAATAATATTTACATAGCGCCTTGAGTTTATATTTGATCGGTGGAATAAATTATGGGATGAGTTTAATTTATTTAGTTATTAACAATAATAAATATATAATTTAAAGTATTAAATAGTGGAATCCCTCGCTCAATGCGTCAGGAATTCAGCTTTGATCGGTATCAGTTTGATTCTTTATGATACCGTCATTCGGTATAGCAAC
The DNA here is from genome assembly GCF_002127325.2 of Helianthus annuus. Lineage (NCBI taxonomy): Eukaryota > Viridiplantae > Streptophyta > Magnoliopsida > Asterales > Asteraceae > Helianthus > Helianthus annuus. The sequence goes on from NC_035449.2 coordinate 13,583,572, forward strand.
CTAAAGAAAAAACAAATGGAATAAAATCCTTAAACATTAGTTTAAAAATCTTATGGCCTAACTTAAAAAAATAAATTATACTATTCTTTGCATAAAAAACAAAACATGATATCAAAGTGAAACTCATTAATGAAATATATGCTCTAGCTAAGTACTAGCAGATTTATCATGTGTAGCTTTCGATTTCAGTTATTCACAATTCAAGTTGTCTAAATTGTAAGTTTTAACTTATCCATATGTTGATAAATAACAATAATCTATGGTATATTAGCATCTTAAATTTTTTTAATTTATTTTGATTTTCTTCAAATTTCAAAGAATTGACATTTTTCTGATTATGGGTGATCTTAAGCAATTTTTTACGGTATTTATGATTTTTATTTACGTGAGATATCTTCTTTATTCAATCCGTGTAACACACGGGATCCACAACCTAGTGAAGAAATAAAGAAAAGAAAATAACTAAATCCGAAAGAAACGAAATAAAAACTAGAAAAAAACTAGAAAAGTGGGTCAAGAAACAAAATGATAAGAAATATACGTCTAGTTTTCTTTCTAATTTATATAAGAAATATACGTCAATTTCTTATTTTGTTTATTGACTCACTTTTCTAGTTTTTTCTTTATCTTATAAAAAATAGAAAAAACTAGAAAAGTGAGTCAAGAAATAGAATATAAAACTAGAAAGGTGAGTCAAGAAATAAAAAATAAAAACTAGAAAAGTGAGTCAAGAAAACAAATGTCATAAAAAATCAACATGGTTTCTATTTTTTCTTATAAAAATTCCACTATATCTTTTTCACATATAAAACCAATATACTTTTTTTTTTGTCTCATAAAGGTCACTTAAAACTTTTTGCATATAAACGTCCCTCCAAATATTAAATTTAAACAAAAAACTAGGAAAAAGACCCGCGCGCGTTGTGGCGCGTGTACATCGCAAATATTGAATAAATTAGCCCAAATGTTATGTGATGCATTAACCATATGAAAACGCACGTTTCGAAGTATCTGACTGATAAGCATTGTGATTGGATCAAAATGTAAGGTAAATTGAGTTTATATCATATAATCATAACGTGTTATATGTGACTCAACTCATACATAGAAAATATCAACGGGTATAAAGGAGAAACCGTTTAATAAAAAGCGATTAATTGCAGCTTTTGAAAGGCGGAAGAGCACAATTTGACTCCACTCGGTTCGAAACAAAATTTACGAAACATACATAAAAAGACGAAAACGTATTATATTTGACCTGACTCGTTTTCCAAAAAAAGTTTACGTTTCACGTAGACCAACTCGAATTTATACCAAAAAGTACATAAAACATGCACTTAAAAATGGTTTTTTGACGAAAACATATTATATCCGACCTAACTCGTTTACAGAAAATGTTTACGTCGAAACATAGAGCAAATCGAATGTATACCGATATCTACATAACAACATGGACGTAAAATTTAGTTTTTTAATTAAAGGATATATAGACGTAAACCCGAAAATATTATTAGTAAAAAACTTAATAGATTAAAAACGTTCGCAAAACCATGCCGAGTAGCACCAATGTCACATCATTGCCAGCGACCACCAACATCGGAAAAACTCGTAAAACTAAAATAAATAAAAAGGACAAAATAACACCAGACGAAAAGCAGACGTAAGATCATTGAACCACGCACGCCCATTGCGGCGAGTTAATGCGATGAAATTAGAGCGAAACGTAAAACGTAGAAAAGAAATAATAAGTCGATCTAGGACCAATGCGTTGCGACGAATCTGTCAAACGACGAAAAAGCGTTAAACTCCACACACACGTTATGTGTTAACTCGCAAAATTTAGAACGAAACGTAAAAACTTGTGAAAGATGAAAAGAGTGATGAACCAAAGTTGAAAATAAAAAAGTGTTAGGGTTAACTTGCAAAAGATGAAAACTTTAAGTTAAAAGTTAAAAAATAAAAAATGGTAAAAATGAAAAAAGTAAATTTTTTGGGTTAGAAGTGAAAATGTAGTTTCTTTTTTTGAAAACCTCTCAATGCAAAGATTACAACATCATTAAGCAACAAGTTGTTGCTAATTTATAATATGTAAATGTGAATACTTTTTACTTATTAATGCCACCAGAGAAAAGAATAGTGACGAATTAATGTTTTAAATTGGGTCTATGACAAGCCAAAGTCTTTTCAATATTTGTCTTTTCCTTTCCATTTTATGTTTAGTAAGTTGATAACAATAAATATTATTTTTGGAAAAAAAAACATAATAAAAATACACGCAAGTGGATGACATAACTCAAAAGAAAAGAAAAAAAAAATAAAAAAACAAAGAACATATAAAATGGTATGTATAAATTGAAAATCGTTAAAAAGTTGTAAACAAATGATATTTCGCAAGTATAATATGATATGTCAAATAATGTATTCTTGATTTCATCCGATCATGATTAAGAGATTTTTTTTTGTTAAAATTTAATATTTTAAGAGATTTGTATGATAAAATAGTAGAAAGTAGGTTGGTTTTTTATATACAAAAAGTTGTTAATGAATTTTATCAGACAAAAAAGAAAGTATGTTGGGTTTTTACGTGAAAAAAAGTGAAGGGACTTTACAAGACAAAAAAGAAAGTATCTTGGTTTTTTATGTGCAGATAAAAGAAAGAGATTTTTATGAGAATAAAAAGTAGAAATATATTAGATTTTTATAATATTTTTTTGTAACAACCCTTGAATAAACCCGTAATCAAAACCCCAAGTGCGCGCGACGAAACTTGTAATAATAAATCAGAAAACTTAGCAGTTAAGAAAACTTAGTGGTTGATGAACCAACCCGCACAAAAATACCCTTACTAAATTCATAATTAAAAACCGCACCATTTAGGATCAAGACCCGAGCATACACAATAAGAACCGACACGAAAATCGAGAAAAACGCGTGATTAGACGAAAAAGGCGGTGCAGGACGCGTTAATCTTTTCAATTCAAGCTCTATATATATCTCTATATATAATAAAGCAACAAGGTTATGTTATTAGTTGAAAAAACAAGGTTAATCTTGTGACACCCCGCGAAAACGCTTAACAAAACTAGCTTCCTCAGCGACTGTTTGCCAATTTCGGGACGAAATTTCCTTCAAGTTGGGGATGATGTGACAACCCGAACTTTTAAGGTTAGTCTCGCTAACTTTGATTTCTCGTTATTCCTCCTTCACTTTCGCTACGACTAGTTATTTAACGTAAACGCATCAGATTATGTTTGTATATTAGTTGGGCCGTCTTTAGTGTTAAATGGTTATCTCGTCGGATCACGCGTACATACCCCAACCTAACTCGTATCCGCAATGTTTGGGCCAGTTTGGGCCTGTTTCGGTTTCATGTATTAATGCACCCCGTAAGTAAATGGGCTCAAGCCCATTCCAGCTTAATATTAACCGCCCAACTTTGATTGTTTATAATATGTATAGGAGCCCAACTTGATTGTTTAGAATATGTATAGGATTAGGAGAGTTATGAGGATAAATTAAAACAAACTCCACCCTATCTCTCTCTCAAACTTACATACGGCAACAGGGAAAACCCTCCCTTCGAGTCATCAGTCTGTCGATCAAACTTGCTGGGTTAGTAAATACATGCTCATATCACCTTCTAATTGATAATTATATATTAGGTGTCTAATCGTAAATGAGAGGAAGGTTTTGTTATGATCATACATGTTAATTAGTGTTAGGTTGCATGCTATAAAAAGGGTTAATGAATCTACATACTGTGAAACCTGTTGATGATTTTATTATATATTGTTGCCGCCCATGTTCAATGAATAGGAGATTCATGTTCTGCCGCCCACTGTTGTTTTACCATATGTTGAGATGTCATGCAATAAGTGGACCGAATAAAGGTCCAATGGGGGGGGGGGGCGGCTTGTGTATTATAATAATTAATTGTTTTTGAATGACTTGTGCATGCCACCATTACCGTCCAAATTGTGATAGGGGGGCATGAAAGGTCCAATAGTTCTTTTGAATGTTTGACGATTAAAAAGGCTGCCCATGTATTTAAATGATAGTGATGTTATCGATGTGTGTGTGGGCATAAAGTCAAAGTGTGATTGATCATTAACGTTGATGTAACAGTAGAGGGCATACCAATAAATATTGTTGTCAAATAGTTTTAAAGGCCCATAGAGTTGAAGCTACATGGTTGCACAAAACTTAATAACTTGAATATGAACATGGCGGCCCATGTGTGAACAAACCAAATCATATAAACATTTAGTGATGTTGTCAGTAGGAATATCATGTGTATTGATGATGAATCGATGAATTGTTTGTGAAACCGAAATCTAGGTACTCATAAAATTAGGTCGGCATGATGTTAGGATTTCAGCAAACTTATGTGTGTATGATGATCACAAACTAATGAAAAGGATTGCACACTTTGTATGGGCCTGGAAATGGTAACTGGGCCGTGAGCTCGGCTAGAGCTGCACAGGCCGCGGGTTGGTTTTGTTTGGGCCAGGGGTCATGTTTGCGTGTGAAAATCAAATCTGTTGTAAATTAATTAGGTGAACCAAGCATGTAGGGAGTTATCTGGCAATGCTAATGTGTGTCGGGACCGATATTTGCTACAACATGTGTGATGGTACGAACCATACTTGTTATGACACACGTAATACTATATGTTTGGATGTTCGTTGCTTGTGCAATACGTGTAATTAGATACATGAATTGTGAATTCGCGAAACTGACTGTTATTGATAAACACATTAGGGTTTGGTTAATCAATTGGAACGGATGGTAAACTATAACATACCGAGCAAATCAAGGTGAGTTCATTGCTCTTTTCTCAAGCATGGATCCCAGTGAAGGGATAACGGGTAACGTTCCGATGAGGAATGCATGGGTAATGGGATGTTGGTTATTGTACTCAGTTTTCTATCATTGTAAGACCACTACATCTACCGGCACGTTGCTTGTAGGGCAACGGGGGTTATTAGTTGATAGCGCTATTAGGTTTGGCACCCTCACGACGTTCAAGGGGAACGGGCGTGAACTAATTACCTTAAAACATGACCAATGCTTTGATAGAGGCATTGGGGTTGGCAATCACATATCATCTGGCCATTCGGTACTCGAGTAATAACAACATCAAAACGTCAAACATCATAACAACAAGCAACATATCATTTTGTAAACTGTTTTACTAACATGATCGGTAACACAACTTGGTAAACAAACACAAACCTTGAACTCACCAGCGTAGTCTGACACACTTGTTTACATGCTTGTAGGTAATTACTGAAGGAACTTGGGAACTTGCTGTCTGATGCTGCTGGAGTGGTTATGGTCATGATAAACATTTATACATTTATACTTTTATGCTTCCGCTCAATACTTTGGTTTTGGTTAAACTTTTCAAACGTTATATTTATTTGAATTGGGTATTTCAATACATTATGACTTGTGTTTGATATGATTGGTGGCTCTCTGTTGAATCGTTACACCTCCATTAGGGACACGCCCTAGGTGGTAATTTGGGGGTGTGACAAATCTTTTTCGTGTAAATGCGTCTTGGGTTAGTTTCTCCAATTCAAGCTCGAGCTCGTTAATCTTTTCGTGTGCCACAAGGACTTCTCTACCTTGTTAAGTGATTGATGGGGATGAATACATATCTCTATATATAATAAAGCAAAGTTTGACAATCATATGTGTCAAAATCTCTAGCACCCACGTTATTATAATCCTATGTGTAATTTTGATAGAATTTTCATAAAACCCAAAGTCAATTAGTAAAAAAACCTAAAGTCAAAGTTTTGGGAACCCTAACTCTCTTCAACATCTCTTTCCCCCTCTACAGTACACACAAAATGTCAAAAACCCTACACGCCCCCATACCCGTGTTTCCCTTTCCTCTTCCTCTTCTTCTTCGTTCTCTCTGCATCTTCTCTTTTCAATTCCATTTCAAGCTATGGTTCAAAAAACCCAAAACAACCCTTCTGTATGTTACTTTTTCTATGAAACACATATCATACAGATCCATATTTGCATAAACTCCAAATCATATTCAAGAAACACAAATCCTACCGTGGTGCTCGATTTCTAAACCCAATCTGACGGTATACATATGCATTCACACGGATTGCTCTTTGAATTTGGCTTCCTCTTCTTCACATTGAGTCTCGGGTGAAGTCTATAAAGGCATACAATATCGCTTTCGATCTCCATTGTCAATCCGGTTGTATTTTCTGGTAAGTGGATTTATTATAGTTTATATGGAGAGATTTTAATTTTCTGTAGTTTGCATATTGTATGTTGTTTACACTTATAATTTAGAATCCTATGAACATCCTTGAAGAATAACACTAGGAATTTATTGCTCCTAATTGAAGAATAACACTAGATACATCTGTACGATACTAGGAACATTTTGATAGAGAAGCAACAACAGTGATGCTACAGGTAGCATCGTCAAATATGTTGTTTATAGTGACATGTTAATCTATTATTTGTGTTTTAGGGCATGATTTTAAAGGATTATGTTCCACTGATCTGTTTTATACTGAAGTTTTGCATATGCTATGTTATTTACACTTATAGTTTAGAATCCTATCAACATCCTTGAAGAGTAACACTAGGAATCTGTCTCATGTAAGGTGCATTTTGGTATTTTTGGGTAGTTCATGTGGCTACTTCTATAACTTAGTAACGAGGGTGAGGTATCATAAGATCTTTCTTTTACCAAACTCACAATTGGGTTTATAAAATTGCACTAATAAGACATGTCTTATGGATCTATGTTTCCGAATTGCATTTCTTGGGTAGTTCATGTGGCTACTTCTACGTGTTGTTTGATTATTGATAATTGTGTGATATTTATATTATAGTTAGTTATTATAATCACTTTATGGGGCGATAACAACAAATTATATTTGCATCTTCTTACTGTAGTATAACTAGTATAGCTGACCATCATTTGATTACTGTTAATTGTTTTATGAGTTTTGGTTTTACTGTTTTTCAGGATGGTCGTTAACCATGTGGGATTTTCCGTGTGAAGTGTAGGAGATAATATGGTCTTGACAAGTGTCCATTTTAATTTAAGTGGGGAAGGGTATTATGGTCTGTTCTGACATGAACCTATTTCACCCCCGATTTTCAAACGATTAGAACTTTTCATACGATATAGTTTTTTGAATTTTTAAAAATTTTGTTTTACAAGCTATTTATGTTCCGATACATAATTACGTACCTTATGTGTAAGAAGTAACAAATGCTCAGTGTGACCCTACATCTATAATCACGTACAATATGTAACAAGTGTAATGTCATGTGATTATGTATCAGTACGTAATTACCTTATTATAGTTTATTTATTGTATAATGTTTTTTTTACTAAAGTTATGCTTATTACGTGATTATACATCCAATATAATGAGAACTTAATTGTTTTTATGTTATTATGTGATTAGATATGTAATATAAGTCGTAGCGTGATTATAGATGTAGTCTTGCATTGAGCATTTGTTACTTCTTTTGCACACATGGTACGTGATTACATTGAGCATTTGTTACTGATTTTTGCACACATGGTACGTAATTCTAGATTTAGGTATATATTTGAGTTTGAGTATCTGGTACGTGATTTAGGTATTAATTGATTATTTGGTAGGTGATTATAGATGTAGTGTTACATTGAGAATTTATTACTACTTTCACATATGGTACATGTTTTATGTATTCACTGATTATGTTCCAATACATAATTCACATTAAGTTACACAATCACGTAACTTTATTGCTTCTGAATTAAAAAAAAGTAGGGAAACTATAGTCGTAGCATACTAAATTAAAGAGAATGAAATACTCGTTAATACGGTATAATTATTTAAAAACATATTTCTGTATGAAAGGGTTATAGTCGTTTGAAAATCAAGGGGGAGAGAAGTTCATGGTAGAAAAGACTACAATATCCTTTTTCTATTTGTTTTTTCAATTGTAAGATTCCTCAAATTACGTAATTGTCACTGTTTTATTTTGAGCCACTCATCTTAGTCAATCAACGGATTTGGATTTCACATACACTTCGTGCGCCAAAATACTCTATATTGTAACCACCCTTTATATATAATTATTTTTTTTCCATCAATCAATGGCTACTTTTTGTTGCTTATTGTAGTGTTACTAATTTGAAGTTTTGTAAGTATTTGCTCATTGTGTAATCTTATGTTTACTTATTGTTATCTGGTTGATGTTTTCATTGTTTGTGCTCAATTAATCAACCGATGACACAAGAGTCACGACCCAAGTCATTGTATATAGTCATAGAGATTGAGTTCCACATTTATGATAATCTAAACACTCTCATTAATCCTAAAAAAGCCATTTAAATAAATTATCTTAAAAATATGTATTTGTGTTTAGAGTAAATTGCACACATGGTTCATTTGGGCAGATTACGGATTCAATCTCCAATTTTCTTTTTCAGACATTACATTCCTATAAACAATGTTTACTTTCTAGATTGCTATAAACAATGTTAGCTTTCAAATATGATCCCCAGGTTTTATGAGATTACAATTTTGCCCTTATAAAAATCCAGTTTAACCCTCGTCTATTTTACTATTTCAAAATGGGAAATTGGCCTGTAATAATTCCACCTAGACGTCATTGGCCATCGCCAGTCCCACCTTTGAATATCCCCCCTGCCAGTCCAACCTTTCACCTATTTTTCCTCCACCGGTCTCCCGTTAAAAAAACTTAATGGAGTTAGGTTTTTTTTCGAATTACAAATAGATGTTTTAGGGCTTTTGATCAGAACGACGATACAAGTCGATTGACATGGAAACGGTACTCCAAACAACTAGATTTTTGTTAATTGGAAGTTTAAACACCCGAATTGAAGTATTGTTTTTGTCGTTTGAAGCACCGTTTCGAGGTAAGTTTTACATCAATCGACTCGTATCATTGTTCTGATCAAAGCCTCAAAACATCTGTTTGTAATTCGGAAAAAAAACTTAACTCTGTTAATTTTTTTAACGGGGGTCCGGTGGAGGAAAAATAGGTGAAAGGTTGGACTGGTAGGGGGAATATTCAAAGGTGAGATTGCCAATGGCCAATTACGTATAAGTTGGATTATTACAAGCCAACTCCCTTTTCAAAATCACATTTTAACCTATGTTATGACTAAACTATATCATATCATATCATGTCATGTCATGTCATGTCATATTGATCTTTAACCCGGTGTAGACCCGGGCTGCTGGACGCATAAGAAACATGTAAATCTTTTACAAGTTTATATTCAAATAATTATCCCAAGTTATAAAAATCTTTTTATGCCATGTGCATTTAAATCAATTTTAAACCTTTTCAAAATGAGTCAGATAAATTGTATTTACCAGTGTAAACTGACGTATTTTCCCAAAAAGATTAAGTGCAGGTACTACGCATAATAGGCTGGCCTCTCCTTAGCATCGCTTAGAGTCTCGCAAGCTTGGATGCAAATAAATCTGTTGAACATGTTTCCTTTTTCTTTTGATCCGCCTGTGGATCTATTTCAACTGTTTGTGATACTTAATATTAAAATAGTTATTCGGTTGAAATAAATCTATCTTTTTGCTTCCGCTGTGCATTTTAAATTTGTGTTGTCTAACTATGATGATATCAACTACGTCACGGTACTCCCCACCGAGCCCATCGGTGACACGTGGAAAATAGGGGTGTGACAAAACGTTAACTACAAAAACACAATCACCTGCCTCAACAACTTTCAGCAAAACTAAATCAAGGAATCAACAGATTTTAGAAATCAGCAAATCTTTATTCTCTCATCAACATTTCCCGGATTTGCTCGTTGAATTGGAGCTCAAAATCCAAGGAATCAGTATCATCTTCATCCCTATCAACCTGAAGGTTAAAAAGATCTTGGAGGTCAACTGGATTCAGACCAAGTGCATTCTCCCTTGATATCTTTTCAACACTACCATCAGACTTGATCAAAGTCAATTCATGGGTCTGTTTGTCAGACTTCCAGTTTAGTATTTTTGGATCTGATGGATTTCTTGGGAGAAGTTTTATTTGAGAGGAGTTTGGCGATTGAGGCCTGCTTGCCAACTTCTGAAGTGTTTGAGCAACTTGAGCTTGTAATTGCAACGAAGCATAATCCAATCCATATTGTAACTGATTTCTGATAGACTCTTTTCTGTGCTCAGCATACCTATTTTCATCTTCCTTATCCATCAGTTGTTGTCTTTTTCTTTGGTTCAAGGCAGCAATGGATACATCTGCTGATGAGAACAGCTTTTGAGATCTAACGGTCTGCCGACGTATAACAGTCGTTTCATCTTTGTATACTGGCTTTTTAGGAAGGGATGGATCTGTCTTTCTTCTCTCTTCTAACCTACTGTAAGCTAGATCAATAGACTGCTTAGTCCATTTTCCACTAGCCTTTTGTGTTTAATCTCAGTGCACAAATTGCACATTCCTTGAGTTCCGAGTCTAGACAAAGAACATAGGACAAATTTTGTTTTTGTTTTATTTTTGTCTTTTATTTTATATATTTTGGTTGTTATCTTAATTATGTTTGCAGGTTTAAGAATGCCGCCCAGGATGAGACGAGGACGAGGTAAGGCTCTATTTACTAGCCATGACCATGAAGTCGGGCCTTCTCACCGGCGTACACCATCGATCACAATGAGCACTAGCCCTCAGAAGCCTTGGAGGGTTTACGTTGAACCCGGGAGGCGATCAGTCTCCCTATGTTCCTCACCGTTCTACCTACATTCTTTTGGGCCGCAATCCTAAAACGAGCCCAACAACCCTCCACCTTCCTTCATACCTTTGCAGCGGTCAAACTCGCACCATTCTTTTGGTGACCCTACCCCTGCTTTTCAGAGCCGGTTCAACCCGGCTAATTTCATTCAAGAACCCGTGGGTTTTAACCCACTAGGACCCGAAGATCATTTTTCGGGTGACAACGACATGGATGAAGATACGGATCCCGTGGAGCCTGCAACCGGGACCCCAAACCATCCCATCGAGATATCGGATGGGTCTTCGTTTCACGGATCACCTTACCGTGGTCCGGATAGCTACCAGGCGAGGTTTAACCAGTGGGACTGGTATTTTACCCCCTCTGAACACTCGTCTCCATACCAGCAGCAGCAGCAACAGCAGCAGGATCCTTCCGAGGATTCCTGATTTGTGGCAGTCACTCTGCCACCACCTCCACCAGTGGAGCAGCCGCTTCCGGAACCATCGAGGCGGAGAAGGTCAAATGCACAGATGTCCCTGCGAGGAGGAGTCCGCATCAGCACTGCCCAGCCCTCGAGTGGCAGCCATTATCCGCCACTCCAAGAAGAAGAAGACCCGCAGATGGGGGGACCATCAAACCCCGTCACGGAGGCAAACTCTGCGCCTGTGGTGCCACCATTGGGTTTTGATAACCCAATCCCTGTTTATGCCGGTTCAGCGGCATATAACCCGTTTGAGCTACCGGGCCACAACAGCTACAACTATGCCAATGTGGACCCGTATCAGGAGGCGTGGGACTACAATGCTCGTCACCCTGAAGGGCCCTATAGTGGTATTTGGACCACTGGTTACCCAACTTATGGGTACGAGCGTCCGCCACCTCCACAACCTCTGTATCAGCCACCGCAACCGCAACTGATCCCGTCGGACCGCCAACAAGAGGTCCTTGAAAGATTGGACCGATGTGAACGGGATATTCAAACGGAGCGCAGTAACACTCGAGGCTTCTTCAAGGGGTTGTCAGTCCTGATCAAAGGGAAGTCCAAGAGAAGGGGTCATTGAAGACCTTTTGTTTATTTATTTTATTTAGTTGTAATCAAGTCCCTGCATGGACTTTTTGTTTCTGTACTCAGCCCCTGCGTGGGTTTGTCTTTTTGTACTCTGCCCCTGCGTGGGCATGTCTTTTGTTAACCCCTGCATGGGTTTGTTGTTTGTTTCGCCCCTGCGTGGGCATGTTATTTTGTAGAAGTCCCATTTAGGGCAAAAATGTACTGTTTGAATTATTAATGAGATGTTTAATTTAAATTTTCATTTTGTTTGTTATTTATTATGTGAATGAAACATAAAATAAATGAAAATAAATTTTCCTATTAAAAGATCTACCATTATATTAAAATGGCAAAATCTAAAAAGGACAAGACCTAGCCATGTGTTATCATAAGACAGGGCCAAGATGGTAGTTCCATAATTAGATTCAGATCCATATTAACATCTCAATTTAGGACTGTTCTGCGTTAATTATTAAAAGAATCTTAAAGATAAAACCTAGCCTATGTGTCGTTGCAGACATGGCCAAGATGGGAGAGCCTACACAAAAGATTCCAATTCTTGTTAACATCTGAAAGCATGTTAACATTCATGACAAACTCTGATACAATAAAATCACATATGTCATTCTTTAATTGGGTTATTTAAAATTCCCTTACTTATATAACCATCCCTTAAGGATGAAGTGCCTACGGGCTGTAACTAATGTCCTTTTTGGACTAAAGACAGTAGTAGCTTGTAACTCCTTGTCTAGAATAAGGCAATGAACTTTGATTAAAGCCTTAATACCTTGACTCCGTAAAAGTCTTGGTTTATAAATTAAATTTTGTCTATATGACTATGCCCTTTTGTGCTATTATTAAAATATAGGATTATAATAAAAGTCCTGAACATATAAATAATTAACAAATTAACCAAAAATGGCTATTAAAACCATGGTTAATAAATCATAAAATATTGTAAAAGCCTCTAAATAAAACCTTGCCCATTATTTTCTATATGTAGCAATTGAAGCTACATGGCTGGGTCGGATGAAGTGTGTCACACCCCCAAAATCCACCTGCGGAATACCACCGCTTGGGTGCGTGACATGACCAGGATCAAGCCACCAATCATATAAAACAATATATATAGTAAAAGTAATTGCCACTAAACCAAACCAAATCCATATGAAAGGTGTACCAAAACATAAGTAAGTTATCACTGTTTAGCGGAAGCGTATGAATAAAACCGATCATAATAAAGTATCAAATGTCATAAGTGTTTAACAAGATGATAAAGATCCAAGCCCACAACAACCAGCTCCTCCCTGTGCAAGCTCCATGTATCTAACGACCTGCAAGGCATGTAACAGAGGATCAACAACTAGTTGAGCGAGTTCACAGTTTATAGTTCGGTATATGTAATAGCATAGTAAGCCTTTTATTCGTTCATTAAGTCATGTATCGTAATAGTTCGTATCGCGGCCCTTCAGGCATGTATGCGAAGATTAGGGAAAGTTCTCAAGTATTCTAGACTAGGTATGTTTGTATCGCGGCCACCCGGCACCTGTGCGAAGTTTTAGAGTATAGTTCGCAGCCTTCCTAGGCATGTGTGCGAAGATTAGTCATATTATCGCAGCCAACCCTGGCATGTGTGCGAAGATCAGTCATATTATCGCAGCCAACCCTGGCGTGTGTGCGAAGATCAGTTCTATAAGCATCACTAGTCTAGCAGTATCTTAACCAATCACCTTCCTCACCCGAGGATCATATCATTACGTTCCATTATCTAGAGAAGTACAAATAAATAAATCAATCCCATTCCCACCCTGGGAACCCCATGCCTTGGCTGTGTGAATCACCTTGGTTTGCTCGGTATGTTATTGCTTCTAGGGTTTATTAACTGTCTAAGTCCGTTACACACGACCTAGGATTTATTGCACATGATACGATGTAAGTGTTTGCATCGAATTAGGGTTTGCAAGTCATGAGAAATCAAGCAACCGTGTTTTTGTGTGCTTATTGTGTACATGCAATTATCACATAGGATGTTCACGCATGCAGGATCATGCAGTTGCCTTCAGTATTATACAATCACATAAGGAGTCATACAGTTATATGCAGCAATTACAGTAACATGCAGTAATGTACAGACATCATACAATAAGTAGCATTCAATATCATGCATACAGTGGTGATGGGATCATCATATTTCATTCAATATTAACTTGGTTCAGTTAACAAATCAACATGCTTTTATCTTACAACTTGGCTTCAATTTAAATCACACACAAGTAGGACAGGGCCATACTCTTCTTAAAACTCAGACAAGTGTTTGGGGGGGGGGGGGGGGCTTCCCCTGTTTAAAAGTCGGACAGGAAGTGTGGGGGGTTAAAAGTCGGACCAAGTGGCAAGGGTTAAAACTTGGACAACATCACACACTTAAAGAAATTCGGACATGGGTATGGGGGTCACAAAGGTCGGGCATATGGTTGAGCATTAAACTCGGACCTTAGGTTATGAAACTCGGACCCTTGTGTCCTTTGCAAAACTCAGACAACAGGATGCCAAAAGTCGGACTTTAACAACATATCAAATAAAAATCAGACCTATCCCCTTAACATACAAAAAAAGTCGGACTAGGGTGAGTTTTACATAAAACTCGGACCATTACACAGGCCATAAAACTCGGACATGTAGTCCAAGCATGAAACTCGGACCATCAACACCAAACTCGGACCTTCTATGAGCTTGAAAAGTCGGACTTCATGTCTTATGAATATAATTCGGACCACTCATCATGTAGTAAAAACTCAGACAATGTTCTTAATTAATATTCGGACAACAACAATTACAAAACTCAGACAAAACACATTCAATAAAACTCTGACTAACAAAAAGTCATACGTTCTTTGCAATTGAAGCAGTTACGTTCTATTATTAAATCAGTTACGTTTCTCACACTCCATGACGGAGAAAACCCTAATCGCCTTGAATCTGTCTAGCATCAATTCAGTTATCACATCAATCATGTATTCTTAATCATCAGGCAATCGATTAACATTCAATATCACTATCATCAGAATCCAATCAATAATCACAGAGAGTATCATATGAAGAACTAGGGTTTTACCAAGAATTACAAGAATCAAGAATTGGTGGTAATCAAACAATCAATTAGGGTTTACAATTATTACAATAATCAATAAGAAATTACCTTGAATGATTCTAGAGAAAGAGAGGAATCAAGTGTGATGAATATCTTGCCAATGATGATGGTGATGATTGCCAGAGAATGTGAAGTACGTGCTTTGGTTTCTTGTGTGAGTTTTAGTGAAGGATTAGGGTTAAGTATCTCTAAGATTTCACTAATTACCCTCTACCTCCCTAAGTATCATATTTTACACATGCACACCATCTCATAACAATTTCATAGTTTCACCACCAAGTTCATATATTTACCAAGTCTTTCACAATTAACAAACAACCATGCACAATCACACAATACGATTCATTGCATCAAAACGTATACAATTCCAAAGTAATCAATTGTGCAAATAATCAACTAAACAATACAAGAACGTGCAATAAATGCGAAATAGAAATCTTGGAAATTCGATTTGTCACATTATCCCCAACTTAAAAGAAATTTCGTCCCGAAATTTAGCATGCGGTTACTGAGGAAGCTAGGTAAGTTGTATCGTTTACTGGTTTTCTTGGGGTGTCACATCATCCCCCCGTTGATTTGGAATTTCGTCCCGAAATTCCGCAGTAGTAGCTTCAGTCTCAGTAGTGGTTGCATTGGTCCCGAATAACTGGGGGTACTTTTCTGTCATCTGGTCTTCGCGTTCCCAGGTGTACTCTGGGCCACGTTTGGAGTTCCAACGAACTCGAACAAGAGGGATTCTCTTGTTTTTGAGGACCTTAACATCCCGGTCCGTGATTTCAACTGGCTCCTCGACGAACTGCAACCGCTCGTCGATAGTGAGTTCCTTAAAAGGAACTATGAGGGTCTCATCTGACAGGCACTTCTTCAGATTCGACACGTGAAATACATTGTGAACTGCACCGAGTTCAGCTGGTAGGTTTAGCTTGTAGGCCACTTTGCCTATTTTCTCAATGATCTCGAACGGTCCGACATACCGCGGATTTAGTTTGCCCCTTTTGCCAAAACGAACCACACCCTTCCAGGGTGAGACTTTAAGTAAAACCCGGTCCCCGACCTGAAATTCCAACGGTTTTCTACGCTTATCCGCGTAGGCTTTCTGACGGTCGCGTGCTGCCGCCATGCGTTGTCGTATTTGTGCAATCTTTTCTGTGGCGTCCACTACAATCTCTGGACCCGTGATCTGACTATCCCCCACCTCTGCCCAACAGAGAGGTGACCGGCATTTACGTCCGTACAATGCCTCGAATGGAGCGGCTTGTATGCTGGTGTGATAGCTGTTATTGTATGAGAACTCCACCAAAGGGAGGTGCTTTTCCCAGCCGTTGCCGAAATCGATAACACATGCCCGAAGCATGTCTTCAAGAGTTTGGATCGTTCGCTCAGACTGCCCATCCGTCTGAGGGTGATACGCTGTGCTCATGTCTAATCGTGAGCCAAAAGATTTGTGCATCGCTTGCCATAGCTCTGACGTGAATCGTGCATCCCGATCCGAAATGATGGAGGTGGGCACCCCGTGCCTCGAAACAACTTCTTTAAGATAAACGTCTGCGAGAGTGGAGAACTTATCCGTTTCCTTTATAGCCAGGAAGTGTGCAGACTTGGTGAGTCGATCCACGATCACCCATATGGTATCATTCCCACGCTAGGATCTGGGTAGGCCTGCAACAAAATCTATGGAAATTTCTTCCCATTTCCACTGTGGTATCCTGGGTTGTTGAAGTAGGCCCGCTGGTTTCTGATACTCCACTTTGACTTTTGCACATGTCAAACACTTTCCGACGTAAGTAGCGATGTGGGCTTTCATGCTAGGCCACCAGTACGTAGTTCTGATGTCGTGGTACATTTTATCCGACCCTGGATGTACCGAGTAGCGGGACTTGTGAGCTTCGTCCATTACCAGCTCGCGTAAACCGCCAAAAAGTGGGACCCAAATACGCCCTGTTACATAGTAGGCGCCGTCTTCCCTTTGTTCTAATCGTTGCCTTGAGCCGCGTAAGGCTTCAGCCCTGACGTTTTCTGGTTTCAATGCTTCCACCTGAGCATCTCGTATCTGTGCAGGAAGACTAGACTGAATGGTGAGCTGCAAAGCTCGTACATGCCTAGGTAAAGTGTCCTTTCGGCTGAGAGCGTCAGCCACAACATTCGCTTTGCCTGGATGGTACTTGATGGCGCATTCGTAATCATTAAGTAACTCGACCCATCGTCGTTGACGCATGTTCAAATCCTTCTGCTTAAGAATATGCTCGAGACTCCTGTGATCGGTGTAAATTGTGCACTTGGTACCGTACAGGTAGTGTCGCCATATCTTAAGTGCAAAAACAACAGCTCCCAGCTCTAAATCGTGCGTCGTGTAGTTTCGTTCGTGAACCTTGAGTTGACGAGAAGCGTAAGCAATAACCTTATCCCGCTGCATCAATACACAACCAAGCCCCTGTATCGATGCGTCACAATAGACCACAAAGTCATCCGTGCCCTCTGGCAATAAGAGAATAGGTGCGCTGCAAAGCCTATCCTTTAGGTACTGGAAAGCGGTTTCCTGGGAATCTCCCCAACGGTAGGTGACACCTTTCTGTGTCAGTAGCGTAAGCGGCTGTGCGATCTTCAAAAAGTCTTTAATGAATCGTCTGTAGTACCTCGCCAAACCCAAGAATTGGCGTATTTCCGTTGGTGTACGCGGTGCAGGCCAGTTCCTGATCGAATCTACCTTGGATGGATCGACATGAATCCCATCCATGTTCACTACATGGCCTAAGAAGTGGACTTCACGAAGCCAGAAGTCACATTTTGAAAACTTAGCATACAGTTGTTCTTTCCGAAGAAGTTCCAAGATAAGACGTAAGTGCTGCTCGTGCTCCTCCTGACTCTTGGAGTAGACCAGAATGTCGTCGATGAAGACAATGACGAACTTGTCAAGATAGGGTTTGCACACTCTGTTCATAAGATCCATGAAAACTGCAGGCGCGTTCGTAAGCCCAAATGGCATGACTAGGAACTCGTAGTGTCTGTAGCGAGTTCTGAATGCTGTCTTGGAGACGTCCTCATCCCGGACTCTCAGCTGATGATACCCTGACCTTAGATCAATCTTGGAATAGTAACTCGACCCTTGCAACTGGTCGAATAAGTCGTCAATGCGTGGAAGAGGATAGCGGTTCTTCACTGTAACCTTGTTCAGTTCGCGATAGTCTATGCACATTCTGAAAGTGCCATCCTTCTTTTTCACGAATAGTACTGATGCTCCCCAAGGCGAAGAGCTTGGACGAATGAAGCCCTTATCCAAGAGCTCTTGTAGTTGCTTAGACAGTTCCTCCAGTTCAGTTGGAGCTAATCGATACGGTGCGCGAGCTATAGGTGCTGCTCCTGGAGCTAGTTCGACTTGAAACTCGACCTGACGATGAGGCGGTTGACCAGGTAAATCTTCAGGAAACACTTGAGGAAATTCGCGTACCACTGGGATATCCTCTATTCTTTTCTCCTTTGTCGAGGCATCAGTAACCAAAGCCAGAATAGCAGTGTGCCCCTTTCGTAAACATTTCTGTGCCTTCAAGAAAGAAATGATGCCATCCACAGCACCACTCTTGTCGCCTTGAACTTCAAGAGGTTCTTTACCCGAACGAGGAATACGAATGATCTTCTCCTTACAAGGGATCTCTGCCTGCTGCTTGGATAACCAATCCATGCCAATGACGATGTCAAAACTACCTAGAACTATTGGAATAAGATCAATCGAGAAGGTCTGACCCGCTAGAACGATGTTACAACCCTTGACTACATGCGTGGCTTCTACACTTTTACCATTTGCTAGTTCTACTACATGTTTGGTGCTTAGGGGTGTTGGTGTACGTTTTAACAATTTACTCATTTTCAAAGACATATAACTCGTATCCGCACCCGAATCAAACAAAACAGTAACATAAATGTCGTTGAGAAGAAACTTACCCATAACGACGTTGGGATCATTTCTGGCATCACCCTGTGTCACACCCCGATTTCCACGTGTCACCGGTGGGCCCGGTGTGGGGTACAGTGACGTAGTTGGCATCGTCATAGACAATCAACACAATATAATAATGCACAGCGGAAGCAGAATAGATACATTTCAACTTTAATTTAAAATGACATAATAACATCATAAGTAGTTGAAACGGATCCACAGGCGGATCAAATAAAAATAAGAATAAATAGTTCAACAGATATTTGTCGTCCGAGCTTGCGAGACTATAGTGGACGCTCTTAGGAAACAGCCAGCCTATTTTCGTATAGTACCTGCACTTAACCTTTTGGGAAAAATACGTCAGTTTACACTGGTAAATACAAATCGACTGACTCATTTTGAAAATGATTGAAAATTGATTTAAACGCACAAGGCATAAATATTTTTATTAACTTGGGATAATTATGCAATATAAACTTGTGAACGATTTACATGCACTCGTATCTTTGGTGGCCCGGGATCTGCTGTCCGGGCTAAGAATTAAATGACACACCACATTAAAGAGTTATACACGCCGAGTGTACGCCTACACCCCGTGCTCTGGTCGTGGCCATCTCGTAAGATAATGCCAAGGATATCCGGGACACGGTCAATAACCCCCCAAAGCCTAAAGTAAGACAAGACTGTTTAAACGAGTCGCACAAGCTATTCAAGACTGTACACCCATAAGGCGCAGGACTTGTGCGCCCGATCAAGCGGTATTTTAAATACCGTACCCCAAGCCCGTATAGGGAAAATAAGTCAAAATGTATTTACCTGAGCAAGTATGTAACACAAACGGTAAGTGTGGTAGCTTTTACTGGGCCTCCTAA
This sequence comes from Helianthus annuus, assembly GCF_002127325.2. Lineage (NCBI taxonomy): Eukaryota > Viridiplantae > Streptophyta > Magnoliopsida > Asterales > Asteraceae > Helianthus > Helianthus annuus. The sequence goes on from NC_035449.2 coordinate 13,603,315, forward strand.
TCTGGAACAAAGGTTTATAATAACCTATTAGATTTCTAACGGGTCTTTTATTTAAGCCTAAGCTTTGACCGGTTAGTTTTAAGAATGATACGGTTTACGCACGATTAAGCGAAAGACCGGATAGAATGTGATTTAGACCCGACAAGTTTGAATACTTGTATAATATGGGTATACTAAATACATTCTGGATTTTGAGATAAAAATGATAACGTTTGACCCGTTTCGGTCAATTTACGTAAACTAGTTACGTAAACCGAACCGAACGCGAAAAGGGCGTTACGGGTAGCCAAAAGAGTCAAATGCAAGTTTCCTGAGATAATACGCTTTAAATGTGATATAATATCAGTAAGTTATGTTCTATATTGCCCGGAATAATTTTAAACTCAATTTATGCCTTAGAAGGGCATTTTGGTCATTTAAAAGATTATAAAAGAGTCAAATTAGAAATCTGAGGTTCGGGTCTGGTTCATACAGAAAATATACTTAATTTAACATGTTATAACAGTAGGGTATGACCCATATATCAAATCTATCATTTAAAACCAAACTATGCACCGTAGGGGTATTTTAGTAATTTCACAAGGGCTAAAACTGCCAATACTGGAAACCTGAGTTCAAAATATTATACTTACTGTTATTATATGAAAATATGCAATTTACATCAGTAGGCATAAGTCTTATATGTTTAAAATGAGTGTAACGCTTACTATGCGCTAAAAACGCTAAAAATGCGATTTAAAGGCGTTTCCGGGTTTATATATGAAAGCTGAAATTTTTATATTTCCAGAAGGCTCAAAATAGTTTATTTAACATATAAAATCAGTAGGAAAAGGTTTCGGGTCAAAAGAATGCATAAAACTCATTTTATGGCTTAAACGGTCAAAACCGACATAAACCGAATTAACTAGGCGATCTAAGATCCGATCAGCCAAAAATTAAATAAAAATCATCTAAAATCCCAAAATAATATATATCAACAGTTGGTAAAAAGTTTCGTATCAAAACGTGGCCAGAAACGGGTTCTACGCGAAAAGGACCGTTTATGTAACTTTATAATATAGTTTTACGCTAATGGCCATAACTCACAATCTGGACCACCAACTGATCCGAAATTTTCGGTGCAAGTTTATATATTAGAAATAAAGATTTCTATCCTTTCACTTTTCCAAAAATCACGTTTTATATCAAAAAGGGCAAAATAGTCAACTTTTAAGCATAATCGGAAACTTGCATTTGAATCGGCTAAGTATAGACTCAATCAACAACAATTCCAGAAAGTTTTACCAAAATAAAAATAGTCAAAAATACTTTCCAATACAGATCTCAAACATGCATGTACGAATCCGAATCGATAGTCTACGAATTAGTCGTTTTACAAGACTTTCGGTTCCGATTCGTGTCTATACTATAGATTGTCGAGTTGATCATAGTAAAACACATTCTTACATTCATTATAAAGCTATCTATGACGATCAAACAGATTGCATGTTACTTATGTTACCATTTAAGCTATTTTTCTCAAAAATCACTTCTGTTGACTTTTTAGAATCACGTTTGACTCGACAATTAGCATGCATATAGTGGGATTCAGATAGTACCCTTTAGAGGGTTTGTTTCCCACATAAATACCAACATATTTGTGGTTTCAATTCGAGAAATGACTGAGAGAAATTCGTTTAATCAGAAAGTCAAAGTTTAAGAACATTCAGTTTGACTTTTAGCAATAATCAAAGCAAGAACGGATTTAGGACAGAATTAGAAGCTTACCAAGGTCCTATTGATGTTAAGCTAACACTAGAAATCGGCCTTGATGTCCAGAAATGCTCCAGAGATGCTTGTGAAGTTCTTGCAAGTTGAGAGCTTCTTGGTTACAATGAAAATGTCCAAGAAATGGATGAACAATCTGATTTAAAGCTGAATTTTGATGTTTGTAAGGAGGTTACTGTGGCCTAGGCATGCATGGCATCTCATTGGAGCTTAAGGAGGTGAAAAACAGCTGGTTACCATTCAAAATCGGACCCAAATCGCTGCTGTTCGCGAAATCCGGAGCTGGGCGCTGGGTCGCGGCCCGCGTAGGACCTCAGGCGGGCGCCTGGGGTCTGCAGTTCCAAAGTTTGCTCAATTGTTGCATGTTTGGTCCCTGTACTTTGGTTGCGATGATTCGGCTACTTATCTTGACCCGTAAACCCCCAAACTTGGTTTCTAAGAACCTTAGGACATCTACCTACCTGGTAATGTCCTCGGATAATTTTTGCGCTCAACCGAAAAGCCACGAAATTCGACGTTGACGCTTTTAGTCCTTCAAGTACGGTTTTGGCCATAACTTTCTCATACGTTGACGAAACTTCACGAAATTTTAACCACATATTCTAGTGAGTATATTTTAGCTTCTCAAAGCTTCGGGTCTGCCAAAAGTTCACTCAGAGGTATAAATTAAACATGTTGACACTTTTGGCCCCTATAGTTTGAAATACTTCACTTTTGTGCAATTTCCGCGCCGTATGATCCATGAACCATCCGTTTAAGGTTATAAACATTATGTAGGGTTATCATAGAGTCTATTTATCCATTGTTGACACTTTGGACCCTTACGTTCCATAGTTTTCACCGTTTGTCACTTTTAGTCCCTCTAAAGCTTGTTTTCACATACCGGAACCTTATGACACGTGTCAAGACATTATTGGACGAAATTTTTTCGAGGTGTTACACCCTGCCCCAACATAAACGCACGACCCCTTGCTTCATTGCCGTTGTTGTTCCCACCATTGTTGTTGTTGCCATTTCCCTGATTGTTGTTATTGTTGTTGTTCTGGTTCCTGTTCAGCTGAGGACAGTGCCTTTTGAAGTGCCCTTCTGCGCCACAATGAAAACACCCCTTGTTACCCTGTTGCTGATTCTGCTGCGCTTGTGGCTGCTGCTGATTCTGGTTCGCAGGCCGAGGGCTTCTACAATCTTTGGCCTCATGACCCATCTTGAGGCATCTTTGACAGCGACCCTTGTTACACTGGCCACTGTGGTGTCTGTTGCAGTTGTTACACTTTGGGAGGTTCCCTCGATATCCGCCCTGCCTGTGGCTACCTGAAGAGTGCTGACTGGGACTCTGATAACTGTCAGTCTTTCGCTGCTGAACCTGTGACTGAACTGAAGCTGATCCCTTACTAGAATCCCCATCCCATTTTCTCTTGTTGTCACTGGGAGTAGCAAGTGTAGCAGAAGTAGTAGCAGTAGCAGTAGCGCTGATACGTTTAGGCAGTTTGTTCTGATCCACTGCCTGATCTGTGATGCGATGAGCGAGGCGTTGAATAGCCTGGATGCTGTCGAGATTAGCCGATGTCACATGGCTCTGAATTTCTGGCGCCAAACCTTTGAGATACAACTCAATGCGCTTGATTGGAGGGTCCACCATAGTTGGGCACAGCACAGCCAACTCGTTCGATCGTTTATTATAAGCTTCGATTTCTGACCCAGTCATTTTCAAATGATAAAGTTCATCTTCCAGCTTATGAATGTCTTCCCGAGTGCAGTATTCCCTTTTGATCAGTTCCTTGAAATCATTCCAAGGGGTGGCGTTAGCAGCTGCCAACCCTAAGATCTGTACTTGCGCGTTCCACCAAGTTAACGCTATTCCTTCGAGAGTGCCAGTGGCGTACTTCACCCTGCGAGCCTAAGGGCATTCACACATTTTGAACACTGACTCGAGCTTCTCAAACCAATGGAGTAGTCCCACTGCTCCTTCCGTGCCACTGAACGTGCTTGGTCGACAGTCCATGAAGTTCTTGAATGAGCAGACAGGTGGCTGAGCGTGTTGACCTGTCGTGTGCGTAAGAGTAAACATACTTGAGTACGAGTGTTGGTTTACGAGAGTAGAATCTAAAGATCCTAGAGTAAGTGGTGATGGCAGGTTACACCTCCTGCCTGGGCAGCTGCGAGTGCTGCAGTAACTTGTTCAGTGATCGAAGCCGCCAACTGGGCTTGAGTTAGGTTAACGCGTCCACTCATGATCTTGATATCAAGGAGAACATGAGTGAGGGAGGTTCGCGAATAGTGCGATGACAGAAGAGTGTAAGCACATAGGTTTTCTCAAGCAATAACAAGTAGTGAGCAATGTAGTTTAAGCATACTACGAGCAAAGTTCTATGTAATCCTAGCATGTAGGCAATAAACATAAACCTTATTACCTAGGATGTTGAGTCTTGCACGTGGAGCGAAGCGTCGTTGTGGATCGTTGAGAGCACTGTTCTGGTTATAGTCTGGTTTTAATAAAAACATTTTCCCATATTAAAACCAAGTTCTCTATAACCAATGGCTCTGATACCAATCTGTCACACCCCCAAAATCCACCTGCGGAATACCACCGCTTGGGAGCGTGACATGACCAGGATCAAGCCACCAATCATATAGAACAATATATATAGTAAAAGTAATTGCCATTAAACCAAACCAAATCCATATGAAAGGTGTACCAAAACATAAGTAAGTTATCACTGTTTAGCGGAAGCGTATGAATAAAACCGATCATAATAAAGTATCAAATGTCATAAGTGTTTAACAAGATGATAACAATCCAAGCCCACAACGACCAGCTCCTCCCTGTGCAAGCTCCATGTATCTAACGACCTGCAAGGCATGTAACAGAGGATCAACAACTAGTTGAGCGAGTTCACAGTTTATAGTTCGGTATATGTAATAGCATAGTAAGCCTTGTATTCGTTCATTAAGTCATGTATCGTAATAGTTCGTATCGCGGCCCTTCAGGCATGTATGCGAAGATTAGGGAAAGTTCTCAAGTATTCTAGACTAGGTATGTTTGTATCGCGGCCACCCGGCACCTGTGCGAAGTTTTAGAGTATAGTTCGCAGCCTTCCTAGGCATGTGTGCAAAGATTTGTCATATTATCGCAGCCAACCCTGGCATGTGTGCGAAGATCAGTCATATTATCGCAGCCAACCCTGGCGTGTGTGCGAAGATCAGTTCTATAAGCATCACTAGTCTAGCAGTATCTTAACTAATCACCTTCCTCACCCGAGGATCATATCACTACGTTCCATTACCTAGAGAAGTACAAATAAATAAATCAATCCCATTCCCACCCCGGGGAACCCCATGCCTTGGCTGTGTGAACTCACCTTGGTTTGCTCGGTATGTTATTGCTTCTAGGGTTTATTAACTGTCTAAGTCCGTTACACACGACCTAGGATTTATTGCACATGATACGATGTAAGTGTTTGCATCGAATTAGGGTTTGCAAGTCATGAGAAATCAAGCAACTGTGTTTTTGTGTGCTTATTGTGTACATGCAATTATCACATAGGATGTTCACGCATGCAGGATCATGCAGTTGCCTTCAGTATTATACAATCACATAAGGAGTCATACAGTTATATGCAGCAATTACAGTAACATGCAGTAATGTACAGACATCATACAATAAGTAGCATTCAATATCATGCATACAGTGGTGATGGGATCATCATATTTCATTCAATATTAACTTGGTTCCGTTAACAAATCAACATGCTTTTATCTTACAACTTGGCTTCAATTTAAATCATACACAAGTAGGACAGGGCCATACTCTTCTTAAAACTCAGACAAGTGTTGGGGGGGGGGGTTCCCCTGTTTAAAAGTCGGACAGGAAGTGTGGGGGGTTAAAAGTCGGACCAAGTGGCAAGGGTTAAAACTCGGACAACATCACACACTTAAAGAAATTCGGACAAGGGTATGGGGGTCACAAAGGTCGGACATATGGTTGAGCATTAAACTCGGACCTTAGGTTATGAAACTCGGACCCTTGTGTCCTTTGCAAAACTCAGACAACAGGAAGCCAAAAGTCGGACATTAACAACATATCAAATAAAAATCGGACCTATCCCCTTAACATACAAAAAAAGTCGGACTAGGGTGAGTTTTTACATAAAACTCGGACCATTACACAGGCCATAAAACTCGGACATGTAGTCCAAGCATGAAACTCGGACCATCAACACCAAACTCGGACCTTCTATGAGCTTGAAAAGTCGGACTTCATGTCTTATGAATATAATTCGAACCACTCATCATGTAGTAAAAACTCAGAAAATGTTCTTAATTACGGACAACAACAATTACAAAACTCAGACAAAACACATTCAATAAAACTCTGACTAACAAAAAGTCATACGTTCTTTGCAATTGAAGCAGTTACGTTCTAGTATTAAATCAGTTACGTTTCTCACACTCCATGACGGAGAAAACCCTAATCGCCTTGAATCTATCTAGCATCAATTCAGTTATCACATCAATCATGTATTCTTAATCATCAGGCAATCGATTAACATTCAATATCATTATCATCAGAATCCAATCAATAATCACAGAGAGTATCATATGAAGAACTAGGGTTTTACCAAGAATTACAAGAATCAAGAATTGGTAGTAATCAAGCAATCAATTAGGGTTTACAATTATTACAATAATCAATAAGAAATTACCTTGAATGATTCTAGAGAAAGAGAGGAATCAAGTGTGATGAATATCTTGCCAATGATGATGGTGATGATTGCCAGAGAATGTGAAGTACGTGCTTTGGTTTCTTGTGTGAGTTTTAGTGAAGGATTAGGGTTAAGTATCTCTAAGATTTCACTAATTACCCTCTACCTCCCTAAGTATCATATTTTACACATGCACACCATCTCATAACAATTTCATAGTTTCACCACCAAGTTCATATATTTACCAAGTCTTTCACAATTAACAAACAACCATGCACAATCACACAATACGATTCATTGCATCAAAACGTAGACAATTCCAAAGCAATCAATTGTGCAAATAATCAACTAAACAATACAAGAACGTGCAATAAATGCGAAATAGAAATCTTGGAAATTCGAGTTGTCACAAAGTGAATAGTCATCCGGTGGAAAACCACGATAATGCTAGGATACAGCTGACTGGTGCGGAGCTGCAAGCACTAGTTGATAATGCTGTTACAAGGGCTTTGGATCGACAAAACAGTGAGTCTAGTGGGACTCGAAGTAGGACCCTATCTACACCGCATTCCATGCCTAAGACTCATTCTGAGGCTCACAACAAGCCACCCTCTATCCAACCTAAGCCTAAGAAAGAGGAATCAAAGAAAGATGATAATCGACATTCCTCAAACCAAAACAGTATTCCATCTAAAAAGATTGTATTTGATGGCAAGCCCCGCGCTAAAGGTTGCACCTACAAGTACTTTGTTTCATGCAAGCCCCGGGATTTCACTGGGGAGAAAGGGGCTGTGGATTGCATGACTTGGTTGGATGAGATTGACACTGTGGTAGATATTAGTGGATGTGCTGAAAAGGACATTGTGATGTTTGTATCTCAGTCCTTTAAGGGTGAGGCATTAGCTTGGTGGAGGTCCCTGATCCAAGCTACAGGGAAAATCCCATTGTACAATATGTCTTGGGAACAGTTTGTGGCACTAATCAAGGAGAACTACTGCCCTCAGCATGAGGTTGAAAATATTGAGTCTGATTTTCTGTCATTGGTGATGAAAAACCTGGATTGCCAAGCCTACCTTACGAGCTTTAATACCATGTCTAGGTTGGTTCCTTATCATGTGACCACGGAACCCAAAAGAATAGCTCGTTTCATTGGGGGTTTAGCCCCGGAGATTAAGGCAAGCTACATTCAGGTCTGTAGCTGATATATCCTTTCCCTCACATTGGACGCGGTCCAACAGAGATCGCTGAGGAACACGGATGCAGAGAAGAGAAAGCGTGATGATGACAATTCACGACGGTCAAACAAGAAGCACAAGGGAAACAATGACCACAAGAAGGGGTCTGAATCTAAGAAGGATGGGCATCAATATGGAGATAAGCCCAAGTGTAAGGTTTGCAAGAAGCACCACTAATCAAATTTAATCCCAATAACAACTATATAGATAGCGGTAAGTGGGTATCGAACACAGGGAGTTTGTGGAATATGTGCTATCTCGATGTATGTCTAACTTCACGAAAGTAAACTAAATTGAAAGAAAAATAAATTCAAGAGTGGGTTTGATTGGTTGATTTTTAAAACTAAGATTAACTAATTAAATTGCAAAAGAAAAGTTTTTTTTTTTTTTTTTTTTTTGTAAACAATTAGAGACGAGTGACCATCTTTAGTTTCCGGTTTGCTTCAACATTTGTGCTATCATTCACTAGAAAGAACTACATAGACATAGTTCATGTGCAATTATTTGTTGTGATGAAAGGGAACTAAGTACTCAGATTCCTAGAACGTGAGGTTGTTACCCGATGACCAATTGACCCTTACCCGATCCTAGTTCTACCCATGATATCTTGATTGCCAACGGCACCAAGAACGTATGGTTTCAAAATAGAATAATCATAAGCATCAACAATTTACAAGCAAATAAGAACACACCATGATAAATAAAACATAAATTCAATTTACCATTCTAGAAATATGAAATCAAGCACAATTGTCTCTACAAACTTTCAACTAAAGATGACCATAAAGAGTTTAGCTATCCATGGCTTGAACAACCATCCCCCACCAAGTCTCCATGTTCATGTGAATCAAAAACACCAACAAATTGTTTAGAGATTGTTTTGAACCAAGAAAAACAAGCCAAAATCGCCCAAGAAGTGCCCCAAATTCGTTCACCAACCAAGCATAACCGATTGGCAATGATAAGTCCCCATAAATCCCCTCAAATTGGCCATTAAATGAGGAAGTTACATTTTTGGATCAGTCGGAGCCGTAAGCTACGCCTCCCAGCCGTAGCTTACGGCAGGCAGCAGGTCAACAAGTCAGCATATGGCCGTAACCTACGGCCACTTGCCGTAGGTTACGGTGATCAGTGAGTCTTACGGCTGATCTCTCCTGTCTTACGGCTATGCATCCACCAAGATCATGGGAGCCGTAACCTACGGCCCTTAGGTTACGGCTGTCAGTGATATTTTGTTCTTTGTTTCTTCATGTATATCCAATCCCTTCACTTTGAGTTTCCATCAACTCCCGACATGCATCCAACCTTCTAAAACTTGTATCTTGAGCATTATAACACCTGCACATCAAATCATCTAGTGGTTATCATGTTCAAGCAATTAACCGGGCAAAATATGGAATTTTATTCTATTTAAAGCACTTAAGGGTTGTCCTACGGACCACCCGTCACATCCCCACACTTACCCGTTGCTTGTCCCAAGCAACCTATTCAAAAATTATTCACAAACACAAACGATCAACATGCAAACCAAGCTAAAATGTGCCGACCTTTTACTAACCTTCAATCGTACCACAAGACACCCCCTCACAAAATTCTCTCGGTGACAAGAAAAATTAGCATGTTGTGCTAATCCACTCAATGCGTATATGTGTGTGTGCGCACAATAAGCTTGTATGAAAATCAAGTTTCCTCCTAACAAATATTTAGCATGCTTCTGAATCAAAGAAACTTACAGGTTGAAACGGGGCTAGGTGCAAAGGTAGGAAAATGGTGAAATACATATGAAAGAGCTAATTGATTTGACCCGATTTTTATTTCTACTACTAAACAAAGCAAACATCAACTATATACACAACTTCATCAACATTTTCAACTACTATCGCAACTAACTCTTTCTTTTTGAACTTTTCTCATATTTTTTCTTTTCTTTTTTTTTTCTTTCATTTTTTTTTCTCTTCTTCTTCTTCTTTTTTTTTTAATATAGAACTCAACAATATATACAAGAATATCAACAATCACAAACTAAATTCCTAAACCGGGTCGTCTCAATAGGTAAAGTTTTGTAAGAAGTAGGTTTGGGTCGCAACCGAATGGTTTAAGGCTCAACGTGGCTTTCTAAGGACCAAACCCCCACCCCTCACAATACCAAGCTCATATATGTAAAGTTTGAGGTCCAACCCACCAATCCCGCACTCTCACACATCCAGACGAGGCTTCGTAAAAGTCCCCTATCATTTCCAAAAGCATGCTAACTCTAGGATTTAACAAGTATTCACACACAAGTTCTATTAACACACTACACACACCGCCACTCAAACAAAGAAATAACTCTCATATGTGGCTCAATTCTCACCAAGAAAAGACTAAGAACGGGTGTCGGCGTGTCAAATGGCACAATATCAAGTTTTCAAATTTTTACACTTTTCGCTTGGGTTTACAAAAAATTTTCAAATTTCTCAAAAATTTCCCCCCATCCCCACACTTGGGATACATTGTCCCAATGTATGGTTTTGAGGGAAAGATTGCTTTCAACAAAAACACCAACATTTGCTTTACATCTCGAACCCCAAATTTTTTTTTGTATTATTTTTATTATTATTATTCTTTTTTTAAAACACACCACCAACTAGCCCAACCCCAAAACATAACATCAAACTAATACACCCCCAAACCTCCCAACCATAAACAAAAGCAAACAACTAACTACCAAAATTTCAAAGCTAAAGAACATAACAAGACTAAGGAAAGAGTACACTGACCTGGTGAAGTTTGACACAACCGATGTTGTAGATAATCCAACTTCCTATCACCACCTTCACACAAATATCTGTGCATCTTCCCCACACTTGAATGTCGCCATAGCCCTGAAACATAGAAAGATAAAAATAGCAAGATCAATATAAAACCCCGGGTTGCCTCCCGAGCAGCGCTAAGTTTCGAGTCTTCAGCCAGACCGTGCCACCCCTATTTATGGTGGCTCAAAGAATCGGCTCCTGCCATCTCCATCACTTCCTTGTGCCATTGAGCAAAATGCATCCATCTTGTTTTCATTCGGTGGGTAATCAAATACGCTCTTGCTTGAACCCATATGCTTTTCTTCACGATCCGGTGGGTGATTTCTTCTCATTCTTTGGAACACCTTTTCACTAAACCCGCTATCATCCGCCTCAACAAACTCGTAACTGATCATCTTAGTCTGAACATTAAATGACAACTTACGGTTCTTTTCGGTCATGTTAATGATTCCTTTTCTATAATCAATTTGAGCATTTGCCGTATAGAGAAACGGTCGACCCAAAATCACCCTTTGTTGTGACGCCATTTTGGTAGAAGCATAGTCTAGAACTAGAAAATCCACCGGGTATTCGAATTCTCCCAAACGAATCATAACACTCTTAACTATTCCCCGTGGACGCCTCCAACTTTCATCCGCCAAGCTCACCATGGTGTCTATATCTTCAAGCGGTCCGAAATCGTACATGTCATATAGGTCACCCGGTAACACACTCATGCTCGCCCCATAATCCAACAATGCATGAGGAATTTTTAGTTTCCCCACTCGGATAGGCACGATTGGCGCTCCATACTCTTTATCATTCTCGATTTCGGCATCTTTTTCTAAACCTGCATTCACTTGATATGAAGAAGTTATCAGTGATTCATTAAATTTAGTACTAGGAACGATGCTTACCACATTGATATTAACAGTTTTAATGTTTTTGGGGTTTATCACCGTGTCACTTGGTAACTGGCCTTTTGCTTTCTTCAATATCGCCACTTCACTTGCAAGTTGACCCATTTGGGTGGTCAAAGTTTGAATTGCTTTATCGCGGGCCTCGTCCTTTTGCATCTGAACCTCATCACGTTGATTCATTCGTTGCATTTCAACTTGCATCGCCTTCAACATCTCCATTACTTCGTTTCCACCCGAAGAGCTTTGACCCATTTGATATTGCCTTTGAAATCCTTGGTTTCCTTGGAAATTCGGGTTAACTTGATTTGAAGGGTTCCCATATCGGAAATTTGGGTGGTTCCTCAACCCGGGGTGGTAAGTGTTGGAATTCATGTTGTAGTTCCTACCACCCCCTCCTTGACCTTGTACCGCATGAACTTCTTCATATTGCCCATCCACCATTCCTTGGCAATTTTCAGCCGCATGACCTATTTCATTACACAATGCACACACATCATAAATTTGATTAGTAGTTTGAACCTTACCATCGTCAACTGCATGAACTTGCGATCTCGTGACAGCCGGTCGTGCTCTCCTTGATGCTTGAGCTTTCCTCTTTGAAGTAATTGCCATTTGCTCCAAAAATTCTAAATCGTCATTTTCATAATTCGTGCCAAATGTGCCATTTGTGATTGACATTAAGTCACGAGCATCTTCGGCACACAACCCCTCGTGGAAGGCATTCATCAACTCCCAAAGTTCAATTCCATGATGAGGACAATTTTTAATCATCATATTAAAGCGCTCGAAGGCTTCATGAAACATTTCGCCTTGTTGTTGTTGGAAACTCCTCAACCCTTTCCTCGCATCATTGGTCTTTTGGCGGTATAAAACTCGTCTAGGAAAATTTGTTGCATTTCCGCCCAAGTATAAATAGATGCCAAAGGCAAAGTGTAGAACCACTTCTTTGCCTTATCCTCCAAAGAAAATTGAAATAATACCAACTTGATATCATCGGCCGAAAAACCTTGACTCCCAAGAGTATTGCAAATTGAGTCATAGGCCTCCAAATGGAAATAAGGCTCCTCCGTTGCTAGCCCCTTGTATTTCGGCAAACTTTGTAAAGAATTTGTTCTTACTTCAAAAGTTCTCCCTTGGTTGTTATGAGGAATAACCACCGGTGAAGGGTTGTGAGTAATCACCGGCCGAAAATGCGCTTCAATACCCCTCGCATGCTCTCTAAGATGCCTCCTTGGTACACCAAACCTACCCCTTGGACGAACTCCCATTGGTCTTGGAATGTGCCCTTGTGGTACATTTGGTTGTTGAAATTGTTGTTGTGGCACCGGTGGGTTTTGAATTGGCCTTTGGAAGTGTGGTTGCACATTTTGTGGGCGAACTTGTTGCAAAGGTACCGGACGTTGCAATTGCGGCCCTTGTGGCCTAGGCCTCACATGTTGGGGTATGAGTTGTTGTTGTTGCACTCCACCAACATTCGGCATTACTTGCATTTGGCCTTGCATATAACCGTATTCCCCTTGATCTCCATCACCTCCGTAAGCATACCCATCTTCATCATACCCCTCAAACTCCTCAAATCCTTCATCATACCCATCTCCTTGAATCCCCAAAGATTGCCCAAATGGTAAAGTCGAGTATTGGAAACCCGGCTGGTTTGATGGTCGAAACGGTGGAGCATGGACAATGGACGAAATTGGTGCTATGGTATGGCTTGAATATGACGGACCCGCACCCGGAAAGAAATGGGATAATGGTGGTATAGTAGTGGAAGGGTTAAATGTGATGGTTGGTTCTTCTGGTGTAGTAATGGGCTGTGTGGTGTTGGTTGATGTGACATTTTGAAGTATGGTGGGTTCGGTAGTATTTGGTGGAATGGTGGTACTTGGTGAAGGTTGAGTGGATGTTGGTATAAATGATGAGGTGGATTCACCCGTAGTGGGTGGTGGTGGTGGTGGATCCATGTATCGAAGTGGTGTAATCGGTGTAATTGGTGTTGTTGGTGATCTGCTGATTGTATTTTCCCGTAACAAAATTCGGTTTGCTCGCAAAGTTCGCTCGATTTCCAGATCAAACACTAGTGGTGAAAGCTTATGAGAGCTTCTAGTACGCATGCACCTGTAAATACCTGCACACTAAACACACCTCGCGTAAACCAGAAAAATAACAAACTCAAAGCAAGAACAAAAATAACACACGTTGCGCACTACTCCGCGGCAATGGCGCCAAAATTTGACGTGATGTTGTGGTCACAATCAAATTTAATCCCAATAACAACTATATAGATAGCGGTAAGTGGGTATCGAACATAGGGAGTTTGTGGAATATGTGCTATCTCGATGTATGTCTAACTTCACTAAAGTAAACTATATTGAAAGAAAAATAAATTCAAGAGTGGGTTTGATTGGTTGATTTTTAAAACTAAGATTAACTAATTAAATTGCAAAAGAAAAGTTTTTTTTTTTTTTTTGTAAACAATTAGAGACGAGTGACCATCTTTAGTTTCCGGTTTGCTTCAACATTTGTGCTATCATTCACTAGAAAGAACTACATAGACATAGTTCATGTGCAATTATTTGTTGTGATGAAAGGGAACTAAGTACTCAGATTCCTAGAACGTGAGGTTGTTACCCGATGACCAATTGACCCTTACCCGATCCTAGTTCTACCCATGATATCTCGATTGCCAACGGCACCAAGAACGTATGGTTTCAAAATAGAATAATCATAAGCATCAACAATTTACAAGCAAATAAGAACACACCATGATAAATAAAACATAAATTCAATTTACCATTCTAGAAATATGAAATCAAGCACAATTGTCTCTACAAACTTTCAACTAAAGATGACCATAAAGAGTTTAGCTATCCATGGCTTGAACAACCATCCCCTACCAAGTCTCCATGTTCATGTGAATCAAAAACACCAACAAATTGTTTAGAGATTGTTTTGAACCAAGAAAAACAAGCCAAAATCGCCCAAGAAGTGCCCCAAATTCGTTCACCAACCAAGCATAACCGATTGGCAATGATAAGTCCCCATAAATCCCCTCAAATTGGCCATTAAATGAGGAAGTTACATTTTTGGATCAGTCGGAGCCGTAAGCTACGCCTCCCAGCCGTAGCTTACGGCAGGCAGCAGGTCAACAAGTCAGCATATGGCCGTAACCTACGGCCACCTGCCGTAGGTTACGGTGATCAGTGAGTCTTACGGCTGATCTCTCCTGTCTTACGGCTATGCATCCACCAAGATCATGGGAGCCGTAACCTACGGCCCTTAGCCGTAGGTTACGGCTGTCAGTGATATTTTGTTCTTTGTTTCTTTATGTATATCCAATCCCTTCACTTTGAGTTTCCATCAACTCCCGACATGCATCCAACCTTCTAAAACTTGTATCTTGAGCATTATAACACCTGCACATCAAATCATCTAGTGGTTATCATGTTCAAGCAATTAACCGGGCAAAATATGGAATTTTATTCTATTTAAAGCACTTAAGGGTTGTCCTACGGACCACCCGTCACAGATATGACTCAAAATCCCAATCTCAGCCGAGGCCATGTGGGATTTGCAAATCAACTGAGCATAAGACCCTAGAATGCAAGAAACTGAAAGATGCAACTTGCTATAGTTGCAATGAAAAAGGGCATATCAAGACAAATTGCCCAAAAGCTGCGAAGAAAGCTGATGAAGGGAAGAAGACCAATGCGAGAGTCTTTCAGATGAACGCACAGGAGGTGATCCAGAATGATAATGCCATAACAGGTGTAACACCTCGAAAATTTACGTCCAATGATGTATTGACACGTGTCATAGACTTTGCATATGCAAAAACAAACTTTAGAGGGACTAAAGTTGACAAACGGTGGAAACTATGGAACGTAAGGGCCCAAAGTGTCAACAATGGATAAATAGACTCTATAATAACCCTACATAATGTTTATAACCTTAAACGGATGGATCATGGATCATACGAAGCGGAAATTGCACAAAAGTGAGGAATTACAAACTATAGGGGCTAAAAGTGTCAACATGTTGAATTTATACCTCTGAGTGAACTTTTGGCAGACCCGAAGCTTTGTGATGCTAAAATATACTCACTAGAATATGTGGTAAAAATTTCATGAAGTTTCGTTATTGTATGAGAAAGTTATGGCCAAAACCGTACTTGAGGGGTTAAAAGCGTCAACGTCGAATTTCATGGCTTTTCGGGTGAGCGCAAAGTTATCCGAGGACATTACCATGTTGGTAAATGTCCCAAGGTACTTAAAAACCAGATTTGAGGGTTTACGAGTCAAAATAAATAGCCGAAACCTCGCGTGCAAAGACAGGGACCAAAGCTGCCATTTTTAATCCAAGTTTGGCAGCCCAGGTGCAGCTTTTTGCGAATCAGGGGCTGTTTAGTCCATTTTTTTTTGTGGGAAACAGCTGGGATCACCTCCTAAATGCACCAATGGATGGACATGCAAGTATAGGCACCTGTAGACTCCTTACAACATCTGATTTCCTTTATAAATCAGCTTATTTCTCCATTTTTTGAGGCACTTGTGATAGTAACAAGAACACCCACAACTTGCAAGAACTCTCAAGGCTTTCCAGGAGCAATCTGATCGACAAGGCAGCCTACAAGTGTTTTCTAGGCTTCATTAGGACCTTTGTAAGCATTCATATCATCCTCAAATCCGTTCTAGCATAGATTATTAGTTAAGAGTCAAACCGTTGTTCATAAAGTTTGACTTTTCGATTAAACGAAATTGGCTCTGTCATTTCTCAAATTGAAACCACTTATAAGTTGGTATTTATGTGGGAAACAAACCCTCAAAAGGGTATTCTCTGATTCCCACTCTAAGCATGCTATTTGTCGAGTCAAAGATGTTCTTAAAAAGTCAACAGAAATCGTTTTTGCGAAATATAGCATAAATGGTAATGTAGATGACATGCAATCAGTTTGATCATCAAAAATAACTTATAATGAATATAAGAATGTGTTTTATCATAATCAACTCGACAATCTTTAGTATAAACTCGGATCGGAACCGAAAGTCTTATAAAACGACTTTTTCGTAAACTATCGATTCGGATCCGTGCATGCATGTTTGAGATCTGTATTAGAGTGTATTTTTGACCATTTTTATTTATGTATAACTTTCTGGAATTTTTACATCTTGAGTCTATGCTTAACCGATTCATATGCGTGTTTCCGATTATGCTTAAAAGTTGACTATTTTGCCCTTTTTGATATAAAACGTGATTTTTGGAAAAGTGAAAGAGTAGAAATCTTTATTATTAATTTATAAACTTGCACCGAAAATTTGAGATCAGTTGGTGGTCCAGATTTTGAGTTATGGCCGATAGCGTAAAACTATATCTTTATGTTAAATAAACGGCGCATTTAGCGTATAACCTATTTCAGGCCACTTTTCGATATAAAACTTTTTACCCACTGATGTTATATAATATTCTGGGATTTTTGAAGACTTTTATTTAATTTTTGGCTGATCGGATCATACATCGCTAAGTCGATTCGGTTAATGCCGGTTTTGACCGTTTAAGCCATAAAATGAGTTTTATACATTGTTTTGACCCCAAACCTTTTTCTACTGATTTTATTTGTTAAATAAATTATTTTGGGCATTCTGGAAATATAAAAATCTCAGCTTTCTTTTAAAAACCCGGAAGCGCTCTAAATCGCATTTTTAGCGTTTTTAGCGCATTGTAAGCGTTATACTCACATTAAACATATAAGACTCATACCTACTGATGTATTTAGCATATTTTCATATAATAACAGTAAGTATAAGATTTTGAACTCAGATTTCCAGTTTTGTCGTTTTTAGCCCTTGTGAAATTACTAAAATACCCCTACGGTGCATAGTTTGATTTTAAATGATAAGTTTTGTCTACGGGTCATACCCTACTGTTATAATATGGCAAATTAAGTATATTTACTATATAAATCAGACCTGTAACTCAGATTACCAAATTGACTCTTTCATAATCTTTTAAATGACCAAAATGCCCTTATGAGGCGTAAATTGAGTTTAAATACATTCGGGGCATAATAGGACATAACTTGCTGATATTATATCATATTTAAAGCATATTATCTCAGGGAACTTGCATATGACTCTTTTGGTTACCCGTAACGCCCTTTTTGCGTTCGGTTCGGTTTACGTAACTAGTTTGCGTAAAATTGACCGAAACGGGTCAAACGTTATCATTTTTATCTCAAAATCCAGAATGTATTTAGTATACTCATATTATACAAGTATTCAAACTTGTCAGGTCTAAATCACATTCTATCCGGTCTTTCGCTTAATCATGCGTCTTAACCGTATATTTCTTTAAGACTAACCGGTCTAAGCTTAGGCTTAATTAAAGACCCGTTAGCAGTCTAATTGGTTATTTATACCATTATTCCATAATAGAGCCTTCCGGTAAATTGTACCTACGCTTACTTAAGTGAATACGGCTGAGTTATTATTCTTGCTATTTAAGACAGGAGCTAGCTCAGGTAAATACTTTTAACTTATTTTCCCTTATACGGGCTTGGGATACGGTATTATAAAAATACCGCTTGGTCGGGTGTAGAAACCGTTTAATCGGAGATGATTAAATTGCATAATCCCGTTTTAATCTGTATTGATTGATAACAAATAACATTGGGGGTTAATGACCGTGTCCTGGATATCCTTGGCTCATTTTAAAAAGTGAATGGCCACGACGTAAGCACAAGGTGTAGGCAAAACACCTCCTATTGCATATATATAACGTATACTCACTCGTAAGGGTATCTTCTTGTGAGATTATATTTGTGGTGTGTCGATTAATCTTGTCCGGCTTGTATTGTATAATCACCGGCCCTAAATGTTGGACAACCATGTAAATCGGATACAAGATTTTTATTAATAAAATTGTCCCAAGTATAAAGATTAATCTTGCCTCTGTGCATTTTAATCAATGTGTCTAGATATTTTGTGCCGTTTGCACTCGAATCACTTTTCAAACTCTTTTTCCAAATTGAGTCAGTTAATTGTATTTACCAGTGTAAACTGACGTATTTTCCAAAAGGTTAAGTGACAGGTACTATGCGTAATTGGCTGGGAGCTCGGGGCGTCACTAGGGAATCTTGCAAGTTCTAGATGCCTAAAGTCTATTGAACAGTTTTCTTTTATTGATCCGCCTGTGGATCCTTTACCTTCCGTTGTAATACTTTGACATTACTTATATTCGGAATGTAATATATTTATCTTTTGCTTCCGCTGTGCATTTATATATTGTGTTGTTTGCCTATGATGATGCCAACTACGTCACTATACTCCCCACCGGGCCCACCGGTGACACGTGGAAAAATTGGGGTGTGACAGGTTGGTATCAGAGCCAACATTGAGTGAATTAAACACTAGCTTTTGTGTTTAATCTCAATGACACAATTGCACATTCCTAAATCTTCTGAGTCTAGACTTAACATAGGAATACTTCCAATCCTAATCTGGAAAATTCTACTTCCAAATTTTTTTTTTTGGATACGTCGCCAAGCGAAGAAGCTGTATTAGAAATTCTCCACAATCTGGAGCCTTTAAGTGCTGAGCTTCGTAGCGCGGCGGGGGTGAAACGAGCATCCAAGGAGAGAGCATTCAGAAATAACTTGAAGAAGAAACTCCTTTTGCTGAAGATCGTTTCCTTAATAGTCCTTATAAGGACATATTTATCTTTCGGTCCCTTCGAGGACACATTATCCCTTCAAAGACCCGCTTAGGTCAACTTTGTACTTTTATTTTCATATAATGGATTGATTAAATTAAGTTTTCATTCTAAACATGAAATATGAAATGAATGGAAAATAACACCCCTCGGAAGGGAAATGCCCACGGGCTATACCTATTGTCCTAAAAGACAAACGACAGTTGAAGTCTACAACTCCCTGTAAAGAGAAGGTAATGAACGTGATTCAAACCTTAATGCATCGATTCTCTGAAATCATGGCTTACAAAAATTTAGAACTGTCCTTGTGACTAGGCCTTATGCGCCACTTTAATATCCTTAATGTTTTATAACTAGGATAAATTATAATGGAAAATACTAATTAAATATAACTAACAAGTCAACTAACATGGTTTATATTACAATGGTTGATAAATCGTCAAAGATGATGATTCCATAATAATCTCTGAATAAATCATTGTTAATATTTATGTAGCAATCAAGCTACATGGCTAGATTAGATGAGGTTAACAGTCACTTGAAGGAGAGCAATGATACTACCAGAATTAGTGTAACTGGAGCAGAACTGCAGGCAATAATAGATTATGCTGTTACTCGAGCTCTTGATCGACAGTATGATGAATCAAATGATACCCACTCCAAGACTCTATCTATGGCTCGTAGTGAGCCCCCTCCTGAAACACATGAGTCAAGGGAGGACGATGTCCATAACTTGTCAAATCAAAGGAGTATTCCGTCTAGACAAGTTGTGTTTCATCAAGAGGCACCAGTTAAGACCTGTTCATATAAATATTTTGTCTCCTGCAAGCCCAGAGACTTTACAGGAGAAAATGGGGCCATCGATTGCATGACATGGCTCGATGAGATGGACGCTGTTGTTGACATCAGCGGTTGTGCGGAGCAAGATGTGGTGAAGTTTGTTTCACAATCATGTAAAGGAGAAGCGTTGGCATGGTGGAGATCATTGCTCCAAGCCACGGGGAAAGTTCTACTCTACAACTTATCTTGGGGTCAATTTGTTGCTTTAGTCAAGGAAAACTATTGCCCTCAGCATGAAGTAGAAAAGATAGAATCGGACTTCTTGACTTTGGTCATGGAGAATTTGAATTGTCCGGCATATGTGACAAGTTTCAACGCTATGTCCCGCCTAGTTCCTTATCTAGTCACCCCTGAACCTAAACGCATATCGCGTTTCATTGGAGGCCTAGCACCAGAGATAAAAGGGAATGTTAAAGCATCTAGGCCAACCACATATAGGTCCGCGGTGGACTTATCCTTATCTCTCGCCTTAGACGCAATCAGAATTAAGTCTGTTAAGGCTTCTGGCGAGAGAAGAAGAGAAAGAAAGGAGGAAAACTCCCATCAAACTAACAAGAAGAAGAAGGGAAGCTCGGAGCGTGGGAAGGACTCCGAGTTTAGGAAGAACTCGAGTCTGTCGGATAACAGACCCAAATGCAATAACTGCAAAAAGCAGCATTTTGGAAAATGTACAATAGACCCACGCGCTAAATTGTGTGGAATTTGCAAGACCAAGGGCCACAAAACCTTAGATTGCAAGGGGTTAAAGAACGCCACATGCTACAACTGTAACGAGGGAGGGCACATCAAAACCAACTGCCCAAAGCTTATAAAGAAGCCTGAGAGGCCAGGAAAACAAATGCATGAGTCTTCCGGATGAATGCCAGGAAGGATAACTATATAGCAGGTACTTTTCCTTATCAAGCAGTTTATGCAGAAATTTAATTGATACTGACACATGTGATTCAATAATGAACGATCACTGTTGAGAACTGTTGTCTCCGTCTTAGTAGGACTTCGGTCATTTTATACGAAGTAGAAATTGGCCGATGATACTTTAGAAAATGCTCCAACAAACCTTAGATGGATATTTTATATCTAAATAGGAATCACTCTTTTCTGATATTCCTATGGCAAGCTTTCAAGCTACCTAAATTCTTTAATATAATAAAGACAGATATGACGTTTTGATTCTCTGTCAGAAAAGTAATGGACTAGGTCCAAATCTTTAATGCCATTGATGGTCTTTTGCGACCTAGGCTAAGTAATATTAATATATTTTAAATAACGTTCATTAATAATGTTAGTGCTATAATAGCCTGTATAGGTGATTGACACCATGGTTAGTATATATTAAGGCCATCAGGGTGAAAAATAGCAGTTGTTGGATTTCAACTAAGAAATTGTTTTATTGGTATTAGGAACCAATATCGAGTATGGCAAACTCGGGTAAGATAACAGTCAATCGCGCCATTGATGACGCGACGCATGCTAATGATGCTGAAATTGTAAACCTTAGAATTTCCAAAGATGTTCTTCAGACCATGATAGACGCAGCCGTTGGAAAAGCTGTGAAGAAGGCTGTGAAAAAGTTAAAGGAGCCCCATGCTGCTCGGTCCAAGTTTTATCTAGGACCACATTTCCTTACTCTTAAGGAGGATCTCGTTCATGCCTCGGATGCAAAGGATGAACTAAAAAGGAAAAGGGAGGTTGATAACTCCCAGAGTTCTAAGAAAAAGAACAAACAAAAGTCTGACAAGAAACCAGTATGTGAGACCTGCAAGAAGCGCCATTATGGGAAATGCAGGTTCGAACCAAAATCCAAATCGCAGCCCAGGGCTTGTGGGATCTGCATGTCTAAGGGACATAAAACATTGGACTGTAAGGACATGAGGAATGCAGTTTGTTTTGGCTGTAATGAGAAAGGCCACATCAAGACTACGTGCCCTAAATATGTCAAAGGAAATGCGGCGGAGGAAGTAAAGCCAAAAATTGAAAGCGCCTAAAATGCCTAAGCTAGCCCATAAATAATGACATCAGGTACATTCCTTGTCATTTTATCAGTAATTTAAATGCTAAGAGTGTTATTTTGGTTCGGATACTAGTAAATCCTTCATAAACTATAAGTATAACAAATTTTTTTTAAAACTCTTCATAAGGACTATATATATATATATATATATATTAAGTGTAAGGTAAAACTTACAAGTAGAAAATTTACCAGGACTATTTTCCATTCCTGTAAGAAATCGATAAGTCGCAAAAATGGTAGAATCGGCCGTCCCCGGAATCGAATCTGAGTCTAGGCCGCACCCTTTCGCGCGCATAGCCAACCGAGCTAGGCGCCTAGTTTGTGAAAACTTCCATTTTGATTAAATATAAGCACATGTATAATAATAAACCTTCATAAACCATAAGCATAGTAAACTTTTATATTAGCCACAAGGTATAAATTACCAAGGAAACCTTAGTAACCGATTCTTCTAGTATCGGCAAGGGATCCTTCCGAAAGATCTAAGAGTACTCTTTCTTCGCATAGAATACGACAACATATGTTATTTTAATTATATTTTTTTTCTTCTCTTTTTTTTTCTTCTCATTGTTTTATATCGCCTGCGAATGCCAAACTATGTTTGATAAAAGTGCCATATGAGGATTGGCGTATTTTAGTGTGTCCCATGGATTACTTCCATGCCTGATCAGTATGGAGGTTTAATACATGGAACCCCTAAGATATCCCAATGATCGTATTGTACTAGAGTTGACTAGTAGTATTCGAAGAAGATATCCAGAATAGAGTTATCCCAATAAATATTCCCTGATAATGGAATATGAGGACTCATAACATAATTGTGTCACTTAATTGACACAAGCAATGATGGGTGAACTGGAGTCTGAGATATGAATATCTCTGTAACCTCCTCGTATCGTGACGATCTTCTCCTAAGATTTCCTTGTTTACCCTAGGAGGCAGGTAGAATTAAGATTTATATCCCATTTAAGGCCGTATTATTATGAACTCTCCAAGACGGCTGGTACCATCACTGGATGAATCGAACCCTGATTTACTAAGTTTTAAGATAGAGGATTCATATAGCCTAACTCGATATCCTGATATTTGATTCGGTTAAGTAAGAAAGACGGTTCATTTGCTTATACATTTGATTACCGCAACCCTAATTAGGCAACAATTAAGAAATTCTATCAGTTGCCCAGGATCGTCGATTTGTTCGACTAACTGAAGGGATTAGCTATTTCCTTAAAATTAGCTTTAAGCAGTGGTTCGAATAACCACCTCACCTTATGATAAGATTTTCGATAAAAGTGGATATAAGTGTCAAGGCTGCTCCTTGGGAGACCTTGTATAGATAAGATATTAAACATCTATTGCTAGACAGAAAATTGGTAAGTCCAATTATCAGGATCTAAAAGTTGCCTTGGAAACAACGAATAAGATCGAGCAAATCCATAGCCATCTATAAGTTGCCAGTATTCGGCAGAGAATCAAGGATTCATGGAAATAGCAAACCTCCTAAGTTCTTGTTAAGAAATAAGGTTCAACAATAGATATCACCCTGGAAAAGTGTGCCAATCTGTTAATTGTCAGGCTAGTAAGCTCTGAATATATAAAACCATTCGAAGTAATCGAATATATAAAGATCAAATAACTTATGAGCTAAAACCTATTTAAGGAGCTTGGTGGAGCTCGCAATGTATTACACCCTAAGGATGAAGGGATATGTTTCGCCAATAAGTCAAGAAGCACTATCACATAACGGTTGGAAGACTTGTGATATAATGATAAACCCATATCGAATGCGGAGCCAAGGCGCAAAGATTTTCACGTCAAAGTAGGTGGAAAAGTGTTACTTAAGGTATCGCCCTGGAAGGAGGTGATGCGATTTGGTAAGAAAGGCAAGCTAAGCCCGAGATACAAAGGACCTTTCGAGATTTGTCGAACGTGTTGGGTCAGTCGCTTATAAGTTGAACTTGCCTGAAGAACTTAGCGCTATTCATAATGTGTTCCACATCTGTAATTTGAAGAAGTGTTTCGCTGACGAATCACTGGATATACCGCACACAGATATGCACATAGATGAGAGTTTGAAGTTCGTGGAAAAACCTTTGTCGATTGAGGATCGACAGGTGAAAAAGCTTCGAAGGAAGCACGTGCCTATTGTTAAGGTCAAATGGGATGCCCGTAGAGGTCCCGAATACACGTGGGAAGTGGAATCCACGATGAAAGAGAAATATCCTCATTTGTTTCAGTAAATCTCGAGGTCGAGATTTCTTTTAAGGGGGTGAGGATGTAACACCTCGAAAATTTACGTCCAATGATGTATTGACATGTGTCATAGACTTTGCATATGCAAAAACAAACTTTAGATGGACTAAAGTTGACAAACGGTGGAAACTATGGAACGTAAGGGCCCAAAGTGTCAACAATGGATAAATAGACTCTATAATAACCCTACATAATGTTTATAACCTTAAACGGATGGATCATGGATCATACGAAGCGGAAATTGCACAAAAGTGAGGAATTACAAACTATAGGGGCTAAAAGTGTCAACATGTTGAATTTATACCTCTGAGTGAACTTTTGGCAGACCCGAAGCTTTGTGATGCTAAAATATACTCACTAGAATATGTGGTAAAAATTTCATGTAGTTTCGTTATCGTATGAGAAAGTTATGGCCAAAACCGTACTTGAGGGGTTAAAAGCGTCAACGTCGAATTTCATGGCTTTTCGGGTGAGCGCAAAGTTATCCGAGGACATTACCATGTTGGTAAATGTCCCAAGGTACTTAAAAACCAGATTTGAGGGTTTACGAGTCAAAATAAATAGCCGAAACCTCGCGTGCAAAGACAGGGACCAAAGCTGCCATTTTTCATCCAAGTTTGGCAGCCCAGGTGCAGCTTTTTGCGAATCAGGGGCTGTTTAGTCCATTTGTTTTGTGGGAAACAGCTGGGATCACCTCCTAAATGCACCAATGGATGGACATGCAAGTATAGGCACCTGTAGACTCCTTACAACATCTGATTTCCTTTATAAATCAGCTCATTTCTCCATTTTTTGAGGCACTTGTGATAGTAACAAGAACACCCACAACTTGCAAGAACTCTCAAGGCTTTCCAGGAGCAATCTGATCGACAAGGCAGCCTCCAAGTGTTTTCTAGGCTTCATTAGGACCTTTGTAAGCATTCATATCATCCTCAAACCCGTTCTAGCATAGATTATTAGTTAAGAGTCAAACCGTTGTTCATAAAGTTTGACTTTTCGATTAAACGAAATTGGCTCTGTCATTTCTCAAATTGAAACCACTTATAAGTTGGTATTTATGTGGGAAACAAACCCTCAAAAGGGTATTCTCTGATTCCCACTCTAAGCGTGCTATTTGTCGAGTCAAAGATGTTCTTAAAAAGTCAACAGAAATCGTTTTTGCGAAATATAGCATAAATGGTAATGTAGATGACATGCAATCAGTTTGATCTTCAAAAATAACTTATAATGAATATAAGAATGTGTTTTATCATAATCAACTCGACAATCTTTAGTATAAACTCGGATCGGAACCGAAAGTCTTATAAAACGACTTTTTCGTAGACTATCGATTCGGATCCGTGCATGCATGTTTGAGATCTGTATTAGAGTGTATTTTTGACCATTTTTATTTATGTATAACTTTCTGGAATTTTTACATCTTGAGTCTATGCTTAACCGATTCATATGCGTGTTTCCGATTATGCTTAAAAGTTGACTATTTTGCCCTTTTTGATATAAAACGTGATTTTTGGAAAAGTGAAAGAGTAGAAATCTTTATTGTTAATTTATAAACTTGCACCGAAAATTTGAGATCAGTTGGTGGTCCAGATTTTGAGTTATGGCCGATAGCGTAAAACTATATCTTTATGTTAAATAAACGGCGCATTTAGCGTATAACCTATTTCAGGCCACTTTTCGATATAAAACTTTTTACCCACTGATGTTATATAATATTCTGGGATTTTTGAAGACTTTTATTTAATTTTTGGCTGATCGGATCATACGTCGCTAAGTCGATTCGGTTAATGCCGGTTTTGACCGTTTAAGCCATAAAATGAGTTTTATACATTGTTTTGACCCCAAACCTTTTTCTACTGATTTTATTTGTTAAATAAATTATTTTGGGCATTCTGGAAATATAAAAATCTCAGCTTTCTTTTAAAAACCCGGAAACGCTCTAAATCGCATTTTTAGCGTTTTTAGCGCATTGTAAGCGTTATACTCATATTAAACATATAAGACTCATACCTACTGATGTATTTAGCATATTTTCATATAATAACAGTAAGTATAAGATTTTGAACTCAGATTTCCAGTTTTGTCGTTTTTAGCCCTTGTGAAATTACTAAAATACCCCTACGGTGCATAGTTTGATTTTAAATGATAAGTTTTGTCTACGGGTCATACCCTACTGTTATAATAGGGCAAATTAAGTATATTTACTGTATAAATCAGACCTGTAACTCAGATTACCAAATTGACTCTTTCATAATCTTTTAAATGACCAAAATGCCCTTATGAGGCGTAAATTGAGTTTAAATACATTCGGGGCATAATAGGACATAACTTGCTGATATTATATCATATTTAAAGCATATTATCTCAGGGAACTTGCATATGACTCTTTTGGTTACCCGTAACGCCCTTTTTGCGTTCGGTTCGGTTTACGTAACTAGTTTGCGTAAAATTGACCGAAACGGGTCAAACGTTATCATTTTTATCTCAAAATCCAGAATGTATTTAGTATACCCATATTATACAAGTATTCAAACTTGTCAGGTCTAAATCACATTCTATCCGGTCTTTCGCTTAATCATGCGTCTTAACCGTATATTTCTTTAAGACTAACCGGTCTAAGCTTAGGCTTAATTAAAGACCCGTTAGCAGTCTAATTGGTTATTTATACCATTATTCCAGAATAGAGCCTTCCGGTAAATTGTACCTACGCTTACTTAAGTGAATACGGCTGAGTTATTATTCTTGCTATTTAAGACAGGAGCTAGCTCAGGTAAATACTTTTAACTTATTTTCCCTTATACGGGCTTGGGATACGGTATTATAAAAATACCGCTTGGTCGGGTGTAGAAACCGTTTAATCGGAGATGATTAAATTGCATAATCCCGTTTTAATCTGTATTGATTGATAACAAATAACATTGGGGGTTAATGACCGTGTCCTGGATATCCTTGGCTCATTTTAAAAAGTGAATGGCCACGACGTAAGCACAAGGTGTAGGCAAAACACCTCTTGTTGCATATGTATAACGTATACTCACTCGTAAGGGTATCTTCTTGTGAGATTATATTTGTGGTGTGTCGATTAATCTTGTCCGGCTTGTATTGTATAATCACCGGCCCTAAATGTTGGACAACCATGTAAATCAGATACAAGATTTTTATTAATAAAATTGTCCCAAGTATAAAGATTAATCTTGCCTCTGTGCATTTTAATCAATGTGTCAAGATATTTTGTGCCGTTTGCACTCGAATCACTTTTCAAACTCTTTTTCCAAATTGAGTCAGTTAATTGTATTTACCAGTGTAAACTGACGTATTTTCCAAAAGGTTAAGTGACAGGTACTATGCGTAATTGGCTGGGAGCTCGGGGCGTCACTAGGGAATCTTGCAAGTTCTAGATGCCTAAAGTCTATTGAACAGTTTTCTTTTATTGATCCGCCTGTGGATCCTTTACCTTCCGTTGTAATACTTTGACATTACTTATATTCGGAATGTAATATATTTATCTTTTGCTTCCGCTGTGCATTTATATATTGTGTTGTTTACCTATGATGATGCCAACTACGTCACTATACTCCCCACCGGGCCCACCGGTGACACGTGGAAAAATTGGGGTGTGACAGGTTGGTATCAGAGCCAACATTGAGTGAATTAAACACTAGCTTTTGTGTTTAATCTCAATGACACAATTGCACATTCCTAAATCTTCTGAGTCTAGACTTAACATAGGAATACTTCCAATCCTAATCTGGAAAATTCTACTTCCAAATTTTTTTTTGGATACGTCGCCAAGCGAAGAAGCTGTATTAGAAATTCTCCACAATCTGGAGCCTTTAAGTGCTGAGCTTCGTAGCGCGGCGGGGGTGAAACGAGCATCCAAGGAGAGAGCATTCAGAAATAACTTGAAGAAGAAACTCCTTTTGCTGAAGATCGTTTCCTTAATAGTCCTTATAAGGACATATTTATCTTTCGGTCCCTTCGAGGACACATTATCCCTTCAAAGACCCGCTTAGGTCAACTTTGTACTTTTATTTTCATATAATGGATTGATTAAATTAAGTTTTCATTCTAAACATGAAATATGAAATGAATGGAAAATAACACCCCTCAGAAGGGAAATGCCCACGGGCTATACCTATTGTCCTAAAAGACAAACGATAGTTGAAGTC
The DNA here is from genome assembly GCF_002127325.2 of Helianthus annuus. Lineage (NCBI taxonomy): Eukaryota > Viridiplantae > Streptophyta > Magnoliopsida > Asterales > Asteraceae > Helianthus > Helianthus annuus. The sequence goes on from NC_035449.2 coordinate 13,631,691, forward strand.
TACAACTCCCTGTCAAGAGAAGGTAATGAACGTGATTCAAACCTTAATGCATCGATTCTCTGAAATCATGGCTTACAAAAATTTAGAACTGTCCTTGTGACTAGGCCTTATGCGCCACTTTAATATCCTTAATGTTTTATAACTAGGATAAATTATAATGGAAAATACTAATTAAATATAACTAACAAGTCAACTAACATGGTTTATATTACAATGGTTGATAAATCGTCAAAGATGATGATTCCATAATAATCTCTGAATAAATCATTGTTAATATTTATGTAGCAATCAAGCTACATGGCTAGATTAGATGAGGTTAACAGTCACTTGAAGGAGAGCAATGATACTACCAGAATTAGTGTAACTGGAGCAGAACTGCAGGCAATAATAGATTATGCTGTTACTCGAGCTCTTGATCGACAGTATGATGAATCAAATGATACCCACTCCAAGACTCTATCTATGGCTCGTAGTGAGCCCCCTCCTGAAACACATGAGTCAAGGGAGGACGATGTCCATAACTTGTCAAATCAAAGGAGTATTCCGTCTAGACAAGTTGTGTTACATCAAGAGGCACCAGTTAAGAGCTGTTCATATAAATATTTTGTCTCCTGCAAGCCCAGAGACTTTACAGGAGAAAATGGGGCCATCGATTGCATGACATGGCTCGATGAGATGGACGCTGTTGTTGACATCAGCGGTTGTGCGGAGCAAGATGTGGTGAAGTTTGTTTCACAATCATTTAAAGGAGAAGCGTTGGCATGGTGGAGATCATTGCTCCAAGCCACGGGGAAAGTTCTACTCTACAACTTATCTTGGGGTCAATTTGTTGCTTTAGTCAAGGAAAACTATTGCCCTCAGCATGAAGTAGAAAAGATAGAATCGGACTTCTTGACTTTGGTCATGGAGAATTTGAATTGTCCGGCATATGTGACAAGTTTCAACACTATGTCCCGCCTAGTTCCTTATCTAGTCATCCCTGAACCTAAACGCATAGCGCGTTTCATTGGAGGCCTAGCACCAGAGATAAAAGGGAATGTTAAAGCATCTAGGCCAACCACATATAGGTCCGCGGTGGACTTATCCTTATCTCTCGCCTTAGACGCAATCAGAATTAAGTCTGTTAAGGCTTCTGGCGAGAGAAAGAAAGGAGGAAAACTCCCATCAAACTAACAAGAAGAAGAAGGGAAGCTCGGAGCGTGGGAAGGACTCCGAGTTTAGGAAGAACTCGAGTCTGTCGGATAACAGACCCAAATGCAATAACTGCAAAAAGCAGCATTTTGGAAAATGTACAATAGACCCACGCGCTAAATTGTGTGGAATTTGCAAGACCAAGGGCCACAAAACCTTAGATTGCAAGGGGTTAAAGAACGCCACATGCTACAACTGTAACGAGGGAGGGCACATCAAAACCAACTGCCCAAAGCTTATAAAGAAGCCTGAGAGGCCAGGAAAACAAATGCATGAGTCTTCCGGATGAATGCCAGGAAGGATAACTATATAGCAGGTACTTTTCCTTATCAAGCAGTTTATGCAGAAATTTAATTGATACTGACACATGTGATTCAATAATGAACGATCACTGTTGAGAACTGTTGTCTCCGTCTTAGTAGGACTTCGGTCATTTTATACGAAGTAGAAATTGGCCGATGATACTTTAGAAAATGCTCCAACAAACCTTAGATGGATATTTTATATCTAAATAGGAATCACTCTTTTCTGATATTCCTATGGCAAGCTTTCAAGCTACCTAAATTCTTTAATATAATAAAGACAGATATGACGTTTTGATTCTCTGTCAGAAAAGTAATGGACTAGGTCCAAATCTTTAATGCCATTGATGGTCTTTTGCGACCTAGGCTAAGTAATATTAATATATTTTAAATAACGTTCATTAATAATGTTAGTGCTATAATAGCCTGTATAGGTGATTGACACCATGGTTAGTATATATTAAGGCCATCAGGGTGAAAAATAGCAGTTGTTGGATTTCAACTAAGAAATTGTTTTATTGGTATTAGGAACCAATATCGAGTATGGCAAACTCGGGTAAGATAACAGTCAATCGCGCCATTGATGACGCGACGCATGCTAATGATGCTGAAATTGTAAACCTTAGAATTTCCAAAGATGTTCTTCAGACCATGATAGACGCAGCCGTTGGAAAAGTTGTGAAGAAGGCTGTGAAAAAGTTAAAGGAGCCCCATGCTGCTCGGTCCAAGTTTTATCTAGGACCACATTTCCTTACTCTTAAGGAGGATCTCGTTCATGCCTCGGATGCAAAGGATGAACTAAAAAGGAAAAGGGAGGTAGATAACTCCCAGAGTTCTAAGAAAAAGAACAAACAAAAGTCTGACAAGAAACCAGTATGTGAGACCTGCAAGAAGCGCCATTATGGGAAATGCAGGTTCGAACCAAAATCCAAATCGCAGCCCAGGGCTTGTGGGATCTGCATGTCTAAGGGACATAAAACATTGGACTGTAAGGACATGAGGAATGCAGTTTGTTTTGGCTGTAATGAGAAAGGCCACATCAAGACTACGTGCCCTAAATATGTCAAAGGAAATGCGGCGGAGGAAGTAAAGCCAAAAATTGAAAGCGCCTAAAATGCCTAAGCTAGCCCATAAATAATGACATCAGGTACATTCCTTGTCATTTTATCAGTAATTTAAATGCTAAGAGTGTTATTTTGGTTCGGATACTAGTAAATCCTTCATAAACTATAAGTATAACAAATTTTTTTAAAACTCTTCATAAGGACTATATATATATATATATATATATATATATATATATATATATATATATTAAGTGTAAGGTAAAACTTACAAGTAGAAAATTTACCAGGACTATTTTCCATTCCTGTAAGAAATCGATAAGTCGCAAAAATGGTAGAATCGGCCGTTCCCGGAATCGAATCTGGGTCTAGGCCGCACCCTTTCGCGCGCATAGCCAACCGAGCTAGGCGCCTAGTTTGTGAAAACTTCCATTTTGATTAAATATAAGCACATGTATAATAATAAACCTTCATAAACCATAAGCCTAGTAAACTTTTATATTAGCCACAAGGTATAAATTACCAAGGAAACCTTAGTAACCGATTCTTCTAGTATCGGCAAGGGATCCTTCCGAAAGATCTAAGAGTACTCTTTCTTCGCATAGAATACGACAACATATGTTATTTTAATTATATTTTTTTTCTTCTCTTTTTTTTTCTTCTCATTGTTTTATATCGCCTGCGAATGCCAAACTATGTTTGATAAAAGTGCCATATGAGGATTGGCGTATTTTAGTGTGTCCCATGGATTACTTCCATGCCTGATCAGTATGGAGGTTTAATACATGGAACCCCTAAGATATCCCAATGATCGTATTGTACTAGAGTTGACTAGTAGTATTCGAAGAAGATATCCAGAATAGAATTATCCCAATAAATATTCCCTGATAATGGAATATGAGGACTCATAACATAATTGTGTCACTTAATTGACACAAGCAATGATGGGTGAACTGGAGTCTGAGATATGAAAATCTCTGTAACCTCCTCGTATCGTGACGATCTTCTCCTAAGATTTCCTTGTTTACCCTAGGAGGCAGGTAGAATTAAGATTTATATCCCATTTAAGGCCGTATTATTATGAACTCTCCAAGACGGCTGGTACCATCACTGGATGAATCGAACCCTGATTTACTAAGTTTTAAGATAGAGGATTCATATAGCCTAACTCGATATCCTGATATTTGATTCGGTTAAGTAAGAAAGACGGTTCATTTGCTTATACATTTGATTACCGCAACCCTAATTAGGCAACAATTAAGAAATTCTATCAGTTGCCCAGGATCGTCGATTTGTTCGACTAACTGAAGGGATTAGCTATTTCCTTAAAATTAGCTTTAAGCAGTGGTTCGAATAACCACCTCACCTTATGATAAGATTTTCGATAAAAGTGGATATAAGTGTCAAGGCTGCTCCTTGGGAGACCTTGTATAGATAAGATATTAAACATCTATTGCTAGACAGAAAATTGGTAAGTCCAATTATCAGGATCTAAAAGTTGCCTTGGAAACAACGAATAAGATCGAGCAAATCCATAGCCATCTATAAGTTGCCAGTATTCGGCAGAGAATCAAGGATTCATGGAAATAGCAAACCTCCTAAGTTCTTGTTAAGAAATAAGGTTCAACAATAGATATCACCCTGGAAAAGTGTGCCAATCTGTTAATTGTCAGGCTAGTAAGCTCTGAATATATAAAACCATTCGAAGTAATCGAATATATAAAGATCAAATAACTTATGAGCTAAAACCTATTTAAGGAGCTTGGTGGAGCTCGCAATGTATTACACCCTAAGGATGAATGGATATGTTTCGCCAATAAGTCAAGAAGCACTATCACATAACGGTTGGAAGACTTGTGATATAATGATAAACCCATATCGAATGCGGAGCCAAGGCGCAAAGATTTTCACGTCAAAGTAGGTGGAAAAGTGTTACTTAAGGTATCGCCCTGGAAGGAGGTGATGCGATTTGGTAAGAAAGGCAAGCTAAGCCCGAGATACAAAGGACCTTTTGAGATTTGTCGAACGTGTCGGGTCAGTCGCTTATAAGTTGAACTTGCCTGAAGAACTTAGCGCTATTCATAATGTGTTCCACATCTGTAATTTGAAGAAGTGTTTCGCTGACGAATCACTGGATATACCGCACACAGATATGCACATAGATGAGAGTTTGAAGTTCGTGGAAAAACCTTTGTCGATTGAGGATCGACAGGTGAAGAAGCTTCGAAGGAAGCACGTGCCTATTGTTAAGGTCAAATGGGATGCCCGTAGAGGTCCCGAATACACGTGGGAAGTGGAATCCACGATGAAAGAGAAATATCCTCATTTGTTTCAGTAAATCTCGAGGTCGAGATTTCCTTTAAGGGGGTGAGGATGTAACACCTCGAAAATTTACGTCCAATGATGTATTGACACGTGTCATAGACTTTGCATATGCAAAAACAAACTTTAGAGGGACTAAAGTTGACAAACGGTGGAAACTATGGAACGTAAGGGCCCAAAGTGTCAACAATGGATAAATAGACTCTATAATAACCCTACATAATGTTTATAACCTTAAACGGATGGATCATGGATCATACGAAGCGGAAATTGCACAAAAGTGAGGAATTACAAACTATAGGGGCTAAAAGTGTCAACATGTTGAATTTATACCTCTGAGTGAACTTTTGGCAGACCCGAAGCTTTGTGATGCTAAAATATACTCACTAGAATATGTGGTAAAAATTTCATGTAGTTTCGTTATCGTATGAGAAAGTTATGGCCAAAACCGTACTTGAGGGGTTAAAAGCGTCAACGTCGAATTTCATGGCTTTTCGGGTGAGCGCAAAGTTATCCGAGGACATTACCATGTTGGTAAATGTCCCAAGGTACTTAAAAACCAGATTTGAGGGTTTACGAGTCAAAATAAATAGCCGAAACCTCGCGTGCAAAGACAGGGACCAAAGCTGCCATTTTTCATCCAAGTTTGGCAGCCCAGGTGCAGCTTTTTGCGAATCAGGGGTTGTTTAGTCCATTTGTTTTGTGGGAAACCGCTGGGATCACCTCCTAAATGCACCAATGGATGGACATGCAAGTATAGGCACCTGTAGACTCCTTACAACATCTGATTTCCTTTATAAATCAGCTCATTTCTCCATTTTTTGAGGCACTTGTGATAGTAACAAGAACACCCACAACTTGCAAGAACTCTCAAGGCTTTCCAGGAGCAATCTGATCGACAAGGCAGCCACCAAGTGTTTTCTAGGCTTCATTAGGACCTTTGTAAGCATTCATATCATCCTCAAATCCGTTCTAGCATAGATTATTAGTTAAGAGTCAAACCGTTGTTCATAAAGTTTGACTTTTCGATTAAACGAAATTGGCTCTGTCATTTCTCAAATTGAAACCACTTATAAGTTGGTATTTATGTGGGAAACAAACCCTCAAAAGGGTATTCTCTGATTCCCACTCTAAGCATGCTATTTGTCGAGTCAAAGATGTTCTTAAAAAGTCAACAGAAATCGTTTTTGCGAAATATAGCATAAATGGTAATGTAGATGACATGCAATCAGTTTGATCATCAAAAATAACTTATAATGAATATAAGAATGTGTTTTATCATAATCAACTCGACAATCTTTAGTATAAACTCGGATCGGAACCGAAAGTCTTATAAAACGACTTTTTCGTAGACTATCGATTCGGATCCGTGCATGCATGTTTGAGATCTGTATTAGAGTGTATTTTTGACCATTTTTATTTATGTATAACTTTCTGGAATTTTTACATCTTGAGTCTATGCTTAACCGATTCATATGCGTGTTTCCGATTATGCTTAAAAGTTGACTATTTTGCCCTTTTTGATATAAAACGTGATTTTTGGAAAAGTGAAAGAGTAGAAATCTTTATTATTAATTTATAAACTTGCACCGAAAATTTGAGATCAGTTGGTGGTCCAGATTTTGAGTTATGGCTGATAGCGTAAAACTATATCTTTATGTTAAATAAACGGCGCATTTAGCGTATAACCTATTTCAGGCCACTTTTCGATATAAAACTTTTTACCCACTGATGTTATATAATATTCTGGGATTTTTGAAGACTTTTATTTAATTTTTGGCTGATCGGATCATACGTCGCTAAGTCGATTCGGTTAATGCCGGTTTTGACCGTTTAAGCCATAAAATGACTTTTATACATTCTTTTGACCCCAAACCTTTTTCTACTGATTTTATTTGTTAAATAAATTATTTTGGGCATTCTGGAAATATAAAAATCTCAGCTTTCTTTTAAAAACCCGGAAACGGCTCTAAATCGCATTTTTAGCGTTTTTAGCGCATTGTAAGCGTTATACTCATATTAAACATATAAGACTCATACCTACTGATGTATTTAGCATATTTTCATATAATAACAGTAAGTATAAGATTTTGAACTCAGATTTCCAGTTTTGTCGTTTTTAGCCCTTGTGAAATTACTAAAATACCCCTACGGTGCATAGTTTGATTTTAAATGATAAGTTTTGTCTACGGGTCATACCCTACTGTTATAATATGGCAAATTAAGTATATTTACTGTATAAATCAGACCTGTAACTCAGATTACCAAATTGACTCTTTCATAATCTTTTAAATGACCAAAATGCCCTTATGAGGCGTAAATTGAGTTTAAATACATTCGGGGCATAATAGGACATAACTTGCTGATATTATATCATATTTAAAGCATATTATCTCAGGGAACTTGCATATGACTCTTTTGGTTACCCGTAACGCCCTTTTTGCGTTCGGTTCGGTTTACGTAACTAGTTTGCGTAAAATTGACCGAAACGGGTCAAACGTTATGATTTTTATCTCAAAATCCAGAATGTATTTAGTATACCCATATTATACAAGTATTCAAACTTGTCGGGTCTAAATCACATTCTATCCGGTCTTTCGCTTAATCATGCGTCTTAACCGTATATTTCTTTAAGACTAACCGGTCTAAGCTTAGGCTTAATTAAAGACCCGTTAGCAGTCTAATTGGTTATTTATACCATTATTCCAGAATAGAGCCTTCCGGTAAATTGTACCTACGCTTACTTAAGTGAATACGGCTGAGTTATTATTCTTGCTATTTAAGACAGGAGCTAGCTCAGGTAAATACTTTTAACTTATTTTCCCTTATACGGGCTTGGGATACGGTATTATAAAAATACCGCTTGGTCGGGTGTAGAAACCGTTTAATCGGAGATGATTAAATTGCATAATCCCGTTTTATCTGTATTGATTGATAACAAATAACATTGGGGGTTAATGACCGTGTCCTGGATATCCTTGGCTCATTTTAAAAAGTGAATGGCCACGACGTAAGCACAAGGTGTAGGAAAAACACCTCCTGTTGCATATGTATAACGTATACTCACTCGTAAGGGTATCTTCTTGTGAGATTATATTTGTGGTGTGTCGATTAATCTTGTCCGACTTGTATTGTATAATCACCGGCCCTAAATGTTGGACAACCATGTAAATCGGATACAAGATTTTTATTAATAAAATTGTCCCAAGTATAAAGATTAATCTTGCCTCTGTGCATTTTAATCAATGTGTCAAGATATTTTGTGCCGTTTGCACTCGAATCACTTTTCAAACTCTTTTTCCAAATTGAGTCAGTTAATTGTATTTACCAGTGTAAACTGACGTATTTTCGAAAAGGTTAAGTGACAGGTACTATGCGTGATTGGCTGGGAGCTCGGGGCATCACTAGGGAATCTTGCAAGTTCTAGATGCCTAAAGTCTATTGAACAGTTTTCTTTTATTGATCCGCCTGTGGATCCTTTACCTTCCGTTGTAATACTTTGACATTACTTATATTCGGAATGTAATATATTTATCTTTTGCTTCCGCTGTGCATTTATATATTGTGTTGTTTGCCTATGATGATGCCAACTACGTCACTATACTCCCCACCGGGCCCACCGGTGACACGTGGAAAAATTGGGGTGTGACAACAGGTACTTTTATTATTAATGATATCTACGCAAGATTATTGTTTGATTCTGGAGCAGATAAATCTTTCATAGATAATAAGTTTTGTGAGTTATTGAAAATGCCTGCTAAAGCCTTAAGTGTGAAGTATGAAGTGGAATTAGCTGATGGAACCATAGAAACCGCATCAACCGTTTTAGATGTTTCATATCCATTAGGAACCACTCTTTTCCTTTGTCCTTACTTCCGTTTAAGCTAGCCGGTTTCGATATAGTGATAGGCATGGATTGGTTATCGCATAACCAAGCCCAGATTGTATGCAACAAGAAACAAGTGGTGATCAAGACTCCGTCTGGTGAGCCACTTACCATTCAGGGAGATACCCAGCATGGATTGCCTGAGCAGGTGGCTATGCTCAAGGCATCCAGATGTCTAAAGAAGGGTTGTGTCATTTATGTGGCACAAGTGACCATTGATGAGCAGAGACCCAAGATTGAAGATATTCCAGTCATTTCTGAATACCCCGAGGTTTTCCCGGAAGAACTACCTGGTTTGCCACCAGATAGACAAGTAGAGTTCAGAATCGACATCATTCCAGGAGCAGCGCCTATTGCAAGAGCACCTTATAGGTTGGCACCAACAGAGATGAAGGAATTGAGGATGCAGTTAGATGATTTGTTAGCCAAAGGTTTCATTAGACCTAGCTCGTCTCCATGGGGAGCACCAATCTTGTTTGTCAAGAAGAAAGATGGGTCGATGCATTTGTGCATCGATTACCATGAGCTTAATAAGGTCACTATCAAGAATATTTATCCTTTGCCCAAGATCGGCGATCTGTTTGATCAGCTTCAAGGAGCAAGCTACTTTTCCAAGATTGATCTTAGGTCGGGCTATCACCAATTGAAGGTCAAAGATGAAGATGTGCACAAGACCGCATTTAGAACTCGCTATGGTCATTACGAGTTTCTAGTGATGCCTTTTGGGCTCACTAATGGACCTGCCGCATTCATGGATCTCATGAATCGTGTCTCCAAGCCTTATCTGGATGAATTTATCATTGTCTTCATCGATGACATCCACATCTACTCGAAGAGCCAAGCTGGCCACGAGAAGCATCTCCGTTGCATTCTGAAACTGCTTCATCAAGAAAAGCTCTATGCCAAATTTTCTAAGTGTGAATTCTTGCTTCGAGAAGTCCAATTTCTTGGACATGTTGTGAGTGAGCATGGTATCCAAGTAGATCCCGCTAAGATTGAAGCTATCATGAACTGGCAAGACCCGAAGACGCCTACGGAGATTCGCAGTTTCCTAGGATTGGCAGGATACTACAGACGCTTTATTGAAAACTTCTCAAGAATTGCAGCACCCCTGACTTTACTCACTCGCAAGAGTAGCAAGTTTAATTGGGGGCCTAAGCAGCAAGAATCCTTCGATATTTTGAAGCAAAAGTTGAGCAACGCTCCAGTGCTGACGTTACCTGAAGGAATTGAAGAGTTTGTAGTGTATTGTGATGCATCACACACCGGGATGGGGTGTGTGCTTATGCAAAAAGGCAAGGTCATTGCCTATGCTTCACTGTAACACCTCGAATTTTTGTGTCCAATGATGTGTTAACACGTGTCATTTGTTTACACGTGGCATCTATAATAAATAAAGGACTAATTTTGACAAACCTTGAAAGTATATAAATTCGAGGGTTATAAATGTCAACAAGGGTAAATATACTGTATAGTAACCCTAAATAAATGCTTAAACCTTCAAACGAATAAATCATAAATCGTACGGGAGCGAAACGCGGAAGAAAGTGAGAGATTACGAACTACAGGGGTTAACTGTGTCAACATGTTTAATTATACCTCTGAGTGATCCTTTAACGTTCCCAAGACTTCGTAACAGTATTATACGCTCACTAGAATATACTGTATAAATTCCGCGAAGTTCCGTTTTAAAACGAAAGAGTTATACTCAAATTCGTATGAGAAGGGTTAAAAGCGTCAATAATGAAAGTTAAGGCTTTCTGAATAATTTATAAATAAACCGGGGACTTTATAACGCGGGTAAATAACACGAGGCCCCTATCGGTAAATAACCGAGGGCCAAACCGCAAAGTTATCCCTTCAAACCCGAAAGGTCAGGTAAATCATTACGAAAGATTTCGTTATTTATTACCAGATTCTGTAATCATGACAAAAGATTTAAAATTTCTGAATTATAAACCTCAAGCGGCCCGCGTGAGGTTTAGACTTAAGTTGAGGCGGGCCGCGAGCCTCCTCCATTACGCGTCTGATCTTTTAATCCCAGGCGGCCCGCATTGTAAACGCATGGAACCTCCATGCGGGCCGCATTAGACGCCCAGATGCAGAAATATTGTAACTACTTGACCTTTGGACCATTTGAACGATCAAACCTCAATCAATAAGGCATGGGCACCCTACAATTGACCCATATCACTCAGGGGACACCTACCCATCATCATGATCAGTAGTAGCATGTTGTGTAATGATCTTAGGCCTTGTTCTTGACTATAAATAGCACCATTGTGCTCACAACATTCATCACACTCAAAACTCACTCAACTGATCATTCCAAGAGCTCTAAAGCATTCCTCTGTGTTCTTAAGTCTTCTCTTAAGCTTCTGTAAGTAATTCAACCTTTGTGGTTCCACATTTACTTAGCATTTAGCTAAAAAACCGAACCGTCGTAAATACGGTTTGACTTTACAATAAATCAGTAATGGTTCAGTCTTATGACGAATCAAAAGTGGTTATGAGTTGGTATTTATGTGGGTAATAAACCTCTAAAATGGTTCCCCCTGATCACCACTCTAACTATGTCAAATGTCGAGTCAAACGTGCGGTTAAAAAGTCAACAGAAAGCTATTTTAGCGATTTATGCATAATCTGTAATATATATGTTATGGAACCTGTTTTGACAATCATAAAACATGATAATAAGTATATAAACCTATTTGCGCTCGTTTGAATCGATCATTTACTATATTGAACCGGTTCGGAGCCGAAAGTCGCAAAAGTTTGACTTTTGCTTTGACTTCAATTCTGACCCGTTTTAGTGAGGTATAAATATACCTTAGGACTCTCTTAGGACCAGGTCACATGTTGGAATAAACCTCTGTGATCGGTTCATGAGTTATCCGAGTCTTTTACGTGTTTCCGTCATTCGCCTAAAAGTTGACCGTAACGGCCTTTTAAAATTAAAACGAGTATTTCGGACACGTGAACGGACCAAAACCTTGCTTATTAAATTATAAGCATGTCCTCAAAATTTCACGTCAATCCGAGGTCTAGAATGAGAGTTATGCTAATTAGCGCAATTTAAATAAACTTTAGTAATTAACGGCGCAATTAGCATAACGCCTATCTAAACCAAGATTTCGTCACCAAATCTTTTACCCACTGTATTAAAATAGTATTTTGGGAATTTTAAAGATTTTTAATAATTTTTACCTTGCTCATAACCTGCGGTTATGGCTACGGTTCGATAAATACCGAATATGCCCTTTTCGGCCAAAACATGAGTTCTACAAGGTCTTTTGACCCGATTCCAGTTGCTACTGGTTTTAAATAATAAATAAAGTATTTTAAGCTCTATAAGCTGTTCGGGAAACTCAGACTTCCTGTAGAACTCGAAAAGCCCTTTTAAAGTCTTTAAAATGACCGAAAAGCCCCTACGGGGCATAATATAAACTTAAACTCGTTACGGGCATCACGGAAGGTATCCTACTGATACCACAACCCATTTAAGGCATATTGACTTAGGAAATAAGCGTACAACCCTCATGGTTAACCGTTTCGCCTATTGCGCGCACGGTTCGGCTTATGAAACTAGTTTTCATAAATTAGCCGATACGGGACAAATTATACTATTTGAACCCCAAAATCCAGAGTGTGAACCATTAGCCCATATAAAACAAGTCTCTGAACTTGTTGGGACAGAATCACACTCCATTCTTGGTTTTCGCCTTTTCGCGCGATTAAACCATATCTATATATATCGGAACCAACCGGTCTAGGCTACGGCCATTATAACGACCCGTTAGGATTCTAAGAGGTTAATTAAAACCTTCGTTCCAGATTAGGAGCCCCAGTAAAAGCTATCGGTGATTTAATCCAATTAAGGAAATATACTTGCAAAGGTAAATACTTTAACTTATTTCCCCTATATGGGCTTGGGTTACGGTATATTAATACCGCTTGATTGAGCATTATATAATTCCATCGCTTAGGTGGTTAATTGATTAAATATGATCGGCTCATTTAAACAGTTTTGTTGCTTATAAGCCTTTGGGGGGGTTTAATGACCGTTGTCCCGGATATCCTTGGCATCATTTTACGAAATGGCCACGACCATCGACATCCCGGTGTAGGCGTACACCCGGTATAAAGTGTCGACATTAAAAATTAAAAGACGTAGCCGTTGGTTTTTATACTACAGTTTTACGCAAACGTGGTGTGTCTATAAATCTTTAACCCGGCACGACCCGGGCTACTGAACGCATAAAAGAACATGTAAAACGTTCACAAGATCATTATGAATTTTCCCAAGTTATAAAAGAGTTTGTGCCTTGTGCATTCAAATCAATTTTAATAAACATTTTCAAATGTGTCAGTTGAATGTATTTACCAGTGTAAACTGACGTATTTTCCCCAAAAAGATTAAGTGCAGGTACCTAAACGTAAATTGGCTGGTATTAGCTCCCTAGCGTCGGGATAAGTCTCGCAAGCTTGATTGCAGTATCTGATGGAACAATACTTTATGTTTATTTACGATCCACTGTGGATATATCCAACCCCTGTAATACATTTTGATATTACAATCAGAGGTTGAAATTATATATTTATCTTATGCTTCCGCTGTGCATTATATAATTGTGTGGTTTGACTATATTGTTACCAACATCGTCACGGTAATCCCCCACCGGGCCCACCGATGAGACACGTGGAAATCGGGGTGTGACAGGTTGGTATCAGAGCCAACATTGAGTGAATTAAACACTATCCTATTGTGTTTAATCTCAATGACACAATTGCACATACTTGAGTCTAGACAAGAACTTAGGACAAATTCGGATTGATACTCCTTTTTGTCTTTAATTTTCGATTCGATTTTTAATAAGTTTTAAGCAGGAAAATGCCACCTGTTATATTCCGAGGAAGAGGAAGGGGACGAAGAGGAAGAGGAGAAATCGTGACACATCACGATAACGAAGCTGGACCATCTGGTACAAGACATCCTTCGATGACACGGAGCGAAGAGCCACAACGACGAAGAGATCTTTACGAACCCGCGAGGCATTCCACTTCGCACAGCTCGACGCCATCCTACCGGCACTCCTTTGGGCCAGATTCAGAAAATGATCCCAACAACCCACAACCTTCCTTCATACCTCTACAACGTTCGTTATCGCACCGAAATTACGACGACCCTACTCCATACTACATAGGTCAGTTTAATCCGGCTGACTACATACAGGAACCTTCAGGATTTGTTCCGCTTGGTCCACAAGACCACTTTTCTGAAGATCCCATGGAGGAAGATGAGGATCCAACTGAACCAGCTCGTGGTACGCCCACGCATCCGATAGAAGTTTCTGATGGGTCATCCTTCCATGGAACGCCCTATCAAGGACCTGACAGTTTCCAAGCGATGTTTGACCGACATGAGTGGTACTACACACCACCTCAACAGACATCTCAACAACCAAGACATCCACAGGATCCCTCTGAGGATTCACGCTTTGAGGCAGTTACGCCACCACCTCCGCCACCGGCACAACCAGTAATACCTGATCCGCCGAGGCGTAGGAGGACAAATGCTCGTATGTCTACACGAAGAGGAGGGGGTATCCACTTCAGCACTCCTCGACATTCTAGTAGTAGCCACTATCCGCCACTACAAGAAGAAGGACCTTCAAGTCCTATACAGGAGGCGAACTCCGCACCAGCTGCCCGAAATTCGCCACCATTTGGGTATAACCAACCCATACCTGCTTATACAGGTCCGACGGCTTACAACCCGTTCGAACCGTCACAAGCACAATACAACTACGGCTATGAGCGCGACCCATATGTGGTGTCGGCTAGATATAATGCGCGCTACCCTGACGGAGCACATGGAAACATGGGGCCACCGGACTACTCAGCTCATGGGTATCCAATACCTCCTAGACCTCCAGTTCCACATCAAGCGCCGCAGCCACGTTTCTCTCCTCCTGAACAGGAAGAAATACTCCATCGACTAGATCGTGTGGAGAGAGAGTTCGAGGAAGAGAAGAAAAGCCACCGAGGATTTCTCATGGGCTTGGCGAACCTACTAAAGGGCAAAAAGAAGAAACGTGACCATTAGCCCTTAATAGTTGTACTAATGTAATTTCTACTTTGAAATAAGTCCCTGCGCGGACACTTATCGTATTTCAGTCCCTACGTGGACTTATCTTTAGTCCTTGCATGGACACCTATCTTGTATTAGTCCCTGCGTGGACTTGTCACTTATTTTAAAACCTCTATGGGGGTATGTACTATTTGAAAGACCCGTTTAGGGCAATATGTAATTGTATTTAAGATTTTGGAATGTATGTTATGAGTTTTGTTTTAATATATATAAAATAAATCAAAACCAATCCTTTTAATTGATCTGCCTAAATAAAGAATCTTAAGAGGTGAAACCTAGCTTGGTGTCTTTTAAGATCCAGCCAAGATGGTACGACCTAAATGAAAGGATTCTGGTTCCCTGTTAACCTCTGTACGCATGTTAACAATCATGGCAGATGTGATTCGTTAAAATCACGCACGTCATTCCTATACAATAACCCTTTAAGGATTTCAAAACCCAACTAAATGATTTATAAATCATGGGTTAGATCACCAATGAAGGTGGTCAATGTTATTAAAACATCTGTTAGTGATGTAGTGCCTACGGGCCAGTATTATAAAGACATCCATTAGTGATACAGTGCCTACGGGCCAGTATTATTAAAACATCCGTTAGTGATGTAGTGCCTACGGGCCAGTATTATAAAGACATCCATTAGTGATGCAGTGCCTACGGGCCAGTATTATTAAAACATCCATTAGTGATGTAGTGCCTACGGGCCAACCATATCAAAACATCCATTAGAGATGTAGTGCCTACGGGCCAACTATATTTAAACATCCATTAGAGGTGTAGTGCCTATGGGCCATAATAAATGTCTTATAAAGACAAAAGGCAGTGGTAGTCTATGACTCTCTGTCAGAAAGAGATAAAAGAACTACGGTCCAAATCTGCATGCCTTTGATTCTATGAAATCTCGGCTAATATTATAAAACATCATCATGATTAGGCTTTATGCCGCCAATACTATTTATATAGCTGAAATAGGATATATTCAAATCCTAATATATAATGAAATAATAAGTTAACCAAATATGGTCTCTGTACCATGGTTGACAAATTGTCATAAAAGACAATTATATAATAATCTCCTGAATAAAATTTTGTTATCTTCTGTAACAGATTCAAGTTACAATGGCGGATCCCAATGGAGAGAGCAGCCACACAAATGAAGATGACTATGACAATGCGTCAGTGCACTTGACAGGCGCACAACTGAAGGCTCTGATTGACAATGCTGTTCAGGCAGCTATTGATCGTCAACATACTGAGTCCCAGGGCAGAACAGTGTCAAAACCACCCTCTAAACCAAAGACACACTCCAAACCACCCTCTGAACCCAAGAAAGAGGACGACAAACACTCGTCCACTGAGCACAGCGTTCATCGCGATAGAGAATATACTGATGCATCCAGTGCTAAGGGTTGCACCTACAAATACTTTGTATCATGTAAGCCCCGTGAATTTACAGGGGAGAAAGGTGCGGTTGATTGTATCACCTGGCTAGACGAGATGGACACGATAGTGGACATCAGCGGGTGCGCTGAGAGGGATGTGGTTAAGTTTGTGTCCCAGTCATTCAAGGGCGAGGCCCTGGCGTGGTGGAGAGCTCTGGTGCAGGCTTCAGGTAAGTCTGCCTTATACAAAATGTCATGGGGGGAGTTTATTGCCCTCATAAAAGAAAACTACTGCCCTCAGCACGAGGTTGAGAAGATTGAGGCGGATTTTGTCTCACTAGTGATGACAAACCTGGATTGTCAAGCATATCTGACAAGCTTTAACACTATGTCACGCCTGGTGCCATATCTTGTGACACCAGAACCTCGAAGGATTGCCCGATTCATTGGGGGCTTAGAGCCGGCGATCAAGGCTAGCGTAAAGGCCTCTAGGCCGACGACCTTCAGGTCAGTTACTGACCTCTCCTTGTCTCTTACACTTGATGCTGTCCGTCTGAGGGACAAAGGAGCAAGGAGGCTGAAAAGCGAAAACGTGAGGATGATACCTCACGAAAGTCTGGGAAAAAGCACCGTGGAAACGGTGAGGGCAAGAGAGGGTCGGAGGCAAAGAAGGAGGGGCAAGCTGATGGAAGACCTCACTGCAAGGTCTGCAAGAAACCTCACTCCGGGAAGTGTAGGTTTGCGTCTGGTTCACAGTCGCAACAAAAGACTCCATCCTGTGGGCTATGCAAGTCCAAGGATCACAAGTCCATGGAATGCAAAAAGATAAAGGATGCAACCTGCTATGGTTGTAACGTAAAGGGGCACATAAAGAGTAATTGCCCGAAGTATGCCAAGAAGGCGGAAGAGACTAAGAAGTCAAATGCGAGAGTTTTTCGCATGGATGCAAAGGAAGCGGTCAAGGACGACAATGTGCTTACAGGTACTTTTCTCGTAAATGATATATTTGCAAGAGTACTATTCGATTCTGGCGCTGATAAGTCCTTTGTAGACCAGAAATTTTGCCAACTACTAAATATGCCTATCAAAACCCTTGACGTGAAATACGAAGTAGAGTTAGCAGACGGCACGATAGAAACCGTCTCTACTGTTCTAGAAGGATGTGAAATGTCCATTAGGAACCATTCTTTTCCTTTATCTCTACTTCCTTTCAAATTAGCGGGTTTTGACATCGTGC
Organism: Helianthus annuus; assembly: GCF_002127325.2. NCBI lineage: Eukaryota > Viridiplantae > Streptophyta > Magnoliopsida > Asterales > Asteraceae > Helianthus > Helianthus annuus. The sequence goes on from NC_035449.2 coordinate 13,649,223, forward strand.
TAGGCATGGACTGGTTATCCCGTAATCAGGCCCAAATCATTTGCGGCAAAAGACAGATAGTTTTAAAGACTCCGAGTGGTGAATCTCTTACCATTCAAGGGGATACGCATTTCGGATTGCCCGAAGACGTATCTATGCTGAAAGCTTCAAGGTGTTTGAACAGAGGCTGCGTAATTTACATGGCTCAGGTGATAATAGAAGAACCAAAGCCGAAGATCGAGGATCTTCCTGTTATTTCTGAATACCCCGAGGTTTTTCCTGAAGAACTACCTGGTTTGCCACCAGATAGACAAGTGGAGTTCAGAATTGACATCATTCCTGGAGCGGCTCCGATAGCAAGAGCACCTTACAGATTAGCTCCGACGGAAATGAAAGAACTGAGGACCCAGTTGGATGAACTGCTGGCGAAAGGTTTTATCAGACCTAGTTCATCTCCCTGGGGAGCTCCTGTCCTATTTGTAAAGAAGAAGGACGGATCGATGCGGTTGTGCATCGACTATAGAGAGCTGAATAAAGTTACCATAAAGAACAGATATCCTTTGCCAAGGATCGATGATCTGTTCGATCAGCTGCAAGGAGCGAGCTACTTCTCAAAGATCGACTTAAGGTCGGGTTATCATCAACTAAGGGTCAGAGATGAAGATGTACACAAGACTGCATTTAGGACTCGCTATAGTCATTACGAGTTCCTAGTGATGCCTTTTGGGCTCACGAATGCACCGGCTGCGTTCATGGATCTCATGAACCGCGTTTGCAAGCCGTACTTGGACAAATTCGTCATAGTCTTCATCGACGATATCCTTATATATTCCAAGAACCAAGCTGACCACGAGAAGCACCTCCGTTGCATTCTCGAATTACTACAACGTGAGAAACTCTACGCCAAATTCTCGAAATGTGAATTCTGGCTACGAGAGGTCCAGTTTTTAGGACACGTTGTGAGCGAGCGTGGTATCCAAGTGGATCCCGCTAAGGTAGAGGCGGTCATGAACTGGCAAGAGCCAAAGACGCCTACCGAAATCCGTAGCTTCCTGGGGTTAGCAGGATACTACCGGAGATTTATTGAAAATTTTTCAAGGATTGCTGCGCCTTTGACTTCCTTGACCAAGAAGAAAGAAAAATACATTTGGGGCCCAAAGCAGCAAGAGTCCTTCGAAATACTGAAGCAAAAGCTAAGCAACGCACCTGTGCTGACATTACCGGAAGGTACAGACGAATTCGTAGTTTACTGCGATGCATCACACACAGGCATGGGATGTGTGCTTATGCAGAAAGGCAAGGTGATTGCCTATGCTTCAAGGCAATTAAAGGTGCATGAAAAGAATTACACCACCCATGATTTGGAGTTGGGTGCCGTTGTATTTGCACTAAAGTTGTGGAGGCATTACCTTTATGGTATTAAATTTGTGATTTATTCTGATCACAAAAGCCTCCAGCACCTGTTCAACCAGAAAGAGTTGAACATGAGACAGCGCCGTTGGATGGAAACCCTGAATGATTATGACTGTGAAATCAGGTACCATCCCGGCAAGGCGAATGTAGTCGCCGATGCCTTGAGCAGGAAGGAAAGGGTGAAACCCATTCGAATCAATGCCAAGAGCATTGAGGTTAAGAATAATTTAATTGAAAGGATTTTGGCTGCACAGCGAGAGGCTGTGTTGGAAGCTAATTATCCTAATGAAAAGCTGAGAGTAACTGAGGAGCAGTTGACTCTTAGCAAGGATGGAATTCTTAGGCTGAACGGACGTATATGGGTTCTGATTTATGGAGGACTACGAGATGTTGTTCTCCAGGAAGCCCATAGTTCCAAATACTCAGTCCATCCGGGTGCAGACAAAATGTACCAAGATTTAAAGGCAAATTATTGGTGGATCGGCTTGAAAAAGTCTGTAGCCGCCCATGTAGCAAAGTGCTTGACTTGTGCTCAAGTCAAAGCCGAGCACCAAAAGCCGCCTGGCTTGCTACAACAGCCTGAACTTCCCGAGTGGAAGTGGGAATGCGTAACTATGGACTTCATAACCAAGTTACCCAAAACCAGGAAAGGAAACGATACAATATGGGTCATAGTCGATAGGCTGACTAAATCAGCTCATTTTCTACCCATCAAGGAGACGTATAGCTCCGATATGCTAGCCCAACTTTATGTTGATAAGATTGTAGCCTTACACGGCATACCTGTGTCTATTATCTCCGACAGGGATACTAGATACACATCTCATTTCTGGAAAAGTTTCCAGCAATCTTTGGGCACGCGTTTAAACTTTAGTACGGCTTACCATCCACAGACGGACGGTCAAAGTGAGCGTACTATCCAAACGCTAGAAGACATGCTTCGTGCATGTGCGATCGATTTAGGTGGTAATTGGGATAAAAACCTACCCCTGATCGAATTCTCCTACAATAATAGCTGCCACACCAGCATAAAGGCTGCGCCTTTTGAGGCATTATATGGTAGGAAATGTAGATCGCCTGTTTGTTGGGCGGAAGTAGGAGAGGTCCAGTTATCGGGACCAGAGATTGTTTTCCAGACAACGGACAAGATTGTCCAGATCCGGGAACGTCTCAAGGCTGCCCGCGATAGGCAGAAGAGCTACGCTGATCCAAAGCGTAAGGATTTTCACTTCGAAGTGGGTGAAAAGGTATTACTTAAGGTATCACCCTGGAAGGGGGTGATGCGTTTCGGCAAGAAGGGCAAGCTGAGTCCGAGATACATAGGGCCTTTTGAGGTCATTGAACGAGTCGGATCAGTTGCCTATAAACTGAACTTGCCTGAAGAGCTCAATGGAATTCACAATGTGTTCCACATCTGCAATCTCAAAAAGTGCTTCACCGACGAATCATTGGTGATTCCACACACAGGTGTGCATATAGATGAGAGCTTAAAGTTTATAGAAAAACCTTTGTCGATTGAGGATCGACAGGTGAAGAAGCTTCGCAGAAAGCACGTACCGATTGTAAAAGTCAAATGGGATGCTCGTAGAGGTCCTGAATATACGTGGGAAGTCGAAGCTACAATGAAAGAAAAGTACCCCTATTTGTTTGAGTAAATCTCGGGTCGAGATTTATTTTAAGGGGGTGAGGATGTAACACCTCGAATTTTTGTGTCCAATGATGTGTTAACACGTGTCATTTGTTTACACGTGGCATCTATAATAAATAAAGGACTAATTTTGACAAACCTTGAAAGTATATAAATTCGAGGGTTATAAATGTCAACAAGGGTAAATATACTGTATAGTAACCCTAAATAAATGCTTAAATCTTCAAACGAATAAATCATAAATCGTACGGGAGCGAAACGCGGAAGAAAGTGAGAGATTACGAACTACAGGGGTTAACTGTGTCAACATGTTTAATTATACCTCTGAGTGATCCTTTAACGTTCCCAAGACTTCGTAACAGTATTATACGCTCACTAGAATATACTGTATAAATTCCGCGAAGTTCCGTTTTAAAACGAAAGAGTTATACTCAAATTCGTATGAGAAGGGTTAAAAGCGTCAATAATGAAAGTTAAGGCTTTCTGAATAATTTATAAATAAACCGGGGACTTTATAACGCGGGTAAATAACACGAGGCCCCTATCGGTAAATAACCGAGGGCCAAACCGCAAAGTTACCCCTTCAAACCCGAACGGTCAGGTAAATCATTACGAAAGATTTCGTTATTAATTACCAGATTCTGTAATCATGACAAAAGATTTAAAATTTCTGAATTATAAACCTCAGGCGGCCCGCGTGAGGTTTAGACTTAAGTTGAGGCGGGCCGCGAGCCTCCTCCATTACGCGTCTGATCTTTTAATCCCAGGCGGCCCGCATTGTAAACGCATGGAACCTCCATGCGGGCCGCATTAGACGCCCAGATGCAGAAATATTGTAACTACTTGACCTTTGGACCATTTGAACGATCAAACCTCAATCAATAAGGCATGGGCACCCTACAATTGACCCATATCACTCAGGGGACACCTACCCATCATCATGATCAGTAGTAGCATGTTGTGTAATGATCTTAGGCCTTGTTCTTGACTATAAATAGCACCATTGTGCTCACAACATTCATCACACTCAAAACTCACTCAACTGATCATTCCAAGAGCTCTAAAGCATTCCTCTGTGTTCTTAAGTCTTCTCTTAAGCTTCTGTAAGTAATTCAACCTTTGTGGTTCCACATTTACTTAGCATTTAGCTAAAAAACCGAACCGTCGTAAATACGGTTTGACTTTACAATAAATCAGTAATGGTTCAGTCTTATGACGAATCAAAAGTGGTTATGAGTTGGTATTTATGTGGGTAATAAACCTCTAAAATGGTTCCCCCTGATCACCACTCTAACTATGTCAAATGTCGAGTCAAACGTGCGGTTAAAAAGTCAACAGAAAGCTATTTTAGCGATTTATGCATAATCTGTAATATATATGTTATGGAACCTGTTTTGACAATCATAAAACATGATAATAAGTATATAAACCTGTTTGCGCTCGTTTGAATCGATCATTTACTATATTGAACCGGTTCGGAGCCGAAAGTCGCAAAAGTTTGACTTTTGCTTTGACTTCAGTTCTGACCCGTTTTAGTGAGGTATAAATATACCTTAGGACTCTCTTAGGACCAGGTCACATGTTGGAATAAACCTCTGTGATCGGTTCATGAGTTATCCGAGTCTTTTACGTGTTTCCGTCATTCGCCTAAAAGTTGACCGTAACGGCCTTTTAAAATTAAAACGAGTATTTCGGACACGTGAACGGACCAAAACCTTGCTTATTAAATTATAAGCATGTCCTCAAAATTTCACGTCAATCCGAGGTCTAGAATGAGAGTTATGCTAATTAGCGCAATTTAAATAAACTTTAGTAATTAACGGCGCAATTAGCATAACGCCTATCTAAACCAAGATTTCGTCACCAAATCTTTTACCCACTGTATTAAAATAATATTTTGGGAATTTTAAAGATTTTTAATAATTTTTACCTTGCTCATAACCTGCGGTTATGGCTACGGTTCGGTAAATACCGAATATGCCCTTTTCGGCCAAAACATGAGTTCTACAAGGTCTTTTGACCCGATTCCAGTTGCTACTGGTTTTAAATAATAAATAAAGTATTTTAAGCTCTATAAGCTGTTCGGGAAACTCAGACTTCCTGTAGAACTCGAAAAGCCCTTTTAAAGTCTTTAAAATGACCGAAAAGCCCCTACGGGGCATAATATAAACTTAAACTCGTTACGGGCATCACGGAAGGTATCATACTGATACCACAACCCATTTAAGGCATATTGACTTAGGAAATAAGCGTACAACCCTCATGGTTAACCGTTTCGCCTATTGCGCGCACGGTTCGGCTTATGAAACTAGTTTTCATAAATTAGCCGATACGGGACAAATTATACTATTTGAACCCCAAAATCCAGAGTGTGAACCATTAGCCCATATAAAACAAGTCTCTGAACTTGTTGGGACAGAATCACACTCCATTCTCGGTTTTCGCCTTTTCGCGCGATTAAACCATATCTATATATATCGGAACCAACCGGTCTAGGCTACGGCCATTATAACGACCCGTTAGGATTCTAAGAGGTTAATTAAAACCTTCGTTCCAGATTAGGAGCCCCAGTAAAAGCTATCGGTGATTTAATCCAATTAAGGAAATATACTTGCAAAGGTAAATACTTTAACTTATTTCCCCTATATGGGCTTGGGTTACTGTATATTAATACCGCTTGATTGAGCATTATATAATTCCATCGCTTAGGTGGTTAATTGATTAAATATGATCGGCTCATTTAAACAGTTTTGTTGCTTATAAGCCTTTGGGGGGTTTAATGACCGTTGTCCCGGATATCCTTGGCATCATTTTACGAAATGGCCACGACCATCGACATCCCGGTGTAGGCGTACACCCGGTATAAAGTGTCGACATTAAAAATTAAAAGACGTAGCCGTTGGTTTTTATACTACGGTTTTACGCAAACGTGGTGTGTCTATAAATCTTTAACCCGGCACGACCCGGGCTACTGAACGCATAAAAGAACATGTAAAACGTTCACAAGATCATTATGAATTTTCCCAAGTTATAAAAGAGTTTGTGCCTTGTGCATTCAAATCAATTTTAATAAACATTTTCAAATGTGTCAGTTGAATGTATTTACCAGTGTAAACTGACGTATTTTCCCCAAAAAGATTAAGTGCAGGTACCTAAACGTAAATTGGCTGGTATTAGCTCCCTAGCGTCGGGATAAGTCTCGCAAGCTTGATTGCAGTATCTGATGGAACAATACTTTATGTTTATTTACGATCCACTGTGGATATATCCAACCCCTGTAATACATTTTGATATTACAATCAGAGGTTGAAATTATATATTTATCTTATGCTTCCGCTGTGCATTATATAATTGTGTGGTTTGACTATATTGTTACCAACATCGTCACGGTAATCCCCCACCGGGCCCACCGGTGAGACACGTGGAAATCGGGGTGTGACATTCACGACAGTTAAAGGTGCACGAGAAGAACTACACCACCCATGACTTGGAGCTGGGTGCCGTTGTATTCGCACTAAAACTGTGGAGGCATTATCTGTATGGAACTAAGTGTGTGATCTATTCTGATCACAAAAGCCTTCAGTATCTGTTCAATCAGAAGGAATTAAATATGAGGCAGCGACCTTGGATGGAAACTTTGAATGATTATGACTGTGAAATAAGATACCATCCAGGCAAGGCCAATGTAGTCGCAGATGCCTTGAGTAGAAAAGAAAGAGTGAAGCCAATAAGAATCAATGCCAAAAGCATTGAAATCAAGAACAGTTTGAATGAAAGGTTGTTAGCTGCACAGAAAGAAGCTGTGTTGGATGCTAACTATCCTGATGAAAAGCTAGGAGTAACTGAAGAATAGTTATCCTATGGAAAGGACGGAATCCTGAGATTAAATGGAAGAATATGGGTTCCTGTCTATGGAGGACTACGGGATGTTATCCTCCAGGAAGCCCACAGTTCTAAATATTCCGTTCATCCTGGAGCTGATAAGATGTACCAGGATTTAAAGGTAAACTGTTGGTGGATAGGCTTGAAGAAGTCTATAGCTGCCTATGAAGCTAAATGTTTGACGTGTGTGCAAGTCAAAGCTGAACACCAGAAGCCGTCAGGTTTGCTACAACAGCCTGAAATTCCCACTTGGAATGGGAAATGGTGACGATGGATTTCATCACCAAGTTGCCAAAGACAAAGAAAGGAAATGATACTATATGGGTGATAGTAGATAGACTGACTAAGTCAGCACATTTCCTACCCATTAAGGAAACTTACAGTTCTGACATGTTATCCCAATTGTATGTTGATAAGATTGTATCTCTACATGGAGTACCTGTGGCTATTATCTCTGATAGAGATACCAAATACACGTCACACTTTTGGAAAAGTTTCCAACAGTCTTTGGACACGCGCTTAAATTTCCGTACGGCTTACCACCCTCAGACGGACGGGCAGAGTGAACGTACCATTCAAACTCTGGAAGACATGCTACGAGCATGTGTGATTGATTTAAGTGGTAGCTGGGATAAGCATCTACCATTGGTCGAGTTCTCCTAAAATAATAGCTACCAAAATTCAGGCTGCGCCTTTTGAGGCATTATATGGTAGAAAATGCAGAACGCCTATTTGTTGGGCAGAAGTAGGAGAAGCTCAGTTTTCAGGTCCCGACCTAGTCTTCGAAACGACGGACAAGATTGTCCAGATTCGTGACCGCCTGAAAGCTGCTAGGGATAGGCAGAAAAGCTATGCGGATAAAAGGCGAAAACCTCTGAAGTTTGAGGTTGGGGATAAAGTTCTGCTTAAGGTATCACCCTAGAAAGGAGTGATGCGATTTGGTAAGAAAGGTAAGTTAAGCCCAAAATATATAGGACCATTTGAGATCATCGAATGCGTAGGGACAGTGGCTTATAAGTTAAACTTACCTGAAGAGCTCAGTGGTATTCACAACGTATTCCACGTCTGCAATCTGAAGAAATGTCTAGCTGATGAATCACTAGTCATACCACACACGAATGTGCACATAGATGAGAGCTTGAAATTTGTGGAAAAACCTTTTTCGATTGACGATCGACAGGTTAAGAAGCTTCGAAGGAAGCATGTACCTATTGTAAAGGTCAAATGGGATGCCCGTAGAGGTCCCGAATATACATGGGAGTTGGAGTCCACCATGAAGGATAAGTACCCTCATTTGTTCGAATAAATCTCGAGGTCGAGATTTCTTTTAAGGGGGTGAGGATGTAACACCTCGTAAAAATCATACCCATTGAAATAAAGATACGTGTCATGTAAGACAAACGTGTCAGGAATCCCGGATCAAATAAAAGATGTATGGTAGGATTTAAAAGGGTGACATGTTATTAAAATACCGATCCTTAAATCATTATGATAAACATCTGATGTATTTAGCCGGTTATTCCTAAATAAATAAAGATTTCATTTTTTATATGGAAATTAAATTCTTTAAAATGTTACTACAATATTTAGGAATTTACAATTCTTAATTAAAAGAATTGAATTTAAGCTAAAGCATGTCCAAGCATGAATTCTTGAGATTTCCGTCACTTTAAACTTGCCACAAAGTGCCAAAAGGTGTAAGTGCATGGCTAGACATGCAATGGCTGATTTCATGGTCCCCAAACTGATTAAAGGACCCAAGATTCGGAGACTACAAAGTCGCATGTTCAATACTTGGAAGTTTACAAATTTTTGGTTTCTGGTCATTGGATACGGACCGTATGGCCCTAGGCTTACGGTCCGTAAGTAGTGTATCTGGGCGCATCAGACCAGGGTCAGTTACGGACTGCAACCACCTAAGCTTACGGTCCGTAAGAGATGGATACGGACCGCAAGGGATTTAGCTTACGGTCCGTAAGCCTGTCACTGGCAGCAAGTTTTGGACAGCTGCCTGTTCAGCCAGTTCCACCGCCTTATTAGTGTGGTTTTCGAAATTAGGGGCTTGATAGGTGGTATATAGCATCATAGGGGCACCTGGGATCATCTCACAACATTTGTAGAGTTACTTGGCTTGATCTTGTGCTTCTTAGTTCACTATATAAGGAGAAGAAGTGGTGACATTTTCTTTTGCTCACGTGCAATACATCTCAAGACTTCTCTAGAGCTTCACTGATCAGCAACCAACTCCTTTTAGGTCCCTAATCATACTTAGGACTCTTGTAAGTGTCCTTAATCCTTTATAATTCAGTTTAGCTTAGTTAATTAGCTAAAAGTCAAACCGTCGTAATTAAGGTTTGACTTCAAGATTACTCATAATTTATTCAGTCAAATCTCGAATTAAAAATACCTATAAGTAGATAATTAAATGGGTAATAAACCCTTAAAAGGGTATTCTCAGATTCCCACTCTAACTATGTCAATTGTCGGGTCAAAACTAATTACAAAAAGTCAACAGAAAGCTTTATTTCAAATTAATACATAATTAGCAATGTAGGATCCATGTAACCTGTTTTGTCATTAATATAACTTGGTAATTAATATAAGAACATGTCTAAACATGTTCAACTCGACAATTTTCAGTTTAGGCTCGGTTTGGAACCGAAAGTCGCATAGTTTGACTTATACTTTGACTTCAGTTCTGACCTGTTTAAGCCAAGTTTAGGATTGTCTTAGAGCTTCTTTTGGACCTAATTACATGTTAGCATAACCCTCTGTGATTATACAACTTGGTTCATTAGACATCTAATTCATATGCATGTGTCTGTTAATTGCTTAAATGTTGACTATTATGCCCTCTTCACCTTAAAATGTGAATTTTGAAAATGTAAAAGAGTACACACCTTAGTTACTAATTTATAAACTTGTACCTAAAATTTGACATCAGTTTGAGGTCTAGATTTAGAGTTATGCTCATTAGCGTAATTAGAAGCCTTTTTAGTAATTAAATGGCGTATTTAGCATATAACCTATCTAAACCCAAATTTTAATATCAAACTTTTTACCTACTGATATAAGATAATATTTTGGGATTTTTGAAGATTTTTATTTATTTTTAGGCTGAGCATAACTTAGAGTTTTAAGCTTAATTCGGTTATTGCCGGTTTTGCCCTTTTGGGCTATAAAATGAGTTTTATAAATCCTTTTGACCTCAAACCTTTTTCTACTGATCCAATATGTTAAATAAATTATTTTGAGCCTTCTGGAATATTAAAAATATCAGCTTTCTATATAAAACCCGGAAATGGCTCCAAATCGCCTTTTTAAGCATTTTTACGACATAGTATGTATCAAAACTAGTTTATATATATAAGGTTTGATACCTACTGATATATCCAATAAATTTTGATATTTTAACAGTAAGGAAAAATTTTAAACTCAGGTTTCCAGTTTTGACCTTTAGGGCTTATGTGAAATTACCAAAATGCCCCTACGGTGCATAGTATGGTTAAAATTAATAAATTTGACACATATATGATACCCTACTGTTATAACTTATTAAATTAAGTATATTTAATAAATAAATCAGACCTGTAACTCAGATTACAAATTAAACTCTTTTATAACCTTTTAAATGACCAAAATGCCCTTATGAGGCATAGTTTGAGTTTAAAATCATTTTGGGCATAATAGAAGATATCTTACTGATGTCACAACATATTTAGTGCATATTAACTCAGGGAACTTGCATATGATTCATATGGTTACCCGTTACGCACTTTCGCGTTCGGATCGGCTTATGTAACTAGTTTGCACATATTAGCCGAAACGGGTCAAACCATATCGTTATTGTCTCAAAATCCAGAATGTGTTTAAGTTACCCATATTAAACAAGCATGCAAGCTTGTCGGGTCAAAACCGCATTCTAAACCGGTCTTCGCCTTCCATGCGATTGAACCGTATTCATTCTTTAAAACTAACCGGTCTAAGCTTAGGCTAAATTAAAGACCCGTTAGGATTCTAATAGGTTATTATAAACCTTCATTCCAGAATAGGAGATCCAGTAAAAGATATTTGCACTTGCTTATTGTGACAATACTTGCTCAGGTAAATACTTTTAACTTATTTTCACTATACGGGCTTGGGGTACGGTATATAAAATACCACTTGGTCGGGCGTTGAATATTTAATCAAATGTAGGTTAAATCATTGAAATGACCCGTTAAAATTGTTTTGTTTGCTTAAAGCCTTTGGGGGGTTAATGACCATGTCCCGGATATCCTTGGCATCATTTTACGAAATGGCCACGACCTAAGCATACGGGTGTAGGCGTACACCCGTTGCGCATAAATATTAAGGTATAACCGCCGGTTTTGGGTTAAACCGTTGTGGGATTATATCATGTGGTGTGTCTATTGAGCTTTAACCCGGTGTAGACCCGGGCTGCTGGACGCATAAGAAACATGTAAATCTTTTACAAGTTTATATTCAAATAATTATCCCAAGTTATAAAAATCTTTTTATGCCATGTGCATTTAAATCAATTTTAAACCTTTTCAAAATGAGTCTGTTAAATTGTATTTACCAGTGTAAACTGACATATTTTCCCAAAAAGATTAAGTGTAGGTACTACGCGTAATAGGTTGGCCTCTCCTTAGCATCGCTTAGAGTCTCGCAAGCTTGGATGCAAATAAATCTGTTAAACATGTTTCCTTTTTCTTTTGATCCGCCTGTGGATCTATTTCAACTGTTTGTGATACTTAATATTACAATAGTTATTCGGTTTAAATAAATCTATCTTTTTGCTTCCGCTGTGCATTTTAAATTTGTGTTGTCTGACTATGATGATATCAACTACGTCACGATACTCCCCACCGGGCCCACCGGTGACACGTGGAAAATAGGGGTGTGACAAAACGTTAACTACAAAAACACAATCACCTGCCTCAACAACTTTCAGCAAAACTAAATCAAGGAATCAGCAGATTTTAGAAATCAACAAATCTTTATTCTCTCATCAACATTTCCCGGATTTGCCCTTTGAATTGGAGCTCAAAATCCAAGGAATCAGTATCATCTTCATCCCTATCAAGCTGAAGGTTAAAAAGATCTTGGAGGTCAACTGGATTCAGACCAAGTGCATTCTCCCTTGATAACTTTTCAACACTACCATCAGACTTGATCAAAGTCAATTCATGGGTCTGTTTGTCAGACTTCCAGTTTAGTATTTTTGGTTCTGATGGGTTTCTTGGGAGAAGTTTTATTTGAGAGGGGTTTGGCGATTGAGGCCTGCTTGCCAACTTCTGAAGTGTTTGAGCAACTTGAGCTTGTAATTGCAACAAAGCATCATCCAATCCATATTGTAACTGATTTCTGATAGACTCTTTTCTGTGCTCAGCATACCTATTTTCATCTTCCTTATCCATCATTTGTTGTCTTTTTCTTTGGTTCAAGGCAGCAATGGATACATCTGCTGATGAGAACAACTTTTGAGATCTAACGGTCTGCCGACGTATAACAGTCGTTTCATCTTTGTATACTGGCTTTTTAGGAAGGGATGGATCTGTCTTTCTTCTCTCTTCTAACCTACTGTAAGCTAGATCAATAGACTGCTTAGTCCATTTTCCAATTTTTCTAGCAGTCCCAACCTTAGGTGCTACAAGTTCTGCCTTCATTCTCTTATACTTCAACACTTCATCCACTTCAACCTTTTTGTATTGTTTCCAGTTGGGAGCAGATTTTGGCATTTGAGGATCTTTATTCATCTTTTCAATTCTATTAACTTCCTCATTAAGAGCCTCAAGGGGCCAGTCTTTGAAATCAGATCTGTAGGCTTCGTAGGGCTTGGTTTCCATGATAGTGTTCAAGAAATCATTTCTTAATGTCTTTTCTAGCTCAGCATTTGGTGACAGATTTGACATATTCTTACTCAGGTCTCTAGCAAAACCTTCCAACTTCTTGACTTCACCAAGCCAATGTTGCATGCGAGCTGATAAATTAATGTCTCCTAGCCCTTTACACTCTTCATTTGCCTTATCTTCTGCTTGCTTGCCCTTTAGCTTCAAATATTCATAAATATTGGAGTTTCAAATCCCTGAAGAGATGGGAAGGTTCTTTTTGATGGATCATCCTCTATGTAAAATTGAGTCATTTCTTGTTAAACTGCAAGCAGTTCCAGAGGGAAAGTTACTGCCAATGGGTTGATCTTTGTTGATGAAGGTGGGACGAATGGTTTAAGTGAACTTTGAATGAACGGAGTAGCTGATAACGGATTGGTGCAGGTATATCTTCCTTCTTTTCTTCATGCACCATGAATTTTCTCTTTCTTGTGTAAACAGATTTTGGAGAAGGAGGAGTTAGGGAAGAAAAAGGTGCCATGACTGTAAGGGTTGATTGTGATGGAAATTGAAATTGGGTAGAATCAGTGGATTGACTAACAACTGTTGAAACAACTATTGTCTCAACATATGCTGAAATATTTGTTGCATCAGCAATTGTTTCAGTCGAGGTTGGCAGTGGTGATGAGGATTTTGTATTCTTCTTTTTGACAGGTGGTTTTTGTGGTGAGAGTTTTGTTTTAGGTGTATCAGAATCTGACTTCTTAGGTTCAGCAGTGGTTTTGAGATTCGCAGCACTGGTTGGTTTTTCTGGTGGTGATTCGTTATCTTTCTGTGATTTTCTACTATTTGAAGTTCCAATGTTGAGCACTTCATCTTCCTCTTTTGTATGCTTCCACTTCTGTTTTCGTTCAATCTCCTTATCTGTCTGTTTGTTAACGGGATCATCAATTCCCTTTTTCTTACCAGTATCAGATTTTCCAGGAGATTTTGCAGAAGTTTGCTTGGCAGCCTTTGGATTTTGTTTGGGCTAATTCATTGGTGTTGGTTTGCCAAAGTTTTTCATGGAATTCTTTTCTCTCTTATGACCATCATCTTCATCTTCTTTTTCAAACACAGGTGTAGGGGTAGTACCAGTTAACTTTACAATGCATTCTTTTATGCCCTTGATGTCAGCCTGTGTGTCTTTGTATCTTGCTTCAACCATAACTCTAATTAGCTTCATGTGGGAATTAAGTTGAATCTCAGCCAGTTCCCTTTGAGTTGCAAGAATGGGTTGTACCGAATTCCAAAGCTCTTGGCATAACTGCTGATGAGAAGGTCGACTTTTGAAAGTATCCACCAACTGCTTTAATTGATCTTTCATATCAGCAACAGTTGTTTCCAAGTTAGATATCCTGTCCGTTAAATCCTGGTATTTTAATCCATCATCTAACTTAATAGGATCATCTGAATTCCCACCAGAGGTGGTTGTATCTGCTTTTGAAAGAGGAGGTATCTCCAAATTTTCATTAGCAGATGCCCCTTGTTCTTGGTTCTGGGGACTTCCCTCTGCATCAGTAGTTACCTTAGTGATCTCACCCGTGGTTAACTTGAACTCACCAGTGGATACCTTGATAGACACAGCAGTGGTTGCCTTCAAGGGAGTCTGACTGATGAAACTACTGTCCAAATGTAAATCAGTGGATTAGACATTTATAGTAGCTGCTCCACTTGAAATACCATCAAGAATTTGCTGAAATTCAAGAGGTGTAGCCTCCTCAACTATTTCTGGCTTAGGTAATTGAAAAGGTTCAGACATAGCTATTGTTGAAGTTAAACTCTCAGTAAAGTGTTCGTGAGAGGGATTGCTATCACCCTGAATATCAATAGCTTGAAGTAGTGTTACAAACTTTGGTGGAATGGAAGATGAAGGGATTGCTGTCGAAAGAGATATTGCCGCGGGAGAAGGGCTTTTAAGTATACTCTCATATGAGGGTATGACATCATATTTTGGTGTCCCTGTGAATATAACATGTTCCTTTTGTGAGGAATCATGAGGAGTTTGGTTTATGGGTTGAGATCTTTCCACATGTTGTGAGGAAGTAGCAACAGTGGTTTGTAGTGACATCTGTGTTGTCACGGGGTTAACCTCTGGGATCTCATCTTCCAGAAGACCCGTTTTGTTGGTTTCGGTGGGCTTTTTGGATTTTGTTTTGGTCTTTTTGAGTTTTGTTGGTGGGGGTTTCACAGCAGTGGTTGTACTGTTGTGATCACCAAGAGCAGTGGGCTCAACAACAGACGTTTGAGGAGCAGTTCTAGACTCATCTAAAATTTCCTCATTCCCCTTTGCTTCAGTTTTGAAAACATCTGACTCTTTAGCCATAAGGCGAGTAAAAGTTAGACTATTCATTTTAATAGCTTCACCTTTTTCAAAAGCTTTTTGAGAAACATGTTTTTGCAGGCAGTAGCTTAATAGTCTTGGAAACATAAGAAAACCAACAGTTTTCGCCTTTTCAATAGCAGCAGCTTTCCCTTTTTTAATAACAGCAGTTTTGCCCTTTTTAATAGCAGCAATTTTGCCCTTTTTAATGTTATTTAAATTTGCAACCAAATCAGCAAACAGTTCTTGGGAGTAGTTAAAATCAGTATTTGTCAAAATTGCATACCCTAATGACTGAATTTTCAAAGGTATTTCGTTAAAAGAAGTAATTTTATTTGAGAGATAGATTAAGAGAGTATGGAACAGGAATTTCATCGGCGGTGGAAAATTACCTTTTAACATAGTTGCCTTATTCAACTCTCCTTCATTTCCCCTCCCCTTCAAGTATGTTTGAATCTCATTTTTCGGCAAAGAGGTCCTACCTGCCAAGTCGTATACCTCAAATGTTGTTGATATGGTACTGGGGGTAATAGCAACCGATTCACCTCCGACTTTTGAAGTTATACTTACAGTCACATTGTTTTATTCTTCAATATTCGCATTAGCCCAAAAATCGCGAAGCGTCTCTTGGAAAATGGGTGCGTCGGCGGTAAGAATGACCTTATATTTTGATGATGTAAGAATATCAATCATTGAATGATATAGAGTATTGTTCTCGGTTTTCTAAAAATAGCAACGTAGTTATGCGATTTTTTCATCACCAAAGTCATGATCGGAATTGAAAGTTGCGAGAGGTTGACGAAGAAGTGTTGAAGAAGAAGGTGGAAACCTTACTGCTGAATTTTAAACTCCAGACGAAAGTAAAACCTCTGTTTGGGGATGAAATAGTGGTTTATAAAGTGAAAAGGTGAATGCTGACTTGTCAGAAGTTAGAAAGATGTGATGGCTAACATATGTCCGTGTCACAACCTCTGCTCTGATAATGGTTGACAGTTGTTGCGAAAACCACTGTTGGCCAACAACAGATGTTAAGCGAACAGACAATACCCTTCAACAATATTTGGAAACCACTGTTGGGCAACAACAGATCTTATACAACAATAGTAACTTAGCAGTCCTTTCAACAGGCTTTTAATATAAACGAATAAATTGATATTAAATATCAGCAGCCATTTAATGCAAAACATTTAAAAAATAAATTTTCATGTGAAAACTATAAAATTAAATATCAAGAAACTGAAAGGACAAATGTTAAACCTCTGCCATAAAGAAATATAAAAAAATATATTCATTTAAAAACCAACAATAATCTACATGGCAAACAATGGTAAATCACAAGTTGAGCAATAACAGATGTTCAGAACTGTTGAGTAGTGGTAAATCAACAGCAGTAAAAAACGTCGTCATTTAAAGACGTTGAGCAATAACAGATGTTCAGAATTCTATTGTGTTAATCATTGACAATTCTTTGGAAACTGCTGTTGGGAATAACAGATGTTCGCACCAGTAACAATTTGAGCAATAACAGTTGACCAATAACAGTTGTTCAGCACTTTTGAGCAGTGGTAAATCAACAACGGTAAAAACGTCTTCATTTAAAGACGTTGAGCAATAACAGATGTTCAGAATTCTATTGTGTTAATCATTGACAATTCTTTGGAAACTGCTGTTGGGAATAACAAATGTTCGCACCAGTAGCAATTTGAGCAATAACTGTTGACCAATAACAGCTGTTCAGCACTATTGAGCAGTGGTAAATCAACAGCGGTAAAAACGTCTTCATTTAATGACGTTGAGCAATAACAGATGTTCAGAACTTCTATTGTGTTAATCATTGACAATTTTTTGGAAACTGCTGTTGGGAATAACAGATGTTTGCACCAGTAGCAATTTGAGCAATAACAGTTGACCAATAACAGCTGTTCAGCACTGTTGAGCAGTGGTAAATCAACAGCGGTAAAAACGTCTTCATTTAAAGACGTTGAGCAATAACAGATGTTCGCACAAGTAGCAACTCAATAGTCGTTACAAAAAAACAATATTTTATGAGATGAGACAATACCTTTAAACAGTGGATGAATCTTTTGCCAAATAGCTGCTTTTTAAACAGCTGTTTTCAACAGACTTTTAAAGATTTTTTGTCAATTTTTTTCAAAATACCTATTTTTTTAAGAATGTTCAGAACTTTTATTGGATTGATGGTTGACAATCCTTTAGAAACCGCTAATGAGAATAACAGATGTCGCCAACAGTAGCAACTCAAGAGTCGTTACAAAAACATGAATTATGAGAACAGACAATACCTTTAAACAGTGGATAAATCTTTTGCTAAACAGATGCTGGCAACAATAGCAACTCAACATTTACAATAGCAGATATCAACACTAACAACTATTGATGCTCAAATCAGTAAAAATAAAATGCTCTACAAAGATCAACAATTACATTAAGAATTGAAAAACGAAATTTAATAATCTTCAGCTCTTGAACAGTAGTCCTATCCTCATATACTTGATCCTCAACTTCCTTGAAAAAGCAATACTTTAAATCATAAGAACCTACAGAAGGATATGATGACATTTTTAACTTGTATATTTCTTCAACTCCGATGTAAAAGAAGGATATAATGGTAGTAAAACGTGATGAAAAGCTTTTGCACTGTTTTTGAATTCCGAAGTGCAGAAAGACATCACCAAAACACCTTTTCAGCTCTTGAACGGTAGCCCTATCCTCATGTAAAAGAAGGATATCATAATCGTAGTAAAATGTTAATGAACAAAAATAAAATTAGAAAAAAAAACAGATTCTCATAATTACCATTAAGTTCTTCATTTATCATAAAGAAGTACTCTGCTTTCTGCACTTCAAACTTTAAAAACAGTGCAGAAGAACTTCCCACTGCTTGCTTGGAAAAAAAAAGTTGAAATATATCAACACCTTAAAATAAATATTATCAACATAATCAACAGTTTAAAAGAATACACAAACCTAAAATAACCCGCAAAGCCAAGGTCAAAGGCGAGTGTGTGAAACAGAGCTACCATGAAACAACGATGTTGGAACAATGATACTGGAACAATGACACTGGAACAAAGAAATGTATCTGAAGATTAACCGGCTCAATCATGAGAGCTATGCATTTGAGTAAGAGAGATATGATCGCAAATATAAAGTAGAGAGATAAATTGAAATTTGATGTGGAGCCAAATTCATATGTAGATATGAGCGAGAGAGATTTGAATGTGGAGCCAGATAATTATATCTTATTTATAGGATTAGAATTAGAATACATATGGTTTGAATTTTGAATGTGGAGCCAGAATTTTGAATTTTGAACGTGAGAAGAGGTTTTTTGAATTTTCAATTAACATCAGTACTTTAATATAAACGATCAGGGTAGACCTTTGAGTATAAGGCAGACCTTTGAAAAGGTGGATGTGGGCCAAGTTTGAATTTTAAACTCTTTTAATATTAGGCTTTATGATGTAAAATAAGATAAGAAAAGCCTTGTTGGACATGCTCTCCTGCTGACACATCAGCTTTTCTTATGTCATTGAGATTTCTCCTTTTATAGAAAGTATAGATGGTTGGTCAAACACAAATTCGGAGGTTCTTTTTCCAAAAAGAGTGTATCTAGAAAACTTATTTGCTAGTTAGAAAAATATTTACTAAAACGAGAGTGTTTTTTTAAGAATTGGCCATTGACAGCCCATGGCTTTTCAAAGTGTAGGTCATGGGTTCGAGTCTCGCTAGGAGCAAGATATTGTGGGTTGAGCCAAAAGTTTTACACAACTGGCCTTTGGGCGGTGGATTTCCTCCGGAATGGTGGGGTACCAGGTCACCCGTGTTGTCTGCGTTCACGGACGTGGGTAGCCTTTTACCATTAGATTTATCTGGGTGTTTGGGATTTGAGGTCGTATAAAAAATTATAATAACTAAATAAATAATAACTATGATTGAGTTTAATTTTGAATTGAAATTGGGTGACCTTTGTCACCAACAATCGATGTTAGGGTTTGAGTTGTAATTTTTCTGGCTCCTATTGGAATCCTCAGCTTAAGAGGTGAGAAGTCTATCTTCAACAAACTTTCAATCCTCTTATTTAGCTGTTATTAAATAATTAACTGACTTAAATGTTTGTGATTTCATAATTTGAAGTTTGTAACATCAAAATTCCTTATTTCTTTCAAATAATGCGCCATGTTCTTTATGGATTTTCATCAGTAATTGTGTTATTACTATGCTATCTAGGTTGGTTAAATAATGGCTTGATATAGAATGTATGTTTAATTCTCTAGTGATAGTGAAGTTGATTGTGGAACGCGTCATTGTGAGTGAAACGTTTCAAAGACCTTGGTGCCAGGTGTCACTCTCAGATTGGACGAATGGCAACGTGTCACTTTCTGATTGCTCGTGACACGTTGGTGGTTGATTGTAATAAAGAGAGTCTAGGTGGAAAAGGATTTCAAATGAGTTGATCCTAGTATAAATATGATATTGGGTGCTTTGATAATACATATGAGTCAACCATAGAGTAACAAAGCATAGAGGTGGAAGTACCAAGAGAGAGAGTCGAGCATTGAGAGAAACGAAAGGTTTGAAATAATCGATTAAAAAATTAGGAAAGATCGATCCAATTATGAACACGGATCATAGAATGATCGATCATAGAAATCATCGATTTAACGTTTTCACTACGTATGTTATTCTTTTTAACTTCAATTGTTGTTTTATGTGTAGGATGGTAACAGATTCGAATCGTTGGGCACAATCACAAAGTTTGATGATTTGCATTTTGTCGAGAAAGACCTATGGTTCAAACCAAGGTCAAATCCTCTTACATCTATGTGTTTCCATCATCACACATTTGGAATGGTACATCAAATTTTCTGCATGAAATATAAATTAATGTTTCAATGATTTATTTGGTAAGTCCTTTTAGTTCATTGAAGTTTAATATTGTAATTTTGATTTATCAGGATCATGCTTCGGCTTCTACTTCTGCCGCGATTACACGGTAATACATTATATTAATTAATAGAGCTGTATATATGTATATATTTACCCACACTTAACTTATTTGTTGTTATATTATTACATTAATAGCGCTCTATCTATGTATATAACTCAGAAACAAGTGTTGAGAAATTTCGGCAAAGATTCGTTTTGGAAGAGTGCTTGGATCCAATGGTACTTAGTGAAAGTGATGAAGAATTTGTTCTTGATTCAGTACCCTTAATTGAACAAGAACACGAATAAGAATCAGAATGGAATAAGAATACAGATTCTACTATGATGTCTGAGGGTGTACAAAATCAAGACACACATCCGGATGAAGAGTGTACAACAACCGGATTGAAACACTTTCGTCTCGAGTTTGTTGTTGTTGTGGTTGTAAATAATATGTGTGTGTTAGATGAACATTCATCATCTTAAATCTATGGTATAGTGGTAAATAATATATGTGTGTTAGATGAACATTCATCATCTTAAATAAAAGATCAGGAGTTTGTATATTTTGATTCAGGGACGACGATTCAACCATTGGGGGACAAAGTGAAGTAAAATCTTGTGGCACTTATCTAATTGTATAACTTCTGCTACGTTATTAAGGTTTAGGACCGACTATAATAAACTAAATGCATATTACAGTAGAAACTCGATAAATTAATACTCGATTATTTAATAAACTCTCTAAGATAATATTTTTTGCCGGTCCCGACTTGGGGATAGGGTGCTAAATTAATAATTCGCCAAAATTATAAGATAATACATTTTTGATAATTTCTTTAGACCCCATATAAAATATATATTAATAATTCCTTATATATAGCATATTACATGAATGATTTACGAAGGTTTCTTGAAAAATGACTCAATTGTCTTTTGTTTTTTGTTGAAATCAATTTCCCCTTGAATCTCGTCTCTAATTTCCCCTTGCAATTGCTTTTGAGTGAGACTTGGATTATCCTTGTTGTGCTTGCATAATGCTCTTCGAATCTCGTCTGTCATTGTTGTTTTTTTCACACCTTTAAGATGGGAAGCCATGTTGCGTGTATGATTTGTTTGTGTTAACCTATTTTGATCTTGTATTGATATAGAAAATCTTTTTAATGTCCATAAAGTGATACATTGAACACAAGAAGCATAATAAGGTGGGAGATTGAAGGTTTCTTTCAAATTGGGCCGTTCATTTGATATACATGCATTGTATACGATAACTAAGTGAAAGCTTGAAAGGTGTTTGTAAACTAAGTATTCTACTATAAATTAATAAAATATTAATTAATATATAAATTAATAATTATTAATTTATTGATTAATTAATAACTCTTTTAATTAATAAATTTTGGTGGTCCAAGTGTATTATTTTATAGAGTTTCTATTGTATGTTCTTTAGGTGTAATAATCACTTTTAAAAAGGACAGAAAATATGCAATATGAAAAGATTAAGGAATGGTACAAACGAAGATGAAGAATCAATCGATTTGATACAATAGTCTCTCTTGATTTCTTTGACATTCTTCTTGCCAACAGAAAACTCAAAAATATACAAAATCAGTGACGCTTGAATATGTAACAAATATAATGCAATTGCCATGGTTGCATACATGTGATAAGCAAAAGGATAGGTACTCTTACCAATTAAGTGATCTCAATGCTAGTTCTGTGGATTACATTTGCATCAGTTCTTGTAAACTGCGTGTTTGCAATCGATTTGTCTCAAAATGTGGTCAAAGTTTGACTCATATTGCCTTTTTAAGTTATTTGTCTAATTGAAAAACAACTTAAAACAACATTAGGGTGAACTAGGCGGTAGAGTGGACTCCATGCGGTGAAGGAGTTTACCGCAAGTGGATCCGCCGCCCAGGGTCGACCCATTGGGCTTACAACCTAGGTACAGGCCTAGGACCTTCCAAATTCTAGGACCACAAATTTATAATCAGTTTTCTTTCTGTATACTATATTCATTTTGCCTGATAAATAAGTCTAGGACATCACTTAAGATACGGACTTTAAACAACTTATGCGTACAAAATTAGATTTTCACTACCTTGTAGTTGGAAATTTAGATTTGTTATTGTACAGTGGCGGATCTAGAAGAAAAAATCAGGTGTATCCTCGAATTTTTTTTTTACCTACATACATAAAACGGGTAATTTTTTTCATACATTTAGGCTAGGGGCGTAGCTTCCTTTAGGCCCGGTGGTGCCCCGGCCCCATCGTTCTAGTGTTAATTTTACTGAAAATTTCTTTTAATCTAAAATATTGGATTTTTTAGAGTCCGGCCCCCACCTATTTGGATTTTGAGAGTCCGGCCGCCACCGAGTTTTTGTTCAAGCTCCGCCACTAGTTTAGAAAGTGGTGGAAAAACATTTTAAGAGGATGAACTGACTTATATTTTGTTTTTGTATTCACAATCATGTGTCAACTTTTTTAACAATCAACGCACTATAAACACAAAAATGATAAACTAGATTCTTTTAACATTACTTTCATTTGACCGTTTATATCACTTACTTCTTTTTGTAATCAACGCGTTGACGTCAACCCGCGCGTTACGGCGGGATGCTGATTATGAATTTCTTTAGTAGTATCATATAAGATCGAAAATTGTTAATTTTATACAGAGTAAACTGCCATGTTGTTCCCCGAGGTTTGGTCACTTTTGCCACTTTCGTCCAAATTTGAAACCTTTTGCATCAGGGTCCCTGTGGTTTCACTTTTATTGTCATTTTGGTCCAAAAATCAAATCAACTCATATTTCTCAAATTAATTCATGCTATTTTGTCCTTTTCTTCAGGGGCAAAATAGTCATTTCATTTTTATTTTATTTAAATCCTTTATTAAAACAATAATTTTTGTGGGTCCCACCACACCCACACTTCTCTTTTACCTCCACCTCCTTTCTCTCTCTGTATCTCTTCCATAAAACGCAGCAGCAAAATCAGATAATCTCCGATCTCAAGTTAGCCTTCTTTATATGTTTGTATCTTCATAAACACTGTGACACCTGTGCTCCGTAAACACACACAATGTAGGACACTATCATTTATCAAAGAAACAATGTGTTTTGGTCTCAAAAATTTGTTTATTTTGGTTTTACAATTTCACATTTTGATTCTAGTTCATTTTCAAACTTTAAATCGCTTTCTGGAAAGTTAAACGCGAACTGATACGTAAACGTACCCAGTTTAATGCGGTAAACACTCCGGAACAGTGACATAGGCTTAACATACCTTAAATAACTTTTATATAACTTAGAAATAAGTTTTGAAAGCTTTGGTGTGTCAAAAACAAGTTTATGCACACTCAGGGACTATTTGCGTCAAACTGCGAAAGTCTGCTGATTCACATAGTATCGCACATTCTGGAACTTGATCATAAGTTAAACATGCCCTAAATATCCTTTACATAGCTTAGAAATAGGCTTTGATGTGTTTAGTGCGCAAAAATAAACTTATTTGATCAATAGGGACAAAAAGCGTCAAAAAGTGCATAAGTATGCATTTTCGCGCATATCTTACGTTCTGAATATATCCAGACTTCCAAAAATTTATGTAATCATTAAAATATTTTATTTTAGTGATTGGCATGATAAAATTCAATTTGTCGCTTAATTTGGATCGTTTTTGTGTTCGTTACGACTTCCGTCGTAATTCACCGAATAACGCAACCGTACGGCCAAACGAACCGACATCCGTGATGTCTTTGAGCATATTTTAAGTTCCCTATACTTTAACATCATTTTAGAGCCTTGAAATGAGGTTAACGGGGTTTAAAAGTGCCAAAAAAATCAAGTTTTACAAGTGCAGGGACCATTTTTGAAATTTCTGGCAGATACATTGAACTTGGTCCATTTTTGAGGCACCCATGGTATTTCAAAACAATGTGCCACACATGGATGGTTTTGATCCTTGTTTTGCAATACCATTTAATGGTTTTAAGTATTTCCATGGTTTTAAAACCATGTCCCCACATGTAAGGTCTAGATCAAGGCACGGTTTACGAGGAACGATCCTAACGGTTCTTGTTTTCCTATAAATACCCCACCCATTTTCATTTCATTTCACACCAAGATCTGATTTTATATCCTAAGTTGAATCTCTATGCTTCATACCTGGATATTTAAATCAAGATCCTCCATTCTTGGACTTTTTGTAAGTCCTCTTTCGTTCTTTTATGCGTTTTTAGCGTGAAAGTCAAACTGCATTGACCAGTTTTTGGTCAACACAAAGTTCGTTTGAGCTTCATAACGTGAGCGTAATCACGATGGTTATAGTCCCTAGTGACTATACCTACTGATTACCACGTTATCTAGGCATAGTGACGAGTCGTTTCGGCCAAAATGCGTATTCTTGCGTATTTTGTAACCAAACTACTTTTAGGTATCAAAACCGTTTGTTTTGATATCAAACCTGTTTTAAAACTTTGTTAAACATGTTCTAACATGTTTATCTCGTCACTTTAGGTTTAGTGCTTATATAGAGTCGTAAGTCAAGCGGTCGAAACAACCGCTTAGACTTTCGAACACCACCCATTTGGTCGATCATTAGGATCCGACCAAACATATAATGTGACCATAGTTGTATAGGGAATAACCTTCCAAGGTTATACCTTATGGTCACTTCGTTTAGTTAGTTGTATGATAGGTAGTTTATATGCCTTAGGAAAATGACCAAAATACCCTTTTTCGCATAATTTCATTTTAAGCATATGTAACACATATTTTGACATCTAAACTGATTATATAACATAATTAGATATGTTAAGGCATATAATACTTGTCATAGGACTAGTTAGGCATCTCGAACGCGCGTTTGTGTGAACGATGCATTAAAGTGGCATAAGCTACCTTAACGGATCGTAATGGGTCGTAAGCACTTAGGATAGGTTTCGTTTTAGAATGTAGGCTTTGTTAAACCATATCACTTGACTTCCAACACTCATTTGGTTTACAAGACCTCATTCTACCCGATCTTCCGATTTAGGTGTCAATTCCCTATCATAGTGTCTGTTACCCTAGGAATCGCTTCAACACTTGAACTCTTGGTCTTTTGAGTTTTGTTATACCTTTTGAACCGGGACTATACGCAACCCTAGGCGAGTACATAGTTCCCCTCATTTACTGTTTTCAAATGTTTTGGGGTGATTCATATGTGCAATCAATTTGTTTTCAAAATGTATGGCATACATGTGTTCACTAAGTGCTTTTATGTGTATTATTCCGATTATGCAAACGTTATGTTTTATCCTTAAGTGATCTACCTATCTTCATAGTTAGATTCATGTAGGATATTTGAAGTACAGACTTAGATCTTCCTATCTTCATAGTGAGATTTTTAAGAAGTACTTTGCAGATTCAATGGCTGGTTTTTGTGTAGTTTGTTGGTGATTTAGATAACGAAACTAGATAATACAATAAGCACATGGTGGATACGCCGCTGGTACTTCCTATATATAAGTGTGCTTATTGTATTACCTTTCGTGGCGTTATCCCGAATCACCATTAGGATTTAGTTTTGGTTTTGGTTTCAATTCAATAATTCAATATGATATGAACCCAGGATCCCTGTAGTATCTATCTATCTTCATAGTTAGACTTATATGGGATGTTTAGAGTACTAATAATGGAATCCATGTTTGGATCCATTGTGTACTTTAATGCATGTTAGATAATTCAATATGATAAGAACCCAGGATCCCTGTAGTATCTATCTATCTTCATAGTTAGACTTATATGTGATGTTTAAAGTACTGATAATGAAGTCCTTGTTTGGATCCATTATGTACTTTAATGCATGTTAGATAATTCAATATGATAAGAACCCAGGATCCCTGTAGTATCTATCTATCTTCATAGTTAGACTTATATGGGATGTTTAAAGTACTGATATTAAAGTCCTTGATTGGATTCATTGTGTGCTTTAATGCGTGTTTACAAGTTGGTACAAGTTGGTTGGTTTATGTGTTATGTGGTAGTTGTGATTTAAATAACGAAACGGGTATAATAAAATAAGATCATGGTGGATACGCCGCTGGTACTTCCTATCTATAAGTGTTCTTACTTTATTATTCTTGTAACGTTATCTGGATCACTTTAGAATTTTGTGTACAATTGTTTCAATGTTCATTATCAAAATCTTTGTAGAATCTCCGATATTTTTATGTGTTAGATTCTTAGAAAGATATCTGAAGTATTATCATGATTCATTGATTTGATTTAAATAATACTTATATACTCAAGTTTTTATGATAGTTTAATCGGGATTTCAATATAAAACATAAAATTTACTTAGTAAATATCATAATGCCATATACAAACCTATTTTTGTCACAAGTTTTCACAATTAGGATTATAATACCAAATGTTTTTGCCATTAATTTGGCCAATAAAACCTATGTATTCGCCGGCATTTTTATGCTGATTGTTTTCGCATATGTTTCAGGATTTTCGACTGTTCAAGCATGCAACGCATAGGACTACATACGGGCCTTAGACTTCTAAAACAAAAGAACAATTACATGTATTCTTTGTTTGTAAAACAATGTTAATGATAATGAAATGATTTAGTACCAATAGTTGTGAGCAATTTGTAACGTGACTCCCCGATATTTCCGCCGCGTGTTGTTATATTACGTGATTGGGGTGTTACAAACACCACTATCAATCTCCACCACCGCCACCATCTATCTCCACCTCCACCACTGCTAAACGTCCCACCCAAATCACCATCACCATTCGCCTTTCCATTCCAAACAACCACCTCACCATCAACAAAGTATCATCAAAATCGAGATTTGGAACGGAGGCCTATATATTCTTCCACCTTTTGGATTACATGGAGGTCTTTACAACTTCTTTTGTGGGCAAAAACGATAGTATGTGATGAAGTATACAATCCAGTAGATTGCTGATATAATCAATCATATTATCTGTATGTTCAATTTCAAGTTGCTTGTGGTGTTTGCTCTCACTCATGATTTCCTAAACAGTCAACAAATTATCATACAAGAAATTCATTAGTGCTACTTATTATATAAGATAATCCTTTCAACCTCAAACCGAAAATATCAGAATCAGAAAAAAGAATTGAAAACTCCTGTTAGCACAAAATCTCAATCAGGAGCATCATCGAAATCGGTTCCGTGACTTACATTGATTTTGTTCGCTTATACTCATTAAACAAAAAGCCCCATCCTAATTATTACAACAACTTATTCGTGTTTTTTTGGGGACTATGAGGATTGGGTGTGGTTGACGATTTCTTCTCTTCAAACAACATCTGGGGGTGTGGTTGTTACGGAAGAGAGAGACAGAGAGAAAGGAGGTATAAGCTTTAAATAAAACAAAAAGAAAATGACTATTTTACCCCTGAAGAAAATGACAAAATAGCAGGAATTAATTTGAGAAATATGAGCTGATTTGATTTTTGGACCAAAATGACAATAAAAGTGAAACCATAGGGACCCAAATGCAAAATGTTTCAAATTTGGACTAAAGTAGTAAAAGTGACCAAACCTCAAAGACTAAAATGGCAGTTTACTCTTTTATGCAAACAAAATTTACTATATCATTTTTCTGACATCATACTAAAGCATTTATTTGGCCCTATGAACAAACAACTTCTAATGCATAAATCACAAATCAACAGTGAAGACATTAATATTAAATCAACAAAACATGTGATAAATTATATAAATAATTTATGGTCATTATCATATGTTTATATGTATTGAGTGTTTGGTAAATGGATTTATCTCTTCCTTATATAATTAACATGCTCCTTAGGCCATGTCACTTGAAATTCAATATGATATAAAAAAATTAATGTGACGGTCCTTGTTTAATGCCAAATTTTGTCATTCATATTTTATTTTAGAAACAAAAAACGATGGGATACAGTGGCATCAAGAGCGGTATCACCAACAAATTTGATGAGTTTAGGCATACACAGAGATAATTGACATGGTGTAACAGTTGCCTAAATTTCTGGACATTTGGTGAAATTGCATCACCAAGATACTAAAATTACTTTTTTACACAGACACATAGTATGCACCTATAGTTTACACAATTAAGCATCGAAATTGGACTCTAATCAGAACTATAAACCGACATATAGTAAACAACAATTTGTTAAATACACAACAAATCATTGGAACATACATAATCGTGAAAACATAATACACAGGCACTTAGTAAACATAAAAAAATACATAATTAAACATCAAAATCGGACCTAAATCGAAATTATAAACCCAAATGCAATTCAAAAATGGAAAAAAGAAAAAAAACATGGAAGAGAGTTTGTATATATGAACTTTGATGTCAACGCTACTCATGGGAGTGCTTTTAATGAAATATCAATTTATAACGATTGAAACAAAATTTGAGGATGAAAGGATTGGAGATGGCGGTTACTACAAATATGATAATATGTTTTGGGAGGGAAAAAGGGATTAGGTGAGAGAAACAAAAGGGAAAAAATAAATAAACAAACAGTAAATGTCAAACTCGAACCGACATGAGATGAAATTTCGGGATTACCACCACAGCGGATTATATTTTGTGACATCTATTATTTTACATGTAAACACGGATTACATATATAATTTCTAAATGACGCGACTTTTAGACGAAGGGTGTTGTGACTTTTTAAACTATTTATATGTAATGAAGGGTTGTGACTTTTTAGAAAGGTGTGAGTCAAACCATATATATGTCCCAAGTTGCTAATTGTATAAAAGTATAATATAATATATCAACCAAAATTTATAATCTTTAAGTCCTCGTATTTTGAAATTCATTGTAAATTATTTCATTTTCAATACTTTAAAAAAAGATTTGAGTTGTTTACGTAACACACATTTAAAAAACGTTTTTTTTTTATGACAAATGTGTTTTGACTATATGTTAGAGGTGAGCAGAAAACCAAAATAACCGAACCGTATCCGAAATAACCAACAAAACCGAACCGAAACAAAAACCGACGGTTCGGTTTTTGGATTTTTAATACCCGAAAATTTTGGTTTGGTTTTTGGATAACTATTTTCAATAACCGAAAAAACCAAACCGAACTGATAAGTTGCAATACATATATTTTTATGTTTAAATTTAAGTTGTTTAAGTGTTTAACCCAATGCTAGTAGATATTATTAATTTTATTCTTGAATGTTAAGTCTTTATAATAAAAACATTATATGCTTATTTGTAATTGAAGTGATTTATTTACTACCTATAAGAAATAACAAATATAAATATAAAAATTAAATTATCTTCAAATTATTATAAAAAAATGTCTTAATAAAAACTTTGGAGAAACATGAAAGTAGATTAGAAGGTTAGATTTATGTAAACAATATTAATTAAAGAGGTAACTATTATATCTTAAATGTAAACATATAAGAACGATTCTTACATTTTAAATTATATTTTTTATTTTGAATCTTACATAATTTTGTTCCAAAAAACTGAAATAACCGGAAAAACCGAACCGAACCGACATAAAAACCATAAAAACCAAAACCGAACGGTTTTAAAAAACCAAAAACCGACATTTGAGTTTCGGTTTTGGTTTTGTCCAAAAACCGAACCGAACCGTGCACACCCTTACTATATGTATTTTATAACATTAAATTGTTTTTATATAATTTAATAAACTATATATAAAAATAATATATGAATTTATCAATCAATATAAACAATAAAAAACTTATTTCAGTTACACTTTTTTCTAAACTGAACAAATCTACTTTATTTATTAATTTGAATGAAAATTAAAGGTCGCTTTTCTCGGAAATAGTATATGTGAAATAATAAATAAAATAAAGTGTTAAGGATGTAGAGGCAATAATAGTCTTCATAATTTATTGTAGTATCTTCATTTATTACCCTTTTATTACCTTTATCTTCTTCCTAAGTTTTTCCTGAAAGAGTGAAAGCCGTAGCCATTTAAGAAATCTCTGGTGACACAAGATATAAACTGCTTTTGGGCTTACAAACTCTTTTAGGGGTATCCTCGTAGTCGGCTCGTAAAGTGCTAGATCCGCCCCGGCCTGTTATTGTATGCTTTGGTGACCTTCATGGTTATTTGCTATTATTATATTTATTTATATAGTATATTGTTTTAGCAAGTATTGATTATGAGGCACTGAACCACTGATTGTGTGATTGTGTCGCATCGAAAGATGACGCACTGAAAAATTGAATGTGAACTACTGAATGTGATTATGTGACGCATCGAATGTGAACTGACTACGCACTAAACTACTGAATGTGACGCACTGAAGATGACTAATTGAATGTGTGTTATATATATTGTTTGATATATAGATATCGTTAAGAAAATGTATATTGCATTGTTATTGTCCCACTAAGTAAACCTCAGGCGTACATTTGCCTTCTTATGTACGTTAGGTTGCAAGGATTGTCTGGAAGACTTGGATGGATGGTTCGAGAGATTAAAGACGCACATGGATTTTATAAAAGTTTAGAATGATTTGTATAATATTAATTTCAATTTTTTGAAATAATGTAAAGTTTTATAATTTATAGAATGATGTTCTGATCTTTGATGTATTGTATAAGTGACACGTCAGCCCAAGCCGGGTTAGGGTGTTATAATTTAATAATAAAAAAAAAAATCAAAGGGGAAAATTGTAAAAGTCATTATACTTTATGTAGGCTGACAGTTTATGACACGACCCGTTAATACGGCATGATTCTACACAAAGTTGAGCGGGTTGGTGCTTGGAGCAAACAAGTTTGTTTCATAAATAGCGACACGTTACATGCTCATATGCTATCTAGGTTGTTTAATAATGGCTTGATTTGGAATGGAGGTTTAATTCTCTATAAGCGAATATGGAATGCTAGAACAAAGCTACTGATGTGGTATTAGTTTCGTTAGGTGTGTGGTCAAGACGTGGAGTTAAGAAAAGCCGAGATGAAAAATCCAGGCTTTTCTTTGGTATTATACAAGAGGAAGACGTCGTTATGAGTGAAATGTTTTAAGGCCCCTTGGTGCAATGTGTAACTCTATGATTGCACGAGTTGTAACATGTCACTCTTTGATTGCATCAGTGGCGGACCCATACTGTTATCGACTATTTGAAGGGAGCGGGGCGGTTGCCCCCTTCCTTAATAAGTGGGTACGGCCCTGATTTGCACATGATGAGTCAACAATTGGTTGGGGAACACGTCATTGTGACTTGTATTGTTTTAAACACGTGTCATTTTTTGAATGGATGCATCGAGTTGGCAATTAATTGGAAAGGATTTTAAATGAGTTTTTCCTGGTATAAATTATGAAATTGGGTGGCCTTATAATATAAGAGTGTAAAGCAACACATAGAGGCAGAAATCTTGAGACTCAGAATTTGGGAAATCATCGATTCTCAAATTAGAAAAGATCTATCCAAACACATGGATCTTTGAGAATCATAGAAAGATCAATCAATGGAGAACCAGTTTAATGAAGGAGATTCGGTTTGGGCCGAAGTTAGTCATCGTCCTTGGTGGCCGTGGATTATATACAATTATACACCACTGTCAAAGGTAAGCTCGATCTGTTGGTGTTGTCGTTTAAAGAATTATGATTCCAATTTTCAGCAGTGGATCCATCCTTGATCCCCTTTGGATGTAACTAAAAGCGATCTTTTTTTTTTTTTTTTTTTTTTTATAAAGCTAAATGTACTATTAATTTAACTAAGATTGTTTTATTACCTGTAGGATGGTAAGATAGTCGAATCTTTGGCCACAATCACAAAGATTGGTGATTTGCATTTTGTCGAGAAAAAGATGGTAAGTCTACATTTAATTCACATTCCCATTTGGGAGCAACCTCGTCAAAAATCAGAACAAAATTAGATATGTCTTGTTTTTTTTTTTTTTTGGATTGTTTGATTTTGTTTCTTTTATATATTTTTGTTATGTAGTAAGTTCTTAATGATATTAATTTGCAGATCTAGTCAAATTTGCAACTCCTAGTGAGTTCATCTTCTTCGGTTGCACATGTATTTATCCTAGTTTCGCATACTCAAAGCTCTTTGTGTTTTTTGTTCAATTGATCGTTTTTATTATCATTTTCTTGTTCAAAGATAATAAATGTTATTAACAGATTTGGTAAATGAAGAAAAGTAAAGTTTTTTTGTTTATTTTATAGTAAATTTGTTGCCTCATATTTGTAATATTTGCTCTCCACAGTCATTGCAGGATTCCGTCAGATCATAGTTCTGCGATTTCTGCAAACGAGCAGGTTGTGGTAGAAGAAGTTGATTAGATGGTGTGCCTTGCACTATCAAAAAATGATGAATCACGACTGGTTAATCTGCATGAATTGTCAGAGGACACAGAAGCTGATGTAATTGTGCCTCAACTGTATGCAAGCCATTCAACATCATTGATGTTTAATGAGGTCCTTGAGACATCCATGGCAAACCGAATGAGACCCACAAGTTCAGGTTCAAGTGGAGTGATGATGATGTTTCCAATCAAGGATGTAAATGTGGATGAGATTCAAAGGGAAGAGGAAATCTGTTAATTTCTTTGAAATCTAAAAATCACGACGACTATGAGGTTGTTCAAGGGGGAGCTGTCAGATTTTGAAACAGAAAAGCAATTAGAAAGAGTTTGAGGTTTTTGGTAGAATAAGATATGCTTGTATAATATTACAGAATTAGACGTGTAGGAATCCGTTCATGCAAAATAAATAAAAATTCTTTATTAACTTGAAAAATACAACTGGAAATAGGAAAGCTACTCAAATAAGAAGTAAAACAAGAACAAAATTCGAACGGAAACACTGTTCACAGCTGAGGATCGTGTTGAACACGGGTCCCTTAAAACAAATTCCGTGTCTCCCAAGAGAACACGTTTTTTTTCCGGGATACAACAAATTGCTGTGTGTTTTCGGTGTGTTGAATCTCCTGAAGGAGCCTCCTATTCATACAGCAGGTCTTGAAGAAACTGAAAAAACGAATTAAATGGGTGAATTAAGTTGCATTGAACGTCTTCAATGCACTTTAATTCGTTATTTAATTCACAGTCAAACCCATTAACTTCGTCAGTTTCGAATGCTGAAACGTAACTGCACTAGCATTAACTGCTGGAACCTTCTACGCGTGCAAGTCTGCACGCATGCGCAATTTTGGCTCACTGCCATGCGCACCTGCGCGCGTGCGCCACGTCACTTGTAAGCCTCTATGAGCACGCCACACAGTCGCGCCATTTTGGCTCACTTTGGTGCGCCACGCACATCACCTCAGTGCACATGCTCCATGCGCCAGTGCGCGCCATCATGCCACATCACCAACCACTTGGTCCTTGCAACCCTTGTGTTCCACCACGCGCACGCGGTCAAAAACACAAAGGCCGCTCTCAAGCGGCTCGCGGCGATGCGATCGAATAAGCTTGATTTTGCCATACCAAACCCTTCAAAACTTATTTCTATGTTATGTAAAGGTTATTTAAGGTATGTTAAGCATATGCTAATGTTCCAGAGTGCTTGTCGCGTTAAACTGATCACGTTTACGCATCAATTTGCGTATAACTTTCCAGAAAGCGATTTAGAGTTTGAATTTGAACAAGGATGGTTATTATGCAAGTATCATGGATAATTACACAATCTAGGAAATAAAACACAAGGTTTTATTGATTACAAAATTGTTCGGAAATGGTTAGTGATAACTGTAGGCACAGTTGTCACACTTCTTACTTAGTTTTTTTCTGAAAGAGTGAAAGTCGTAGCCATTTAAGAAATCTCTGGTGACACAAGATAAAAACTGCTTTTGGGCTTACAAACTTTTTTAGGGGTATCCTCGTAGTCGGCTCGTAAAGTGCTAGATATGTCTTGTTTTTTTTTTTTTTTGGATTGTTTGAAATTGTTTCTTTTATATATTTTTGTTATGTAGTAAGTTCTTAATGATATTAATTTGCAGATCCAGTCGAATTTGCAACTCCCAGTGTGTTCATCTTCTTTGGTTACACATGTATTTATCCTAGTTTCGCATGCTCAAAGCTCTTTGTGTTTTTTGTTCACATGATCGTTTTTATTATCATTTTCTTGTTCAAAGATAATAAATGTTATTAACAGATTTCGTAAATGAAGAAAAATAAAGTTTTTTTTTTTTTATTTTCTAGTAAATTTGTTGCCTCATATTTATAATATGGCAAACTGGAAATAAATAATCCCAACTCACTGTTACTGGCCAATAATAATTTCAACTCATTTAATCACCAATAATAATCCGAACTATTCATTTTTGTTTGTAAAATACTCCCACGTTAAAAAAACAATAACTAGGTTAAAATATTGCTGATGTGGCTTAACATGTGTGGACTGACGTGGCTGGTTAACATCTTACCTGTGTATAAAATGATTATCAGTGTCATTTGCACACACAATCGCACTCTCCTTCAAAACCCTAATTCTACAAATTGGGCAAATTCAGTCGATTGTTTGTGCAAATGAGGCTAATAATCATTTTATACACAGGTAAGATGTTAACCAGCCACGTCAGTCCACAATGTTAAGCCACGTTAGCAATATTTTAACCTAGTTAGTGTTTTTTTAACATGGGAGTATTTTACAAACAAAAGTGAATAGTTCGGATTATTATTGGTGATTAAATGAGTTGGGATTATTATTGGCCAATAACAGTGAGTTGAGATTATTTATTTCCAATTAGCCTTATAATATTTGCTCTCCACAGTCATTGTAGGATTCCGTTAGATCATAGTTCTGCTATTTCTGCTATTTCTGCAAACGAGCAGGTTGTGGTAGAAGAAGTTGAAGAGATGGTGTGCCTTGCACTATCAAAAAATGATGAATCACGACTGGTTAATCTACATAAATTGTCAGAGGACACAGAAGCTGAAGTAATTGTGCCTCAACTGTATGCAAGCCATTCAACATCATTGATGTTTAATGAGGTCCTTGAGACATCCATGGCAAACCGAATGAGACCCACAAGTTCAAGTTCAAGTTCAAGTTCAAGTGGAGTGGAGTGCAGGTGATGTTTCCAATCAGGGATGTAAATGTGGATGAGATTCAAAGGGAAGAGGAAATCTGTTAATTTCTTTGAAATCTAAAAATCACAACCACTATGAGGTCAATCAGATAATACAAGTTATTGGAATGGTGGTTGTTCAAGGGGGAGCTGTCAGATTTTGAAACAGAAAAGCAATTAGAAAGAGTTTGAGGTTTTTGGTAGAATATGATATGCTTGTATAATATTACAGAATTAGATGTGTAGGAATCCGTTCGTGCAAAATAAATAAAAATTCTTTATTAACTTGAAAAATACAATTGGAAATAGGAAAGCTGAAATAAAATACAGTTACAACAAAAATAAGAAGAAAAATTAGAACAAAATTCGAACCGAAACCTTGTTCACAGCTGAGGATCGTGTTGAACACGGGTCCCTTAAAACAAATTTCATGTCTCCTAGGAGAACACATTTGTTTCCAGGATACAACAGCTAAAGCAGTTACACTGCCGGTCTTGACTCCAACCCGAATGGTGTACCTTGAATGCTTGAGGAAGACAAAGAAAATTCAGAGAAGAAGATTGTATTTGCTATGTGTTTTCGGTGTGTTGAATCTCCTGAAGGAGCCTCCTATTCATACAGCAGGTCTTGAAGAATCTGAAAAAAAAGAATTAAATGGGTGAATTAAGTTGCATTGAACGTCTTCAATGCACTTTAATTCGTTATTTAATTCACAGTCAAACGCATTAACTTCGTCATCTTCGAATGCTGAAACGTAACTGCACTGACATTAACTGCTGGAACCTTTTGCGCGCGCAAGTCTGCACGCATGCGCCACGTCACCTGTAAGCCTCTACGAGCATGCCACATAGTCGCGCCGTTTTGGCTCACTTTGGTGCGCCACGCACATCACCTCAGTGCACATTCTCCATGCGCCAGTGCGCGCCATCATGCCACATCACCAACCACTTGGTCCTTGCAACCCTTGTGTTCCACCACGCGCACGCGGTCAAAAACACAAATGCGGCTCTCAAGCGGCTCGCGGCGATGCGATCGAATAAGCTTGATTTTGCCATACCAAACCCTTCAAAACTTATTTCTAAGTTATGTAAAGGTTATTTAAGGTATGTTAAGCATATGTTGATGTTCCGGAGTGCTTGTCGCGTTAAACTGATCGCGTTTACGAATCAATTTGCGTATAACTTTCCAGAAAGCGATTTAGAGTTTGAATTTGAACAAGGATGGTTATTATGCAAGTATCATAGATAATTACACAATCTAGGAAATAAAACACAAGGTTTTATTGATTACAAAATCGTTCGGAAATGGTTAGTGATAACTGTAGGCACAGTTGTCACACTTCTTACTTAGTTTTTTCTGAAAGAGTGAAAGTCGTAGCCATTTAAGAAATCTCTAGCGACACAAGATAAAAACTGCTTTTGGGCTTACAAACTTTTTTAGGGGTATCCTCGTAGTCGGCTCGTAAAGTGCTAGATATGTCTTGTTTTTTTTTTGGATTGTTTGATTTTGTTTCTTTTATATATTTTTGTTATGTAGTAAGTTCTTAATGATATTAATTTGCAGATCCAGTCGAATTTGCAACTCCCAGTGTGTTCATCTTCTTTGGTTGCACATGTATTTATCCTAGTTTCGCATGCTCAAAGCTCTTTGTGTTTTTCGTTCACATGATCGTTTTTATTATCATTTTCTTGTTCAAAGATAATAAATGTTATTAACAGATTTGGTAAATGAAGAAAAATAAAGTTTTTTTTTTTTGTTTATTTTCTAGTAAATTTGTTGCCTCATATTTATAATATTTGCTCTCCATAGTCATTGCAGGATTCCGTCAGATAGTTCTGCTATTTCTGCAAACGAGCAGGTTGTGGTAGAAGAAGTTGAAGAGATGGTGTGCCTTGCACTATCAAAAAATGATGAATCACGACTGGTTAATCTACATAAATTGTCAGAGGACACAGAAGCTAAAGTAACTGTGCCTCAACTGTATGCAAGCCATTCAACATCATTGATGTTTAATGAGGTCCTTGAGACATCCATGGCAAACCGAATGAGACCCACAAGTGCAAGTTCAAGTGGAGTGGAGTGCAGGTGATGTTTCCAATTAGGGATGTAAATGTGGATGAGATTCAAAGGGAAGAGGAAATATGTTAATTTCTTTGAAATCTAAAAATCACAACCACTATGAGGTCAATCAGATAATACAAGTTATTGGAATGGTGGTTGTTCAAGGGGGAGCTGTCAGATTTTGAAACAGAAAAGCAATTAGAAAGAGTTTGAGGTTTTTGGTAGTATATGATATGCTTGTATAATATTACAGAATTAGATGTGTAGGAATCCGTTCATGCAAAATAAATAAAAATTCTTTATTAACTTGAAAAATACAACTGGAAATAGGAAAGCTGAAATAAAATACAGTTACAACTGAAATAAGAAGAAAAATTAGAACAAAATTCGAACCAAAACCTTGTTCACAGCTGAGGATCGTGTTGAACACGGGTCCCTTAAAACAAATTTCATGTCTCCTAGGAGAACACGTTTGTTTCCAGGATACAACAGCTAAAGCAGTTGCACTGCCGGTCTTGACTCCAACCCGAATGGTGTACCTTGAATGCTTGAGGAAGACGAAGAAAATTCAGAGAAGAAGATTGTATTTGCTGTGTGTTTTCGGTGTGTTGAATCTCCTGAAGGAGCCTCCTATTCATACAGCAGGTCTTGAAGAAACTGAAAAAACGAATTAAATGGGTGAATTAAGTTGCATTGAACGTCTTCAATGCACTTTAATTCGTTATTTAATTCAAAGTCAAACGCATTAACTTCGTCATCTTCGAATGCTGAAACGTAACTGCACTGACATTAACTACTGGAACCTTCTGCGCGCGCAAGTCTGCACGCATGCGCCACGTCACCTGTAAGCCTCTACGAGCATGCCACATAGTGGCGCCGTTTTGGCTCACTTTGGTGCGCCACGCACATCACCTCAGTGCACATTCTCCATGCGCCAGTGCGCGCCATCATGCCACATCACCAACCACTTGGTCCTTGCAACCCTTATGTTCCACCACGCGCACGCGGTCAAAAACACAAAGGCGGATCTCAAGCGGCTCGCGGCGATGCGATCGAATAAGCTTGATTTTGCCATACCAAACCCTTCAAAACTTATTTCTAAGTTATGTAAAGGTTATTTAAGGTATGTTAAGCATATGTTGATGTTCCGGAGTGCTTGTCGCGTTAAACTGATTACGTTTTCGCATCAGTTTGCGTATAACTTTCCAGAAAGCGATTTAGAGTTTGAATTTGAACAAGGATGGTTATTGTGTAAGTATCATAGATAATTACACAATACAGGAAATAAAACACAAGGTTTTATTGCTTACAAAATTGTTCGGAAATGGTTAGTGATAACTGTAGGCACAGTTGTCACACTTCTTACTTAGTTTTTTCTGAAAGAGTGAAAGTCGTAGCCATTTAAGAAATCTCTGGTGACACAAGATATAAACTGCTTTTGGGCTTACAAACTTTTTTTAGGGGTATCCTTGTAGTCGGCTCGTAAAGTGCTAGGTCTGCCCCTGTTATTGTATGCTTTTGTGACCTTCATGGTTATTCGCTATTATTATATTTATTTATATAGTTATATTGTCTTAGCAAGTATTGATTATGACGCACTGAACCACTGGTTGTGTCGCATCAAAAGATGACGCACTAAAAACTGAATGTGAACTACCGAATGTGATTATGTGACGCGTTGAATGTGAACTGACTACACACTGAACTACTGAATGTGACGCAATGAAGGTGACTAACTGCATATGTGTTATATATATTGTTTGATATATAGATATCGTTAAGAAAATGAATATGCAGTTATTGTCCCAGAGAGTAAACCTTGTTTACTCAGGCGTACATTTGCCTTCTTATGTACGTTAGTGTAACACCTCGAATTTTTGTGTCCAATAATGTGTTAACACGTGTCATTTGATTACACGTGGCATTTATATTAAATAAAGGACAAATTTTGACAAACCTTGAAAGTATATAAATTCGAGGGTTATAAATGTCAACAAGGGTAAATATACTGTATAGTAACCCTAAATAATGTTTGAACCTTCAAACGAATAAATCATAGATCGTACAGAAGCGAAACGCGAAAGAAAGTGAGAGATTACAAGCTACAGGGGTTAACCGTGTCAACATGTTTAATTATACCTCTGAGTGACCCTTTGACGTTCCCAAGGCTTGTAACGGTATTATACACTCACTAAAATATAATATATAAATTTCGCGAAGTTTCGTTATGAAACGAGAAAGTTACGATCGAATTCGTGGGAGAAGGGTTAAAAGCGTCAATAATGCAAGTTAAGGCTTTCTGAATAATTAATAAACTAACCGGGGACTTAACAACGCGGGTAAATAACACGAGGTCCCTAGTTGTAATTAACCGAGGGCCAAACCGCAAAGTTACCCCTTCAAACCCGAAAGGTCAGGTAAATCATTACGAAAGATTTCGTTATTAATTACCGGATTCTGATAATCATTACAAAAGATTTTAAAAATCTGAAAAACAGGCCTCTCGCGACCCGCGTGATGTTTTGGCCTAAGTTGAGGCGGGCCGCGAGCCTCCTCTTTTACGCGCCTGATATTTGAAACTCAGGCGACCCGCATTAAAAGTGCATGGAACTCCCATGCGGGCCGCGTGGGACGCCCAGATGTAGAAAGTTGTAACTACATGCCTTTTGGAGCCTTTGAACGACCAACAACCAATAAATGAGGCATGGGCACCCTATGCTCGACCCATATCACTTAGGGGCACCTGCCACTCATCCAAGGGCACTTGTAGACCCTTGTGTGATGATCTTGGACCTTGACATTAGCTATAAATAGCAAGGTTATGTCCATAAGTTCATCACAACTCAAAACACTTCTATCTGATCATTTCAAGAGCTTCCAAGTCTTCTTCTCTGCTCTATAATCAGCTCTCAACTTCTGTAAGTTGCTTAGATCAATTGTAGTTCATTTTATGCTTAGTAAATGGCTAGAAACCAAACCGTCGTAAATACGGCTTGACTTTAAAATAAATCAGTGATGGTTCAGTCTTATGACGAATCAAAAGTAGTTTTGAGTTGGTATTTATGTGGATAATAAACCCCTAAAAGGGTTCCCTCTGATCACCACTCTAACTAAGTCAAATATCGAGTCAAACACGCACTTAAAAAGTCAACAGAAAGTCATTTTGCCGTTTTCTACATAATCTGTAATGTATACGTTATGAAACCTGTTTTGATGTTCATAAAACATGATATTAAGCATATAAACTTGTTTGTGCTCGTTTGAATCGACCATTTGCTATATTGACCCGGTTCGGAGCCGAATGTCGCAAAAGTTTGACTTTTGCTTTGACTTCAGTTCTGACCCGTTTTAGTGAGGTATAGATATGCCTTAGGACTCTCTTAGGACCAGGTTACATGATGGTATAAACCTCTGTGATCGGTTCATGAGTTATCCGAGTCTTTTGCACATTTCCGTTAATCGCCTAAAAGTTGACCGTAACGCCATTTTGAAAATAAAACGAGTATTTCGGACACGTGAACGGACCATAACCTTGCTTATTAAATTATAAGCATGTCCTTAAAGTTTCACGTAAATCCGAGGTCTAGAATGAGAGTTATGCTGATTAGCGTAATTTAAACAAACTTTTGTAATAAACGGCACAATTAGCATAACGCCCATCTAAACCAAGATTTCGTCACCAAAACTTTTACCCACTGTTATAAATTAATATTTTGGGAATTTTAAAGATTTTTAATAATTTTTACCTCGCTCATAACCTGCGGTTATGGCTACGGTTCGGTAAATACCGAATGTGCCCTTTTCGGCCAAAACTTGAGTTCTACAAAGTCTTTTGACCCGATTCCAGTTGCTACTGATTCCAAATAATAAATAAAGTATTTTAAGCTTTATAAGCTGTTCGGGAAACTCAGATTTCCTGTAGAACTCGAAAAGCTCTTTAAAAGTCTTTAAAATGACCGAAAAACCCCTATGGGGCGTGATATTAACTTAAACTCGTTACGGGCATCACGGAAGGTATCCTACTGATACCACAACCTCTTAAGGCATATTGACTTAGGAAATAAGCGTAAGACTCTCATGGTTAACCGTTTCGCCTATTGCGCGCACGGTTCGGCTTATCAAAACTAGTTTTCATAAATTAGCCGATACGGGTCAAGTTATATTATTTGAACCCCAAAATCCAGAGTGTGAACCATAAACCCATATAAAACAAGTCTCTGAACTTGTTGGGTCAGAATCACACTCCATTCTCGGTTTTCGCCTTTTCGCGCGATTAAACCATATTCATATATCGGAACCAACCGGTCTAGGCTACGGCCAATATAAAGACCCGTTAGGATTCTAAGAGGTTAATTAAAACCTTCGTTCCAGATTAGGAGCCCCGGTAAAAGCTATCAGCGATTTAATCGAATTAAGGATATATACTTGCAAAGGTAAATACTTTAACTTATTTTCCCTATATGGGCTTGGGTTACGATATGTTAATACCGCTTGATTGAGCATTATGTTTTTCCATCGCTTAGGTGGTTAATTAAATAATATGATCGGCTCATTTAAATAGTTTTGTTTCTTAAAAGCCTTTGGGGGGTTTAATGACCGTTGTCCCGGATATCCTTGGCATCATTTTACGAAATGGCCACGACCATCGACATCCCGGTGTAGGCGTACACCCGGTATATATTGTCGACATTAAATTAAAAGATGTAGCCGTTGGTTTTTATACTACGGTTTTACGCAATGTGGTGTGTCTATAAATCTTTAACCCGGCACGACCCGGGCTACTGAACGCATAAAAGAACATGTAAAACGTTCACAAGATTATTATGATTTTCCCAAGTTATAAAAGAGTTTGTGCCTCGTGCATTCAAATCAATTTTAATAAACATTTTCAAATGTGTCAGTTGAACGTATTTACCAGTGTAAACTGACGTATTTTCCCCAAAAAGATTAAGTGCAGGTACAATACGAAATGGGCTGGTATAGGCGTCCTAAGCATCGTACATAGTCTCGCAAACTCGATGCTGCATCTGAATGAACAATATTTATGATTTTTGATCCGCTGTGGATATATTCAACTTCTGTAATACATTTGATATTACAACCAGAGGTTGAAGTTTATATATTTATCTTAAGCTTCCGCTGTGCATTTATATAATTGTGTGGTTTGACTATATTGTTGCCAACATCGTCACGGTAATCCCCCACCGGGCCCACTGGTGAGACACGTGGAAACCGGGGTGTGACAGGTTGGTATCAGAGCCAACATTGAGTGAATTAAACACTATCCTATTGTGTTTAATCTCAATGACATAATTGCACATACTTGAGTCCAGACAAGAACTTAGGACAAATTCGAATTGTTATTGCAATTTTGTCTTTTTCTTTTATTATTGGTATTTAAAGTTTTATAAAGCAGGAAACATGCCACCTGTTATATTTCGAGGAAGAGGAAGGGGAAGAAGAGGCAGAGGAGATGTCGTGACACATCACGATAACGAAGCTGGACCATCAGGTACAAGACATCCTTCAATGACAAGGAGCGAAGAACCACAACGACGAAGAGATCTTTACGAACCCGCGAGGCATTCCACCTCGCACAGCTCGACGCCATCTTATCGGCACTCCTTTGGGCCAAACTCAGAAAATGATCCCAACAACCCACAACCTTTCTTCATACCTCTACAACGTTCGGTATCGCACCGAAATTACGACGACCCTACTCCATATTTCATAGGTCAGTTTAATCCGGCTGACTACATACAGGAACCTTCAGGCTTTGTTCCATTAGGGCCACAAGATCACTTCTCCGAAGACCATATGGATGAAGATACTGATCCAACTGAACCTGCTCGTGGTACGCCCACGCATCCGATAGAAGTCTCTGATGTGTCATCCTTCCATGGCACACCCTATCAGGGACCAGACAGTTTCCAAGCGTTGTTTGACCGACATGAGTGGTACTACACACCACCTCAACAGACATCACAACAACCGCGACATCCACAGGATCCCTCTGAGGATTCACGCTTTGAGGCAGTTACGCCACCACCTCCGCCACCGGCGCAACCAGTAATGCCTGATCCGCCAAGGCGTAGGAGGACAAATGCTCGTATGTCCACACGAGGAGGAGGGGGTATCCACTTCAGCACCCCTCGACACTCTAGTAGTAGCCACTATCCGCCACTACAAGAAGAAGGACCTTCAAGTCCTATACAGGAGGCGAACTCCGCACCAGCTGCACCAAATTCGCCACCATTTGGGTATGACCAACCCATACCTACTTACACGGGTCCAACGGCTTATAATCCGTTCGAACCGTCACAAGCACAATAAAACTACAATTATGAACGCGACCCATATGTGGTGTCGGCAAGATATAATGCGCGCTGCCCTGACGGAGCTCATGGGAACATGGGACCACCGGACTACTCAGCTCATGGGTATCCAATACCTCCCAGACCCCCAGCTCCGCAACACGCGCCACAACCACGATTTTCTCCTCCTGAACAGGAAGAGATACTCCATCGACTAGATCGTGTGGAGAGAGAGTTCGAAGAAGAGAAAAAGAGCCACCGAGGATTTCTCAAAGGCTTGGCGAACCTACTAAAGGGCAAAAAGAAGAAACGTGACCATTAGCCCTTAATAGTTGTACTAATGTAATTTCTATTTTGAAATAAGTCCCTGTGTGGACACTTATCGTATTTCAGTCCCTACGTGGACTTATCTTTTAGTCCTTGCATGGACACCTATCTTGTATTAGTCCCTGCGTGGACTTGTCACTTATTTTAAACCTCTATGGAGGTATGTACTATTTGAAAGACCCGTCTAGGGCAATGTGTAATTATATTTAAGATTATGGAATGTATGTTAT
Source organism: Helianthus annuus (assembly GCF_002127325.2). NCBI lineage: Eukaryota > Viridiplantae > Streptophyta > Magnoliopsida > Asterales > Asteraceae > Helianthus > Helianthus annuus. The sequence goes on from NC_035449.2 coordinate 13,693,286, forward strand.
GAGTTTTGTTTTTAATATGTATAAAATAAATCAAAACCAATCCTTTTAAATTGATCTGCCTAGATAAAGAATCTTACGAGTGAAACCTAGCCTGGTGTCTTTTAAGATCCGGTCAAGATGGTAGGACTTAATTAAAAGATTCAGATTCCTTGTTAACCGCTGCAAGCATGTTAACAACCATGGCAGATGTGATTCGTTAAAATCACGCGCGTCATTCTTATACAATAATCCTTTAAGGATTTCAAAGCCCAACTAAATGATTTATAAATCATGGGTTAAATCACCTATGCAAGTGATCAATCGTATTAAAACATCCATTAGTGATGTAGTGCCTACGGGCCAATCTTATTAAAACATCCATTAGTGATGTAGTGCCTACGGGCCAATCTTATTAAAACATCCATTAGTGATGTGGTGCCTACGGGCCAATCTTATTAGAATATCCATTAGTGATGTAGTGCCTACGGGCCGATCTTATTAAAACATCCATTAGAGGTGTAGTGCCTATGGGCCATAACAATTGTCTTATAAGGACAAAAGGCAGTGGTGGTCTATGACTCTCTGTCAGAAAGAGATAAAAGAACTACGGTTCAAATCTCTATGCCTTTGATTCTCTGAAATCTCGGCTAATAATATAAAACATCCTCGTAATTAGGCTTTATGCCGCCAATGTTATTTATATAGCTGAAATAGGATATATTCAAATCCTAATAATTAATGAGTAATAAGTTAACCAAATATGGTCTCTGTTACCATGGTTGACAAATTGTCATAAAAGACAATTATATAATAATCTCCTGAATAAAAATTTTGTTATCTTCTGTAGCAGATTCAAGTTACAATGGCGGATCCTAATGGAGAGAACAGCCATACAAATGAAGATGACTACGACAATGCGCCAGTGCATCTGACAGGCGTACAGCTAAAGTCTCTGATTGACAATGCTGTTCAGGCAGCTCTTGATCGGCAATATACTGAGTCCCAAGGCAGAACCGTATCAAAACCACCCTCTAAACCAAAGACACACTCCAAACCACCCTCTCAACCCAAGAAAGATGACGACAAACACTCATCCACTGAGAACAGCGTTCATCGCGATAGAGAATATACTGATGCATCCAATGCTAAGGGTTGCACCTACAAATACTTTGTATCTTGTAAGCCCCGGGAATTTACAGGGGAGAAAGGTGCTGTGGATTGTATCACCTGGCTTGATGAGATGGACACTATTGTGGACATCAGCGGGTGTGCAGAGAGGGATGTGGTGAAGTATGTGTCCCAGTCATTTAAGGGCGAGGCCCTGGCATGGTGGAGGGCGTTGGTGCAGGCATCTGGTAAGTCTGCTTTATACAAAATGACGTGGGAAGAATTTATTGCTCTCATTAAGGAAAACTACTGCCCTCAGCATGAGGTTGAGAAAATCGAGGCTGACTTTGTGTCACTGGTGATGACGAACTTGGACTGCCAGGCATATTTGACGAGTTTCAATACAATGTCTCGTCTGGTCCCATACCTTGTGACACCAGAACCCCGAAGAATCGCCTGTTTCATTGGGGGCTTGGAGCCCGCAATAAAGGCGAGTGTAAAGGCCTCCCGGCCGACGACCTTCAGGTCAGTTACTGACCTTTCCTTGTCTCTCACTTTAGACGCGGTCCGTCTGAGGACCCTAAGGAACAAGGAGGCTGAGAAAAGGAAACGTGAGGATGATACCTCACGAAGGTCAGGGAAGAAGCACCATGGAAACGGTGAAGGCAAAAGAGGGTCGGAGGCGAAGAAAGATGGGCAAGCTGGTGAAAGGCCCAACTGCAAAATCTGCAAGAAACCCCACTCTGGGAAATGCAGATTTGCATCGAACTCACAGTCGCAATCAAAGACTCCTTCCTGTGGACTATGCAAGTCCAAGGATCATAAGACTGTGGAGTGCAAGAAAATCAAGGATGCAACCTGCTATGGTATGCCAAGAAGGCGGAAGAGACCAAGAAGTCAAATGCGAGAGTTTTTCGCATGGATGCAAAGGAAGCGGTCCAGAACGATAACGTGCTTACAGGTACTTTTCTCGTAAATAATATATTTGCAAGAGTACTATTCGATTCTGGCGCTGATAAATCCTTTGTAGACCAGAAATTTTGCCAACTACTAAATATACCTATCAAAACCCTTGATGTGAAATACGAAGTAGAGTTAGCAGACGGCACGATAGAAACCGTCTCAACTATTCTAGAAGGATGTGAAATGTCCATTAGGAACCATTCTTTTCCTTTATCTCTACTTCCCTTCAAATTAGCGGGTTTTGACATTGTGCTAGGCATGGACTGGTTATCCCATAACCAGGCCCAAATCATTTGCGGCAAGAGGCAGATAGTTTTAAAGACTCCGAGTGGTGAATCTCATACCATTCGAGGAGATACGCAGTACGGGTTACCCGAGGACGTATCTATGCTCAAAGCTTCAAGGTGTTTGAACAGAGGCTGTGTAATTTACATGGCTCAGGTGATAATAGAAGAGCCTAAGCCGAAGATAGAAGATCTTCCTGTCATTTCTGAATATCCTGAGGTTTTCCCTGAAGAACTACCTGGTTTGCCACCGGATAGACAAGTGGAATTCAGAATAGACATCATTCCTGGAGCAGCTCCTATAGCTAGAGCGCCTTACAGATTAGCTTCGACGGAAATGAAAGAACTAAGGACCCAGTTGGATGAACTGCTGGCAAAAGGTTTTATCCGACCTAGTTCGTCTCCCTGGGGAGCACCAGTCCTATTTGTAAAGAAGAAGGACGGATCGATGCGTTTGTGCATCGATTATCGTGAGCTGAACAAAGTGATCATAAAGAATAGATATCCTTTGCCGAGGATCGATGATCTATTCGATCAGCTGCAAGGAGCAAGCTATTTCTCGAAGATCGACTTGAGGTCGGGTTACCATCAGCTAAGGGTCAGAGATGAGGATGTACATAAGACAGCATTTAGAACTCGCTATGGTCATTACGAGTTCCTAGTGATGCCTTTTGGGCTCACAAATGCACCGGCTGCGTTCATGGACCTCATGAATCGCGTCTGCAAGCCGTATTTGGACAAATTTGTCATAGTCTTCATCGACGATATCCTTATATATTCCAAGAACCAAGCTGACCACGAGAAGCACCTCCGTTGCATTCTCGAATTACTACAGCGTGAGAAACTCTACGCCAAATTCTCGAAATGTGAATTCTGGCTACGAGAGGTTCAGTTTTTAGGACACGTTGTGAGTGAGCGTGGTATCCAAGTGGATCCCGCTAAAGTAGAGGCGGTCATGAACTGGCAAGAGCCAAAGACGCCTACCGAAATCCGTAGTTTCCTGGGGTTAGCAGGGTACTACAGGAGGTTTATTGAGAATTTTTCGAGGATTGTTGCGCCCTTGACTTCCCTGACCAAGAAGAAAGAAAAGTTTAGTTGGGGCCCAAAGCAGCAAGAGTCCTTCGAAATACTGAAGCAAAAGCTAAGCAACGCACCTGTGTTGACCTTACCTGAGGGTACAGAAGAATTCGTAGTTTACTGCGATGCATCACACACAGGCATGGGGTGTGTGCTTATGCAGAAGGGCAAGGTTATTGCCTACGCTTCACGGCAATTAAAGGTGCACGAAAAGAATTACACCACCCATGATTTGGAGTTGGGTGCCGTTGTATTTGCACTAAAATTGTGGAGGCATTACCTTTATGGTATTAAATTTGTGATTTATTCTGATCACAAAAGCCTCCAGCACCTGTTCAACCAGAAGGAGTTGAACATGAGGCAGCGCCGTTGGATGGAAACCTTGAATGACTATGATTGCGAGATCAGGTACCATCCCGGCAAGGCGAATGTAGTCGCCGATGCCTTGAGCAGAAAAGAAAGGGTAAAACCCATTCGAATCAATGCCAAGAGCATTGAGGTCAAGAACAATCTAATTGAAAGGATATTAGCTGCACAGCGAGAGGCTGTGTTGGAAGCTAACTATCCAAATGAAAAGCTAGGAGTAACTGAGGAGCAGTTGACTCTTAGCAAGGATAGAATCCTTAGACTGAACGGACGTATATGGGTTCCGATTTATGGGGGACTACGAGATGTTATCCTCCAGGAAGCCCATAGTTCCAAATACTCAGTCCATCCTGGAGCAGACAAGATGTATCAAGATTTAAAGGCAAACTATTGGTGGATAGGCTTGAAAAAGTCTGTGGCCGCCCACGTAGCAAAGTGCTTGACTTGTGCTCAAGTCAAAGCCGAGCACCAAAGGCCGTCTGGCTTGCTACAACAGCCTGAACTTCCCGAGTGGAAGTGGGAATGCGTAACTATGGATTTCATAACCAAGTTACCCAAAACCAAGAAAGGAAACGATACAATATGGGTCATAGTCGATAGGCTGACTAAATCAGCTCATTTTCTACCCATCAAGGAGTTCTATAGCTCCGATATGTTAGCCCAACTGTATGTTGATAAGATTGTAGCTTTACACGGCATACCTGTGACTATTATCTCCGACAGGGATACCAGGTACACGTCTCACTTCTGGAAGAGTTTCCAGCAATCTTTGGGCACGCGTTTGAACTTCAGTACGGCTTACCATCCACAGACGGACGGTCAGAGTGAGCGTACCATTCAAACGTTAGAAGACATGCTTCGTGCATGTGCGATCGATTTAGGTGGTAACTTGGATAAGAACCTACCCCTAATCGAATTCTCCTACAATAATAGCTACCATACCAGCATAAAGGCTGCGCCTTTCGAGGCATTATACGGTAGGAAATGTAGATCGCCTGTTTGTTGGGCGGAAGTAGGAGAGGTCCAATTATCGGGACCGGAGATAGTTTTTCAGACAACGGATAAGATTGTCCAGATCCGGGAACGTCTCAAGGCTGCCCGCGATAGGCAGAAAAGCTACGCCGATCCAAAACGTAAGGATCTTCACTTCGAGGTAGGTGAGCAGGTGTTGCTTAAAGTATCGCCCTGGAAGGGGGTGATGCGTTTCGGCAAGAAAGGCAAACTGAGTCCGAGATACATAGGACCTTTTGAGGTCATAGAACGTGTCGGGTCAGTCGCCTATAAGTTGAACTTGCCTGAAGAGCTCAATGGAATTCACAACGTGTTCCACATCTGCAATCTCAAAAAGTGCTTCGCCGATGAATCATTGGTGATTCCACACACAGATGTGCATATAGATGAGAGCTTAAAGTTTATAGAAAAACCTTTGTCGATTGAAGATCGACAGGTGAAGAAACTTCAAAGAAAGCACGTACCGATTGTAAAAGTCAAATGGGATGCTCGTAGAGGTCCCGAATATACGTGGGAAGTCGAAGACACAATGAAAGAAAAGTACCTCTATTTATTTGAGTAAATCTCGGATCGAGATTTAATTTAAGGGGGTGAGGATGTAACACCTCGAATTTTTGTGTCCAATAATGTGTTAACACGTGTCATTTGATTACACGTGGCATTTATATTAAATAAAGGACAAATTTTGACAAACCTTGAAAGTATATAAATTCGAGGGTTATAAATGTCAACAAGGGTAAATATACTGTATAGTAACCCTAAATAATGCTTGAACCTTCAAACGAATAAATCATAGATCGTACAGAAGCGAAACGCGAAAGAAAGTGAGAGATTACAAGCTACAGGGGTTAACCGTGTCAACATGTTTAATTATACCTCTGAGTGACCCTTTGACGTTCCCAAGGCTTGTAACGGTATTATACACTCACTAAAATATAATATATAAATTTCGCGAAGTTTCGTTATGAAACGAGAAAGTTACGATCGAATTCGTGGGAGAAGGGTTAAAAGCGTCAATAATGCAAGTTAAGGCTTTCTGAATAATTAATAAACTAACCGGGGACTTAACAACGCGGGTAAATAACACGAGGTCCCTAGTTGTAATTAACCGAGGGCCAAACCGCAAAGTTACCCCTTCAAACCCGAAAGGTCAGGTAAATCATTACGAAAGATTTCGTTATTAATTACCGGATTCTGATAATCATTACAAAAGATTTTAAAAATCTGAAAAACAGGCCTCTCGCGACCCGCGTGATGTTTTGGCCTAAGTTGAGGCGGGCCGCGAGCCTCCTCTTTTACGCGCCTGATATTTGAAACTCAGGCGACCCGCATTAAAAGTGCATGGAACTCCCATGCGGGCCGCGTGGGACGCCCAGATGCAGAAAGTTGTAACTACATGCCTTTTGGAGCCTTTGAACGACCAACAACCAATAAATGAGGCATGGGCACCCTATGCTCGACCCATATCACTTAGGGGCACCTGCCATTCATCCAAGGGCACTTGTAGACCCTTGTGTGATGATCTTGGACCTTGGCATTGGCTATAAATAGCAAGGTTATGTCCATAAGTTCATCACAACTCAAAACACTTCTATCTGATTATTTCAAGAGCTTCCAAGTCTTCTTCTCTGCTCTATAATCAGCTCTCAACTTCTGTAAGTTGCTTAGATCAATTGTAGTTCATTTTATGCTTAGTAAATGGCTAGAAACCAAACCGTCGTAAATACGGTTTGACTTTAAAATAAATCAGTGATGGTTCAGTCTTATGACGAATCAAAAGTAGTTTTGAGTTGGTATTTATGTGGATAATAAACCCCTAAAAGGGTTCCCTCTGATCACCACTCTAACTAAGTCAAATATCGAGTCAAACGCGCACTTAAAAAGTCAACAGAAAGTCATTTTGCCGTTTTCTACATAATCTGTAATGTATACGTTATGAAACCTGTTTTGATGTTTATAAAACATGATATTAAGCATATAAACTTGTTTGCGCTCGTTTGAATCGACCATTTGCTATATTGACCCGGTTCGGAGCCGAATGTCGCAAAAGTTTGACTTTTGCTTTGACTTCAGTTCTGACCCGTTTTAGTGAGGTATAGATATGCCTTAGGACTCTCTTAGGACCAGGTTACATGATGGTATAAACCTCTGTGATCGGTTCATGAGTTATCCGAGTCTTTTGCACATTTCCGTTAATCGCCTAAAAGTTGACCGTAACGTCATTTTGAAAATAAAACGAGTATTTCGGACACGTGAACGGACCATAACCTTGCTTATTAAATTATAAGCATGTCCTTAAAGTTTCACGTCAATCCGAGGTCTAGAATGAGAGTTATGCTGATTAGCGTAATTTAAACAAACTTTTGTAATAAACGGCACAATTAGCATAATGCCCATCTAAACCAAGATTTCGTCACCAAAACTTTTACCCACTGTTATAAATTAATATTTTGGGAATTTTAAAGATTTTTAATAATTTTTACCTCGCTCATAACCTGCGGTTATGGCTACGGTTCGGTAAATACCGAATGTGCCCTTTTCGGCCAAAACTTGAGTTCTACAAAGTCTTTTGACCCGATTCCAGTTGCTACTGATTCCAAATAATAAATAAAGTATTTTAAGCTTTATAAGCTGTTCGGGAAACTCAGATTTCCTGTAGAACTCGAAAAGCTCTTTAAAAGTCTTTAAAATGACCGAAAACCCCTACGGGGCGTGATATTAAGTTAAACTTGTTACGGGCATCACGGAAGGTATCCTACTGATACCACAACCTCTTAAGGCATATTGACTTAGGAAATAAGCGTAAGACTCTCATGGTTAACCGTTTCGCCTATTGCGCGCACGGTTCGGCTTATGAAACTAGTTTTCATAAATTAGCCGATACGGGTCAAGTTATATTATTTGAACCCCAAAATCCAGAGTGTGAACCATAAACCCATATAAAACAAGTCTCTGAACTTGTTGGGTCAGAATCACACTCCATTCTTGGTTTTCGCCTTTTCGCGCGATTAAACCATATTCATATATCGGAACCAACAGGCCTAGGCTACGGCCAATATAAAGACCCGTTAGGATTCTAAGAGGTTAATTAAAACCTTCGTTCTAGATTAGGAGCCCCGGTAAAAGCTATCGGCGATTTAATCGAATTAAGGATATATACTTGCAAAGGTAAATACTTTAACTTATTTCCCCTATATGGGCTTGGGTTACGGTATGTTAATACCGCTTGATTGAGCATTATATTTTTCCATCGCTTAGGTGGTTAATTAAATAATATGATCGGCTCATTTAAACAGTTTTGTTTCTTAAAAGCCTTTGGGGGGGTTTAATGACCGTTGTCCCGGATATCCTTGGCATCATTTTACGAAATGGCCACGACCATCGACATCCCGGTGTAGGCGTACACCCGGTATATATTGTCGACATTAAATTAAAAGACGTAGCCGTTGGTTTTTATACTACGGTTTTACGCAATGTGGTGTGTCTATAAATCTTTAACCCGGCACGACCCGGGCTACTGAACGCATAAAAGAACATGTAAAACGTTCACAAGATTATTATGATTTTCCCAAGTTATAAAAGAGTTTGTGCCTCGTGCATTCAAATCAATTTTAATAAACATTTTCAAATGTGTCAGTTGAACGTATTTACCAGTGTAAACTGACGTATTTTCCCCAAAAAGATTAAGTGCAGGTACTATACGAAATGGGCTGGTATAGGCGTCCTAAGCATCGTACATAGTCTCGCAAACTCGATGCTGCATCTGAATGAACAATATTTATGATTTTTGATCCGCTGTGGATATATTCAACTTCTGTAATACATTTGATATTACAACCAGAGGTTGAAGTTTATATATTTATCTTAAGCTTCCGCTATGCATTTATATAATTGTGTGGTTTGACTATATTGTTGCCAACATCGTCACGGTAATCCCCCACCGGGCCCACTGGTGAGACACGTGGAAACCGGGGTGTGACAGTTAGGTTGCAAGGATTGTCTGGAAGAGATGGATGGATGGTTCGAGGGATTAAAGACGCACATGGATTTTATAAAAGTTTAAAATGTTTTGTATAATATTTTGATTTTTTGAAATAATGTAAAGTTTTATAATTTATGGAATGATGTTTTGATCTCTGATGTATTGTATAAGTGACACGTCAGCCCAAGCCAGGTTGGGGTGTTATAATTTAATTATCACAAAAAAATTCAAAGGGGAAAATTGTAAAAGTCATTATACTTTATGTAGGCTGACAAATTATGACACGACCCAATACAGCATGATTCTACACAAAGTTGAGCGGGTTGTTGCTTGGAGCAAACAAGTTTGTTTCATAAATAGCTCGACACGTTAATAGCTTGATTTGGAATGGAGGTTTAATTCTCTATAAGCGAATATGGAATGCTAGAACAAAGCTACAGATGTGGTATTAGTTGGGTGTGGTCGAGACGTGGAGTTAAGAAAAGCCGAGATGAAAAATCCAGGCTTTTCTTTGGTATTATACACGAGGAAGGCATCATTATGAGTGAAATGTTTTAAGGACCCTTGGTGTAATGTGTAACTCTATGATTGCACGAGTTGTAACATGTCACTCTTTGATTGCATCAGTGGTGGACCCATATTTTTTTATGGAGGCAATTGGGGGACTAAACTAAACTTTTAAAAGGGGCAATTGAGATTGTTATCGACTATTTGAAGGGAGCGGGGTGGTTGCCCCCTTCCTTAATAAGTGGGTACGGCCCTGATTTGCACATGATGAGTCAACAATTGGTTGGGGAACACGTCATTGTGACTTGTATTGTTTTAAACACATGTCATTTTTTGAATGGATTCATCGAGTTGGCAACTAATTGGAAAGGATTTTAAATGAGTTTTTCCTGGTATAAATCATGAAATTGGGTGGCCTTATAATATAAGAGTGTAAACAGGGTCATCTCCGAAAATCACAAAAACAAATTTGGCCTTGTTCGAGATAATAAATTTGGGCCCTATTCGCAAATCTTCGTATAATATAAATTCATCAATCATTCAATTAGATATACAAATACTTAAAACTCACAATACTATGATAATTGTTATGAAATAGATAAAACAAATTAAAAAAAATAGTGTAGCAAAAATGATCAATTATCGAACCTACTTGCTAAGCGAACTTCATCTACGTTCACATCTTCTTCACCCACATTATCGTCACTCAAGTTAGAACTAGAATTTTGAGTTTCTTTTGAAAAATCTTGTGTATTCGATTTTGTTTTACTTCATCCGCCTTTATTTTCTCTTCCTCTTCTTACATTTTTATGGCCAGATAGGTGTTTGTATTTAGGAACGGGAGGCATAATTTCTAAATATTAACCAAAAACATTCATTCAATCACACACGAAGTTTTATAGTATATGAAATCAGAATCAGACATATTAATATATTATGAATAAAAAACGTATGACATCAAAAACATATGAAATCAAAACGACAAAAACATATGATCAACGTTTTGTTTCCGGTTTCCCTCGTCCCAATTCCCTGTGCGATATACTATACTGCCTGCGACAGTGCGACGTTTTGTTTCCTTTCCCTGATCTAGTAGACCCTTATTTTTGTTTAGACTAGTCACTTGGGCTTGTTAATTAGGCCGTTTTTTAAAAACTTTAAAAAAAAAAAACTTTGGGTCTTTTAGCAGGCCTTTATTTATACAAACATCTAGGATTATATATATATATTGGAGAGTTCAAATGAGAAGAAATTTTTTGTAAGAATAAAAAAGAACAAACTTCAACCAATAAGAATGATTCATTTTACTTCATTTAATTTTTGTATTTAATATGAGTGTAAGGGTATATTGGTAAAAATAGATAGATCATTAATTGTTAGTCTTCCTTTTTAATAGCTAACTAGATTAAATTTATAACTTATTTTAAAAAAATATATCTTTTCAAAGAAGAAAAAAAATTAATTTAAAGTGTAGGATAAATTATGAGGTGTGTAGGATGAATTACGAGTTGTGTAGGACAAATTTTAGTGTGTGTAGGATAAATTTCAAAAACGTGTAGGATAAATTTTGATGTGTCTAGGCAAAAATTTTAATGTGAAGGATGATAGTCTTTATGACTAATTAATTAGTCAAAAATAATAATAAATGAGATGAGAGAAAAAACTATTTAATGTTTTACAATTGTACCCTTTGTTCTTTTTCTTCTCAATTTAATTTTCTTGTTAAATGAACCTCCCTATATATATATATATATATATATATATATATATATATATATATATATATATATATATATATATATATATATATATATATATATATATATATATATATATATATGGTAGAGAATCCTGTAAAAAGTCCTCAAAGTGTGAGAAGTGTATTATAACACTATATATAATACTATATAACACCATATAAACACCGTATAACAATATGTAACACCATATAACACTATGTAACACTATATATCATTATATAACAAATATAACACTATAGTTTGTCTGATAGCATGTCTATGATAGATGTATAGTGTTATATTTGTTATATAATGTTATATAGTGTTACATAGTGTTATATGGTATTATATGGTGTTACATATTGTTATACAGTGTTTATATGGTGTTATATAGTATTATATATAGTATTATAATACACTTCTCACACTTTAGGCCCTTTTTACACTATCCTTACCCTATATATATATATATATATATATATATATATATATATATATATATATATATATATATACACACAATTTTAGAATTTTTCGGGCCCTATATTGATTTGGGCCTTGATCGCAGGCACATGCTGCACCCCCTGATAGACGGCCCTGAATTGGGTGACCTTTTGTCACCAACAATCGATGTTAGGGTATGAGTTATAATTTTTCTGGCTCTTATTGAAATCCTCAGCTTAAGAGGTGAGAAGTCTATCTTTAACAAACTTTCAATCCTCTTATTTAGCTGTTATTAATAATTAACTGATTTAAATGTTTGTGAGTTCATAATTTGAAGCTTGTAACATCAAAATTCCTTATTTCTTTAAAATAATGCGTCATGTTCTTTATGGATTTTCATCAGTAATTGTGTTATTAATATGCTATCAAGGTTGGTTAAATAATGGCTTGATATAGAATGTAAGTTTAATTCTCTAGTGATGGTGAATTTGATTGTGGAACGCGTCATTGTGAGCGAAATGTTTCAAAGATCTTGGTGCCAGGTGTCACTCTCAAATTGGACGAATGGCAACGTGTCACTCTCTGATTGCTTGTGACACGTTGGTGGTTGATTTTAATAAAGAGAGTCTAGGTGGAAAAGGATTTCAAATGAGTTGATCCTAGTATAAATATGATATTGGGTGCCCTGATAATACATATGAGTCAAGCATAGAGTAACAACGCCTAGAGGTGGAAGTACCAAGAGTGAGAGAGTCGATCATTGAGAGAAACGAAAGGTTTGAAATCATCTATTAAAAAATTAGGAAAGATCGATCCAATTATGAACACGGATCATAGAATGACCGATCATAGAAATCATCGATTTAACCTTTTCACTACGTATGTTATTCTTTTTAACTTCAATTGTTGTTTTATGTGCAGGATGGTAACAAATTCGAATCGTTGGGCACAATCACAAAGTTTGATGATTTGCATTTTGTCGAGAAAGACCTGTGGTTCAAACCAAGGTCAAATCTTCTTACATCTATGTGTTTCCATCATCACACATTTGGAATGGTACATCAAATTTTCTCCATGAAATATAAATTAATGTTTCAATGATTTATTTTGTAAGTCCTTTTAGTTCATTGAAGTTTAATATTGTAATTTTGATTTATCAGGATCATGCTTCGGCTTCTACTTCTGCCGCGATTACACGGTAATACTTTATATTAATTAATAGAGCTCTATATATGTATATATTTACCCACACTTAACTTATTTGTTGTTATATTATTACATTAATAGCGCTCTATCTATGTATATAACCCAGAAACATGTGTTGAGAAATTTCGGCAAAGATTCGTTTTGGAAGAGTGCTTGGATCCAATGGTACTTAGTGAAAGTGATGAAGAATTTGTTCTTGATCCAGTACCCTTAATTGAACAAGAACACGAATAAGAATCAGAATGGAATAAGAATACAGATTCTACTATGATATCTGAGGGTGTACAAAATCAAGAAACACATCCGGATGAAGAGTGTACAACAACCGGATTGAAACACTTTCGTCTCGAGTTTGTTGTTGTTGTGGTTGTAAATAATATATGTGTGTTAGATGAACATTCATCATCTTAAATCTATGGTATAGTGGTAAATAATATATGTGTTTTAGATGAACATTCATCATCTTAAATAAAAGATCAGGAGTTTGTATATTTTGATTCAGGGACGATTCAACCATTTTGGGAGACAAAGTGAAGTAAAATCTTGTGGCACTTATCTAATTGTATAACTTCTGCTACGTTATTAAGGTTTAGGACCGGCTATAACAAACTAAATGCATATTATGTTCTTTAGGTGTAATAATCACTTTTAAAAACAACAGAAAATATGCAATATGAAAAGATTAAGGAATGGTACGAACGAAGATGAAGAATCAATCGATTTGATACAATAGTATCTCTTGATTTCTTTGACATTCTTCTTGCCAACAGAAAACTCAAAAACATACAAAATCAGTGACGCTTGAATATGTAACAAATATAATGCAATTGCCATGGTTGCATACATGTTATAAGCAAAAGGATAGGTACTCTTACCAATGAAGTGATCTCAATGCTAGTTCTGTGACATTTGCATCAGTTCTTGTAAACTGCGTGTTTGCAATCAATTTGTCTCAAAATGTGGTCAAAGTTTGACTCATATTGCCTTTTTAAGTTATTTGTCTAATTGAAAAACAACTTAAAACAACATTAGGGTGAACTAGGCGGTAGAGTGGACTCCATGCGGTGAAGGACTTTGCCGCAAGTGGATTCGCCGCATGGGCCGACCCATTGGGCTTACAACCTAGGTACAGGCCTAGGACCTTCCAAATTCTAGGACCACAAATTCATAATCAGTTTTCTATATACTATATACTATATTCATTCGGCCTGATAAATAAGTCTAGGACATCACTTAAGGTACAGACTCTAAACAACTTATGCGTACAAATTTAGATTTTCACTACGTTGTAGATGGAAATTTAGATTTGTTATTGTACAGTGGCGGATCTAGAAGAAAAAATCAGGGGTTTCCTCGATTTTCTTTATCTACATACATAAAACGGATAATTTTTTTTCATACATTCAGGACAGGGGAGTAGCTTCCTTTAGGCCCGGTGGTGCCCCGGCCCCATCGTTCGTAGTGTTAATTTTACTGAAAATTAATTTAAATATTGGATTTTTCAGAGTTCGGCCCCTACCTATTTGGATTTTGAGAGTCCGGCCACCATCGAGTTTTCGTTCAAGCTCCGCCACTAGTTCAGAAAGTGGTGGAAAAACATTTTAAGTGGATTATTTGACTTATATTTTGTTTTTGTATTCACAATCATGTGTCAACTTTTTTTAACAATCAATGCACTATAAACACAAAAAATATAAACTAGATTCATTTAACATTACTTTCATTTGACCGTTTATATCAGTTACGTAATCAATATATCAACCAAAATTTATAATCTTTAAGTGGTCTTATATCTAATCTAATTCTAATAAAAGAATTCTAATTTAAAAGTCACATGGCATTCTCTTATTTAATAGAATCTAATAAATTCCACATGGCATTCTCTTGTTTAATTCTTTAATATATTAATTATTATTATATAATATAATATCTAATTCTAATTTATCATTAAATAAATACATAAATAATCTATAATTAAAACCTATTATTTTAATACTTCTTACAAATAAAATAGTTTAAATTACAAAAAAAGTTGCCATCTATATATATGAGATTATATATAAAATAGATATATGAGTTTTTCTCATGTATAAATAAAAGCTAAAAAAGAGCAACTAACCGAGAGGACATGTTGCAAAAAGATTAAAATTTATTAAACTCTGTTTTAAAATTATAGACAGAAAAAATTTAATGTTTTGAAGTTATAGAGATGGGAGGCCTTTCAATTTATAGATGGGAGAATATTAAGATTTTATAGCTACACCGATTTGTGATCAATAAATTTGTTTTCAGTATAATAGAGTTAAAAAAAATATGCAATATATTTTTAGTTTTTTTTAACGGGTAAATATGCAAAAAATGGTATTATAAAACCTTAACGTTCTTTATAATATTTTGGAGTACCTTTTTTAATGGCAAATGATACTCTACTCTATTTTATACTAATTATACTAAAATATTCATTTTGTTCATGTTTGAATTTGAGATCTCTACTTTAAGAGGCAAGTTTTTCTATACCAAGTGAGCGAGACCCAGATTGGCTCATTGTACCTACATGGTTACAGACACAACAAATATATATATAATTGTACCAATATTTTCCCGCCTAAATCCCTTTGTAACCCTAAATAAAGAAATATTTTATAAAGTAGAAAAAAGTAACTTAACCATCTTTTAATATTATTAATTTTCTTTTTTACCCATTTTTGAACATAGTAAGTTAACCTTTGATAATGAAAATATTGTATTCATCTTATATAAACCGTTAATGTATATCATAACTTTATAATAAATAATTATTAATTAAATCCGCATAACAATTATCAGTAAGAATAACAAATCTGATTTATATTATAACAATAAATTTGGCTTTTTACCGGTAAAGAGAAAACGAACAACTTATATAATGAATTTTGTAAATAGAATTGAGGCCTTAAAGATTTATTTGAAATAAAAGTTATATTTAAAAGATACACTAAAATAAAAATTAATATTATTTTTATACACTATTATATGTAACAAAATTCGTAACTTCATCATTAATACGTGGGCTATCATGATATTTCAGTATTGTGTTGCTAATTAACATAGGTCAGTTTTTGTGATAAATTTAAGTTAGTTTTGTGAACTGTCATATGATAATGAAAATTCGTTTATATAAAGTTTCATCACTAATTAACATATGTCGTTAGTTATATAAAGCTATTTTAAAGATTATATATTATAACGTTTATATTGTACAAATTCGTGTAATACACGGGTCTATAACCTAGTATATATATATATATATATATATATATATATATATATATATATATATATATATATATATATATATATATATATATATATATATATATATATATATATATATATATATAGGGGATCGCTAAAATGAAAACCACCTCTAGTTGTAAAAACCATGGGAACCACTTTTTTGCGGGCCGGTTTTTGCACGCCAGGTTTTTTCAACTGTCGTTTTTACGCGCCATTTTTTACCGCCGTTTTTTTAACGCGCCGTTTTTTAACGCTCCGTTTTTTTAACGCCATTTTTTACGCACCATTTTTTTAACGCCGTTTTTTACGCGACGTTTTTTAACGCCGTTTTTTTAACACGCCGTTTTAGCGTCCCGTTTTTACGCGCCGTTCATAAAGCCCGTTTTACGCGCCGTTTTTTACGTTAACGTTTTTTTTTTCCATTTTACGCGCCAATTTTTACGTTAACGTTATTTTACGTTTTACACGTCAGTTTTTTACGTTTTACGCCCGGTTTTTTACGTCTTACGCGTCGGTTTTTTACGTTTTACGTGTCGGTTTTTTACGTTTTACGTGTCGGTTTTTTACGTTTTACGCCCCGGTTTTTTACGTTTTTCGCGTCGGTTTTTTACGTTTTACGTGTCGGTTTTTTACGTTTTACGCCCCGGTTTTTTATGTTTTACGCGTCAGTTTTTTACGTTTTACGCGTTGGTTTTTTACGTTTTACGTGTCGGCTTTTTACGTTTTATGCCCCGGGTTTTTTACGTTAACGTTTTTTTTACATTTTACGCGCCAATTTTTACGTTAACGTTATTTTACGTTTTACACGTCGGTTTTTTACGTTTTACGCCCCCGTTTTTTACGTTTTACGTGTCGGTTTTTTACGTTTTACGTGTCGGTTTTTTACGTTTTACGCCCCGGTTCTTTACGTTTTTACGCGTCGGTTTTTTACGTTTTACGCGTCGGTTTTTTACGTTTTACGTGTCGGTTTTTTACGTTTTACGCCCCGGGTTTTTTAGTTAACGTTTTTTTCGGTTTTACGTTTTACGTTAAACTTTTTATGTTTTTAAATTTTACGTTTTATGTAAAACTTTTACGTCCCGTTTTAACGCGCCATTTTAGCGTCCCGTTTTGGCGTCACGTTTTAAATTCAGATTTTTTTAACAAAGCGAATTTTTTTTGCGCGCCGGTTTTTGGCGTCCTGTTTTACCGCGGCATTTTTTACGTCCCGTTTCTTTCGCGGCGTTTTTTTGCACCGCATTCACGCCCCTTGTTTTTTACGCACCGTTTTTTCAAGCATCGTTTTTTACACGTTTTTTTAACGCGCCGTTTTTTATACATTTTTTTACACGATGTTTTAGCGCGCCGTTTTTTACACTTTTTTACATTTTACGTTAAAAGTTTTTGTACTTTTTACGTTTTTAGTTTTACGATAAACTTATTACGTTTTACGTTAAAATTTTTACGTTTTACGTAAAAACTTTTTACGTTTAACGTTTTACGTTTTACATAAAACTTTTTACGTTTTACGTAAAACTTTTTACGTTTAATGTTAAAGTTTATACGTTTTACGTTTTACGTTAGACTTTTTGTGTTTTACGTTAAAAAATTTACGTTTTACGTTAAAAAGTTTACGTTTTACGTTGAAAAATTTACGATTTTAATTTTACGTTAAAAACTTTACGTTTTACGTTAAAAAATTTACGTTTTACGTTAAAAACTTTACGGTTCTAGCTTTTTTTTCAAAAACTTTTCTACACAGAACGAACGCACCCAGAAATCGCAACTCGGTAGGTGTCTCAGGTAGATTGTTATCATCATCGACTAGGAAAAAAAATAAAAAATCAACAAGAAAAATCAAAACAATGTTTGAATTCTTCCAAAAAACGGGGTTTGGCTCAGATTTTTTTCCGATAATCAGAGGCTGCAAAGTGGGGTTGCAGGTTTAAAAATCTACCATCCACCAACCGTGCCGCGCCATCGTCATCAAAATATACTTTTTTTTTTTTTTGCATCATCACCGCCCAAAAATCCAAACGGATCAAAACCCACATAGATCACTGTGCGAAATCTACCAAAAAAGCACCGGCAACACTTGCAAATCGGTCAACTGTAAAAAACAGTCGACATCGAAGCCAACAAACAGAAGACTCAAGCAATGGTAAAAGACACAGCTAAAGGTAAACAAATCCAACAAAACCAAAGACTCGAACAAATGGCAAATAACAGGTAATCAATCCAACAAAACCGAGACCAAGCCGTACCAAATTTCACACTAATCACCTCCATCACAACCATGGTCGGAACCACCGTCACCGCCGCCGGTCGACACCGACAAAATTTATGAAACTCATCCCCAATCATCAATCCAGCTGATGGTGATCTAAACATGCATAACAAGTTCAACATGAAATTACATTTCTTGAAATTTAATAAAATCATCAAGCTGCTGGAACAATGGAGAAATAAAACAACCGTTCCCCAAAAATATAACCCACTGGTAAAGAACAAAGATTCTTCCTTTTTTTCTTTTTTCTTTTTCTAGCAATTTCAAGAGCAAATCCAATAAGAACAACTAAAAACCACCCTTTTTAAACCACAAATAACACCACAAAATTCAGAATAAAATATGAAACTCATCTCTTTCACCATACTAAACAAACCCAACTTATAAAGTTCAAATCTTTATGCAAAACAAAAAAAAAAGAAAAAAAAATTATAAAAAAAACTTACGCACCACTGCCACCACACCACCACTATCGCCACACCACCAGACCGACCGCCACACCACCAAACCCACCGCAAAATCATCTCCCCCATCTCCTTGTCAGATCTTACGCACCTTCACCGCCATGTGAATCTGGTCGGCGACGACTTCAAGCAGAAGAAGCTGAAACGACATAACACCACAACTCATCACAGCGGTGATGATGGCCGTGGTGGTGATGTCGCCGGACGGGAAACGAGATGGGATAAGAAAGGGGGCGGCGAATGGGGGCGGCGCTGATGTTTTTCTTCGGCTGTTAGGTTTTGAAGGAGTGTCAGAGATACATCTCTGGTTTTTTAAGAGATGAGAGAGAGAGATGAAAAAAATTGAGAGAAGATGAAGATAAGCTGTGGAAGATAAAAGGATAGAATGAGGAGAGAAGGAAATGAAAGGAGAATTTATGAGGAGAGAGACAATGCCTGCTATATTTAAATGAAGAGAAAGGGTGTGATTTGACATTTGGGGTAAATGACTA
Organism: Helianthus annuus; assembly: GCF_002127325.2. Lineage (NCBI taxonomy): Eukaryota > Viridiplantae > Streptophyta > Magnoliopsida > Asterales > Asteraceae > Helianthus > Helianthus annuus. The sequence continues at coordinate 13,712,448 of NC_035449.2, forward strand.
AACTACCCCTTTTTCTAATTGGTTGAGAGTGGTTCTCGCGGTTCTTACAACTGAAGGTGATTTTCATTTTAGCGGCTCCCTATATATATATATATATATATATATATATATATATATATATATATATATATATATTTGAAAAGGAAACTTCAATCAAAAAAGCGCCAAAAGGCCCTCAAAACGGGGACCTACGGCCAACAAACGTTACATCAAGTTTAGGGGGTAATTACACCAATCATGCCAATCAACACCTATCAATCTAGATCTATGCCGTAACCAAAAAACCGACATAGACTTAATAGTGTGCAAAACTTCAATCGCTCTTCGAGATGTGCCATTAAACACTCTAGCGTTCCTTTCATTCCAAATGACCCACATAGACGTGAAAGTGATGCCTCTTAATATGTATTTCTTGTGCTTCGTCTTTGTGTGATAATCCGCCAATGTCTCCAAGTCTTTAACTTCAAAAACAATAATCGGACTTAGTTTGCACCAAAAACCGATCCTAGCCCAAATTTCCGATGAAAAAACACAACCCGTGAACAAATGATTAGCCGTTTCCGTATCCGCATCACAAAGAACACAAGAGACATTTCCAACGTTAACCCCGCGCTTGATAAGCTCCGTACGAGTTGGTAGCCGATTTAGATCCGCTCGCCAAACCATTATTTTACACTTTAGAGGCGTCCAACCTTTCCACTTCATGTTCGAAATAGACGTATCCTGTGCAGAAGATGAAATCAATTGTTTTTCTTTACTTACCGTATAGGAACCCGACGAATCTCCTTTCCATGCATGTCCAACGGTCCGGACCCTGCTGCCACTGATGCTCATCGATGTCCGAAAGCAGATGAAACAGTTCAGTAACCTCCTCGTTAGATGTAGGAGGTATGTGCCAATCCTAAAATAAAGTCTTCAGGCCATTGATAAACTTCACCCGATGTTCAACCTTGACCCACTTCTGCCTTTCTAGCCGAAATAAGTGCGGATATACCGATAGCAATGGCTCGTCCCAAAGCCAAATATCCGCCCAAAATCTAGTCGCCGAACCGTCTCCAACAACTCCCACAAAATAATTGTTAAGGTCAAGGCCAGTTGGTAATTTTTTTGTCCCATTTTTACAATGCGTTTCCAACAACTGCTAGCCGTTGAGCTACACGGAAGTGTCGCCCATGCACGGGTCGAACCATGACACCCCTTGATGACCCGTTTCCACAAACCATTACTTTCTTTTTTAAAACGCCACGTCCATTTCAAAAGAAGGGCCTCATTAATGTCCTGCAATCTATGAATGCCCAAACCGCCCTTTGCCTTCGGTTTAGCAATAATATTCCACGACACCCATGGTATTTTTCTTTCTTCACTACAACCGGCCCATAAAAAATTCCTCATAATGGCTTCAATCTTTTGGATCACCGCCACCGGGGCTTGGTATAAGGAAAAATAATAAATCGGTACGTTTCAAGCACCAATTTTATAAGAATTAACCTACCCCCTATGGATAAAGTCTTAGACTTCCACGAAACGAGATGGCCCTTTATAACTTCAATAACCGAATTCCAACTATTAATCCGGGACATATTTGCACCGACTTTAATCCCCAGGTAAACAAATGGAAAGACCCCTCTTTTGCACCCCAACACCTCCATCATATCATCAACTTCCATATCGTTTGTTCCGACTCCAAATAAATTTGACTTGTGAATATTAATACACAAGCCCGAGCATAAATAAAAGACCCGAAGGATCCTAGCCGTATTCTAGAGATTTTCGCGTGACCATTCTCCCCATAATGAGCGCATCATCCGCGTAAAATAAATGAGTGATGTTAGTTTCATTATCCGAAAAATTTATACCCTTAAGATCACCATTCGCTTTAGCCTTCTTCAACATCCAAGACAAAGCTTCCATATCAAGAATAAAAAAGGAGAAAGAGGGTCGCCTTGACGAAGCCCCTTCTCACAATTAAATTCAAAAGTAGGCGAGCCGTTAACAACAACCGCGGCCCTAGATGAGAGCAAAATCCCCTTAATCCAGTTACACCACCTAGATGGAAAACCCATTTGATCCATAATGGAGAGCAAGAAATTCCAGTTTACATTATCATACGCTTTCTCAAAATCAATCTTTAGCAAAAACGTCTTCCGATTCCTCTTTTTCAACCATTCCAATAATTCATTAATCACAAGAGGCCCGTCAAGAATAATTCATTAAAAACCATTTTGAAAACCATTGTAAATTATTTTATTTTCAATACTTTAAAAAAAGATTTGAGTTGTTTATGTAACGCACATTTAAAAAACGTTTTTTATGACAAATGTATTTTGACTATATGTATTTTAAAACATTAAAATTGTTTTATATAATTGAATATATGTAAAAAATAATATATGAATTTATCAATCAATATAAACAATAAAAAACTAATTTCAGTTACACTTTTTTAAACTTAAACAAATCTACTTTATTTATTAATCTAAATAAAAATTAAAGGTACCGCTTTTCTCGGAAATAGTATATGTGAAATAATAAAATAAAATAAAGTGTCACGGATGTAGAGGCAGTAATAGTCTTCATTCATTTATTGCAGTCTCTTCCTTTATTACCCTTTTATTACCTTCATCTTCTTCCTTAGTTCTTTTTGAACGAGTGAAAGTCGTAGCCATTTAAGAAATCTCTGGCGACACAAGATATAAACTGCTTTTGGGCTTACAAACTTTTTTTAGGGGTATCCTCGTAGTCGACTCGTAAAGTGCTAGGTCCGCCCCTGTTATTGTATGCTTTTGTGACCTTCATGGTTATTTGCTATTATTATATTTATTTATATAGTTATATTGTTTTAGCAAGTATTGATTATGACGCACTGAACCACTGATTGTGTCGTATCGAAAGATGACGCACTGAAAAATTGAATGTGAACTACTGAACGTGATTATGTGACGCATTGAATGTGAACTAATTACGCACTAAACTACTGAATGTGACGCACTGAAGGTGACTAACTGAATATGTGTTATATATATTGTTTGATATATAGATATCGTTAAGAAAATGTACATTGCATTGTTATTGTCCCACTGAGTTTGTTTACTCAGGCGTACATTTGCCTTCTTATGTACGTTAGGTTGCAAGGATTGTTGGAAGACTTGGATGGATGGTTCGAGGGATTAAAGACACACATGGATTTTATAAAAGTTTAGAATGTTATGTATAATATTTCGACTTTTTGAAATAATGTAAAATTTTATAATTTATTGAATGATGTTTTAATCTCTGATGTATTGTATTATAAGTGACACGTCAGCCCATGCTGGGTTGGGGTGTTACAATTTAATTATCACCAAAAAAAAAACAAAGGGGAAAATTGTAAAAGTAATTATACTTTATGCAGGCTGATAGTTTATGACACGACCCGTTAATACGGCATGGTTCTACACAAAGTTGAGCGGGTTGGTGCTTGGAGCAAACAAATTTGTTTCATAAATAGCTCGACACGTTAATGACATGCTCATATGCTATCTAGGTTGTTTAATAATGGCTTGATTTGGAATGGAGGTTTAATTCTCTATAACCGAATATGGAATGCTAGAACAAAGCTACTGATGTGGTATTAGTTTCGTCAGGTGTGTGGTCAAGACGTGGAGTTAAGAAAAGCCGAGATGAAAAATCTAGGCTTTTCTTTGGTATTACACAAGAGGAAGGCTTCATTATGAGTGAAATGTTTTAAGGCCCCTTGGTACAATGTGTAACTCTATGATTGCACGAGTTGTAACATGTCACTCTTTGATTGCATCAGTGGCGGACCCATATTTTTTTATGAAGGCAATTGGGGGACTAAACTAAACTTTAAAAAGGGGCAATCCAGATTGTTATCGACTATTTGAAGGGAGCGGGGCGGTTGCCCCCTTCCTTAATAAGTGGGTACGGCCCTGATTTGCACATGATGAGTCAACAATTGGTTGGGGAACACGTCATTGTGACTTGTATTGTTTTAAACACGTGTCATTTTTTGAATGGATGCATCGAGTTGGCCATTAATTGGAAAGGATTTTAAATGAGTTTTTCCTGGTATAAATCCTGAAATTGGGTGGCCTTATAACATAAGAGTCGAGTGTAAAGCAACACATAGACACAGAAATCATGAGACTCAGAATTTGGGAAATCATCGATTCTCATATTATAGAAAAGATCTATCCAAACACATGGATCTTTGAGAATCATAGAAAGATCAATCAATGGAGAACCAGTTTAATGAAGGAGATTCGGTTTGGGCCGAAGTTAGTCATCGTCCTTGGTGGCCGAGGATTATATACAATTATACACCACTGTCAAAGGTAAGCTCGCTCTGTTGGTGTTGTCGTTTAAAGAATTATGATTCCAATTTTCAGCAGTGGATCCATCCTTGATCCCCTTTGGATGTAACTGAAAGCGTTTTTTTTTTTTTTTTTTTTTTTTTAACTACATGTACTATTATTTTAAGTTTTAACTAAGATTGTTGTGTTACCTGCAGGATGGTAAGATAGTCGAATCTTTGGCCACAATCACAAAGATTGATGATTTGCATTTTGTCGAGAAAAAGATGGTAAGTCTACATTTAATGCACATTGGCCATTTGGGAGCAACCTCGTCAAAAATCAGAACAAAATTAGATATGTCTTGTTTTTCTAGTAAATTTGTTGCCTCATATTTATAATCTTTGCTCTCCACAGTCATTGCTGGATTCCGTCAGATCATAGGTCTGCTATTTCTGCAAACGAGCGGGTTGTGATACAAGAAGTTGAAGAGATGGTGTGCCTTGCACTATCAAAAACTGATGAATCACGACTGGTTAATCTGCATAAATTGTCAGAGGACACAGAAGCTGAAGTAATTGTGCCTCAATTGTATGCAAGCCATTCAACATCATTGATGTTTAATGAGGTCCTTGAGACATCCATGGCAAACCAAATGGGACCCACAAGTTCATGTTCAAGTGGAGAGAAGGTGATGTTTCCAATCAGGGATGTAAATGTGGATGAGATTCAAAGGGAAGAGGAAATCTGTCAATCAGATAATACAAGTTATTGGAATGGTGGTTGTTCAAGGGGGAGCTGTCAGATTTTGAAACAGAAAACCAATTAGAAAGAGTTTGAGGTTTTTGGTAGAATATGATATGCTTGTATAATATTGCAGAATTAGATGTACCCAATTTGTAACTTGTGATTCTCTTTAAACACGTCTTGTTCTCGTTAATCAATGAAATACATTTCGTTTAATATGATACTAGTCTAAGTCCCCGTGTAATACACGGGTGGCTAAACAACAAAAAATTTATACTTTAATACGTATAAATACTTTATTACAGGTTTGTTCGAATATTAATGGTGCCCAATTATACTTTTAGTGCCCAATTATACTTTTAGTTATTGCCCAATCGATTGTTCGAATATAAATACGATTTCTAAAAACAGGTTTGTTCGAATATTAATGATTGCCTTTTGTTCGAACAAACGTCTCTCTTAATTGTTCGAATATAAATACGATTTCTAAAAACCGAGCCGATCAAACCCATGCTCACGCTTTAAAACTTAAACTAACTCAGGAAAGAAAGCAATCCTCTCAAGTAAGCTACTAACCATGGAGGAAGGTACTCATCAGCATGTCTTCTCAAAACCGAAAATCCACCATGTGTTCCATATCCCAATTTGTGATAGCAGTTGAATACTAAAAAAAATGAAGTTTGACCAACTCCTAATACTTGTTGCAGCTTCAAACATCTCACCCAAAGCAGTCAAAGGGACCTGTATAAGTGAAGTTTGACCAAAAGTCAACATTCCCATTCTCACTACGTGCTTGTTCACAAATGACAAATAAACTAAAAGCGATGTAGTAATACAACACTTAGTTAATACCTGCATGTTCTATAAGTAAAATGAAATTCCATTCAACAATGATGAGCACATACCAGTGGCATTTTTCACGATACATCGTTGAAAGCTTTTCCAAAAGTAAAACCTTGATTTTTTTTATAAAATGATAAAATTCATGAACTACAAGAGAATATGATGTAAGCTATACACATGATATTTTGAATTACACTTAAAGCATTGATGAACACATCAAACAAACTTGTAGTCAATAACTTGCAATTGGTGAAACAAAAAATATATTGTTTCTCTTTGCAGGTAGCGTGTTGTAATCATAGTTATTACAGGTGCAAGGCGCGCTCAAGGTGCTTAGGCTCCGCCTAGGGCCTAGCCGGAAGGTGCTAAAAAAGCGTGGTTGTTTCTGTGCTCTTTAAGTCAGGTGCCAGGTGGCTCAGATCGGGGTGCCCACTAAACCACCAAACCAATTTCCTAGCAGAATGCACACCAATCTACTCCAACATTGAGTAAAAAAGTTATATTAATCTAATTTTATTTAATAACTGATCAAGGGTAATCTTGAAACTTGACCCACTTACTTTAAACGGTAACCGTGACTTATTAAAAATGGTAATCTGACCATGCGAAACAAATGTTGTTTTTCCTTTATAACAATTCACGCACAACAGAGTTGATGCGGTTGAGCTACCTATATCGGACATTTACAAACAAGTCACATATCAAAGCATATTAATTTGAACAAAACAAAACACAATCCAACTCAAATCATACCATACCTATAGATTCAGAGTAGCCAACCCAGATTTTGTCAACTTCAAGCATACCTTCTATACATTGTCTCCCTGCACTATACCAAATTAGCTCATGGCTCTTAGTTTCAAAGAAAGAAAAAAGGGAATACAATATAAGTAGATTTGCTAAATAGGTCTAGTAATTACCATCTTAATGTCAAATTATCTTTTTTGGTGCGGTTCAAACTGGGCCACTATAAACACTTGATCTTGGTCACATGAAGGATTCCCAGATCTTATGTAGATTCCTTCATCTGCTTTATGTAGATTCCTTCATCTGCTTTATCACCTTCTTCAACACAAATGGCCTAGGTTGTGGGCTGATCGTACCAACCTGGTTTTAGCAATTTGATCGTGCCACCTTGGATGTCGTTAGAAGAAGCGAACTCGGATCTACGGTCAGGGAGAGGTTTTGGATGACTGTGGGCCCCTTTATAAATAATTTCGGTGATGTGGCCCTCGTGAGATCGCTCACCTTTTTGTGACCGGACGATGTGCATAAGTGCATTTGTAATAGCTTCTAGGATACTCACTACCCTTCACTTGTTTTTGGCCATACTTTCTCCAGTTATACCCATCTTCACTTACGTAATTAACATTATCGCGACTCGGTATTTGATCTGCATCTTCTTCGTGATGTTCTTGAACAATATTCCCATTTAAACCACCGTTTTTGGCGGTTTCAATACTTTGAGATGGTACGCGATTCTCAGATTGCCAAGACATAAAAGGCAAATTAACCTAAAAGTAAACAAAATAATCGTGATATAAATAACAACATACCCTTATAGTTTTTTCATGAATAAGTATAACATATTTAAACACTTACAACCACCTTGTTGGAAACAGGAACAGAAGCAGCAGATTCAAGAACAGGTTTAAGTGCAAAAGATGAATTGTTGAATTCTTTAAAAGAATCATCTTTATTTTGTGCAAATGTGAATTTCCCAGTTGTTGGAGATGGTTGAGCCTGCAAAAAAAATAAAAATTAATATACACAAATCAGGCTATTTGAGTACTGTAATTGGCATTGCTTTTAGTAATTATCTGTCAATATTCAAACAACTGACTATCTGATTATAACAACACTTTATCCTGCAACACTTTTGTTACAGTTAATTATCTAATTGTTCCGTATACAAATAATCACTTTCGAAACATATCGCCAAACACGTAAATATCGCTAAACTAAATCTTAAATCTGACTTTATTAAAAAAGATGGGTTTTAGTAAACTTTACCAGCGAATTCGACAGAAAAACCGGCGAATCTAAAAGCGAAGTAGGACTAAGACCAGGAGGGATTGTCAAAACAGACGATTGTTTGTCCACGTCAGCAGGAGGAGGTCTGATAACGTCAGTGTTTAATCTTGGAGCATTGTAACCAGCTCTAGCAACCATTCTTTCAACAAAACCTGACCTTGAGCTTGCTGATTTCTGTTCAGCGCCAAATGCACCGTTTTCTGACCCGAGTTGTTTGTCGGGTCCATGAAAAGTGAACCCACTGGTTAGGTTGTCCTTGGGTGGTACATGTGAAATAAAAACTTAATAATGAATATCAATCTATGGTACATAAAGCAATGCAAAGAACAGTCCATACATAAACACTATACTCTATTGTCATTTCATGAGCCAAATTTCACCACATGGCCTCTCTACGCTGCTATCTCTACATTTTTAGAAACCCTCTTATCTCTGGATCTGTAAAAGCATTGATGAACACATCAAACAAACTTGTATTAGTTTATAAAAGTCAACTAAACTGTGAATCCACTATTTTGAACCTACAAAAAGTAAAATTTAGGCCACAAAAATCTCAAGATTAATAATGAACATTAAGGATTTAGTTATCTCATAAAATCAGTGAATAGTAAAAAAAACTAAACCTAAAAGGATAAATATAAGAAAATATAAAGAAAACATTGCCAGTAATCCATTTTTTCGATATAGTATCACTTACATATTCAGTTTCGGTAGGTAACCACCTTCATGCCTTATTGCCAAGGTCCATAGGTGATACGCGTTCGTTTTGTAGCGGCTTAACAAACGATACAATTAAAAAAACCAACAACCAAAAGTTTTTTTCACCATGGTTGTTAATAGCGAGCGCAACGATCGCTAAAGCGCGCTACGTAGCGTATAGGTCTAGGCTCGCTATTAGCGATAGATAGTGATAATAGCGGCAATTTTTTTTGTTTTTTTAATATAAATAGTAATTAAATATAGCTATAAAATAGCTGGATTTTAGGTTTTTTGTTAAATATACATGTAAAATAGCATATATACCAGGGTATTTTTTGATATAATATACATATAAAATATTTTTTTAAATCTAGTGTATAACTATTTATAAAATAGCCGCCTGCTATTCGCCATTAACAACTATGTTTAGAACAAAGTTGTTTCGCTTTACGCCTCCTTGAAAACACTATTAGAAAACTCTTTGTAAACATATTTTGTAGAAAACATTATTAAAATTTCAACAGCAGAAAAGTGTACCTAATGGAATTGAAGTCAATTTTCATGTTGCTTTTTGATGTTTAGATTTTGCCGGCCGATGAACATTGTCCTAAATATGAACTTTCAAGCGACGCTAGCCGACGTTGGGTTGTCAAAGATTATTGACATTGGGTCTATCTCACTTTAGTGAAATGGGGCTCGGGTTCTCTTGATCTTTGAAAATGTTCCTTTTCTTGTTTCCGAGAAGTATGTGCTCTGAGTTCCACTCCCAAGTGTATTAGCGTCTGCCTGTGGATCTATCAGATGATCAATGCCTGGCACAAAAAAAAAAAAACATCAGATTGCCAATTTTCAAATCAACTTTACAAATTCAAATAACCAACTTGCACAGGTGTGAAGGCATAATTTGAAGTTAGTCTAGAGGTAGCACCACCACTACTATGTTGTTTATCCTTGAGCCTGAAGGTTTCAAATCAAGCATATCAAATATATAAATTAAAATTCCTTAAGAAAAACACATTTTTTAACCAAAAAACATACTTTTTGGCTACTTTGGTAGCGAGCTTGCTTTGACTAACTGATACACGCAACTTCCGGTTGCCAGCTTGATCAAGCATACTATATCCTTCTCCCAATCCATCACCTATAATCACATAATAAAACATTATATTATATTTAAACAGAAGAAAACAAATGTTTGTATTTTATGACAGGGTTATATAGATTTTAATAGTGTTAAATTTTAAACAATACATAGAAACTAACATATGCAACAAAGAACCATGAACCATAAGGGAGTGCCCGAATTGCTTATTTAAACAGCTTATTAGCTTAGTGATTTACTTCAAATTAAGTCACAAGAGCTTGAAATCTTCTTTACACGCACCTCAGGTGGAAGTATGATCTGGGTTATTGCGGAAAAGTGTTGGTGATGAACACAGATTGACAAATGAGATTTGAAAAGAATTCAATATCGGAATTCTCTATCAGGATGTTTCTCCCTGATCCTTGAAGCCTCTGCATGCCTCTTTGCTGAAAGAGGTAATAATCAAAACACACACAAAAGTTAACATTTTTAAACAATTAAACATATAATAACCGATTAACCGTGCTAATATGTGACTTGATTTGATTACTCATGGATTAAAAAATTGTCATGAAACATGAAAGAACTTACAGAATTCATGCTCTTGCTTGAAGCCACCTTTAGCCATTGTTTTACAATAACTGCTAATTACAAAAAATTACTTCAACATCAAAACTTATCAACAAAATCAAGCAGATATTCGATACTAAATTGTAATAAATATCGCAAATTAACCCTAAGAAAGAACAAAATTCTGTAGAATAGACCGATTAGTCAATGTGTTGACTTGATAATCTAAGAACAAAACATATCCACCACATGAATTAAACAATCTAAATACTCTTAAAAATCAAGCTTTAATCTACAAACATCTGATCATAAAAAAGAAAGATAAAAAACCCACACAAAACCTAATTTCCACAACAATTTCAATACGAAAGGTATCAATCAATTACAAAAGCTAGCTCAATTCAATGACGAACAACAATAAGACGAACTAATCAAAATAAATTAAAAATATACCGATTCAATTACTTCAATCATGAAGTGATAAAATCATAACAATTGGAGATAATATTAATACCTACAGTTTATCAACGAACTGGAGGCTGAAATGAATCCCAAACTTAGGGTTTCGTTGTTGAAATCCTATCGGATTCAGAAACGGTTTAGCAAGAATTGGGGAGAAGATGTTGTGTGTTTGGATTGGATTGGAAGAGAATGAATTTTAATTGTGTGGATTGAGTGATTGTATAATAATAAGATGAGGGTTTTGTGTAGCCTCCACTTGTTTCTTAACTTGAGATGATAGAAGATCTGCAAGAGATTAAAGACAAATCAATGAAAATATGAATGGAATTTTGAAATCTTACAAAGATCAAAACACGAATCACAAGAGCTTTACAAATTTCTTCTTCCGATGGTCAAGAAATCAATGGTGGGAAACAATATCAGTGCAGTTTGAGAAATCGCCATTGGGGTTTGAGTTTGAGAAATCAACAGAAGATCCATTGGCTTATTTTTTTTCTTCGCATCTAGGGTTTGACTTTGAAAAATATGAATTTAAGAAAGATGAAACGTATACAGGCGAACAATTAGGGTTTGGATTGATTGGAGAGAGAGGGTGAGAAGCCGCGTGAATTAAAAAGAAAGAGAAATGCCAGTCCCGCTCAAAAAACCTAATTCTCTGGCCAAAGAGAGCTGCCACATCATGGTCAAATAGTCAACCTTTATTTTGCTTTAGTATAATAGATAGATTAGAGGCTACCTCTGGCTTTTCGATCACGAAAAAAAATCATCAATGTACAATAAAAGATCTATACAACTAAAGTAGCTTTAGAAGACAAATATACAATGAAAATAGTTTATGTATAACTTAATTAAAAAGCTTTATGTAGAACTTAAGAATGTATATATAGAACTTAAAGAAACTCAAGTAATCAAAAAAAAAAAAAAGTAGATGAAAACAAATCTTAATGTAGGGAAAAAAGTGAGTAAGAAACAAATGATGAAAGAAATACATTAAATAACCAAATAAACTTACATTAATACATTCTTTTATTTTCATATTTTTATTAGCTTTTAAAACCTATGGAAAGTTTGAAAAACTGAGATGTGTAGATCAATGTTTTAAAAACCGGTTTTTAAATCAAACCGGATTAGGCTAAAAAATGGTTCAATCGGTTGAACCAGGTTGTACCGAGCGGTTCAACCGTGTTCACTAGCTAACTCTATAATTTCATAAATTACAACATCAACTCAAAAGTTAATCCAAAAATGCATGATTACATATTAAAAGATGATACAAAATTAAATCCATAATAAAAAATAATATAAAAGATAATCGAAAATCATTCAATTTTCCAACAAGCTCTTTTAAATGAAAGTGTACAATATGTTTAAGCCATTTGAGTGTTTAATACATCAACTATTTTCGTTTCATACAATATTAAATAAGAACTTTTAGTTACGAATAATCATAATATATAAAAATTAAGATAAGTAACATATATAATAAACAATATTAAATAAGAATTTTTAGTTACGAATAATCATAATATATAAAAATTACGTAAGACGAGTAACATATATAATAAAAATAAGTAACAACCCAAACTAAAATAACCGTCGGCCGGTACCGGTATTACATTTTAAACTGGTATACTGGATTTTACCAACGGTACAAACCTTATGCCATTTTCCTTTATTTACCGGGGTGTTTCGTACCGGATTTACATCTAGAAATGGTAATACCGGTATAACCGGCCAGTATTTACCGGTTTTTAAAACATTGGTGTAGATGCGTTTATTTTCTCGTTTTACCTTTTTAAGAATCTTTTTTTATTTTATTTGAGGGGCCCTCCTTCTCCATGCATCACATGAGAGGAACCTGTTGCCCCTCCCTAATTAACTTGCTCAGATAAGTTAGGTTAGTTGTTACAAAGTTGTATAGAAAGGCAAGGTTGCTAATAACACTAGTGGCCCCTCTAAGTTCTTAGTCCTTTGATACATGGGGAAGGGGATACCCCCAAATGAAATATAAAATATTTTTAGATCATCCACATACACATTCGGTTCATATGTATGTCTCACTCTTCCACGTCGTTTCTTGTTTCTTTTGTCTCTAATTTAACAACTACATAATGTAACATCCTGGGCACATCCCACATTTTTTGTTGACATGAGAGATGCCGAGTTGATAAGGAATGTTTGGCCTCAAATAACACCAACGCGTTTATGTAAGGCCTCCTAATCCAAGATCTCACTCAGCTAAAGCAACCAACAGGTGTGCGGAATCCACCTGATGATCAACCACTGTAGATGAAACACAAGAATGCAAGGATTTGAGAGAGAAATCAAGAATACACTGAGTATTCTTGATGAAGATGAATGACGTCACTCACACAAAGCGCCGCCAGACAAAACTCAATGATTAGGGCACAGAAATTCACGCAGAAATTGTTACCTTGTCTATTCCATATTAAAGTATATATACAAGGTGAAACCCGGACTTTCAAGACTAACTAGAAAGCCCGGACAAACATAAAGCACAAAGCTCAGAGCTTTTGCCACAAAACTCAGACAAAAGCTAATACTATACAAAACTCTGACTAAACAAAAACCCTTGCAAACCTTGGACAAGTTGTCCCTAGGAACTTCTTGGGACAAATTGTCCCTAGGAACTTCTTGGGACTAAGTTTCCATAAAACTCTGACCAAGAGCTCCTTCCAAAACTTGGACAAATTGTCCCTAGGAACTTCTTGGGACTAACTATTGACATTTGTACAATAAAGACCCTAAATATTGGAAGACTTGCACTTATCACCAAAAGTGTATTAACAAACTCCCCCTTGATCAGTGCATGGTCTTCATTGGTCTTTAGATCTTCATCCTTTCATTGGTAACATGGGAGTCATGCACTTATCACCTAGGTGCATTAACAAACTCCCCCTTGATCAGTGCATGGTCTTCATTGGACTTGAGATCTTCATCCTTTCTTCGAGAACTGCTTCCTGCCCAGACCTTGTTCTTCACACAGAAACTGAACCACCTTGATGAACTGGTCAGCTAGAACACGATCTTCTTCATTGTATTTTAGAGGCAGGCGTCGAAGCCTTTTCAGATGTGTTTCCCTTAAGTTGGCAAGCCAAATCAGATCCAGCACTTTAGCAATCTCAACCGTCACTTTCTTTTCAGAAATCACTGCTTCCCCAGTCTTGAGATGCACGATCCAAACGCACACAGCTTCTCCAAATCTTCCATCTTGAGATGAACGATCCAGACCTGAAACACTTAACCCAGAATTAAGAAACTTGACCCTGGAGACATCGGCCCAAACCTGAATCCCAAAAATAAATTCTAATACCCCAGAATGAACAATTGAAACATTAAACAATCAATATTTAATAACTTATTTAAACAATTTTCACAACCCTAGAGTATACTTAATATGATAACTCGCACATAGAAACAAGAAAGCAAAATCTTTTTGTTGTTTTTCAATTTTTGACTGAAATGGAAATTAAACCTAGAACGTATTTACACTAAATTTCTTTTTGTGAAATCGGAGCAAAGGAATCATATCGGTTTTACTGTCAGTACCCAACACAAGAACCATAGCATTTTAGCTTTAATCTTTTAGAATGAAGTTGACAGTTCAAGACGTTCAACGGTATTGTGGTCCACTTAAGTTTTAGCACGCTTTCGAACACTGTTTTCGAGATATGGAATTAAGTGTATTAAGCTGACAGTAACTATGTTTACCCACCTCAGAATATACTCCCGTATCAAGGTATGCGCGAGAGATCATCTTACTGGTGAGTATACCATTTATCATCTGTTTTTGACGTATAAGCTAATGTGAGATACTCACTTATTTGGATTTCAGATGCAAAGGGCACAGGAGCAAGTCATTTGTGATAGAATCACTTATTGAGGATAGACTTGACTCCCGCAAGATTTTGTTGGACATGTGATTCTTTATCACTTATTTGGGTCGGATGCATCATATTTTGAAGATATTTACACGTATGTATGGTATCATGGAAGATCTAGACTTGCATCCCCGTTATTTTCCAGTAAAAGAAGCAACCATGATACCCAGATGATAAACAGCATAAAGACCACGTATCTCAGAACCTCGGCAATCTATCAAACGAAATTACGGTACCAAGACCATATATCCGAGAGATGCGCCACACGAGTTACGCAGTTCATTATGTTTATATACCAAAGACAGGTTCTTATTTGCGCGTAAAACCTACCGAAGCAACGTATAATGAAGCTGTCACAGTTAACGGTTAATTTTATGCATATAACCATAGTCCTGCACCAGATACGACTAACCGATGTACTATCATTTCCCTTATATCTCAACACGACTTCATTTTAGATTTTTCAAATGTTTTTGTATTTTTCTGAAATTTATCCTACAACTAAGTAAAATATTTTGGAGTTTTTTCAATATTTCGAAAGCGGTAAGAACTATACAGAAAAGATAAAATAAAGTTTCTATGTGAGTTTTGAAAGCATTTTACTCTGGGTTGATCATGCCAATCATTCGGACCAGATTTTCAAATCTTGTCCGATCGAAAGTTTTCGTAAACAGGTCAGCAAGATTATCCAAGGTGTCTACCCTAACCACTTCTATTAACCCCTTCTCAGCACAATCGCGAATAAAGTGATGCCTAACATCTATGTGCTTAGTGCGTGAGTGATTTACCAGATTGTTTGTTATGGAAATGGCAGAGTTATTATCGACAAGGATAGGAGTTCGAGTAAAATTCAAACCGTAGTCCCTCATTTGCTGCTGAATCCACAAAACCTGAGCACAACAGCTTGAAGCAGCAATGTACTCGGCCTCGCACGTGGATAGAGAAACGGCAACCTGCTTTTTGCATTGCCAAGAGACAAGACGATTTCCAAGAAGTTGTGCGCCGCCAGAGGTTGACTTTCTGTTCATCCGGCACCCTCCGAAATCTGCATCAGCATACGCCATCAAATCCAGACCACCTTCAGCTGGATACCACAATCCAAGCTTAGGCGTCCCTTTTAGATATCTGAAAATACGCTTGACAGCTTTCAAGTGCGACTCCTTCGGAGTTGATTGGTACCTAGCACACAAACAAACGGAGAACATAATATCTGGTCGTGAGGCAGTAAGATACATGAATGAACCTATCATTGCTCGATATAGAGTCGGATCCACTTCAGGATCTTTCTCATCATCGGGTGAAAGCTTGAGATTTGTTGGTAGAGGCGTGTCATAGGGTAAACTATCTTCCAATCCAAATCTTTTGAGAATCTCGTGGACATACTTTGTCTGATGCACGTACGTCCCGGTTTTTTCTTGACTCACTTGAAGACCTAGAAAGAATGATAACTCGCCCATCGCGCTCATTTCAAACTTTGACTTCATCACCATCTCAAACTCACGACACAACTCTTCATTTGAAGAACCAAAAATTATGTCATCAACGTAAATTTGCACGATCAGAAAATCTCCCCCTTTCTTCAAAATGAACAATGTGGAGTCGATTGCACCACGCGAGAACCCATGCTCCAAAAGATGCTTTGACAACGTCTCGTACCATGCTCGAGGAGCCTGATGGAGACCATAGAGAGCCTTGTCCAACAAATAGACCTTGTTGTCTAACCCTGGAGCTTCGAAACCCGGTGGTTGGGACACATACACAGTTTCATGCAATTTCCCGTAAAGGAAGGCGCTTTTCACATCCAACTGATAGACTTTGATACGCATGTGTGCAGCAAAGTCTAGAAACAAACGAATAGCTTCCAGTCTTACCACTGGTGCATAAACTTCGGTATAATCAATCCCTTCCTCCTGATTGAAGCCTTGAACAACCAACCGTGCTTTGTTTCTGACAACGACACCCTTATCGTCTTTCTTGCACTTGAAAACCCATTTCGTGTTGATTGCATGCTGGCCTTTTGGAAGATCGACCAAATTCCACACCGTTAACTTGTCGAACTGAGCTAACTCTTCTTGCATCGCCTCACACCAAGAATTATCCTTTAGAGCCATCTGATAGTTCTTCGGCTCTATCTGAGAGATAAAACATTCATGCAGACTAAGATTGTAGATTTCTTCTTTCTTGATAGCAGAGAACAGACATTGCATCTCTGAAATACTCCTTCGCGTTTGCACTCCCGCAGTTGGATTCCCAATAATATTATCAACATGATGATGAATATTTGTTCTTGGAACTGGGATTGCCGGAGCTTGAAGATTGTTTCCCAAATTCGACTGAATCTCCCCCTCAGCATTTGCATTACTACTAGAAGCTTCACCATTACCAGAAGACGCAACAACATTTGGATATGTTGAAAAGTCAACGTATAGATCACCACTTGTAGTTTGAGAAGCTGCATTGGGGATCTGCTCAGCAACAACATCATTTACGATCGAAGAATCAGCGACTGGAACATTCGAAGACACATTAGTAGGAATACTTGCTATCCAGCTCGCATCCACTTCATCTTTGTTCACAAGATGTGTGTATACAACCTCCGAATCTTCTTCTGAAACATCAGGAAGATCAAATGAATCAAATAATTTATCATAATCATAACCGCTTTTGGGACCGAATTCGGACGGTGGAGGATCAAAACTCAAAGGAGTTATGTCAAACACGATCTCCACTATTCGCTTCTTGATGTTATAAACGCGTTTGTTTGGAGTTCCATTGGCATAACCCAAAAAGAACCCAATTTCACCAATTTCCCCCATTTTCGGAGTATCTTTGGTGCGTTTGATAACACACTTAATCCCAAAAGGCTGAAAACCGGATAAGTTCGGTTTCCTGTTTTCAAGTAATTCATAACAAGTTTTATCTTCTCTTTTGACAGTAAGCACATGATTTAACACATAACATGCAGTGTTCACCGTCTCGGCCCAGAAGAAAATTGGCAATTTTGATTCAGAAAGCATAGTGCGGGCCGCCTCAATTAGGGTACGATTCTTCCGTTCTGCAACTCCGTTCTGTTGAGGAACATATGGAGCGCTGAACTGATGAATTATTCCCATTTCCCGACATAACTCATCCATATACTGATTTTTAAACTCAGTGCCGTTGTCACTTCGGATTTTCTTAATAGGAAGTGAATAATTTTTCTCAAGTTGTTTGAATAAGTCTCTTAAAATACCAGCGATTTGATCCTTTGTTTTTAAGAAAAATACCCATGAATAACGTGAGAAATCGTCAGTGACAACTAGGCAATAAGACATGCCACCAATGCTAGCAACATGGATCGGGCCGAAAAGATCCATGTGAAGCAATTCAAGTGGTTTTTGGATTGAGTTAACTGTTTTCGGTTTATGAGGCTTTCGTTTGATTTTTCCTTTTTCACATGATTCACATTTGTTGTGCATATTGAAACTACGTAAAGGAACCCCCAACACCAAGTTGTTTTTCACTAAGTGGTTCATTTTTCGCAGATGCACATGGCCCATTCTCCTATGCCAGAGATACGATTGATCTTCAGTCGCCTTTGAGAGTAAACAAGTCACTGGAGCAGATGAGTTAACCAACGGGCGCATGTCCATGACATATGTGTTATTCACCCTTGGAGCCCTCATAACGATCCAATCTTCAGGAACAACAAATCCCGGACGCAAAACGAAGCAAGCTTTATCAGTGAACAGCATCGTGTACTTGTTATCACAGATTTGAGAAACCGACATCAAGTTATGCTTCAGTTCTTCAACGTAGTTCACTTTATGCAGCGTGATTTTTCCATTTGACACAGAGCCTTCACCGGTGATGTAACCACCCTTTTCACCGGCAAAATTCACATAACCACCACGAAATTGTTTAAAATTGTTCAATAATTCTTTATTTCCTGTCATGTGTCTGGAACAGCCACTATCGATATACCAAATATAGATAGCCCTCTTCAGCTGCTCCTACACTCCCCAACAAAAATTTAGTTAGAGTGTGGGACCCAAGCCATGATGGTCTTGGGTCGTCCTGATTCGTCAACATAAGAAAACTCTTTGAAATAACCATCATCGCCTCTGTGTCCACCATTTCCATTTCGGAAATTGTTGGAATGAGTCCCCGCAAATCGTGGATTGTACGGAGTTGACGATCTGTTGGTATAACCAGAGTTTCCATACCCTCGGCTTCCATAGTTTTGGTAATTGTAATTTTGATTCCTAGGAGGCTCAAAATTCCTACCAAATCTAGGAGCATCTTCGTGTCTTGAGAATGATCGTGGATGATTATCCGAATGCGGTCTTTGATTTGGAAATCGGGGGGTGACGCATTTCGATCATTCACGAATCTGTTCTGTGCATGAGGTCTAGCATAGTTGTTGTTCGAACCTCCAGAACGATTGTCATTCTCAACTCCTTGAAAGGTGACATGATTTTGTCGTCTGTGAGGGGTTTTCTCACGAGTATCATGTCTTTGAGGTACATTTTCTGATCTGTCCCCACGGTTAATAACAGCGGGTTTCTCCTCTTGATCCTGATTTTGTTGTGATTTAACATTTGGTTTAACAGCTGGTTTTACTTCTTGTTTAATCACTTTGTTTTTCTCAACCTTTTGATTTTTACCATTTTTCTTTTCAACATTAACTGATTCATTTTGTGGTTTGTCAACAAAAGGTTTCTTTTGATCAGGATCAACAAGTGATTTACCCCTGTCATCTGGACAGTCTGCTGCTAAGTGTCCTTTCCCACGACACTTGTAGCATTTGCGAATTTTCGCAGCGTTCTTCGGACGTTCCTCATGATCGGTCGAAGATGAAGAGGCATTGGTGGGATTTTTCAAAATTTGGTTCACAAACTGAGAGTTGGAACCTGTTTCAATTTTTACTTCTTCTTTGATAAAATCCTCCCCTTTAACAAACTCGGTTTTAGGAACATTTTTCAAAGCCTTTTTATTTTTCCCACGTGACTTTGGTTTTGATTTCTCATTTTGAACTTGATTGAAAATTTCCAAAATCTTGTTGCTTATCAAATTTTCAATGTTTTCAAGGTTCACCTCATTTTTCTTAGAAATTCCACTATTCTTCGACTGATATGAGTCTGTGACTTCATCTGGCTCAGATTCTGACTCACTTTGTGGTTCAACTGTCAGAGGAGTCGTTGGCACAAAGTTTGCCAATTCAGGATCAATGCTTGGCATCGATGTATAGTTATGGTTTACCGGAGGAGGCACCTTGGTATAACCAACGCCAAACATTTCTTCCTCAGATTCTTTGAGACGTTGGCTGTTAATACAGAAATTCATCACTTCAGATGAATCCCTGAATTTTTCAATCTTTCGTTGCAAATCTAAAATCAAATTATCTTTTTCCAAAATGATTTTGTTCTTTTCCAAAACACAATTTTGACTTATTTCAAGTTCAGATTTTAATTCCTGATTTTTAAGATTTCCCTTAGCCACAAGTCTCTCAAATTCAGAGATATCATTTTTCAGCGCTTTTATCTTAATTCGGTGTTCTTTATCCGAATTAGACAAAACCGCAATGAGTTCTCTGGATTTTTCTAAATCTGCTATTAAGTTTGTGTTATGAAGTGCATATCTATCGATCTTAGTCACAAACTCAACACATCTAGCACATCGCTTATCTACAGAAGATGATTTTACCTCAATGCCAGCCATGAATGCACAAGCCTCGTTTTCTACGGAATTTTCTTCCAACCTTTTAGCTTCTGCATCCGCAAATTGCTGCATTTCAGCTGTAGAGATGTTGAATTCAAAGCGTTCTCCTTTTTCTCCATCTTCTGTCTTGCTAGGCTTCTCAACAGTCTCTTCGATCGAAGGACTTTCATTCTCAGTAACATTCCCCGAATCCAACTCTTCCCCAAGAACTTCATCTACAACTGCAAGCTCCTCAATGCTTGTCTCTTCAACAACCTCTTCATACACTTCTTCATTCACAATTTCAGCTATAAAAGCTTGTGACACAATAGCTCCTGAGATGTCTTCCAAAGCACAACCCCAGTCATAAGGCTCAGTCACACTCTGTAAAGGTTGAGCTACCATAGCATTGTTTGTCGAAGGTGTAGGATTTTCAGACCCACTTGAACGAGCACTTAAGTTGGAGGTAGCATTTGATGCATTGTTTTGAGGTCTTGAATTGTTTCCTCGGGAGTTGTTGTCTCTGTCAGATCTTTCCATCTTCGGCTTTCGACAATCACGTGCGAAATGCCCGTAGATCCCGCAGTTGTAACACTTTACCTTTGACATGTCGACCCCCATTCGAGTCTTTGTCTGACCTCCTATGAACTTCTTACCCGTCTTCAGCAGAAACTTCTTCGCTTTACGGACTAACAGTGCCATATTGAGCTGTAGATCAAGTTCTTCCATCTCATCTTGATCTATCTGATCAAAGTCTTCATCGAGACTTGACGGTTCAACGAGTTTCCCAAGACAGAAGTTCTCGTAGGCAGTCATGAAGGACGCCAAGAGACCCATATTTTCTTCAATCAACTTCAAACCGCTTGCATCTATCTTAGGAATGTTTACACTTGTTCCTTGAGATTTCTGAGCGCCACTAGAAGAGTACATCCCTTGATTTGAATTGGTTGTTCCACTTGAACTGACAGTGTTGCTTATGAAGGCGTGTTCACTTGCAGGACCTTCATTCTCCGAATACAAAGCAACACCGACACCACCATTACTACCCTTATCCGTTGGTTTCGAAGCCTTATATAACTGAGGATCTTGGATCTTCTCGAAATCAGATGCTTGATCTTCCATATTCCAAGCGTAACCCCTCAGCTTCTGAACAACTTCTTCCAATGAAAGCTCTTCGTAGAGAACACCCTCTCTGATCAAAGCGGTGTACATATTCCATTCTCTCGAAAGACAATTCAGAAACTTCTCAACCTTCTCGAATTCAGTGTAGATACCCTCTTTACTTCTATCAAGTTCGCTCAGCAGATGATAAAATCGATTCACAGTGTCATCAAATGATTCATTCTTCAACGCCTTGAACACAACGAATTGAGTCTTCAAACGTTCGAGACGTCGTTTCTTGTACATTTCGTTTCCTTCATATCGCTGGATCATACTATCCCACAATTCCTTTGAGCTATTTCTCTTACGAAACGTATGAAGTATAGATTGTGTCATTGCCATCGTTATCATTGACATAGCTTTCTCTTCACAGTCATAAAACTTCTTCTGGTCGTCAGTAAGCGCCAAGTACGTATCAATCGTCAACGTACGTACTGGAGTAGCTCCACATCCTTTAACAATACACAACCAGATTTTGATGTCTTTTGCTCGTACATATCTTTCGAAACGCTCCTTCCACTCAGGAAAATCAAGTTCGTTGATCAACAAAGGAGGTTTGTCGTTACTTCCTGCCTCAGCATTGTGCTTGAGGTTTTGCACCATTGTAGTCAGATTGTTGTTTGCCATTTCAGAAGACAACAGAGAATTTCCAAGCAAGGATTGCGTCACAGAAGACCTTTTCCAAGTTCAAGGTGAAATGTCTGAGCTTTTATCAGAGTGTGAAAACCCGGATCACGGAACCTGAAATAAAAACACAAACAAACTCGGACTACACTGTTAGAAAAACACAAACAAAGCTCAGATCCAATTCGGACAGATTCGAACTTAAAACTCAGACACCTATTAAAATTCGTACTTACTATGAACACTCTACTAAACTCGGACCAAGACTCAAAGTATTAAACTCGGACTAATGATTCATTTAAAAAGAAACTCTGACTCGATATATTCTAAAAGAAAAGAAAAATAGAACAAGCTCGGACTATCATATATATCTATATTCTAAAAAGGAAGCTCGGACTCTAGATATTCTAAGACTAGATAAAACCTAAAGAACTCGGACTATCACTCTTATCAGAAACCTCGGACTAAGACTAGATAATCTAAAGCCTAAAGAACTCGGACACTATAACCACAAACTAAAAAACTCGGACCTAGACTAATAAGATGAAAATCGGACTTAGGGACTCACTAAGAAGTCGGACTATAATATTATCTAAAAGAACTCAGACTAAATAACTTAAGCTAAAACTCGGACTAAAAGAAAGCTTAACCCAAAACTCGGACTAACTGACACTTAACCTAAAACTCGAACATGAAAACTTAACCTAAAACTTAACCTAAAACTCGGACACAAATGAATTCAAAAGAACTCGGACTAAATGAAACTTAAAATAAAAATAAAAATGGACTTAAAACTCGGACAACACTCTAATAAAAGAACTCGGACAAAAACAAAACCTAAATAACTTCGGACCTTACTAGACACTCAAACCTCGGACTCGACTTAAAAACAAAACAATTCGGACACTAATTAATAAACAAACTCGGACTAAGATTTAGAAAAGAAACTGGGACAAGAATATATAGTAAAAGTCAGACACAATATATCTAAACTAGGAACAATAAAAGTCGGACACTATATAATTTAAAAAAAAAAAAAACTTGGACTCAATAATATCAAGAGAAATTCTCTTAAAACTCGGACTCACCACTGGAAACTCGGACTAAAGGATTTTTATAACAACCTCGGACTCAAAATATGAAAGAAGTCGGACTTTAAGAAATTATAAAATAAAAACTCGGACTTAAAACTCAACAAAAATTCGGACCTAAAACTCAACAAGAACTCGGACTCAACAAGGAACAATAACTCGGACTCAACAATAACTCGGACTCAACAAAGAACTAAAACTCGGACCTAAAATAGCTAATAAAATTCGGACCAGAACTAATTAACCTAAACAAGAAAAATTCGGACAAAACTTAGAGGAAACTCAGACTCAAACAACTCTAAAAGGAAAACTCAGACTAGGAGAAAGCTCAGACTGAATGAATTGAAACTCAGACAAGTCTCAAAACTCAGAAGGAACCAATCTTCGGAGTATCTCCCCAATGTGACTACACACTGGTTCAATAATACCCCGGAGACACAAACACAAAGTGTAAACCACGGACCAAGCTTCCAAAGATCAAAACTCAGAATCTTTATCACCTTCAAAGCTCTGTGTGAACAAGAACACAAACCCCTGTAAAACCCAGATGAAGAAAACACTAAAAACTCACTAAACTACGCAAAATACATCATCAAATCACTAGAAATGAATGAAGAATCATGAATAAAACACAAAAACTCACTAAAATCTCACTAAACCCTATCAAAGTAAGAACTATTCTCACCAAAACCTTCAAACTAAGAACACCTACAGTAGTATGAGCACACTGCTCTGATACCACTTGTAAGGCCTCCTAATCCAAGATCTCACTCAGCTAAAGCAACCAACAGGTGTGCGGAATCAACCTGATGATCAACCACTGTAGATGAAACACAAGAATGCAAGGATTTGAGAGAGAAATCAAGAATACACTGAGTATTCTTGATGAAGATGAATGACGTCACTCACACAAAGCGCCGCCAGACAAAACTCAATGATTAGGGCACATAAATTCACACAGAAATCGTTACCTTGTCTATTCCATATTAAAGTATATATACAAGGTGAAACCCGGACTTTCAAGACTAACTAGAAAGCCCGGACAAACATAAAGCACAAAGCTCAGAGCTTTTGCCACAAAACTCAGACAAAAGCTAATACTATACAAAACTCTGACTAAACAAAAACCCTTGCAAACCTTGGACAAGTTGTCCCTAGGAACTTCTTGGGACAAATTGTCCCTAGGAACTTCTTGGGACTAAGTTTCCATAAAACTCTGACCAAGAGCTCCTTCCAAAACTTGGACAAATTGTCCCTAGGAACTTCTTGGGACTAACTATTGGCATTTGTACAATAAAGACCCTAAATATTGGAAGGCTTGCACTTATCACCAAAAGTGCATTAACAGTTTAAGATTATCAATAGTGGATAAGAGGAGAATTTCACATTTAGCGTGTTCTACCGGATGTTAAGCACAATTTGCAAACCTATCTAATATATTTTCTTTCACTTTTTGTTAGCTTCATAGTTCTTTAACTGTGTATAGACTCCACTTTATTTTCACTTTGTTTCTTAGGTTGAGTTTGGTTCGCGGAAATCAATGGAATTAAGTGGAATCGGAACATGAACTCCATTTCGTAATGTATGTAGTTCGTAGAATTTGTTAAAATTGAAATCCCAATCCCATTGTGAAAGTATTTGGTTGGCAAAGGAATTCGAATTGGAATTAGTTCTTCGAAATTCATTCATGTAAATGAATTTACCAATCCTTCCAAAATGTGGAGTAATATAACTGTAATTGGAATTCTAGACTACTCATTGCCATCGCTTTTGCCACCTTGTTAAAATTAAAACATGGAATTAAGTGGAATGTGAACATGAACTCCATTTCTTAATGTATATAGTTTGTAGAATTTGTTAAAATTGAAATCCCAATCCCATTGTGAAGGTATTTGGTTGGCAAAGGAATTTGAATTGGAATTAGTTCTTCGAAATTCATTATGTAAATGAATTTAACAATCCTTCCAAAATGTGGAGTAATACAACTGTAATTGGAATTCTGGACTACTCATTGCCATCTCTTTTGCCACCTTGTCACGCCGCCACCACAACCTATTGTGTATGACCTGCTCCTCCACATCTACGACCATCATTGTTGTTGCGACCAACTTATCTGCGCGGCTACTGCTATCGCCACCTTGATCGTCTCACTACTATCACTATAGCTATGCACCCCGATCACAACTGCCACCATCAAGGGCAACAAGGGTGAGGTGGCCCGTGGGGTGAAGGTAGGAATTGTTATTTTTTTCAACTCAAAAAAATCTATAAATAACTCAATACTCTTCATCATCAATCCGTAACTTATGATTCTCATTCCTAAATCATTATCTCAAAAAATAACAAAGTATGGATTATTACTCATCATGCTCAAGTAGTGAAGATAGCACATCATAGGATTCTTACGAGATCTCAGAGGCCCTTACAAGTGCGGTTCAACTCATGGTCATGCAACACGTTAGTCAACCTCCACCTCCAATTATTAGAATACAACAAATCGAATGGGACCGTGAGGCTGCAAACGAGTTGTTGATTCGTGATTATTTTTTATCAACCCGTCAACGGTCCTCGCGGATTTAGGCGCTGTTTTAGAATGAGTAAACGATTATTTTTATGTATTAGCAATGATTTGGAAGCAAAGTATGATCACTTCAAACAAAGACCCAACACAAGAGGAAAGATGGGATTCACCGCAATACAAAAGTGTACATCCGCTCTACGAGTGTTAGCATACTGTATGGCAACCGACGCGTGAGACGAGTATCTAAAAATGGCGGACAAAACATCAAGAGACGCTTTAGCAAATTTTGCACAAGGTAATGCTTATCTTTTATAACTTATATATTTTTTAAAGATTATTTTTTGAGGTATTGACATGTATTCGCAGTTGAATTTAAAAAAGAAGGGTGTCATTGAACTATACCGGGGGGGGGGGAGGGACGGTAATTACAGAAGCCTACATGGGAAGATCTACAACATATATATATGATGTGTATGAGGATCAACACGCTTTACCCGACATGATTGGTGCCATTGACTGCATGCACTGGGGTTGGAAAAATTGTCTAACAGCCTGGAGAGGTTCACATACTCGGGGTGACTAGAAAGGACACGCGCTTCCTCCAAGCCGTTGCGTCGTACAATCTATAGATTTGGCATGTTTTTTTTTGGGTTCCTGGTTCAAACAATGACATCAACGTTTTTTAAGTAGTCGCCTATCATTGAGGATCACATAGCAGGTTACGCAACCGTCGCTTCTTTTGGGCTAACGGAAATGAGTATCCACACGGCTACTTTCTAGCGGATTGTATAGATCCACAATACACGCTTGTTGTAAAATCTTATAGAGACCCTATTGATGATGGAGAGCTTATTTTAAAAAGGTTTAAGAATCGGCTAGAAAGAATATTGAAAGGGCTATTCGGGATTCTACAACAATGGCATTTTGTGAGGAACCCTTGTCGACTATAGCACAATGATAAGGTTAGAAATGTCATGTATATTGTCTCACTTTACACAATATGATTCTCGAGGATGAGGGAAAAACGATTTGCCAAGATTATGATCCGCAATTTGTGGACACCGAACAAGTTGGTGTGAGTATGGATCAAAGGATACAAAATTCGTATTTATTCGTAACTCTCAAGCACACCAAGCTCTAATGGCGGATTTGGTCTAACACGCTTGGATGAGACTACAAGATGAGGAAGATAATAAAGATGACGAAGAAAACGAAGATGAATAATTTTATTTATTATAATCTTTGTTTTAAGTTTCTATTTTTTTCTTAAATGTAATCTTCTTTTAGTTATATTATTATTGTTTTATTATATATTGACAAATTATAACAAAAAATAAAAAAAAATTATATTAAACAATGCTTAGGTAATTATTAAGTAATTAATAAAGATGTGGGTGAACAACTATACCATTTCACCAAGTGAAATGGCTATGCTGAAGTGGCTGACACATAGCGAAAAAGAGCATGTGGTTTGGGCAACCACTACACATGGTCTCAGTTTAGATATTTAATTGAATTTTATTAACTTTCGTTTAATAATTGCTTGATATAGGATGTTAGAACATAACTTAATGAATTTAAGAGGTGATTCTAGATTTTACAGTGATAATTTGATGGGGTGTGTGGTGAAAACTAAGGTGCAAATTCCAAGCTTTTCTTCTGTATTACATTAAAGAAACGTATCACTGTGAGAGAAATATTGGTGCAGCTTATCACTCAATGATTCCACAAATAACAATGTCACTTTTTGATTGCATATGATGAGTTGGCAATTGATTGTGGAATGCGTTATCGTGAGTGAAATGCTTCAAGGTCCCTGGTCCCTTGGTGCAACCCGTGACTCTATGATGGCATGAGTTGCAAGGTATCACTTTATGATTGCATAAATAGCAACATGTAACTTTTGTATTGGAACACTGTGTTGGCAATTTATTTTAATAAAGAGTCTAAGTGAAAAAGGTTTTCAAATAAGTTTTTCTCGCTATAAAGCATGAAATTAGGGAGCCCTCATAATACATATGAGTTTCTGGCAAATGATTTTAATAAAGAATCTATATGGAAAAGGTTTTCAAATGAGTTTTTCTCGGTATAAAGCATGAAATTGGGGTGACCACATTATACATGTGAGTTGTTGGCAATTGATTTTATTAAGAATAAGAATAAGAATCAATGTGGAAAAGGTTTTCAAATGATTTTTTCTCGGTATAAAGCATAGGGTTGCCCTCATAATACATATGAGCTGTTGGCAATTGATTTTAATAAAGAACTAGTGATTTTTCCCGCGCTTCGCAGCGGGAATTCGGTTGGTATCGTTCGATTCGTTACGGTACCGACACTTGCTATAGCAAACGAAAGAGAAAACCTTATATGGATCGAAAGCAATAAAATCAATTACCGATATCGGCACATATATTGTTTAGTTGATATTGGTTCCGTTGGTTTGCGTTCTATGTTTTTTGTTTCAAAATTGCCATATAAACTTTATTGAAAACGACTATTCTGTTGCTATTGTACAAATCCGAACCGAGACCGACCGAACAACATTTTTATTTGTATTGGTACCGGTTTTTATTTTTGTTATTTTAGCTTTCAATAAACTAAGATTATATCGCTATCATACCGTATCGGACTGAACAACATCGGTGCGGTATGTATTAATTTTTATGGTTTCTTGTTTGATAACATATATCTTGTCGCTACCGTAGTGAATTGCACCAAAACCGAACGACAACGTAAGTTCGGTAATGGTATTTATTTTTATTGTTTTTTTTTCTTTCGATAAACTAACATCGTATCGCTAGCATATTGTACCAAACAACATCGATCTGTTCATGTTATTAGTATTTGTATTTATGGTTTCAAATTTATAAACAATTATTATACAACTTTGTCTGTGACGATAATTAAATATCGGTACCGATACCATCATAATTTGAACCAGTTGATATCATTCGAAAAACATCGGTGTCGGTACCGGCTTCCGCTTTTATCGTTTGGGTTATAAAACACGTATGGATTTCTATATCGAGTGCATGAACGTACAGGTACTGTAACGAACCGAATCCGAATCGATACCCATCCAATGCCCTTGCTAATGTAAAATCACAATGCGCGAGCAAATAACATGGAATGTTAAAAAATAAACATGAATGCAAATTTAGATTTTTTTTCAAAAAGTTAATGAACGTAAGGTATTATAAAAAAACAAATCAAATGCTAAATATAATACTAATAATAAAAATAATGAAACAAGTACTTAAGAATTATTAATTACTATTTATTACGGACAAATCAAATGAATAAAATGTATAAAAACAAATTAAATACCAAATATAATACTACTAATAAAAAATATAGAAACACATATCTAAGAATTTTCGATTACTATTTATTACTAAAAATAAAATAAATAATAGATAAAATATTACTAAAAATAAAATAAATACTTCAAAATTTTCTATTATTATTTATCATAACTTTCTATTAATTTATTAAATATAATAGTGGATTTTTATCCACGTAATTCGTTCGGTATCAATTTGTTTGCACATCAATCATAGGGGAAAAACACGTTGTGATGGCATATTCCAAAATCATGGAAAAATTACATCATTATCTGAAATTAAATCGTAGAATCATTTAAAAGAAAGATTATCTCCAAATTTAAAATAAATAACTAAAATAGTTAGTTGGGTATTAACATAAATGTAAATTTAATAAATAAACAATTAACCTAAGTTTAGGTAACTTGGTGGAAATAATATATAAATAATTAATAAAATATGTATTAATTTAATTGATTATCACTTGTTAATAATAATAATAAAATAATGAAATTCACTATTCATCATCACTTACTTAACCTAATCATATTTATGTTTAGATAACTTAGTGGAAATAATTTATAAATAATTAATAAAATATATATTAATTTAATTGATTATCACTTGTAAATAATAATAAAATAATGAAATTCACTATTCTTCATCACTTGCTATTCATATGTATAATTAAAGAGTCTAGGTGGAAAAGGTTTCCAAATGATTTTTTGTTAGTATAAAGCATGAAATTGGGGTGCCTTGATAATACATATGAGTCAAGCATAGAATAACACACACAAACAGAAGTACCTAGAGATTTGAGCATCGAGAGAAAAGTAAGGTTCGAAATCATCGATTCTAGTATTAGGAAAGATCGATCAAAGTAATGGATCTTTGAGAATCATAGAAAGATCCATCAATGGAGAACCACTTAAATGAGCGAGATTTGGTTTGCGTCAAAGTTAGTAATCATCCTTGGTGGCCAAGCATCATTTACCAAGAATCTCTGTTGTCAACGGTAAGCTTTGTTGGTTTTGGTCATCTGAAGAGTTATAATGGTAGTTTTCTACAATGGATTGAATGAAATGGAAATCATTGTTTAGATGTTACATCTGTAAGTAAGATCATTTTTAACTTAGATTGTTTTACATTGTGCAGGATGGTAAGAAAGTCAAATCTTTGGCCACAATCACAATGTTTGATGATTTGCATTTTGTCGAGAAAGAAGGTGGTTCAAACAGGTGAGATCCAATAACTATGTGCTTTCTACACCTAAGAAAATTCACTGCACGAAAAACATCTTTTAGGGATGACAGAAATCAGACTTATAGGGATGAAATGTCGCATCTATAGGCCTTTTTTGTCGTCTCTATTAAAATTTGTTTCTATATCCCTGTCCCTATAGACCACAAAAATCATCCCTATATGAGTCGTTCCTATTGAAGAGTTTGTAGAGACGACATGTTGTCTCTACAAGATTGTATTAAAATTTAAATGAAAAATAAAAAGCAAATTGGAAATAAATAATTCCACCTAACTCAATTTGGCCGATAATAATCTCAAGACAGTTATTGGCAGATAATAATCCAAAATGATCAATTTTTTTTTGTAAAATAGTTTGCCGTTAAAATAACTTAACGGAGTTAAATTTTTTTTTTCTGAATTACAAACCGATGTTTTAGGGCTTTTGATCAGAACGAAGATACGAGTCGATTGATGTACAACTTACCTCGAAATACTGCCCAACCCACGAAAACGATGCTTCAATTCGGGTGTTTAAACTTCCAATTAACAAAAATCAAGCCATTTCGAGCACAATTTCAAGGTAAGTTTTACATCAATCGACTGGTATCCTCGTTCTGATCAAAAGCCCTAAATCATCGGTTTGTAATTCGGTAAAAAACTTAAATCTGTTAAGCTATTTTAACGGCGGACTATTTTACAAAAAAAAAAAAAAAAAAAAAAATTGACCAGTTCGGATTATTATCGGCCAATAACTGACTTGGTATTATTATCGGCCAAATTGAGTTAGATGGGATTATTTATTTCCAATTCGCCAAAATAAAACTAATATTTTCTACATAAAAAAAAACATTTTTTAAAATATTTTTTGCCCTATAGAAATGACTAGTCTTCGTTATAGCATTTTTTTTTTTGCGAAAAAAAAAAATAATTAAAACTTGAAACACAAAAATGACATGTCATATATGTAGGATTTTCATTTGAATAAAATAAAATGACATTTTTCGCCTATTTTCTCTATAGAATTGTCTTTTAAATAAAATAATTTAACGTATGACATCTCCATTGGATTTTTTTTTTTTTAAATAAAATGAATTTAACATTTTTCACATAGTCGTTTCTATAGAATTTTCTTTTAAATAAAATCATTTACCATTTTTCAATTATAAAGGTGATTTGTCCTCTCTAAATATTTCTTTTCTTTTTTTTTTTATGAAAATTAAAATAGCCTTTTCACCTATAGGGTTCACCTATAGAACCAAGATACATTGGTTGACTGAGTATCATGTAAGATAAAAAAACAAGTAATTTAGAGCATTCTCATCCAAACCATCAAAATATGTGAGGGGTAGTTTTTATATTATAAAGGGTATAAAAATAGTTGTGAGTGGAGGAGAGAGAAAATGTTACTGTTCATCTGTATATTTGGGGGGACACTGTTCACCCAGTATAAATTTTTTAATATATATTGAAAGTGGTTGTGAGTGAAGGAGAGAGAAAAATGTAATGATAATATTATTTAATTGAAAAGGAGAGAGATCAAGTATTTGTTTTTAGTGAAAATATATTGATATAGAAGTTGTTTTTTAGTGGAATGTATGTATAATTTGATGGATTGAATGAGAATGCTCTTAGAAATTAAGAATAAAATATAAATAATTTAACATATAGAGATGTCATGTCGTCTCGTCTCTATAGGTTAAAATATCTATTTTTTTTCTTTAATTTGAAACCAATAAAAACTGATTTAATAATATTATTACAAAATTAAAAAAAAGATTTTTGATTACAAATATAATTAATGATAATTATTGTAATAATAAAAATAACTATTAGTATATTAATATAATATTTATTTTACACACTAACACATAAAGTTAAGTATACATATAACTTTATTCATAACTTTTTTCTATCATAGTTATCACATCCATGTAAGTGGTTTATTTTAATCTAAATATTTATATCTGTTTGTGATGATTGATGGTACCAAAGAGCAATTATTTAATATGTATAATTGTTTAGATTAAACTTCTACATTTGATTTTTACTAAGGTGTATGGCGAAGCAACATGTCACTAGAGATTATGGAGCATCCGCACCAAGCAATATATATTTATGTTGTGTTAGCTGCACTAAGACGACTGTCACCCTTACATTTGTGACACCAGCCTACCATTCAAACTACTTCAGCCAATTCAGGTCATAAAATTAAACTAGTGTGTTGGGCTTGCCGGTTGATGCACACGCTCATCACTTCATGAACCGCAAGCCTCAAACTTGTGCTCATAAGACTTGTGAGTTCTCAGGGATGTGTATCTGGATTTAGAAAACCATGTGATGTTAGTATTACATAACTAAAGGTACCTATTTTGTAACTTGTGACGGTATTTAAACATGTTGTACTCGTTAATCAATGAAATGCGTTTGGTTTGATACGATACTAGAGCCTACCTCTGGTTTTTCAACCACGAAAACAACAACTATGTACAATAGAAGATCTATACAACTAAAGTAGCTCAAGAAAACATATATACAATAAAAATAATGTATGTACAACATAAACAGCTATATGTACAAGTTAGTAAGTTATATATACAACTTAAAAAGGCTACATAGACAACCTAAAGAAACTCAAGTAATCAAGAAATTAAGTAAAAAATCAGAAAGAAACTAATCAAAAAAGAGAAAATAAGTTAGCATCGATGGTCAGAGTGGGGAACTGAGGCAACAATGGGGTTAACGCAAGCAATGTTGGCAACACATATGTGTTGTTCGTGGTGGTGACGGAGGTCGGGCGCCAAATGTGGTAGCGGTAGGTTGGGGTGGCGATGGTAGGTGTGGCGGTGGCATGCAATGGTGCGTCTTGTAGGCGGTTGTCATTGTGATTCATTCCAATTACTTTATGATTGTTTTGTCACTTAAATTCAATACAAATTCCAATTTATAACTTGGATAGATTCCAATCCCCTTTGGAAAATTCCAATTTCTAAGTTATTGTTCCTATTACAAATTCAAATCACTTAGAAAACCCTGGGAACTGAATGCAACCATAGTTCATCTTCGTCAGATTTCTTAGTTATTGTAAACTCAAACCAAGCAGTGAAGGAGTCGCTTTACACCTAAAGTCGCGCGTGAGGTAGAGGTGGCCGTTGTATGCCAAAAATGTGTGGTTGTGTGTACTTTCGACGATCTATTGGCTAACCTAGATTAAAGTGCGGTTATGGGCAAATTACGGATTCAATTACTAATCTTTATTTGTTATACACTAGGTTTGAACCCCGTGTATTACACCCCGTGTATTACACGGGCTATATATAAATGTAATTTTATATAATAAATAATAAAAATATATCTTTAAAAAAACTCGTGCATTGCACGTGTTGAATAAAATATAATGTCATATGTTAACACATACGCTCGTCAAGATTTTTTTTTGGGGTTATTGGATTTTATCACCCCCTACTGTCAGCCTTTGTTCGTTGCTACCCGCAACTAACACTTTGACATCCGGCACCCTCAAATTGACTTTTTGTTTGTGCTGGCACTACCCAGTTAAATCTTCACTAACTGGGTTTGCTTTTTATCTAACGTGGCACAAATGTGATGAGTTGGAGCTGATTACATGGCGATGATGTGTCTTTAACCCTCATCTCTTTCTTTATAACCAGACAAGTCCAAAACAAACCCTAATTTCCTCGTAATCATCTGGGTTCTCATCAATTCATGTCCATCAAAGGGTGATAAGGGGCGTCTCCCTTTGGCAAATCTGTGCGTGAATGATTTGTTCCAAGGTAACCCTAATGTCAACCTTCAGGAGAAGGGTATGGCGTCGATTGGGGCTCATACCTCTACTATGCCTCCAAGTCCAGCTGTTATGGATGTGGAGGAGGATGCTTCAAACACTGGCCCTAAGAACACAACCTCAAATTCAGTTGAGGAAGGAAAGCTTTCCCCTGAAACCTGCTCTGCACTTTCCAAATCCCCTTGTTCTACTAATTATATGTCTGCTGAAGTTCTAACACCCATCAAGAACCTTAATTTTGATGGTGAGGGGAATATAGAGGAGGAGGGTTAGGTAACTGAAGGTCTGTATGTGTTATTGTATACCGCAACGTTTCTCTTAATCGATCTTATTTTCATTCGATTCATCTCTTTGTTCGGTACAGCTAAACGAAACAACCTGGAGATTTCTCAATCGGTTATCATTTGCATCTCTGATTTTGCCTTCAAGTATTCCGGTATTGTTCCAGATTTTTGTTTGTTTTAAAGAGATCTGTTTGCATCTCCGTTTGCATTTGTTTGTTTGCATCTTCAAGAGATCTGTTTGTTTGTTTGCGTCTTCAAGAGATCTGTTTATTTTAAAGAGATTTGTTTGCATCTCCGTTTCTGATCTCTTGTGTAACAGAGATATACTGCTACATACTCGCCAGGTAATTATGTCCACGTAATCAAGAGTGCGACACATAGGATCAAAAACTAACTCAGTTAGTAATGAGTTAACAGACTGGTGCCAGCACAAATTAAAAGTCATGTTGGAGGTGCCGGGTGTCAAAGTGTTAGTTAGGGGTGGCAACGGCCAAAGGCCGATAGTTGGGAGTGATAAAATCCAATAACCATTTTTTAAATGAACTTTGATGTACTATTTACTTATTATAATATTTTAGTTTGTATTTTTATTTATTATTAGGTAAAAACACATGTATTACATGGGGTTGAATCTCGTTTTTATGACCTTCATGCTTATTTATTTATTTCATTCATTAAACATTCATCTCAAATTTGTATTCAAGAGAGATTACGGTACAAAAAGGTGGAGATCGATCCCCACGTTTTAATATATTTCATCATTTTTGTGAATTATACCGTAAAATCGAGAATTAAATTATCTTTGAATAAGGTATAGAATTGTTATATTTAAAATGGTGTTCTTTCTAAATGTTCATGCTTATTTGTTTATTTCATTCATAAAACACTCATCTCAAATTTGTATTCAAGAGAATTTACGGTACTGTAAAGGTGGAGATCGATCCCCACGTTTTTATATATTTCATCATTTTTATGAATTATTCTGTAAAATCAAGAATTAAATTCTCTTTGAATGGAGTATAGAATTGTTATATTTAAAATGGTGTTCTTTCTAAATGTTGATGCAATGTACGATAAATAATAGGTATATATATCTACTCATTACAAAGTACGCCTAACATTACAAAGTATATATCTTCTCATAATATTGGGGATATAACTTTATGATTGTATAAATAAAAAAACGTTTATCCTTATTTAAATACAAAGTATATATATCTTCTCATAATATTGGGGATATAACTTTATGATTATATAAATAAACAAATGTTTATCCTTATTAACATTTTTGTTTAAATTGTTTATAGTAAAACAAAGAGGAAATCGCAAGAATGGCATTGACCCGGTCAAAATTTCCAAACTAGCCATTCGAAACGTCTTACTGAGACGCCATGACACCCCGTTAACGTCTCAACTATTGACCAAGGAAAGGGCTGCATGTGGCCGAGCCATTTGACGTCTCAACTATTGACCCCCGTAACGTCTTTCCTGAGACGCCACTGCCGTTTCAGCACATGTTTTCACAAATGCCTATAAACACTCTCTTTCTTCCCAATCCACCTGCAACTTCTCTTCCACCATAACCATGGCTTCCTCTCTCTCCTCCACCTTCTCCACCCACAATCAATGAGTAAACTCCTGAATAATATTATCAGCATTTCAATAATTGTGTGTACGATTTTATTTCTTGCTTTCAAGTTTACAGTAAGTGTGAATTCTAAGGTTCGAAATTCTAAGGAGAAGGAGCCGGAGTAGGAGTCGGAGAAGGAGCCGGAGCAGGAGCCGGAGAAAGAAGTTATTATATCAGTAGTGGATGATGATGAATGCACTAGTGATGATGAAGTTGGATGGACAACTTATAACTCTTCTAGTCTGATTAACAAGTGATGAACGAAGTTGCAGGTTGGCCATGGTGAAGACGGACTTTTACTTGTTTGTTTAAATACATGCTTCAGTAGGTGATGGTGGTAGTAGGTGATGGTGGTGGTTGGTTGGTATGTGACCGTGGACCGTGGTGGTTTACGGTGGTGGTTGTGGTGGGTGGAGGGTGGTGGTGCTCGGTGAGGGTGGTGGGAGGTTGCAGGGTGGTAGTGGGAGGTGAGGGTCGGTGAAGAAGATGAAGATAAATGAGAGATAAAGAGGAGAGAGAAAGGTGATCTAAAGAAAAGCAAAGAAAAGGACAAGGTAGGTGTACTTTTCACTGAAAAGTCTAGGTAGTGTGCTTTTCAGCAGTGAGACATTACAGGGGTGTCGTGGCGTCTCAGTAAGACATTTCAAATGGCTAGTTTGGAAATTTTGACCGGGTCAATGCGATTCTTGCGATTTCCCCTAAAACAAATGTTTATTGATTTTTTTAAATTATTATTATTATTATTATTATTATTATTATTTAATATGAGAGATAAATAGGAAAATAAGGTGAGAAAACACTAGAAAATATTACACGTGTCCAAAAAGGATTTTCATTTATTACCAACATCAGAAAAGCTCGTAAAAACAAAATAAATAAAAACAGAAAAAAATAAAGCCACGCGAAAAACAAACGTAAAATATTTGACGCTCGTTGGAGAGAAATTAAACCGAAACGTAAAACATATAAATAATAACTAAGTCAATCCAGGACCCGCGCGTTGCGACGAACTTTTCAAATGGAGAAATATTGATGTGTTGCGATGGGCCAAACGGGAAAAAATACACGAAAAAATGTTCAACCCTACACGCACGTTACGGTGCGTTGACTCACAAAATGTAGAACGGAACGAAAAACTTGGGAATGATGAAAAATATGGTGGACCAAAATTGAAAAATAAAATGAGTTGGGGTGAAATTGCAAAAGATGAAAAGCTTTAGGTTAAAAGTTAAAAAACAAAGGGTCTAAATTGCAAAAAAGTAAAAGTTTTGGGTTAGAAATGAAAAAAGAAAAAAAACCCTATACATGAGGTACAACACCATAAATTACAAAAAAAAGTTAAAAATTTTGTTTTTATAAAACTTGAATAAACTATTATATTAGTAGAGTAAACTCTAGTTAATGGTTAAATAATTATTTATTATCTGCATAATACACAGTATGGTTTCAAACTGTTTATTATTTTTTGATTAGTTTAATATTTATGAATTAATTATTTTCATATTAGTTCAAGAGATATTAATAATTTATTAGATATTAGATTTAGATATTTATAATATTATTAATTGAATTTATTAATATTAAAATAAAGATAAGGATAAAGATAAAGATAAGTGATATCTATATATTGATTATTAATATTAAATAAATATAAATAAAATTTGTGAGCTTGAAGGAGAGAATGTCATGTGCCATTATTTATAGTCTTTTATTAATATTTAGATTAGATTCCTATTTTGGGAAAGACGTAGCAAGATGCCACAACCGAGCCAATCTGATGACGCTGTTAAAAAGATAAACATTGTTTACTATCACCGATGTCCCTAGGATAGGCGAGATTACTATTTTGCCTTTTAAGAATTACAATTTAACCCTACTACTTTACTCTTTCAAATCGTAATTTAACCCATGTTCTGTTACAATTTATATCATATCATGTCATATTGTATCAAGTTGTGTCATATCATATCATCATACTGTCGTAACCCCTGCCCCCTATCTGTCCCGAGAACGGGCGGCCGCGAGATTCAGTTTTGGTGGTATCGGTGTTTATCATTTTGGCAGCGGAAATTTCATCAGGACCGTAGTTAGTAAATATTTTATCAGAGTAAAACACCATATTTTATATAAATAAGTATATTGGGATAAAACCCAAGTTTTGATTACAAGCTTATTTTTAGAGGTAACCCCTATTTTATTAAAATAAAACATCTTCTTTATTTAGGTAACTTTTATAGCCACTTTTCCAAGCCTTCAGTGCTGTCCAGCTGGCTTCTATTTGGCTTTCACATTTTGTTATCCGAAACGCGTTTAAAAACATTTTGTCAGTGGGAAATATTGGTGAGTGAATCCCAGCTTAATCAAGAAGAGTTTTATCTTTTAACAGTATTGAGAGCGATTATAATGTTTATATCTACACAATTACTCATTCAGTATTGTCAATCCTGACTGGTGGGTCATATTACCCATTGGTTAACTCTTTATCCAATGGTAACGTGTTCCACATTTTGTATACAAAACCCCAACATACCGGCAATAATTGAAGAATTACAGAGACTCAGGCACTACTAATCACATTGAATATTTAAGGTTTTGTAAAAACAGTTTACAAAAAAGAGATTACTCACATTGCTGTCTTAGGGTTTTCCTTAAATATTTCCTGGTGATTATCTATAAATTACACAAATGCACATGTGTTAGTATAATAACCCAATATTTACATTAGTAATACCCTTCCCGAACGGCATTCCAACGACTACGTCGGGCAGAACCACGACAGCCGTTACGGAACCCTGGATCAATCGGGCAGCGTATCTAATACGTAACCGGGGTTATGATACTTACAACGAGGCATAACTTCATTATTTAGGGGGGGGTATTATGCCCGAAAATTACTTTAATTATGCAGAAATTCGAGAGAGAAAGAGATTGTGAGTGGTTTGGGACTGAAGCCGATTGCCTCTATTTATAGGGCCTGATTTTGTTTTTGTCGCGCCCCGCGAAGAAAGAAGGCAGGGCCTTCGCGGCCCGCGACATAGGCTGGGTAGGCCCTAGCCTTGTCGGGTCACCGCTCTAACTTCGACACATGGCTGCCACGTGGCAGCACCGGGTGCCGCCGGTTGTCCCGGCGCTCGCGGCCCGCGTAAGACCATGGTTGGGTCTTCGCGGCCCGCCATAGCCTAAAAATTCTATTTTTTTAATTAAATACCGTTTTCGTATTCGGGGTGTATTTTAGGACGTATTAGGACATTTTAAATATTTTTAGGGTATCGAAATTATTTAGGAGGGTTGTTATATCCTCCCCACCTTATTTTAGAGCTCGTCCTCGAGATCTACTGGAATAGGTGCGGGTATTTCCTTTGCATTTCCGATTCAAGCTCCCAAGTGTATTCTGGTCCTCTCTTGGAATCCCATTTTACTTTGACTAAAACTAATCTCTTGTGTTTGAGATTCTTGACTTTCCTGTCTTCAATCTGTAGAGGTCTTTCTACAAATTTTAGCTGCTCATTTACCTCTATATCCTTAAGAGGTAATATCGGTGATTCATGAACTAAACATTTCTTGAGGTTAGATACATGAAATACATCATGTATTCCTGCCATTTCCTCTAGCAATTGTAGCTGATAGGCTACAGGTCCTATTCTTCTAATAATCTCGAAAGGTCCAACATACCTGGGACTTAGCTTTCCCCTTTTGATGAATGTTACCACTCCTTTCCAAGGAGAGACTTTTAATAACACCTTGTCACCTAACTGAAATTCCAACGGTTTTCGTCTGTTATCAGCATAACTCTTCTGTCGATCACGTGCTGCTTTCAGTCGTTCCTTAACTTGAATGATCTTGTCGGTTGTTTCTTGCACTATTTCAGGTCCAGATAGTTGCTTTTCTCCAATTTCTGCCCAACAGACTGGGGTTCGGCACTTTCGTCCATACAGTGCTTTGAATGGTGCAACATTGATACTTGTGTGATAACTGTTATTATAAAAAATTCTATTAATGGTAAGTGATCGTCCCAATTACCTCCAAAATCAATTACACAAGCTCTAAGCATGTCCTCCATTGTCTAAATTGTCCTTTTGCTTTGTCCGTCTGTTTGAGAATGATAAGTTGTGCTTAGATTTAACTTGGTTCCCATGGCTTTTTGGAAACTTGTCCAAAAATGAGAGGTAAAACGGCTATCTCTATCAGAAACAATTGATAAAGGAATTCCATGTAATGAAACTATTTCATTTACATACAACTTAGCTAATTGTTCCATACTGAATGTTTCCTTCATTAGTAGGAAATGTGCTGACTTAGTTAGCCTGTCTATAATTACCTAGATTGTATCATTACCTTTCCTTGTTTTGGGTAATTTGGTAACAAAATCCATTGTTATCAATTCCCATTTCCACAATGGCATTTCTAACTGCTGCAATAAACCCGAGGGTTTCTGATGTTCAGCTTTAACTTGAGAACAAGTTAAACACTTAGAAACATAAGCTGCTATATCTTTCTTCATTCCTATCCACCAGAAATTCTTTCTTAAGTCCTGGTACATTTTATCATTTCCAGGATACATTGTATACTTATACTTATGGGCTTCTTCTAATATACGGTCCCGTAGGTTTCCTAATTTAGGTATCCACATTCTTTTCTTATGGAATCTCCAAATTCCATCTGTTCCTTGTTCTAATTCCTTAATCATTCCTTTCAATTTCTCAGTATCATCTTTGATTACTGATTCTTGTGCCTTTCTAATCTGTTCATTTAAATCTACTTGTAGATTTAATTTAAGAGAACACACTCTTTTTGGCTTTTCATGATACTTTCAACTTAAAGCATCAGCCACTACATTTGTCTTTCCTACATGATATTGGATATTACAATCATAATCACTAAGTATCTCCATCCAGCGTCTTAGCCTCATATTTAACTCCTTTTGCCCAAAAAACATACCTGAAACTCCTATGATCAGTGAAAATGGTAAACTTACTACCGTAAAGGTAATGTCTCCAAATCTTTAGGGCAAAAATTATTGCTCGTAATTCCAAATCATGGGTTGAATAATTCTCTTCATGATTCTTAAGTTGTCTAGAGGCGTAGGCTATAACCATTTGACGTTGCATTAACACACATCCATAACCTAACTTAGAAGCGTCACAATAGACTACAAAGTCTTCAGTTCCTTATGGTAACTCTAGTATGGGTGTGTTGGTTAATCTTTGCTTAAGAATTCTAAAGGCTTCTTTCTGTTTTGGTCCCCATTCAAACTTAACAGATTTACAGGTTAGCTTACTTAAGGGAATGACTATTCTAGAAAAATCTCGAATAAATCTTCTATAATAACCATCTAATCCTAAGAAACTTCTAACCTCGGTTGG
The DNA here is from genome assembly GCF_002127325.2 of Helianthus annuus. NCBI lineage: Eukaryota > Viridiplantae > Streptophyta > Magnoliopsida > Asterales > Asteraceae > Helianthus > Helianthus annuus. Next base: position 13,753,801 of record NC_035449.2, read on the forward strand.
TGACTCAGGGGATTTCCATTCGGTAATCGCCTCGATCTTGGTGGGTTCCACATGAATTCCTTCATGATTAACTAAATGTCCAAGAAACTGTACCTGTTCTAACCAAAATTCGCACTTTGAAAACTTTGCATAAAGCTTTTCTTTTCTCAATAAATTTAGAAGTGCGTGCAAATGTTTTGCATGTTCTTCTTTACTCTTAGAGTAAATGAGATAATTATGAATTTATCCAAATATGGCTTACATATTCGGTTCGTCATGTCCATAAATGTAGCTGGGGTATTGGTTAAACCAAATGGCATGACAGTATATTCATAATGGTCATACCTTGTTCTAAATGTGGTTTTAGGAATGTCCTCTTCCTGTACCTTTAATTGATGATATCCTGATCGTAAATTGATTTTAGAGAAAAATCGAGCTCCTTGCAATTGATCGAACAGATCATCGATTCTTGGTAACGGATACCGATTTTTAATCGTGACCTTGTTCAATTCGCGGTAGTCAATGCACATACGCGTTGATCCGTCTTTCTTCTTAACGAATAAGTTCGGCGCTCCCCATGGCGATGAACTTGGCTGTCTGAATCCATTCTCTAGTAGTTCGTCTAACTGTTTCTTCAATTTTTGCATTTCTGCAGGTGGCAAACGGTAAGGTGCTTTGGAAATTGGTGTTGTCCCTGGTAGCAGGTGTATTCTGAATTCAACTTCCCTGTCTGGCGGTAGTCCTGGTAATTCTTCTGGAAACTGAGATACTACTGCAATATCTTTCAGTTCTTTTTTCCTTTAGTGTTAGTGATTATGGAAATCAAATACACTAATGATCATTTTCTTATATAACTTGCTGTTTTCATTACAGATATCAATTTTGTAGGTCTAGATGGCTTATCTCCTTTAATTGTGATCTTTTCACCCTTTGGTGAATTTACTTGAATTGACTTTTGATCACATAAAATACTGGCCTTATTGGCTATTAACCAATCCATTCCTAATACAACATCAAATAATGCCAGATTCATTGGGTAAAGGTTTGCAATAAACTTTTTTGATTTAAAAATTCTATTCTTGCTCCCTGCAAGATTTCAGAAATCTTAATGGTTTCCCCATTTGCTGTTTCTACTAGACATTCTTGTGGGAGTTTAGTTAATGGTCGATTGAGAAGCTTGCAAAATGAAGTATTAATAAAACTTTGGTTCGCACCAGAGTCAAATAATACTTTAGCAAAAACATCATTAACTAAAAACATACCGGCGATCACGTCCGGGATCATCTTGGTTTCTTCTGTAGTCAGAACAAATGCTCTAGCATTTTTAGTAGTCTTATTGTTCATGGATGGAGCTAGTTTCGGACAGTTTGGCTTGATGTGGCCTTGTTCTCCACAGTTGTAGCATATCCTGTTGTTAGGTTTCTTCCTGCAGTCTTCTTCCTTGTCTCTAGTTTTTTTTTACAGAAGTTGCAATATATGGAGGATCTTCCAGAATGCTTTCTTTTGCAATACTTGCAATAAGGTGCAGAGGTAGAACCTACATTTTTCCCACGATTGGAATTTCCAGAGCGAAATTCGTGGGTAAGTTTCTAAGCTAGATTTCTCCTCTGGTTTTCTTCTTGTGTGCGTACTAACTCATCAGTCAAGGTGTTGGCTAGTTCTACAGCTTCTTCTATAGTTTGAGGTCTAGCGGCCTTGACTACATGCCTAATCTCACTGATTAATCCCCAGATGTAACGGGAGATTAATACTGGTTCAGGTGATGCAAGGGTTGGCACTATTCTCGCATATTCAAAGAATGTAGTTGTATATCCCTTACTATCCACTCCAGTCATGCTAAGGTTTAGGAACTTATTTGCTATCTGTTCCTTTTCATTGGGAGGGCAAAATTTCCTTTCCACCATGTTCTTAAATTCCTCCCATTCCACATTGTAAATCCTATCACTTCCTCTGGATTAGAGGATAGTGTTCCACCATTCTAGTGCTGAGTTCTTAAACAGGTTGGAAGCGAACATTATCTTATCCTCTTCCGCGCACTTGCTTATTTTTAAGACAGTGTCGCAACCCCCGTCCCCTAACAAACCCGGGATCGGGCGGCCGCGGCCAGTTTCGGTGGTATCTAGGTTTATCATTTTTGGCAGCGGAGGACCGTAGTTAGGAAATATATTATCAGAGTCAAATACCACACTTTCATAATATTAAACACGTGGGGAAAATCCTAAGTTTTAAGTACACACATTTTCATAGGGATAAACCCTATTTTATTTAATAAAAACATCTCTTTATTTTAGGTAACTTTATAGCCACTTTTCCAAGCCTTCAGTGCTGTCCAGCTGGTTTCTATATGGCTTTCACATTTTGTTACCTGAAACGCATTTAAAAACATTTTCTCAGTGGGAAATACTGGTGAGTAAGTCTAAGTTTAATAAAGTTTAGTAAAACCATTGTACAGTATTGAGGGCGGTCGCGCAATTACATTTGTTTCCATCTACTTAATTACCACCCACGGTACTTGCAACCCGACTTGTGGTCATGTTACTCCTCGCAAGGTAGTAACAAATTTTTGTATACAAAACCCCAACATACCGACGATAATTGTAGAATACAAATACTCAATAACTGTTTAATATATTATTAACTGTGTGAGATTTTGTAAAAACAATTTGCAAAAAGGAGATTACTCACATTGCTGTCTTAGGTTTTCCTTTAGAGTTTCCTGGTGATTATCTATTAAATACACAAATGCACACCCGTTAGTATAATAACCCAATATTTACATTAGTAATACCCTCCTCGAGACGGCATTCCAACGACTACGTCGGGCAGAACCTCGATAGCCGTTACGGAACCCTGGATCAATCGGGCAGCGTATCTAATACGTAACCAGGGTTATGATACTTACAACGGGGCAGAACTTCGTTATTTTAGGGGGTATTATACCCGAAAATTATTTCAACTATATGAGAATTCGAGAGAAAGGAAAGATTGTGAGCGAGTGGGACTGAAGGCCGATGTTCCCAATTTATAGGAACTGATTTCGAGTCCCTCGCGGCCCACGTAGAAGTCTTCTAAGGGCTTCGCGGCCCGCGTAGTAGGGCTAGTAGGGCCTAGCTGTGACTGGTCAGCATTATAGGGTTGACACGAATGATGATACGTGGCAGCTCAGGGTGTCGCCCTGGTGACCAACTGTCGCGCCCCGTGTAGGAGGTAGCCAAAGGCTACGCGCCCCGCGAGCGACACCAGAATTTTGTTTTTTATTTATTTTTAATAAAAATAAAGGTATTCGTGGTCCGTTTTCGCATACGGGTGTATTTTAGGACATAATGGGACATTCTAATTATTTTTATGGTGTCGAAAAATTTAGGAGGGTTATTATATCCTCCCCACCTTGTTTTAGAGCTCGTCCTCGAGATCTACTGGAATAAGTGTGGATATTTGCTTTGCATTTCTGATTCAAGCTCCCAAGTGTACTCTGGTCCTCTTTTGGAGTCCCATTTCACATTGACCAGAACTAATCTTTTGTGCTTGAGGTTCTTAACTTTCCTGTCTTCAATCTGTAGAGGCCTTTCTACAAATTTTAAATGCTCATTTACCTCTATGTCCTTAAGAGGTACCATCAGCGATTCATCAGCTAGGCATTTCTTGAGATTAGATACATGAAATACATCATGTATCCCTGCCATTTCCTCTAGCAGTTGTAGCTGATATGCTACAGGTCCTATTCTTCTAATAATCTCAAAAGGTCCAACATACCTAGTGCCTAGCTTTCCCCTTTTGATGAATCTTACCACTCCTTTCCAAGGAGAGACTTTCAATAACACTTTATCTCCTACCTGAAATTCCAACGGTTTTCGCCTGTTATCTGCATAGCTCTTTAGTCGATCACGTGCTGCTTTTAGTCATTCCTTGACTTGAATGATCTTGTCGGTTGTTTCTTGTACTATCTCGGTTCCAGATAGTTGTTTTTCTCCAATTTCTACCCAACAGACTGGGGTTCGGCACTTTCGTCCATAAAGTGCTTCGAATGGTGCAGCATTGATACTTGTATGATTACTGTTATTATAAGAAAATTCTATTAATGGTAAGTGATCGTCCCAATTACCTCCGAAATCAATTACACAAGCTCTAAGCATGTCCTCCATTGTCTAAATTGTCCTTTTGCTTTGTCCGTCTGTTTGAGGATGATAAGCTGTGTTTAGATTTAACTTGGTTCCCATGGCTTTTTGGAAACTTGTCCAAAAATGAGAGGTAAAACGGCTATCACTATCAGATACAATTGATAAAGGAATTCCATGTAATGAAACTATTTCATTTAGATACAACTTAGCTAATTGTTCGATACTGAATGTTTCCTTCATTGGTAGGAAATGTGCTAACTTAGTTAGCCTGTCTACAATCACCGAGATTGTATCATTACCTTTCCTTGTTTTAGGTAATTTGGTAACAAAATCTATTGTTATCAATTCCCATTTCCACACTGGCATTTCTAACTGCTGCAATAAACCTGAGGGTTTCTAATGTTCAGCTTTTGTTAAACACTTAGAAACATAAGCTGCTATATCTTTCTTCATTCCTATCCACCAGAAATTCTTTCTTAAGTCCTGGTACATTTTATCATTTCCAGGATGCATTGTATACTTCGACTTATGGGCTTCTTCTAATATACGGTGTCGTAGGTTTCTTAATTTAGGTATCCACATTCTTTTCTTATAGAATCTCCAAATTCCATTTGTTCCTTGTTCTAATTCCTTAATCATTCCTTTCAATTTCTCAGTATCATCTTTCATTTACATACAACTTAGCTAACTGTTCTATACTGAAAGTTTCCTTCATCGGTAGGAAATGTGCTGACTTAGTTAGCCTATTTACAATCACCCAGATTGTATCATTACCTTTCCCTGTTTTGGGTAATTTGGTAACAAAATCCATTGTTATCAATTCCCATTTTCAAACTAGCATTTCTAACTGCTGAAATAAACCTGAGGGTTTCTAATGTTCAGCTTTAACTTGTGAACAGGTTAGACACTTAAGAACATAAGCTGCTATATCCTTTTTCATTCCTATCCACCAAAAATACTTTCTTTTGTCTTCATACATCTTATCATTTCCAGGATGCATCGTATACTTAGACTTATGGGCTTCTCCTAGTATGCGGTAGCGTAGGTTTCCTGATTTAGGTATCCACATTCTTTTCTTATGGAATCTCCAAATTCCATCTGTTCCTTGTTCTAATTCCTTAATCATACCTTTTAGTTTTTCAGTATCATCCTTGATTACTGATTCTTGTGCTCTTCTAATCTGTTCATTTAAATCTACTTGTAGATTTAATTTAAGAGAATGTACTCTTTTTGGCTTTTCATGATACTTTCGACTTAAAGCATCAGCTACTACATTTGCCTTTCCTGCATGATACTGGATATGACAATCATAATCACTAAGTATCTCCATCCAACGTCTTTGTCTCATATTCAGTTCCTTTTGCCCAAAAACATACCTTAAACTCTTATGGGCGGTGAAAATGGTAAACTTACTACCGTAAAGGTAATGTCTCCAAATCCTAGGGGCAAAAATTATAGCTCCTAATTCTAAATCATGGGTTGAATAATTCTCTTCGTGATTCTTAAGTTGCCTAGATGCATATGCTATAACCTTTTGACGTTCATCAATACACATCCATAACCTAACTTAGAAGCGTCACAATAGACTACAAAGTCTTCAGTTCCTTCTGGTAACGCTAGTATGGGTGCATTGGTTAGTCTTTGCTTAAGAATTCTAAAAGCTTCTTCCTGTTTTGGTCCCCCATTCAAACTTAACAGATTTACATGTTAGCTTAGTTAAGGGAATGGCTATTCTAAAAAAATGTTGAATAAATCTTCTACAATATCTGGCCAATCCTAAGAAACTTCTAACCTCAGTTGGTGACTCAGAGGTTTTCCTCTAGATACCACCGAAACTGGCCGCGGCCGCCCGTTCCCGGGTTTGTTAGGGGACGGTGGTTGCGACAGAAGGTGGTATCAGAGCTAAGCCACTGATTCAGCCACAGAAGTGTTCTGCTGACACCAAAGTTCAATCTGTTAGGAAATAAATTATGGAAATACATGCATAATTGTATTTTATTGTTGTGTGTTATTTGACTATTTGTTAGTTTACAGTATGAGCGACCAAGGACCTTCCGACGCCTACCGTCAGTTGTCCAGCTCACCTAGGAGCGAAGGCACCTCTTCACAGCCTGCCCTCTCAGGGTATTCAGCTGACAATGAAGATGGAATATTCGTGTTTAAGGCTCAGTCTGAAGAGCCATTCCCTCCTAAAAAGAGAGGATGGTTCAGTAGGGGAGCACATGAATGTAAGAAAAGAATGAAAAAGTTGCAACAACAGCGAGCCCTAGCAGCCGCTAAAAGAGAAACAGATGCCCACACTCAGGATATGCTTAATAGGAGTTTAGCCAATTTCCATATCCTAGCAAACACAGCTGCAGACCCTAACCTGGAGCAACTCATAGCACCCCAACCCTTACCACAGTTCCCCACCCAGCTAATGGAAATCGAAAACAACCCAGAAAATCAAATCCAAATGCATGATTTTAACCCAGAAGAGATACCTAGGATACCAGCACCCAATCCCTTAGACCCAGACTACGACCCATGGTTAGATGAGCATAGGGATTACCAGCAGCGATACCCAATACCAGAAGATGAACCTCTGCCGAATCTAGCAGCCTACCCAGGTTTAGACCCTCTAGATCCCTACTATGATAACGATGAATACATTAGGGAAATTCTAGATAATCCATACCCATACCAGGAACCCATGCCCTAGTTCCCAAACCTAGTCCCAGCACCTGCACCCCCAATGAGTGCAGAAAATGTGCAAGAGCTCTGAACTTTCGAAGAAGAGATTTTAGAAAGTAGCGAGAGGATGAGACAGGTTGGAGAGCAACTCGTCTGGAAGTATGACGAGCGCAATATGGAGTTCTGGATGAACCCATATCCGTGATGGTGATGGTAGTAGTAATAATAATAATAATAATAATATAATATATGATATGTGTGTATCTAAATATATAGCTATAGATGCCTACTAGTATTGTAATTTTTATTTCGGTTATATTGTAATATATATGGATGCATAGTATAAGAAAGAGTAAGTCGTAATGTTCGACGTTTTTGATCAATATGTGTGTTGTGTGATTGGTTGTATTACATATCATCTGGTGATATTAATAGTTGGCAAATGTTTAAAATTCAGATGGACAACGAAGTGAACCAGGAAAACCATAATGATAATAACCAAAACGACAATAACCCGAATAATGATATTCCGAACAACGATAATAATGGAAACCAAGTGGATAACAGTGCCATCCAACACATAGTGGCACAAGGGATAATAGATGCAATGCCATTTATTATCAAACAGTTAGGGAAGCTGATAATAAAAGTAACCATAGCAGTAAGCGACCAACTGAACCTGAACACAGCATAAACAATGGACCCATACTTCAAGTGCCCATTCCCAAAAGAAGAAGAACCATATCTTATGGTTGTTCTTATAAAGAATTCTGGTCTTGTAAACCAATGGAATTCTCAGGCAATGAAGGGGCTGTTGCAGCTCTACGCTGGATAGAAAAGACTGAGGCTGTTTTAAAAATAAGCAAGTGCGCGGAAGAGGATAAGATAATGTTTGCATCCAATATGTTTGAGAACTCAGCCTTAGAATGGTGGAACCCTTGTATCACCAGAACCAGTATTAATCTCCCCTCACATCTAGGGATTAATCAGTGAAATTAGGCATGTAGTCAAGGCAGCTAGACCCCAAACCATAGAAGAAGCTATAGAAATAGCAAATACCTTGACTGATGAATTAGTGCGTACACGAGAAGAAGACCAGAGGAGAAACCTAGCTCAATGGCTTACCCAAGAATTTCGTTATGGAAATTCCAACCGTGGGAAAAATGTAGGTTCTACCTCTGCACCCTACTGCAAGGCTTGCAAGAAAAAGCATTCGGGAAAATGCTCCACATACTACAATTTCTGCAAGATACCAGAGCACAAGGAAAAAGATTGCAGGAGGAAACCTAATAATGGAATGTGCTTCAACTGTGGAGAAAAAGGTCACATCAAGCCGAATTGTCCGAAACTAGTTCCAGCCATGGGCAATAAGACTACCAAAAATGCTAGAGCCTTTGTTCTGACGACAGATGAAGCCAAGATGATTCCGGATGTGATAGCCGGTACGTTTTTAGTTAATGATGTTTTTGCTAAAGTATTATTTAACTCTGGTGCAAACCAAAGTTTTATTAATACTTCATTTTGCAAACTTCTCAATCAACCATTAACTAAACTCCCACAAGAATGTCTAGTAGTGACAGTAAATGGGGAAACCGTTAGAATTTCTGAAATCTTGCATGGAGCAAGAATAGAATTTTTAAATCAAAAGTTTATTGCAAACCTTTACCCGATGAATCTGGCAGGATTTGATATTGTATTAGGAATGGATTGGTTAATAGCCAATAAAGCCAATATTTTATGTAATCAAAAGTCAATCCAAGTAAATTTACCAAGGGGTAAAAACATCACAATTAAAGGAGATAAACCATCTAGATCCACGAAATTCATCTCTGTGATGAAAACAGCAAGTCATATAAGAAAAGGATCCTTAGTGTATTTGATTTCCATAATCACTAACACCAAAGGAAAAGAACTAAGAGATATTCCAGTAGTATCTCAATTTTCAGATGTATTTACAGAAGAATTACCAGGACTACCGCTAGACAGGGAAGTTGAATTCAGAATACATCTGCTACCAGGTACCACACCAATTGCTAAAACACCTTACCGTTTGGCACCCGCAGAAATGCAGGAACTGAAGAAACAATTAGACGAATTGTTGGAGAAAGGATTCATACAGCCAAGTTCATCGCCATGGGGAGCACCAATCTTATGCGTTAAAAGAAAGACGGATCAATGCGTATGTGCATTGAGTACCGTGAATTGAACAAGGTCACGATTAAAAATCGGTATCCATTACCGAGAATCGATGATCCGTTCGATCAATTGCAAGGAGCTCGATTGTTCTCTAAAATCGATTTAAGGTCAGGATATCATCAATTAAAGGTACAAGAAGAGGACATTCCTAAGACCGCTTTTAGAACAAGGTACGGCCATTATGAATTCACTGTCATGCCATTTGGTTTAACCAATGCTCCAGCTGTATTTATGGACATGATGAACCGAATATGTAAGCCATATTTGGATAAATTCATAATTGTCTTTATAGATGATATTCTCATTTACTCTAAGATTAAAGAGGAACATGCAAAGCATTTGCACGCACTTCTAAGTTTACTGAGAAAGGAAAAACTTTATGCAAAGTTTTCAAAGTGCGAAATTTGGATAGAACAGGTACAGTTTCTTGGACATCTAGTCAATCATGAAGGAATTCATGTGGGCCCCACCAAGATCGAGGCGATTACCCAAGGTTTACCATTTTTGGCAGTGGAAATTTCATCAGGACCGTAGTTAGGTATTTTCTCAGAGTAAAATACCACACTTTCATAATATTAAACACGTGGGAAAAATCCCAAGTTTTAAGTACACACATTTTCATAGGGATAAACCCTATTTTATTTAATAAAAACATCTCTTTATTTTAGGTAACTTTATAGCCACTTTTCCAAGCCTTCAGTGCTGTCCAGCTGGCTTCTATTTGGCTTTCACATTTTGTTACCTGAAACGCGTTTAAAAACATTTTGTCAGTGGGAAATACTGGTAAGTAAATCTCATTTTAATCAAGTTTAGTAAAACCATTGTACAGTATTGAGGGCGGTCGCGCAATTACATTTGTTTCCATCTACTTAGTTACCACCCACGGTACTGTCAACCCGACTTGTGGTCATGTTACTCCTCGCAAGGTAGTAACAAAATTTTGTATACAAACGCCCAACATACCGACGATAATAGTAGAATACAAATACTCAATAACTGTTTAATATATTATTAATTGTGTGAGGTTTTGTAAAAACAATTTGCGAAAAGGAGATTACTCACATTGCTATCTTAGGTTTTCCTTTAGAGTTTCCAGGTGATTATCTATTAAATACACAAATGCACACATGTTAGTATAATAACCCAATATTTACATTAGTAATACCCTCCCCAAGACGGCATTCCAACGACTACGTCGGGCAGAACCTCGACAGCCGTTACGGAACCCTGGATCAATCGGGCAGCGTATCTAATACGTAATCGGGGTTATAATACTTACAACGGGGCAAAACTTCATTATTTTAGGGGGTATTATACCCGAAAATTACTTCAACTATGTGAGAATTCGAGAGAAAGAAAAGTTTGTGAGTGAGTGGGACTGAAGGCCGATGCTCCCAATTTATAGGAGCTGATTTCGAGTCCCTCGCGGCCCGCGTAGAAGTCTTCTAAGGGCTTTGCGGCCCGCGTAGTAGGGGTATTAGGGCCTAGCTATGACTGGTCAGCACTATAGGGTCGACACGAACGTAGAAGGTAGCCAAAGGCTACGCGTCCCACGAGCGACACCAGAATTTTGTTTTTAATTTAGTTTTAATAAAATTAAAGGTATTCGGGGTCCGTTTTCGCATACGGGTTGTATTTTAGGACATAATGGGACATTCTAATTATTTTTAGGGTGTCGAAAAATTTAGGAGGGTTGTTATAGACAGCCTCAGTCTTTAATATCCAGCGTAGAGCTGCAACAGCCCCTTCATTACCCGAGAATTCCATTGACCAGAATTCTTTATAAGAACAACCATAAGACATGGTTCTTCTTCTTTTGGGAATGGGCACTTGAAGTATAGGTCCATTGTTTACATTGTGTTCTGGTTCAGTGGGTCGCTTACTGCCATTGTTATTTTTATTATCTGCTTCCCTAACTGTTTTGATAATATATGGCATTGCATCTATTATCCCTTGTGCCACTATGTGTTGAATGGCACTGTGTTTCCATTATTATCATTGTTCGGGTTATCGTTATTCGGGTTATTGTCATTCTGGTTTTCCTGGTTCACTTCGTTGTCCATCTGAAATTTAAACATTTACCACGTATTAATATCACAAGATAATATTTAATCTAATACAAACTGATACTGGAATTTAAAATTACAATACTATTATGCATCCATAACTATTGTATAGATTTTTTTCAAACATACACACATATTATATATTATTTTATTATTATTATTATTATCACCATCACGGATATGGGTTCATCTAGAACTCCATATAACGCTCGTCATACTTCCAGACGAGTTGTTCTCCGATCTGCCTCATCCTATCACTACCTTCCAAAATCTCCTCACCAAAGGTTCGGAGTTTTTGCACATTCTCTGCACTCATTGGGGGTGCAGGGGCTGGTACTGGGTTTGGGAACTGGGGCATGGGTTCTTGGTAAGGATAAGGATTCTCTAAAATTCTCCTGATGTATTGATCGTTATCATAGTAGGGATCTAGAGGGTCCAAATCTAGGTAGGCTGCTAGATTTGGCATGGGTTCGTCTTCTGGTATTGGGTAGCGTTGCTGGTAATCCCTATGGTCGTCAAACCACGGGTTAGGTGCTGGTATTCTAGGTATCTCATCTGGGTTGAAATCAGGCATTGAGATTTGATTTTCTGGGTTGTTCTCAATTTCCATTGGCTGTGTGGGAAACAGTAGTAATGGTTGGGGTGCTATGAGTTGCTCCAAGTTAGGGTCTGCAGCTGTGGTTGCTAGGATATGGAAATTTGCTAGACTCCTATTGAGCATATCCTGGGTGTGGGCATCTGTTTCTCTCTTGGTGGCTGCTACAGCACACTGTTGTTGTAACTTTTTCATTCTCTTCCTACGTTCATGCGCTCCCCTACTGAACCATCCTCTCAATGACTCTTCAGACTGAGCCTTAAACACGAATATTCCATCTTCATTGTCAGCTGAATACCCTGAGAGGGCAGGCTGTGAAGAGGTGCCTTCGCTCCTAGGTGAGCTGGACAACTGACGGTAGGCGTCAGAAGGTCCTTGGTCGCTCATACTGTAAACTAACAAATAGTCAAATAACACACAACAATAAAATACAATTATGCATGTATTTCCATAATTTATTTCCTAACAGATTGAATAATATCTTGATGTCAGCAGAACACTTCTGTGGCTGAATCAGTGGCTTAGCTCTGATACCACCTTCTGTCGCAACCCCCGCCCCCTATCTGTCCCGGGAACGGGTGGCCGCGAGATTCAGTTTTGGTGGTATCGGTGTTTATCATTTTGGCAGCGGAAATTTCATCAAGACCGTAGTTAGGAAATATTTTATCAGAGCAAAACACCACATTTTATATAAATAAGTATATTGGGATAAAACCCAAGTTTTGATTACAAGCTGATTTATAGAGGTAACCCCTATTTTATTAAAATAAAATATCTTCTTTATTTAGGTAACTTTTATAGCTATTTTTCTAAGCCTTCAGTGCTGTTCAGCTGGCTTCTATTTGGCTTTCACATCTTGTTACCTGAAACGCATTTAAAAACATTTTGTCAGTGGGAAATACTGGTGAGTGAATCCCAGTTTAATCAAGAAGAGTTTTATCTTTTAACAGTATTGAGAGTGATTACAATGTTTATATCTACACAATTACTTATTCAGTATTGTCAATCCTGACTGGTGGGTCATATTACCCATTGGCTAACTCGTTGTCCAATGGTAACGTGTTCCACATTTTGTATACAAAACCCCAACATACCGGCAGTAATTGAAGAATTACAAAGACTCAATCACTGCTAATCACATTGTAAAATATTTAAGGTTTTGTAAAAATAGTTTACAAAAAGGAGATTACTCACATTGCTGTCTTAGGGTTTTCCTTAAAGATTTCCTGGTGATTATCTATAAATGACACAAATGCACACGTGTTAGTATAATAACCCAATATTTACATTAGTAATACCCTTCCCGAGACAGCATTCCAACGACTACGTCGGACAGAACCACGACAGCCGTTACGGAACCCTGGATCAATCGGGCAGCGTATCTAATACGTAACCGGAGTTATGATACTTACCACGAGGCAGAACTTCGTTATTTAGGGGGGTATTATGCCCGAAAATTACTTTAATTATGCAGAAATTCGAGAGAGAAAGAGATTGTGAGCGGTTTGGGACTGAAGCCGATGGCCTCTATTTATAGGGCCTGATTTTGTTTTTGTCGCGCCCCGCGAAGAAAGAAGGCAAGGCCTTCGCGGCCCGCGACATAGGTTGGGTAGGCCCTAGCCTTGTCGGGTCACCGCTCTAGCTTCGACACATGGCTGCTACGTGGCAGCACCGGGTGCCGCCGGTTGTCCAGGCGCTCGCGGCCCGCGTAAGACCAAGGTTGGGTCTTCGCGGCCCGCCACAACCTAAAAATTCTGTTTTTTTAAACTAAATTCAATAAAAATAAAGGTATTCGGGGTCCGTTTTCGTATTTGGGGTATATTTTAAGACGTATTAGAACATTTTAAATATTTTTAGGGTATCGGAATTATTTAGGAGGGTTGTTATACATACCGTATCATAAAATATTATATTGTATTGTATTATATCATATCACTGACCACTGAGGCATTTCAAGGTGCGGGTGGGCCTCACGTTGCAATTCGCCTGGGGAATACTTGTGAATTTCTAGATAATACTTTCCTACGTTGTTAAAAAAATACATAACTTATCTATTTTTGGTATTCACATATGATTGTCATAAAATAGTTGTTTATAGTGAATTAGTTTTTAATAGGTAAAAAGTAAATAACATAATATCTACTTGCGTTTCATATTCGCGAACAAAATATCTATATTTTCAAAAGTCTTTGATGGTAATTCCCATCGAGTTTGAGTTTAAAATTGTTTAATGGATTAATCATTATCCATAATGTGAAATACCATGATGTTATATATGTCACCTAGTATGGTATCAAGTTATGTTTTCTAAGAATATTAATAATTTAGAGATCTGCAATAACAACAATTATGGTTGGTAAAGACAAACATACATAAATTCGTCCTTAATCTTCACAAATCTGTTGCCCATATTAAGGACACCATCTTCACCAATCTGTTGACCATATCATACTCAAATTGAGATATTTAAGTTTTTTTTTAATTATTAGGACCACACACACCCTTTAATTTGTTTTTCATACTAAATTAGTTGGAAGTTTGGGAGAATCTGTTGATGGTTTAATTTTGATATGAAATTGGGTGACCTTTTGACACCAGTAGTCCATGTTGCTTTCCAAAAATGCTCCATGTTCTATATGAATTTTTAGTAATTGTGTTATTAATATGCTTCTAGGTTGGTTAAATAATGGCTTGATATAGAATGTAAGTTTAATTCTCCAGTGATGGTCAAGTTAATAAAAGCCAAGGTGAAATATATATCCAGGCTTCTTTGTATTACAAATAGCAACATGTCGCTCTTTGATTGTCAGTATCCGTTGGTAACCGATTGTGGAACACGTCATCGGTCATTGTGAGTGAAACGTTTCAAAGATCTTTTGTGCAACGTGTCACTACTATCTGATTGGATGAATAGCAACGTGTCACTCTTTTATTGGTCGTGACACGTTGGTGATTAATTGTAATGAAGAGAGTTCAGGTGGAAAGGGATTTTAGTTTTGGTAACTGATTGTGGAACACGTCATTGTGAGTGAACCGTTTCAAAGATCTTTGGTGCAACGTGTCACTATCTGATTGGATGAATAGCAACGTGTCACTCTTTTATTGGTCGTGACACGTTGGTGATTAATTGTAATGAAGAGAGTTCAGGTGGAAAGGGATTTTAGTTGAGTTGATCCTAGTATAAAGCATGATATTGGGGTGCCCTGATAATACATATGAGTCGAGTGTAAACTAACGCTTAGCTAGAGGTGGAAATACCAAGTTTGAGAGAAAAGAAAGGTTTGAAATCATCGATTCTAAGATTAGTAAAGATCGATCCAAGTACACGTACGGATCACAGAAAGATCAATCAATTGAGAACTAGATTAATGCAGGAAATTTTGTTTGAGAAAAGGTTCATCTTCCTTGGTGCCCGGGCATCATTTACCCTGTACCGCCATTGGTATGTCCTTGCTAGTTCTGGCTCTTTGAAAATTTTTATGGCAATTTTCTGCAGTGCAACCATCCTGGATCTCCTTTTGATGTAACTAAAAGCATTGATTTTTAACGTTTTGACTACAAGTTTTATTACTTTTAACTTTAGATTGTTGTATTACGTGCAGGATGGTAAAAGGGTTGAATCTTTGGGAACAATCACAAAGTATGATGATTTGCATTTTGTCGAGAAGGAAGATGGTAAGTCTACCTGTGGTTCAAACCAAGGTCAAATGTTCTAACACCTACATGTTTCCCATTATAAAACAATGATCATTTCGGCAATTCTTTAGGTAACTACAGTCAAGTGTTGACTTCTACATGTGGAGGGGCACCTAATTTTGTTGTGCATCCTCGAAATGATGAGAGTGCTTTGGTGCATTTCAGTGAAAGAGCTTGAACGGAAACTCGGTGATCGCCGGACTCTAAAAATCCAAATCGGTGGGGTTCGAGCTCTTAAAAATCTAATATTTTACACTACAAACAACAAATTTTCAGAAATTAACACTACACGCGAAAATCGACGGGGCTGGGGCACCCCCGGGCCGCCATTATCCTCCGCCCATGGGTGCAGACAAAGGTTTATATGAATTGTAACTTCTTTGTTAGTTTTATTTAATGGTGTTATTTGGGTCTGTGTTTTGTGAATCTTGTTAAACATGTCGTATTATTAGTGTTATTACTTATATTTACCAACGTTAAATATGATGTGTGTTATATCCGTGTTAATGTTTAAAAATATGACACATTTAGTTAAATAGCTCGTTCAAAACATGAATGATAATTGCAAATTCTAACTTGATGACTATTTACTTGTCACTAAAAGAATTCTAACATTATCAAGGGCAGAATACTTTATGGTGTTTAGAATAGGATTAGCAAAACTATAACATTAAGTCGTATTTTGGTTTCTAAAAATTATTTTAAGTATGACATATTTAAAATCTAAATCCATCACATAGCCAAAGTGTGGTTAGAATTCTAATTCAATTTAATGAGGTGTTCATGGTAGAAGTTTATGAACGTGAATACCATGAACTTCGTTAACATTCGCAACAAAAAGAGAATGCTTACAACTTGTAGGCGGAGTTTAAAATTTAAAAAAGTAAATAAATAAAAATTACAATTATTATTATTATTATTATTATTATTATTATTATTATTATTATTATTATTATTATTATTATTATTATTATTATTATTATTAGGGTGTTAATATTCACACCCCCGTCCCGCTATCTTTGTATATATATACATAGATATATTTAGAGAGAGATAGAGTGAAAAATGTGTGGCAATAAGATAAGTCTATTATTATTATTATTATCGTGTCATGTCATATATTCTTATTAGGGGTATGTTTGGTATGGAGCTTTTAGGTGCTTTTAGAAGCTTCTAGCTTTAAGCTTTTAAAAAAAAGCTCATACTCAATAAAAAGTCTTATTTGGCTGAAGGAGCTTTAAGCTTTTAGGTTAGGAGCTTGAAGCTTTTGGTTGAAAGCTACTAGTAGTAGCGTTTAGAAGAAGCTACAAGCTTTTAGGGAAAAATTGACTAATTTAACCTCTAAAAATAAGGAACTTTTTAATGCATCAACTTTCTAAATTTTTAGTTATGTCTATTTTGATAATTTTATACATTTTATTAAAAGCTCCAGCTACTTTACCAAACATCAAATATATCTAAAAAGCTACAGCTACAGCTACCAGCTTCCAGCCACCAACCACCAGCTACCAGCTTCCAGCTTTCAGCCACCAGCTAGTTTTGCCAAACATACCCTAGATCAAATCAAATCAAATCAAATCATATCATATTACATTATATAAGTTTGTATCATGTTATATTACATCATATTGTATCTTATTAATTCAAATATATCAAAGCATATAATAAAATTTCTAATCATATCACATCATGTCTTTCTATATTAACATAAGTGAAGTGATACAACATGGCTCACAAACACATTTAAAAAAACAATAAGACAACTAATATGATTTAATAAAACTTATACAATAAAGATCAAATACAAAGTATTTTATCATACAAAATGTATACAAAATGTATGAATAGAGTGTAGAAGTAAAAAAAAAACGTTGTGACATTTTTGTAATTATTTTACTCGTACGCTAATTATCAAAATTACTCTACAAATGATCTTGCAGTGTAATTTTGATCTTGTTGGATAATTTTGTAGAGTATGATAATTATTTTACAAACGATTTTATAGAGTAATTTTGATCTTCTAGGGTAATTTTGATAATTACTCTACGAGTAAATAATTACGAAAATGTCACTGTGTTTTTTTACTTTTCCATATACGTTTTTTACGATAAGATACTTTTTACAATATCTTTACTCAAAACTTATTATAGATATACACATAGTGGAGGGTTCAAATGAGAAGAAATTTTTTGTAAGAATAAAAAAGAAGAAATTTTAACCAATAAGAATGCTTCATTTTATTTCATTTAATTTTTGTATTTAATATTAGTATAAGGGCATATTGGTAAACTTAGATAGATCATTAATTGGTAGTCTTCCTCATAAATAACTAACTACATTAAATTTGTAACTTATTTTAAAAAAAATATATATATTTTTTCAAGAAGAAAAAAATTAAATTATAGTGTAGGATAAATTACGAGGTGTGTAGGATGGTTTACGAGCTATGTAGGATAAATTTCAAAACATGTAGGGTGAATTTTGATGTATGTAGGCAAAATTTTTAGTGTGGAAGATGATAGTATTTATGACTAATTAATTAATCAAAGATAATAATAAATGAGATGAGAGAAAAACTATTTAATGTTTTACAATTATACCCTTTGTTCTTTTTCTTCTCAATTTAATTTTCTTTTCAAATGAACCTTACCCTATACACATATAGTGTGTAATTAATACTTATGTTTTAGTCTATATGAACAACACATAGTTTTTTTATAAATAATCATATATATTATAATTTTCCCACTATTAATTTGCAATATTGTTTTGTGAGTTATTTCTACTATTCAATTATGTACAAGTGCTCATTGCTCTCTGTACAAGTGAGTGAAGCAAGGTTAATTTTAATAACTTAGGTAATTCAAAAATAAAAGTCAATGGGTGTAAAGAAGAATTAATTACCCCAACTTGCTAAATTACTATCATACTCTTATTAATATTCATATCATTAATCTTATTTTTAGTAGAAAAACATAAAGATTTAACCCTAATCTATTGTCATATTATAACTGATATTTTCTTAACACTATTTAGCATGCTAAAAATCTTCACTCATATTTTTCTATCCTTTTTTTTGTTAGTTTTATTAGTCCATGTAAATCTACTAAGCCACTAGAGATAGTATATATATACTATTAATTTGCAATATTGTTTTGTGAGTTATTTCTACTATTCAATTATGTACAAGTGCTCATTGCTCCCTGTACAAATGAGTGAAGCAATGTTAATTTTAATAATTTTGGTAATTCAAAAATAAAAGTCAATGGGTGTAAAGAAGAATTAATTACCCTAACTTTCTAAATTACTATCATACTCTTATTAATATTCATATCATTAATCTTATTTTTGGTAGAAAAACATAAAGATTTAACCCTAATCTATTGTCATATTATAACTGATATTTTCTTAACACTATTTAGCATGCTAAAAATCTTCACTCATATTTTTCTATCCTTTTTTTTGTTAGTTTTATTAGTCCATGTAAATCTACTAATCCACTAGAGATAGTGTGTGTGTGTGTATATATATATATATATATATATATATATATATATATAGTGGAGGGTTCAAATGAGAAGAAATTCTTTGTAAGAAGAAAAAAGAAGAAATTTCAACCAATAGAAATGCTTCATTAGACTTCATTTAATATTTGTACTTAATGTAACTATAAGGGTATATTAGTAAACTTACATACATCATTAATTGGTAGTTTTATCTTTAATAATTAACTATATTAAATTTGTAACTTATTTTTAAGATATATATTTTTCACAAAAAATAAAAATAAAATTTCATTTATAGTGTAGGATAAATACGAGGCGTGTAGGACAAATTACGAATTGTGTAGGATAAATTTCAATATGTGTAGGATAAATTTCGAAATGTGTAGGATAACTTTTGATGTGTGTAGGCAAAAATATTTAGTGTGAAGGATTATAGTCTTAATGACTATCTAATTAGTCAAACATAATAATAAATGAGATGAGAACAAAACTATTTAATGTTTTACAATTATACCCTTTTATTCTTTTTCTTCTCAATATAATTTCTTCTCAAATGAACCTTCCCCTATATATATATATATATATATATATATATATATATATATATATATATATATATATATATATATATATATATATATATATATATATAGGGAGTCGCTAAAATAAGAACCACCTCCAGTTGTAAGAACCGCGAGAACCACTCTCCACCAATCAGGGTTTGCCAAGTATACACTAGTATTTTATATTCTTGGGGGCATTTTGGTCTTTTGATCAAAGTGTCATGTACATTAAATTGTCTGACTTGTTTACACTCTCTCTCTCTCCATCTCATCAGACATGTTTACAAAAGCTGTGCACTCTCTCTTTTTGAAAATGCTCTTTGAAATGGTCTTTGAAACCCTTCTCCGGTGAACCTCTTATCCCTCTCATCTCTCTCTCTCTCTTTGTAATCCTTCTCCGGCGACGATTCCGGCCACACACATCTATCTTCCTCTCAAGTTTGAGAGAGAATCGGAGGGGAGAAAGAGAGTGCCGGAGAAAGAGAGATTGGCTCGTGGTGTCTGAAAGTTAGGACGCCGCCACCACCGTCACTGTCTCCTCCGCCGCCGTTCAGCACCGTTTAACGGAGATAAAACCCTAGGACGTCGCCGCCGCACAAGGGGTGGTGTGTGGTGTCTGAAAGTTGTCCGGTTCCGACGACAGGTATGGTTTCGTCCCCGGTGGTGCCGGTGGTGCCGTTTGATGTCGGTTGTGTCGGTGATTGGGTGGCGGTTTGATTTTTGTTTTTTGAATGTTGAACAATCTTGACTTTGTTTTTGCTTAGATGTTGGTATGATTTGTTTTTATTTTTGGATTTGCAAGAAGATAGGTGGGTGTTGATCTTTGGATCTTTAATTTGTGGGTTTGATTTTGCAATCTCAGATCTTTTATTTGTGGGTTTGATTTTTGCAAACAGTGAACTTGGATTTGAAGTTGAAAGGGCAATCGTTCTAAATGCCCCTGTTTCTTGATCTATGATTTAAATGAAGTTTGTGTTCTTTTGAATCTGTTGGTTTTGATACAGGTTTGAATCTGTTTGAATGATGTTCTTGTTTCCTTTTGAATGTTTAAATCAGTTGAATCCGGTGCCTTATTGAATCGGCGGTGATGATGCAAAAAAAAAAAAAAAAATTGACGATGGCGCGGCAAGGATGGTGGAGGGTAGGTTTTTGAACCTGCAACCCCACTTTGCAGCCTCTGATTGTCGGAAAATCTGAGCCAAAACTTCGTTTTTTTTTTCAAGAATCCACTCGTTCTTTTGTTTTTTGTTTGTTGGGGGTTTTTTTTTTGAGGCGTCGATGATGATAGCAAACTACCTGAGACACCTCCCGAGGGTAGGTTTTTTTTTGGGTGCGTTAGTTTTTGCATAAAAACATTTTTGTAAAAAAAAAGTTAAACCGTAAACTTCTTAACGTAAAAAGTTTTTACGTAAAGCGTAAAAAGTTTTCCGTGAAACGTTAAAAGTTTTTAGGTAAATCGCAAAACGTAAATTTTTTTTAGTAAAACGTAAAAACGTAAAAAACGTTAACGTAAAAAACCGGCGCGTAAAACGTAAAAAAACGGTAACGTAAAAAACCGGGGCGTTAAATGCAAAAAACTGGCGCGTAAAACATAAAAAAACGGCAACGTAAAAAACCGGGGCGTTAAATGCAAAAAACCGGCGCGTAAAACGTAAATAACGTTAACGTAAAAAACCGGCGCGTAAAACGTAAAAAAACGTTAACGTAAAAAACCGGCGCGTAAAATGTAAAAAAAACGTTGACGTAAAAAACCGGGACGTAAAACGCAAAAAACCGGCGCGTAAAACGTAAATAACGTTAGCGTAAAAAACCGGCGTGTAAAACGTAAAAAAACGTTAACGTAAAAAACCGTCGCGTAAACCGCAAAAAAACGTTGACGTAAAAAACCGGGACGTAAAACGCAAAAAACCGGCGCGTAAAACGTAAATAACGTTAACCTAAAAAACCGGGACGTAAAACGCAAAAAAACAGTGCGTAAAACGTAGATAACGTTAACGTAAAAAACCCGGACGTAAAACGTAAAAACGGCGCGTTGAAAAAAACAACGCGTGAAAAAGCCGGGCGAAAAAACGGCGCGTCAAAAAACGAGGCGTGAAAAGGCCGGGCGTAAAAATCTTAAAAATTAAAAAAATTATAATAAAAATTTGATTTCAAAAAATTGTTTTACAAAAAAAATCTGTTTAAAAATAAAAAATAATTAAGTCAAAAAACTAATTAATGAATAGGACAAAAAGGTAATTTAAAATTAATATATATAAAAAGACAAAATAGAGTGATTTTACTTAAATACCCTTTTGGATTATAATATTAAAGATATAATAAGACAAAAAGCTTTTAATATTAATATTTACTACTTTTAATCACATCCATCCATCTAGTTGATCTAAGGGGCAGAAAGTGGTTCCCATGGTTCTTACAACTAGAGGTGGTTTTCATTTTAGCGATCCCATATATATATATATATATATATATATATATATATATATATATATATATATCCCGCCCCCTCGACAGCAATTCCTGCACTTGACGTCGGATCTCCTCATTCCCAAATGGGGATAAGCGAGAAGCCGCTTTGCAGGGTAGACTCACTCCTACCTGCAACTCAATCTGCTTCTATATCCTCCTCTTATCTTAGGGGGTAATCAAGCCGGAAGAGTGTTGCAGAAAGATCTGCACTTCCCTTTTACAACATAGGAGGGAGGCGCCTCCTTCCTAAAAAGAAAATTGATTCGAGCATCCGGCTTCACCAGTGCTGCCTACTCTCTCCTTCTTCGGCACTTCCCAGTCCAAAACAGACCTTTTGATCCATCTGAATCACAGCCTTGCTGATCCAATGGCCAAGAAATAGCACTTTAGTCTGAGTACCCTTTCACGTACAACCTCTTTTCCTGCTACACCCAGAACACTGTACTCAGGGTTCCAAACCTCCAGTGAGTGACTATAAACGATTATGTCATCGAGGTTTTCCTGGTCAAGGTAAGGCTTTGAGTTATCCATTTAAGTGCGGAACAAGACCTGAATTAGGATGATATTCATAGAGCGGTTTGTCACACCCCGATTTCCACGTGTATTACCGGTGGGCCCGGTGGGGGATTACCGTGACGTAGTTGGCAACAATATAGTCAAACCACACAATTATATGAATGCACAGCGGAAGCATAAAGATAAATATAATTCAACCTTTGATTGTAATATCAAGTGTATCACAAATAGTCGAATGGTATCCACAGGGGATCAAAATAATAATAAAAATATTGTTCAACAGACAAGGCATCAAAGCTTGCGAGACTTCTTAAGATGCTAAGGAGCTATTGCCAGCCGATTACGTGTAGTACCTGCACTTAACCTTTTTGGGAAAATACGTCAGTTTACACTAGTAAATACATTCAACCGGCACTTTTGAAAATGGTTATTAAAATTGATTTGAATGCACAAGGCATAAACTCTTTTATAACTTAGGAGAATTATTTAATATTATAATCTTGTGAACGAATTACATGTTCCTTCTTTGCGTTCAGTAGCCCGGATCTAGTCCGGGTTAAAGATCAATAGACACACCACTTTGCGTAAAACCGTGGTGGGTAAATCAATGGTTACGTCTTTTATTAATATAGACATAATGCCGGGTGTACGCCTACACCCGGTTGTCGAGGTCGTGGCCATTTCGTAAAATGATGCCTAGGATATCCGGGACATGGTCATTAACCCCCCAGAGGCTTTTAAGTAACAAGACTGTTTAAATGAGCCGATCAAATTATTCAATTAACCACCTAACGGTGGAAGATTTGATGCTCAATCAAGCGGTATTAATATACCGTAACCCAAGCCCGTAATACGGAAAATAAGTTAAAAGTATTTACCTTTGCAAGTATTGTCCCTAATCGGTTAAATCACAGATATCTTTTACTGGGGCTCCTATTCTGGAACGAAGGTTTTAAAAATAACCTATTAGAATCCTAATGGGTCTTTATATTAGCCGTAGCCTAGACCGGTCAGTTTCAAGGGATAGATACGGTTTAATCGCGTGAAAGGCGAAAACCGATAATGGAATGTGATTCTGACCCAACAAGTTCGAAGACTTGTTTTATATGGGTTCAATATTCACACTCTGGATTTTGGGGTCAAAATAATATGGTTTGACCCGTATCGGCTAATTTTGTAAACTAGTTACATAAGCCGATCCGTGCGCGCAATAGGCGCATCGGGTAACCGTAAGAGTCCTACACTTGTTTCCTGAGTCAATATGCTTTAAAGAGGTTGTGGTATCAGTAGGATACCTTCCGTGATGCCCGTAACGAGTTTAAGTTTATTATACGCCCCGTAGGGGTTTTCTGGTCATTTTAAAGGCTTTTAAAGAGATTTCTGAGTTCTATAGGAAATCTGAGTTTCCCGATCAGTTTATAAAGTTCAAAATACTTTATTTATTATTTAAAATCAGTAGCAACTGGAATCGGGTCAAAAGACCTTGTAGAACTCAAGCTTTGGCCGAAAAGGGCATATTCGGTATTTACCGAACCGTAGCCATAACCGCAGGTTATGAGCAGGTTAAAATTTAATTAAAAATCTTTAAAAATCTCAAAATATTATTTCACAGCAGTGAGTAAAAGGTTTGGTGATGAAATCTTGGTTTAGTTAGGCGTTATGCTAATCGCGCCGTTTATTACAAAAGTTTACTTTAATTGCGCTATTTAGCATAACTCCTATTCTAGACCTCGGATTGACGTGAAACTTTAGGGACATGCTTAGAATTTAGTAAGTAAGGTCATGGTCCCTTCACGTGTCCGAAATACTCGTTTTATTTTGAAAAGGGCGTTACGGTCAACTTTTAAGCAATTAACGGAAATGCGTAAAAGACTCGGACAAACAACGAACCGGTCACAGAGGGTGATACCATCACGTGACCTGGTCCTAAGAGAGTCCTAAGGCATACCTACATTGCACTAAAATGGGTCAGAACTGAAGTCAAAGCAAAAGTCAAACTTTTGCGACATTCGGCTCCGAACCGGGTCAATATATCAAATGGCTGAATCAAACGAGTTTAGACAACTTTATATACTTAATATCATGTTTTATAAGTATTCAAACAGGTTTCATATCATCTATATTACAGATTATGCAAGAATCGCAAAAATGGCTTTCTGTTGACTTTTTAAGTATACGTTTGACTCGACATTTGAACTAGTTAGAGTGGTGATCAGAGGGAACCCTTTTAGGGGTTTATTACCCGTACAAATACCAACTTATAACTACTTTTGATCCGAGATATGACTGAGCCATTAAGGACTTATCTCGAAGTCAAACCGTAGTTACGACGGTTTGATTTTTAGCTATATAACTAAGTAAAACCATGGTTGTAAAAGTCCCGCCTAGGCTCCGAGTATTCTCCGAGTACTCGCTACAAGGTAGGCTGCCGAGGCACGAGTACTGGTCTCCCAGGCCAATTACTCCCCGAGTAATCTCAGCCTAAGCCGAGTACTTTCCGAGTACTCCCGAATCCGACTAGAGAGCGCCTAGCGACTTTTGCAACCATGAGTAAAACTAAACCACGAAGGATTTAAACAACTTACAGAAGCTTGAGCACGATTTAGGATGATAGAATAAAGCTTGGAAGCTCCAGAGATGATCAAAAGAATGTGTTTTGAGGTGTGGTGAACTAATGCACACAATAGGCCTATTTATAGTGCAAAACTTGGTATGGGATTATCACAACTCAGCCTACCAAGCATCATGGATGTTCAGCAGGTGGCCCTGAGTGCTAGGAGGCAAGTAGAGGGCACCCATGCCTCATTTATTGCACATTTGGTCGTTCACTAGCTCAAAGAGCAAGTTAGTCCAAACTTTCTGCATCTGGGCGGTTCACGCGGCCCGCATGAAAGGATCATGTAACATGTTCGCGGGTCGCCTGGGTTTATAAGACAGAACGCGTACATGCAGAAGGCTCGCGGGCCGCATCAACTTGACCATATCTTTTACGCGGCCCGCGTTAGGTTAAATTTTCAAGATTTCTAAATCTTTTATAATCATTGCCAAAATCTTTGTAATTAATAACGAAATCTTTGGTAATTAATAACCTGACCTTTCGGGTTTGAAGGGGTAACTTTGCGATTTGGCCCTCGATTATTTACAACTAAGGGCCTCGTGTTGTTTACCCGTATTGTTAAGCCCCCTGTTAGTTTGTTAATTATCTGGAAAGCCTTAACTTTCATTGTTGACGCTTTTAACCCCTCTCATACGAATTTGATCATAACTTTCTCGTTTTAAAACGGAACTTCGCGGAATTTATATAGTACATTCTAGCGAGCGTATTTTACTGTCACAAAGCCTCGGGTACGTCAAAGGGTCACTCAGAGGTATAATTAAACATGTTGACACAGTTAACCCCCTGTAGCTTGTAACCTCTCACTTTCTTCCGCGTTTCGCTTCGGTACGATCCATGATTTATTCGTTTGAAGGTACGAGCATCGTTTAGGGTTACTATACAGTATACTTACCCTTGTTTGACATTTATAACCCTCGAATTTACATACTTTCAAGGTTTGTCAACTTTAGTCCTTTATTCATAAATGCCACGTGTAAACTCAAGACACGTGTCAATACATTATTGGACACAAAATTTCGAGGTGTTACATCCTCACCCCCTTAAAATAAATCTCGACCCGAGATTTACTCAAACAAATAGGGATATTTCTCTTTCATCGTGGATTCAACTTCCCACGTGAATTCGGGACCTCTCCGGGCATCCCATTTAACCTTTACTATCGGCACATGCTTTCTTCAAAGCTTTTTCACCTGTCGGTCTTCAATCGACAAGGGCTTCTCCACGAACTTCAAGCTCTCATCTATATGCACATCTGTGTGTGGGATCACCAATGATTCATCAGCGAAGCACTTCTTTAGATTGCAGATGTGGAATACATTGTGAATTCCATTGAGCTCTTCTGGTAAGTTCAATTTATAGGCAACTGACCCGACCCGTTCGATAACCTCGAAAGGTCCTATGTATCTCGGGCTCAGTTTACCCTTCTTACCGAAATGCATCACCCCCTTCCAGGGTGATACTTTTAGTAACACTTTTTCACCTACCTCGAAGTGAAAATCATTACGCTTTGGGTCAGCGTAACTTTTCTGCCTATCACGGGCAGCTTTGAGACGTTCCCGAATCTGGACAATCTTGTCCGTTGTTTCGAAAACTATCTGTGGTCCTGATAATTGGACCTCTCCCACTTCCGCCCAACAAACAGGCGATCTACACTTCCTACCGTATAATGTCTCGAAAGGCGCAGCCTTTATGCTGGTATGGTAGCTATTGTTGTAGGAGAATTCGATTAGGGGTAGGTTCTTATCCCAACTACCACCTAGATCGATAGCACATGCACGCAGCATGTCCTCTAACGTTTGAATAGTACGCTCACTCTGACCGTCTGTCTGAGGATGGTAAGCCGTACCAAAATTCAAACGTGTGCCCAAAGATTGCTGGAAGCTTTTCCAGAAGTGAGACGTGTACCTAGTATCTCGATCAGAGATAATAGACACGGGTATGCCATGTAAGGCCACAATCTTATCAACATATAACTGGGCTAATGTGTCGGAGCTATAAGTCTCTTTTATGGGTAAGAAATGAGCTGACTTAGTCAGTCTATCGACTATAACCCATATCGTGTCATTTCCCTTGCTCGTCTTTGGTAACTTGGTGATAAAATCCATAGTTACACACTCCCATTTCCATTCAGGAAGTTCAGGCTGTTGTAGCAAGCCGGATGGCTTTTGATGCTCAGCCTTGACTTGCGCACAAGTCAAGCATTTGGCTACATAAGCGGCTACAGACTTTTTCAAGCCTATCCACCAATAATTTGCCTTTAAATCCTGATACATTTTGTCTGCTCCAGGATGGACAGAATATTTGGAACTATGGGCTTCCTGGAGGATAACATCTCGTAGTCCTCCATAAACAGGAACCCATATTCGCCCATTCAATCTCAAGAGTCCATCCTTGTGAAGAGTTAACTGCTCCTCAGTTACTCCTAACTTTTCCTTAGGATAATTAGCTTCTAACACAGCCTCTCGCTGTGCAGCTAATGTCCTTTCAATCAAGTTATTCTTTACTTCCATTCTCCTAGCATTGATTCGGATGGGTTTCATCCTTTCTTTTCGGCTCAGGGCATCAGCGACTACATTCGCCTTGCCGGGATGGTATCTGATCTCACAATCGTAATCATTTAAGGTCTCCATCCAACGGCGTTGCCTCATGTTCAACTCCTTCTGATTAAACAGATGTTGAAGGCTTTTGTGATCTGAATAGATCACAAACTTGATTCCGTATAGATAATGCCTCCACAGTTTTAGTGCGAATACAACGGCACCCAACTCCAAGTCATGGGTGGTGTAATTCTTTTCGTGCACCTTCAACTGTCGTGAAGCATAGGCAATAACCTTGCCTTTTTGCATGAGCACACACCCCATGCCAGTGTGTGACGCATCGCAGTAAACTACGAACTCTTCCGTACCTTCCAGTAGTGTCAACACAGGGGCGTTGCTCAGCTTTTGCTTTAAGATATCAAAGGATTCTTGCTGCTTAGGGCCCCAAACAAATTTTTCCTTCTTCTTGGTCAAAGAGGTTAAGGGCGCAGCAATCCTTGAAAAATTTTCAATAAATCTCCTGTAGTATCCTGCCAATCCCATAAAACTATGAATTTCGGTAGGCGTCTTTGGCTCCTGCCAATTCATGACCGCCTCTACCTTAGCGGGATCCACCTGGATATCACGTTCGCTTACGACATGTCCAAGAAATTGGACTTCTCTTAGCCAGAATTCGCACTTGGAGAATTTGGCATAGAGTTTCTCGCGATGCAGCAATTTGAGAATACATCGTAGGTGTTTCTCATGGTCAGCTTTGTTCTTTGAATAGATAAGAATGTCGTCGATGAACACGATGACAAATTTGTCCAAGTATGGCTTGCAGACGCGATTCATGAGATCCATGAACGCAGCCGGTGCATTTGTGAGCCCAAAAGGCATCACTAGGAACTCGTAGTGACCGTAGCGAGTCCTAAATGCTGTTTTGTGTACGTCTTCATCTCTGACTTTCAATTGATGGTAGCCCGACCTCAAGTCGATCTTTGAGAAATAACTAGCCCCTTGTAATTGATCAAACAAGTCGTCGATCCTTGGCAATGGGTATCTATTCTTTATCGTGACCTTATTAAGTTCACGATAGTCGATGCACAGCCGCATCGATCCGTCCTTCTTCTTAACAAACAGGACAGGTGCTCCCCAAGGAGATGAACTAGGCTTGATGAAACCTTTTGCCAACAGTTCATCCAGTTGAGTCCTTAATTCCTTCATCTCAGTTGGTGCTAGTCTGTAGGGTGCTCTAGCAATGGGAGCCGCTCCAGGAATGATATCTATCCTGAATTCCACTTGCCTATCAGGTGGCAACCCAGGTAGATCTTCGGGGAAAACTTCTGGATACTCCGCAATGACAGGAATGTCCTCTATCTTTGGTTTGGGCTCTTCTATTATCACCTGTGCCATGTAGATGACACCGCCTCTTCTTAAACATCTAGAAGCCTTGAGCATAGATACATCCTCGGGCAATCCATACTGCGTATCTCATCGAATGGTAAGCGATTCACCACTCGGAGTCTTTAGCACTATTTGTTTTCTGTTACAGACGATCTGGGCCTGGTTGTGGGATAACCAGTCCATGCCCAGAACGATGTCAAAACCAGCCAGATTAAAGGGAAGTAGAGATAGAGGAAAAGAATGGTTCTTAATGGATATCATACATCCATCTAATATAGTGGAGACGGTTTCTACCGTGCCGTCTGCTAGCTCTACCTCGTATTTCACATTTAGGGTTTTGACAGGCATATTCAACAGTTTACAAAATTTTTGGTCTACGAAAGATTTATCAGCGCCTGAATCGAAAAGTACTCTTGCAAAGACATTATTCACGAGAAAAGTACCTGTGATTACGTTGTCGTCTTGCAAAGCTTCCTTCACATCCATTTTGAAGACTCTAGCGTTATTCTTTTTGGTTTCTTCAGTCTTCTTGGCAAATTTGGGGCAGTTGCTTTTGATGTGCCCCTTCTCACTACAGTTGTAGCAGGTCGCATCTTTAATCTTCTTGCAGTCCACAGTCTTGTGGTCTTTGGACTTGCACAGTCCACAAGTATACGACTTTGACTGGGACTGTGAGTTTGACCCAAGCCTGCATTTCCCAAAGTGGAATTTCTGGCAGTTTTTGCACTTGGGCTTCTCTCCCGATTGTTGCCCATCTTTCTTCGATTCTGTCCCTCTCTTGCCATCACCGTTCCCACGGTGCTTCTTTCCGGACCTTCGTGAGGTATCGTCCTCACGCTTCCTCTTCTCGGCTTCTTTGTTCCTCAGCGATCTCAGTCGAACCGCGTCCATTGTGAGGGACAAAGAGAGGTCAGTTACAGACCTGAAGGTCGTTGGCCGAGAGGCCTTCACACTTGCCTTTATCGCGGGTTCTAACCCCCCGATAAAACGAGCGATCCTCCTTGGTTCCGGGGTTACTAGATATGGAACCAAGCGAGACATCGTGTTGAAGCTCGTCAAGTAGGCCTGGCAGTCCAGGTTTGTCATCACCAATGACACAAAATCGGACTCTATCTTCTCCACCTCATGTTGAGGGCAGTAATTTTCTTTGATGAGAGAAACGAATTCCTCCCACGTCATGCTGTATAGCACAGTCTTTCCCGAGGCTTGAACCAACGCCCTCACCAAGCCAGGGCCTCGCCCTTAAACGATTGCGACACAAACTTCACTACGTCCCTCTCCGCACAGCCACTGATGTCCACCACAGTGTCCATCTCATCCAGCCACGTCATACATTCGACGGCACCTTTCTCCCCCGTGAAGTCTCGGGGTTTACAAGACACAAAGTACTTGTATGTGCAGCCCCTGGCACGGGAAGCATCAGTATACTCCCTTTCCCGACGAACACTATTTTCATTTGACGAGTGATTGTCGTCGTCTTTCTTGGGCTTGGACGAGTGGTTATCGTCGTCCTTCTTGGGCTTGGATAGTGGTTTGATGTGGGATTTTGAGTGTGTCTTCGGCTTAGAGGGTGGTTTGGACACGGTTCTGCTTCGAGATTTGGTATATTGTCGATCTAGAGCTGCCTGAACAGCGTTGTCGACAAGAGCCTTTAGTTGAGCGCCCGTTAAATGTACTTGGGCATTATCATAATCATCTTCACTTGTATGACTATTTTCTCCATTAGGATTCGCCATAGTAGCTTGTATCTGCTGCAGAAGATAATGAAAATTCTATTCAGGAGTTTATTATTGAATTGTCTTTCATGGCAATTCATTAACCATGGTAACGAAGACCATATCTGGTTAATTTGTTACTCACTTTTCATTTTAGGATTTGAACATACTTATCCTAATTACAATATAACATTGTTAGTGGCATAAAAGCCTAGTCACGAGGACATATATAATATTAGCCGAGATTCCAGAGAATCAAGGTATGAAGGTTTGAACCGTAGTTCTTTTACCCCCTTCTAACAGGGAGACATAGACCACCACTGTCTTTTGTCTTATTATGACAACAATTATGGCCCGTAGGCACTACATCACTAATGGATGTTTAACAAGTGATCACCTTTATTGGTGATTTAACCCATGATTTATTATATCATTAATGTGGGTTTTGGAATCCTTTAAAGGATTTTTGTATAAGAATGACGTGTGCGATTTTAACGAATCACATCTGTCATGAACGTTAACATGTTCACAGAGGTTAACAAGGAATCTTAATCTTTTAATTAGGTCTTACCATCTTGGCCGGATCTTATACAGACACCTGGCTAGGTTTCACTTTTAAGATTCTTTATTTAGGCAGATCAAATTAAAAGGAATGATTTTGATTTATTCCATATATAGTAATAACAAAATGAAATTCATAACATAACATTCCAAAACTTTAAATACGATTACACATTGCCCTAAACGGGACTTTTAACAAGTACATACCTACATAGAGGTTAATAAAAAGACAAGTCCACGCAGGGACTAATACTAGATAGGTGTCCACGCAGGGACTAAAAGATAAGTCCACGTAGGGACCGAAATACGATAAATGTCCACGCAGGGACTAAATTGTAAGTACAACAATCCATAAGGAGACTAAGGGTCTCGTTTCTTCTTCTTGCCCTTCAGTAGGTTTGCCAATCCCTTGAGGAATCCTCGGTGGCTCTTACGTTCTTCCTCCAAGTCTCTTTCCACACGGCTCAAACGGTGGAGTATTTCTTCTTGTTCAGGTGGGGAAAAACGTGGTTGTGGCGCCGGTTGCGGAACTGGAGGTCTAGGAGGTGCTGGATACCCATGAGCTGAGTAGTCCGGTATTCCCATGTTTCCATATGCTCCGTCTGGATATCGGGCATTATACCTAGCCCCTACCACATATGGGTCTTGCTCATAGTTGTAATTGTAATGAGCGTGCGACGATGGTTCGAACGGGTTGTATGCCGATGGACCCATGTACGCAGGTATTGGGTGGTCATACCCAAACGGTGGCGAAGACGGTGCAACTGGTGCGGAGTTCGCCTCCTGTACTGGACTTGCAGGTCCTTCTTCTGGTAGTGGCGGGTAGTGGCTACTACTAGAGTGTCGAGGGGTGCTGAAGTGGAAATCCCCTCCTCCTCGTGTGGACATACGGGCATTTGTCCTCCTACGCCTTGGCGGATCAGGCATTACTAGTTGTACCAGTGGCGGAGGTGGTGGCGTTACTGCCACGAAACGTGGATCCTCGAAGGGATCTTGCGGATGTTGCGGCTGGTGTTGTGATGTCTGATGAGATGGTGTGTGGTACCACTCGTGTTGATTAAACAACGCCATGAAGCTATCTGGTCCCTGATAGGGTGTGCCATGAAAGGATGACCCATCAGAGATTTCTATTGGATGCGTGGGCGTACCACGAGCAGGTTCTGTCGGATCCGTGTCCTCGTCCATATGGTCTTCGGAGAAGTGATCCTGTGGTCCTAAAGGGACAAAACCAGCAGGCTCCTGAATGTAGTCAGCTGGGTTAAACTGACCTCTGAAGTATGGAGTAGGGTCTTCAAAATTGCGGTGCGATACCGAACGCTGTAGAGGCATGTAGGAGGGTTGAGGATTGTTGGGATCATTCTCGGAATCTGGCCCGAACGAGTGCCGGTACGATGGCGTCGAGTTGTGCGAGGTAGAATGCCTCGCAGGATCGAACAGGTTTCTCCGTCTTTGCGGTTCTTCACTCCTTGTGGTCGAAGGAGCTCGTGTATTTGAAGGTCCAGCTTCGTGATCGTTGTGAGTAACGATCTCTCCTCTGCCTCTTCTTCCTCTTCCTCTTCCTCGGAAAATCACAGGTGCCATATTTCCTGCTTTCAAAACTATTAAAAATCACAATAACAATAAAAGACAACTTGGAATAAAGAATTCGAATTTGTCCTATGTTCTTGTCTAGACTCAAGTATGTGCAATTGTGTCACTGAGATTAAACACGTTAGGATAGTGTTTAATTCACTCAATGTTGGCTCTGATACCAACCTGTCACACCCCGATTTCCACGTGTATCACCGGTGGGCCCGGTGGGGGATTACCGTGACGTAGTTGGCAACAATATAGTCAAACCACACAATAATATGAATGCACAGCGGAAGCATAAAGATAAATATAATTCAACCTTTGATTGTAATATCAAGTGTATCACAAATAGTCGAATGGTATCCACAAGGGATCAAAATAATAATAAAAATATTGTTCAACAGACAAGGCATCAAAGCTTGCGAGACTTCTTAAGATGCTAAGGAGCTATTGCCAGCCGATTACGTGTAGTACCTGCACTTAACCTTTTTGGGAAAATACGTCAGTTTACACTGGTAAATACATTCAGCCGACACTTTTGAAAATGTTTATTAAAATTGATTTGAATGCACAAGGCACAAACTCTTTTATAACTTGGGAGAATTATTTAATATTATAATCTTGTGAACGAATTACATGTTCCTTCTTTGCGTTCAGTAGCCCGGATCTAGTCCGGGTTAAAGATCAATAGACACACCACTTTGCGTAAAACCGTGGTGGGTAAACCAATGGTTACGTCTTTTATTAATATAGACATAATGCCGGGTGTACGCCTACACCCGGTTGTCGAGGTCGTGGCCATTTCGTAAAATGATGCCTAGGATATCCGGGACATGGTCATTAACCCCCCAAAGGCTTTTAAGTAACAAGACTGTTTAAATGAGCCGATCAAATTATTCAATTAACCACCTAACGGTGGAAGATTTGATGCTCAATCAAGCGGTATTAATATACCGTAACCCAAGCCCGTAATACGGAAAATAAGTTAAAAGTATTTACCTTTGCAAGTATTGTCCTTAATCGGTTAAATCACAGATATCTTTTACTAGGGCTCCTATTCTGGAACGAAGGTTTTAAAAATAACCTATTAGAATCCTAACGGGTCATTATATTAGCCGTAGCCTAGACCGTTCAGTTTCAAGGGATAGATACGGTTTAATCGCGTGAAAGGCGAAAACCGAGAATGGAATGTGATTCTGACCCAACAAGTTCGAAGACTTGTTTTATATGGGTTCAATATTCACACTCTGGATTTTGGGGTCAAAATAATATGGTTTGACCCGTATCGGCTAATTTTGTAAACTAGTTACATAAGCCGATTCGTGCGCGCAATAGGCGCATCGGGTAACCGTAAGAGTCCTACACTTGTTTCCTGAGTCAATATGCTTTAAATAGGTTGTGGTATCAGTAGGATACCTTCCGTGATGCCCGTAACGAGTTTAAGTTTATTATACGCCCCGTAGGGGTTTTCTTGTCATTTTAAAGGCTTTTAAAGAGATTTCTGAGTTCTACAGGAAATCTGAGTTTCCCGATTAGTTTATAAAGTTCAAAATACTTTATTTATTATT
The DNA here is from genome assembly GCF_002127325.2 of Helianthus annuus. Lineage (NCBI taxonomy): Eukaryota > Viridiplantae > Streptophyta > Magnoliopsida > Asterales > Asteraceae > Helianthus > Helianthus annuus. Next base: position 13,788,134 of record NC_035449.2, read on the forward strand.
TAAAATCAGTAGCAACTGGAATCGGGTCAAAAGACCTTGTAGAACTCAAGTTTTGGCCGAAAAGGGCATATTCGGTATTTACCGAACCGTAGCCATAATCGCAGGTTATGAGCAGGTTAAAATTAATTAAAAATCTTTAAAAACCTCAAAATATTATTTCACAACAGTGAGTAAAAGGTTTGGTGACGAAATCTTGGTTTAGTTAGGCGTTATGCTAATCGCGCCGTTTATTACAAAAGTTTACTTTAATTGCGCTATTTAGCATAACTCCTATTCTAGACCTCGGATTGACGTGAAACTTTACGGACATGCTTAGAATTTAGTAAGTAAGGTCATGGTCCCTTCACGTGTCCGAAATACTCGTTTTATTTTGAAAAGGGCGTTACGGTCAACTTTTAAGCAATTAACGGAAATGCGTAAATAACTCGGACAAACAACGAACCGGTCACAGAGGGTGATACCATCACGTGACCTGGTCCTAAGAGAGTCCTAAGGCATACCTACATTGCACTAAAACGGGTCAGAACTGAAGTCAAAGCAAAAGTCAAACTTTTGCGACATTCGGCTCCGAACCGGGTCAATATATCAAATGGCCGAATCAAACGAGTTTAGACAAGTTTATATACTTAATATCATGTTTTATAAGTATTCAAACAGGTTTCATATCATCTATATTACAGATTATGCAAGAATCGCAAAAATGGCTTTCTGTTGACTTTTTAAGTATACGTTTGACTCGACATTTGAACTAGTTAGAGTGGTGATCAGAGGGAACCCTTTTAGGGGTTTATTACCCATACAAATACCAACTTATAACTACTTTTGATCTGAGATATGACTGAGCCATTAAGGACTTATCTCGAAGTCAAACCGTAGTTACGACGGTTTGATTTTTAGCTATATATCTAAGTAAAACTAAACCACGAAGGATTTAAACAACTTACAGAAGCTTGAGCACGATTTAGGATGATAGAATAAAGCTTGGAAGCTCCAGAGATGATCAAAAGAATGTGTTTTGAGGTGTGGTGAACTAATGCACACAATAGGCCTATTTATAGTGCAAAACTTGGTATGGGATCATCACAACTCAGCCTACCAAGCATCATGGATGTTCAGCAGGTGGCCCTGAGTGCTAGGAGGCAAGTAGAGGGCACCCATGCCTCATTTATTGCACATTTGGTCGTTCACTAGCTCAAAAAGCAAGTTAGTCCAAACTTTCTGCATCTGGGCGGTTCACGCGGCCCGCATGAAAGGATCATGTAACATGTTCGCGGGTCGCCTGGGTTTATAAGACAGAACGCGTACATGCAGAAGGCTCACGGCCCGCATCAACTTGACCATATCTTTTACGCGGCCCGCGTTAGGTTAAATTTTCAAGTTTTCTAAATCTTTTATAATCATTGCCAAAATCTTTGTAATTAATAACGAAATCTTTGGTAATTAATAACCTGACCTTTCGGGTTTGAAGGGGTAACTTTGCGATTTGACCCTCGATTATTTACAACTAAGGGCCTGTGTTGTTTACCCATATTGTTAAGCCCCCTGTTAGTTTGTTAATTATCTGGAAAGCCTTAACTTTCATTGTTGACGCTTTTAACCCCTCTCATACGAATTTGATCATAACTTTCTCGTTTTAAAACGGAACTTCGCGGAATTTATATACTACATTCTAGCGAGCGTATTTTACTGTTACAAAGCCTCGGGTACGTCAAAGGGTCACTCAGAGGTATAATTAAACATGTTGACACAGTTAACCCCCTGTAGCTTGTAACCTCTCACTTTCTTCCGCGTTTCGCTTCCGTACGATCCATGATTTATTCGTTTGAAGGTACGAGCATCGTTTAGGGTTACTATACAGTATACTTACCCTTGTTTGACATTTATAACCCTCAAATTTACATACTTTCAAGGTTTGTCAACTTTAGTCCTTTATTCAATATTAAATGCCACGTGTAAACTCAAGACACGTGTCAATACATTATTGGACACAAAATTTCGAGGTGTTACACGGTTACTCTTTGTGTACGTTATGGAGTCTCCACTCCATGTTGAAAGCTCTTTCAAATAGCATGAGCGTTGAAAGTCTTCAATTAGACTAGAGCATTAGATGTTTTTCTTTTTTCAAAGGAGGAATGAATGGAATGAAGAAAAGAAGAGAGGAGGAAAGTGGTTCACTGGAGTTTGTCTCTCAAAAATGGTTATTATCTTGAAGGTCTTTTTCTCTATTTTATTTCATGGTATTTAAGCCAACAAACAAGAGAATTAGGGTGTTAAAAAAAGAACCCCAAATCTGCTTGTTTAGAGAGTAAAACTGTTCCTGTCTGCTTTTTCTTTTTTGATTGATTTTATGACCGATAGAAATGGAAACTTTTTATTAGATGCCTTATTAGATGCCCTATACCCACCCTCTTTGGTAGATCCTAACACGAATTATGTACACTACACAATGAGGATCACAATCATTGATACAGTTTGGATACCAAGCTATCTTATCAATATATTTACAAAAAAGTCTTCGACGTAGTGATGAAATTGTGATACATAATAATCCTATTTTTTTTCATTACTAAAGAATCCTATAAAATCTTTCTATTTATCCTTTGAATTACTCATATATCCTATGAATTTCATTTCGCACTGGAAACTATTGTAGGAGAAGTTCGAATCCGTTCCGTTCGGATATTGATCGGTCTTGGTTTGACATGGTTTACGCGTTACTGGTTCCCGGAAGAGTTAATATCTCCATTAGCTAAACCCTTTCTTATTCTTACCTTGCCTTTGGACTCGTATTTTGGTCGTACACAATCAACGGAGGCCTCCCCGACATATCTTGCAACGTCTTCAATAGCATGCTCTTACTTCGTCTTTCCCTTAATAAGTCATCAAATTTGGTGCTTTTTGATCCCCAGTTGCTATGGGGAACAAAGGACGAAATACAATCGATTCCTCCATTTAAGTGGTTCTCGCTTCTCCTTGTTCCTGTTCCTAACTCCTCCCCGGGTAGTTCCCAATGTTTGGCACTTTCCATACTTTATGGGTGCAACATCAACAAATTCGCTCATGATCAAGTTACAACCTAAGATCTATGACCATATTATGTTAACTATTCGTATTTCGTTCATTCCACCGGTATGCTCCCAGGTACCTGTAATTGTGATCCGTTTGCCAGAACCAAGGGGTCTTTCTGATATATATATATATATATATATATATATATATATATATATATATATATATATATATATATAGTGGAGAGTTCAAATAAGAAGAAATTTTTTGTAAGAAGAAAAAAGAATAAATTTCAACCAATAAGAATGCTTTATTTTACTTCATTTAATATAAGTATTTAATATAACTATAAGGGTATAGTGGTAAATCTACATAGGTAATTAATTTGTAGTCTTCCTCTTTAATAACTAAATACATTAAATTTTTTGTAACTTATCTTCAAAATATATATTTTTTTAAAAAAATAAAATATAATAATTTAAAGTGTAGGATAAATTACGAGCTGTGTAGGATAAATTACAGGTTGTGTAGGATAAAGTTCAACGTGCAGGATAGATTTCGAAATATGTAAAATAACTTTTAATGTGTGTAAGCAAAAAAAGTTAGTGTGGAGGATACTACTCTTTATGACTAATTAATTAGTCAAAAATGATAATAAATGAGATAAGTGAAAAAACTATTTAATGTTTTACAAAATTACCCTTTGTTCTTTTTGTTCTCAATTAAATTTTCTTCTCAAATGAACCTTCCCCTATATATATATATATATATATATATATATATATATATACACACACACACTAAATACTGCGAGAACATGCAGAACAAAATGAATTACTCATTTTTTCAATCCTAAAACCTCAAAATGAAAATGTTACAAATGTAAGATTTATTGTTTTTTCACACTAGAATTCAAAATAAAATATGGAAAATTTTCAGTTTTTATATAACCTACACATAGGTAGGTTATGTGTAGGTTAAATTAACTACATGTATGTAAGCTATGTGTAGGTAAAAATTTATGTTTTTTTATGTATATGTAATACACATATGAATGTAAGAAACATAAAATTTAAGTATCAACCTTATATCCCAAAATTTAGTGATTTAGAGTTGTTCTTTTTGTTCTCGCAATATTTAGTGTTCTGTAATGATCCTCATCCTATATATATATAGAGTAGGAGTTGGGTGGAAAGTCTATTTTTCCCATAAACTCTAGGAAGGAATAAGAATTGGACATGTGTCATTGAGGCATTTTAAGTAGAAGGGCTATAATGTAATTTCACATTTTAATTTTATTTTTGGAATGTATCTTCATTAACTAAAATTTGCATGATATCTAATTGTAACCGATTTTTTGTCCCTGATTTTCGGAATTATTGTTGTTTTTGAATCTAAATCTCTTCCAAATATCACGAAATGTGTTTATCTGGAAAACTATCAGCAGGGTCTTGGTGATGTGTTTTACCAGTCAGAGAGGTTGAAGTAAGTGTGTTTTAACACACTTAAATCAATATATAGTCAGGTTGTGTTTTAACAGTTCTTTTGCATTTTAACACTCTGAATGTGTTTTAACACTCTGAAGTCAGAGAGGTTGAAGTCAGTGTGTTTTAACACTCTGAAGTCAATATATGATCAGGTTGTGTTTAACACTCTGAATGTGTTTTAACAGTTCTTTTGCATTTTAACACTCTTGACGCTGTGTTTTAACAGTAAGCAGATTGCTGGCCATTGTGTTTTAACAGCAAGCAGATTTATTGACGCTGTGTTTTAACAGCAAGCAGATTTCTTGACGCTGTGTTTAAACAGCAAGCAGATTCCTGGAGGATTTTTGACATTGTGTTTTAACAGCAAGCAGATTTCTTGACATTGTGTTTTAACAGCAATCAGTTTTCCTTGACGCTGTGTTTTAACAACAAGCAGATTGCTGGACATTGTGTTTTAACAGCAAGCAGATTTCTTGACGCTGTGTTTTAACAGCAAGCAGATTTCTGGTCGCTTGGGTCGCGTTTTCTTCTCCGGTAAGCCCTGTCCCCGTTATATTTTCTTCTCAGTCTTTCAGATCTTGTTAGAACCACGTCTCCGGCTAGTCGTGTATTGTTTCAGGGGAGGCGGAGTGGTGGTGCCGGCCGTAGAATGGCGGTGGTGGCTCCGTCAACGGTAGAGGGTAGGGGGTGTCTTAGGTAATGATAAGGATTTTTTGTTAAAGATGATGATGATTTGATGAAGGGGTGGCCGACGGCGGTTTTTGGAGGTGGGTTTAGAGAGGGAGAGAGAGAGAGAGAAAGAGAAAGAGGGGAAATCTTCATCCATGATTTTAAGTATATTTGGTATGATTTTAGGGGTTTCCGAATGTGGGTTGAGAGAGAGAGAGAATGAAATTCGCTTAAAAATAGGAGTTGTGATTAATTAAAAAAACGGCCATTTGACAAAATTGCTCCTACTCATTTAAAACAATCAATTAATTAAACTCAAATATTACAAGATTGCCATTGATTTAATCTCAACCCTTAAGCACACCAATCGAATGGACCAGATCGCTTCCTAGACTTTGTAGGAAAAACACACTTTCTGTGCGAACCCTACTCTATATATATATATATATATATAGAGGCCGGTTAACATACAAATACACTAATCGTACATTATGTACGCTACAAGAACAACCGTCCGATCATCCCATTAAAAACGCGTGTTTAACAATTAAATTAATCAAATTAAAATTAATAAAAGAAACTGCCAAGGTTAAAATCGTCCATAGCGAGAACAAAACCCTTGATAAACGGCAAAACAAAACCTCAAAAATCATAACGACAAATCCTAAAATCAAAACCAAAAACGAAATTATAACAATTAATCAAAAATCTATCGATTCACCAAATCGATCGATTTATATTCACAAATTCGTCTGAGAAAATGAACTTCTGATGAATTTAGAAATTCTGGAAGGACTGACTATCGAAGAAGATGATGCAGAATGTCAAATCATATGCGAAATCATCAAACGATGCAAATGCGAATTCAATAACAAAGGAAAATCTTTGAAATTTCATATAGTTTGCGAATTCATGATATGCAAATGCGATTTCAGTAAAAAAGTTAAGTATTCTATGATATTTCATGTAGTTTGCGAATTCATGATAATGCACATGCGATTTCAAAAAAGTTTTCAAAAAAATCTTCATATAGTGTGCGATTTCAGATATTTTACACATGCGATTTCAAAAAAAAGGATATTTATAAGTTGGTCTCTTATTGTTTGCGAATTTCGTTCGAATCAAGTGCGATTTTGAATAAGAACACTGCAAAAAAAATACTTTGTAATAAAAATGCAAAAAAAAAAAAAAAACAAACTACCAATCTTAAAAACTAAAAATAATATTATTTTATATAAAAAACTTAATTTATTAACGATGTGACTATAATTTGACATGTAATGATGAATTTTACAATAAATACTACTGAACTTACCACCCTACCTATATAATAAATTTACTGTATTAATATAAAAAACCTAGATAACTACCTTCCATATTAAGACATAGAATACAAAATAAAACACACACAAAAACACATACCAAACAAAAATGGCATATGAAGATATAGAAAAAATCAAAAACATTGCAATCAAAGAGCTATTGTCAACTCGCACGTTGACAGAAATAAGCACTGATATCACCTCTTCTCATCTGGTTCTTGATGTGCAGGGCAAAATTCTTGAACAAATCAAGAACAATCAAGCCGTATGGGAAAATCTACTTCAAGAACCACCATCAAGCTTCAGAGACAAAGCTTTGGATCACATAAAAGAGCAATCTCGAGCTAATGACTTAGCCTTCTCTTTCCTGACAGATGCTCTAAAAACTGTGAAGGAGAAGATGTAGTTCAGCTCTACTGAACGTGACAAAATCTTTGCTTCAAGTAACTAAATTTCTGTTTAATCGTTTTATGGTTGTAACTGTGTTTGACAATAACAACTATTTTGTATTTTGGATATATGTTTTGAACAAATCTTATGCTTTATTATAATTTAAAATCGCATGAATGAATTAAAGATCTTTGCCACAAAATCGCATGTATTAAAAGTGAAATCGCATGTGAAAAATGATATAAACTAAATATAAACTGATGCATATAAAATCACATGTTTATACTACTAAAATCGCATGTGAAAAATGATATACACAAATGAATATAAAATCGCATGTGTTTCGTATAAATTCGCATTTACACTTAAAAAATATTACTCATCCTCGTCATCTACTGACACCTCTTCCCACTGATCTTCGTCTTCAGATCCATCATCACTACTGTAATCTTCAAATTCATCTTCCTCTTCGTCGTCTTCACCCTCATTTTCTTTGTTTTTCACACCATCTTCAATCAGGACACCCTTCATCTTCTTTTTTCCTATTTACCTTGTTGTTTGGCTTTAAGCTCGCCACAAGTCCGAATGTCATGACCTTTTTCATTACATACGCTACATGTCCTTGACCTTTTCCCTTTTGCGGCTGATCATTTGTTCCTTCTTAGATTTAATCCTTCTATGCGAGCCGCGGCATTTGTTTCTTATACCAGCCGGCACACGAACAGTAGGTGGAGCATTAGTTACTGGTTTTTGATAACCAATCAAGTTTGAAAATCGGTTAAATTTTGGATCAAGTTGCTTGGTTATGCGACTCTGATCAACTCTCTCTTTAAGCTGCATCATTTGATCCCTCACTAAGACAAGTTGATCAAAGTCGGAAATCAAATTACTAACCAAATACTCCACTGTGTGAATGATTTCACGAGCAATCCGTTTAGCCTTGTTTTGCACATCCTTACCACCAATATTTAGATTGTACTTCACATTTAACTCATTGGGCACCACATCCTTCGTCCATCTCTTCATAACATATTTGTTTGGAATTTCTTTAACACCAAACATCTTGAAAAGAAAATATATGTGTTTGCATAGCAGCCTATACTGCTCAAAACGCAAACAGCTACACTCTGCAGTTACATCATTTTCAAGATTCTTGAACCACACCTAGACATAACCAAAAAAAATAATAATAATAATAATAAAATTTAAAATCTCATATATAAAAATAACAATTTCGCATGTCTAAACCATCATGTAAGTGAATAAAATTTAAAATCGCATGTGAATCATAACAATTTCGCATGTCTAAAAAAATTATGTTAATAGATAAACTAAAATCGCATATCTAATGTAACAAATTCGCATGTCTAAAAAACATGGAAAATACCTCCAATAAACCATCGCCATGTGCTTTAAAGTCCTTCAACAATATTTTGATATGTGGACCTTCAACTTTGGTGTCCATCAGCAAACATTCGGAAATTGTTCCATGTATCTGTACTTGCTGATAAAAAAATATAGACCTGGTGTAGATCTTAGCAGCATCTTTTTCCAATGTAGTTTGACTCCAATCAGCTGGCTCAGTATATCTTGAAATATTATCATTTTTTCTATGATTGAACCTTTGTACATCCATCGCGCCATCAAAATGATTCATAAACTCTACGAGTGTGAGTTGTGAATTAGCAACCTGGCAAAAGAAATGGTTCTCACTCTCTGATCTTGAAGTTGTTCTCATAAGACCAGACATTGGCTCATGCCGGTAAAAAGCCGGAATCCACATGGATCTCATCCCAAACATATCATCAATCCATTTTTTTCAGTGAGACCGAACTTAATCATCACCAATTTCCACTGTCTCTCAAATTCTTCGGGCTCAATCGAATCAGTCTAAACAATGTTGCACATCCTCCTTTTAAACTCATCATTATTACACAACTCATGTCCAACCTATAACAATAAATGCTTTTTATATCAGCCTATAACAAAAAAAATTAAAATAAAAATAACCCTAGCAAAAGACAAAAATATTGCATGAAATACCTTATCCGCCGCTTTTTTCATTATGTGCCACATGCACAATCTGTGTCTTCTATTAGGAAAAACCTCCTCAATAGCCTGTTTCATAGCAGGGTCTTGATCCGTCACTACAACATTTGGTTGCCGACCAAATGACTTTAAAAATGAATTTAGAAGCCATTTATATGATTCAATACTCTCCGATGCCAGCAACCCAGCTGAAACTGTTACATTTCGACAGTGGTTGTCAATGCCAGTGAACGGAACAAACACCATCTTGTACCTGAACAACACATGCGAAACAACATTTTAGTATGTGCGAATTATTAAAAATCACATGCGAAACCAGACGTATGGCATAAGATATATTCATCACATTCTGTTTGTTTACACATGCGATATTAAAAATGCATTAACAAAGAAACATGCGAAAATATGTAACAAACATGTTTGTCTTGAAACACTTACCTGTTTGTCTTGAAAGTTGCATCGAACGATATCACATCCCCAAATTCAATATAGTTAAGCTTGCATAAACCATAAGCCCAGAACAAACCAGTTAACCGTTTGCCATCATCAACAGAGTATTCAAACGAATAATCAGCTAAATACTTTTTTTTGTCAGTCATCCTATTTATTACCATGTCAGCGTCATATTCTCCTATATAGCTGTTTATTGGCTTCCTAAAATTTTTGCAATCATCAACCGTGGCACCAACGTTCTCAAACCACCATAACGTTTCCTCATTATATGGAAAGCTTTGACAGGACCAAGGTTTAAAGTGCCAATTTCCCATACCATCTCTTCCTGGACATCTGACAATTGTCTGTAAGCTGGGAGCATGTGAATGTCATTTTGACATACAAACTTATGATTATGGCCATCAACAAATTTCTTTACTGTATATAATCTACCATCCAGAGTGCAAATCATAAGTTGAGCTTTGCATCCGGTCCTAATAGTCCCCCATGTTCCTTGTTTTGAATTGCTTTTTTGACTTCGAATGATCATCAATACACAGAGGCTTATGTCCCTCTTTAGAACAAACAAAATACTTAGTTTTGATTATACCACCACTGCATACTTCACCACCTTTCCGAATAGAAAAACCAGCTAACTTAGCATATGATTGATAAAACGCATATGCTTGTTCAATAGAGATAAATTGCATTCCAACAACAGGAGTAGCTGATGCCTGAACCTCCGGAGTGTAAACCCTTTCATCTACCTGAATCAAAATAAAAAACATAAAATGTCATATAAAACACATGCGAATTGTCTGATCAAAACATGTGAAATGATGATATTGATAAATCTGAATTACATATGCGATTTATTACATAAATACATGCGAAATTGCAAAAAAAAAAAAAAAAATCAAATGCGAATTGTAAGAGTAATAACATGCGAATTTATACATGTTGCTTTTCAAAAATACAAAAGTGTAATCAAACAATCAAACTACAAAAAACAGCTACAACAAATGCTACGATTAAACAAAAACAATTATACGAACAATTTAGATATCCGAATTAACATAATTACCAATAGAAAACTCATTTGCAGCACTTGAACTTGAAATTGGAATTGCAATTGGATTTGCAGGTCGCGGATTTAAAACATCCTCAATCGAAACTCTCTGATAAGCAGATAATTGAGCATGATCACCAATCGGTCGATTTTCTTCAAAATCAACTTCTGTTCGTCCAGTGCTACTCTGTGGATCCATCGAAATAAAAAATTGAATGAAACCCTAATACAGAAGAACAAAAACTGCAAATTGTGAATTATGGAAAATTTGAAACTGATTTGAATAATAATTACCGGGATATCAGTGTAATGAACTTCTCGCTGAATGAATGAAGAGACGAATTTGCCCTCTGATGATTAGGTTAATTGTCTGATTTAACCTTATTAGACCGAAATGAATCCGGACACGTGTATGGCTCAAAATATAGCGTATATAATGTACGATAACCCCTATTTGTACCATACTCTTTACCTCTCTCTCTCTCTATATATATATATATATATATATATGTATAGGATTAGGTTCAAACGTGAACAAAATCCTATGCGTGAACTGCGTGAACTGATCTGGGCCCTTGATTTTGATCATCTTGAGATTTTAAGTCAATGGCATGATGGTAATTATTTGATTAATTGTTACTAATTAATTAAATGAATAAGGGTATATGTGTAATTTCTATTTTAAACTGATTGCATAAATCTCGTTCTCTCCACATTTAGGTTTCAAAATCCCACAAAATTCTTTCTCTCACACATATCATCGTAGCAGAGGATGACGAACCCTAAAATTGATCCTCGCCGTCCGCCTCCCACCGCCACCACCACCTCTAGTCGTCGACCTTCCATCCTATCGTCATCAAACATCACCGCTCCTTCGAAGATTATTCTCCTTCTGATTTGGGCCCTCAATCGATTTTCACTCACACACAATAATCAATCAGGTACACTTCGTTCATATTATTCTAATTACTCTAATCCTGTTGGTTTGTTTCTGTTTGATTGTTGCATCGTGCGTTAGCTATGAGTTTTTGGTTATTCTAGATTTTTATGGTTTTTGGATTTGATTTGATGTATATTGTTTATTCTCCTTCACACATGTGACATGACCCAATCTTCCGGTCCATCCTTTAGCCCAACCCATGATGAACTTGACCCACTTGAGCTCAACCAGTACCAGTGATGAATCCACAACTCATGAAGAAGCCCATAATATATTTTTTTATTTTTATTTTTTCTATTTATACTTTTACGTTTACATAACAGTAATTATGTTCTACTAAAATATTCATTTGCCTCCGGATTTCGCATTACATATAGGAAACTCAAAAGATATTCGATAATTTAAGAAAACCACTTTTAAAAATAAAGATTTTTTATTTTTATTTTTTCATCTTTTTATATGTTATTATCACTTGTGGAAACTAAAAAGAAAATAAAAATATATATACAGATCGACGAGCTACATATATGTAACTCGTGAACTACATATATATACCCATATATCCTCCTACATATATGTAACTCGTGAACTACATGTAACTGGTGTCATAGCATCTATAAGGCCTTTAAATGAGTTATTATTTTTTTGTTATATTGATTCCAGCTTAAAGTTCTGAACTTTGTTCAGCATGATCTTGTGCATATATGAATTTAAGGCGATGTACACATGTGTATTCTGATTTTGCTTGTTTTTAAGGCGCTGTACACATGTGTATTCTGTTTTTTGCTCTGGTTTTAAGGCGCTGTACACATGTGTATTCTGATTTTGCTCTGTTTTTAAGGCGCTGTACACATGTGTATTCTGGTTTTGCAATGTTTTTAATGCGATGTACACATGTGTATAGCGTCTGTTTTTATGATATCTCATATTTTTTTGTGTATTGAATGTGTAAAGTTGTTGATGTACACTTGTGAATTATGCAAAGTACTAATTGCTGAGTTTTTTGTGTTATTATAGGAGACGTCGTAAACGAGGAAAGTGGAGATGGAAGGTCGATAAGGATGATTCACGTATGAGGTCAATAATGATGATTCACGTATGTTTGTTTGCTTGGTCGATAAGGATGATTCAGCATACAACGCGGCGAATAGTTGTAAAAGACTATGTCTTTTTTATTTTTCCGATTATGTTGCGTTTATTGTTTTCACGAAACTGGAACTTGTAATTGTATGTTTTTTTTGTTTGGTAAACATTATGGAAATTGTTATTTGCTTAATATAAAATAAGTTTACAAGTTTTGTTTATATGTATGTATTATGTAGCTAATTACACATATGTACCATGCTGAGTACACATGTGTACTGTTCAATTCATATCAAAGTACACATGTGTATACCGTTGAAATATGAAGGTTACGTGAATCTTAAAAATCATAATCCGAATTCTGGTGGTGAAATTTAAAAAATAAAATGAAATAAAAGATAATGTGGATAATGAATTTAAAATAGGAAAGATGTAACTTAATTCAATTATTAAAATAATGATTTAAATCTAATTTTTTATATAATTACAATCATACCCTTAACAACTAAAAAGGAAATCAATGGTCCAGATCAGTTCACGCAGTTCACGCATAGGATTAGGTTCACGCTGGAACCCTACCCTATATATATATATATATATATATATATAGGATCACGCTAAAATGAGAACCACCTCGACTTGTAAGAACCGCGAGAACTTTTTGATCCGGGCCTTGGTGGACCATTTTTTTTTTCAGAAACGTAGATGCATGTATAAAAACAACATTTGTAAAAAAAAATTCAAAAAAAAATGTCGTGGGTGTAGTTTTGAGCAACACAAGTTTGTGTTTACAGGACCCGTAAATTTTCCGACCAGATTTACGGTCCCGTAAACACAAACTTGTGGCGCTCAAAACTACACACACGACATTTTTTTTTAATTTTTTTTTAAAAATGGTATTTATATACATGCATCTACGTCTATGAAAAAAAATTTGGTCCACCGCGCCCCCTACGGTGTAGTTCTCACGGTTCTTACAACTCGAGGTGGTTCTCATTTTAGCGGTCCCCTATATAGGATCACGCTAAACAATTTAGCATATAGAACACATTTATATTATTAAGGTTTATTTTTATTTCTTTAGAGTTTATTAAGTTTTACTTTTCTTTCCTTAAAGTTTTAATAACTTTAGTATTCTTCTCCTTTTGTGTATTAGAAAAAATACAATATAACCCTCATGATATAGTTTACATTTTAATAAAACGTTATAATAAGTATTGATATTATAGTAATATTATTATTATTTAACTATCATCATTATTATATACTATATTGATTTTTACATCATATTAATTTCAAAATATATGGCAATTTAATGTTTGAGATTTGTAAACATTATTTGTATTAAGATTTCATAAAAAATAGATATAATCTCATTACTTTTCAAAGTCAGGCAAGGATGTCAATTGTGTCTGGTTGAAGGGATAACGAGTTATGAGTTTGCGGGTTGAATGTCCAACACTAACACGACTCATATATTTATTCATGGTGTACCGCTGCAACGTGCGGGTCGGATTTACTAGTTATAACTAAATATGAATACTAAATTTTGGTTAGTATCGTATAGTGTTAGTTGCATATGATTATTTTAAATCTGTATAACTCTAGACGTACGTAAATATACATATATAATACTAATAATAGAATCCATTTAATGTCATATGACATTCTCTCCATCAATATTGTCATCAAAATGCCATGTGATAATTTCTAATCCTACCTTAACCATAATAATAATAATAATAATAATAATAATAATAATAATAATAATAATAATAATAATAATAATAATATTAATAATAATAATAATAATAATAATAATAATAATAAGAATAATAATAATAATAATAATAATAATAATAATAATAAGAAAATTAATATAAGAACCATTATCCACTTTAATAAATAATTCTAAATAAACCACATCTCCTTCAAAAGAAATCGATATACCATGATACTTGAGTTAATAAATTATATTACATGATATAGAGATAAAAATATTAGAATTGTTTTATCTTTTGAATATACTAATTTTACATATTAGAGGTCAAAATTCTTCGACTCTATGACATACAATTAAGGGTTATTATATTTTTTAATATGTTCGTATTTAATATGAATATCCTTTATCAAAAGCCTGTTGATCGTTAGTTTATTTTTATCTATAACAAAACTATTATTATTATTATTATTATTATTATTATTATTATTATTATAAATATCTCCATTTTAATTATTTTTGCATTATTATAATAACTTATTTTTAATATAACATCTCATTAAGATTAACTACATATATTTCTAAAACCAAATGATTTAAACTATCAATTATTGATAAAAATAATAAAGTTACAAACAAAACATCAAATCTAGTTTAACTTTTAATATAGGATTAATGTCACGTTTGACTTTCTCCTTCAACCTTCCAATTTAAACTTGCATTTTATTTTAAAATATTTTTAATCCTTATACTTACTAATATAATAAATTTAATTTCAATAAATTAATAACCACATTAGGCTGCATTATTTAATTAATATTATTAGATAAATAGAATGTATTTTATTTTATATTATCGTATACTAATTTAATTTAGTAGTTGTATATGAGTTTTGAATTTTATTTTTATTTGATTAGTTAGATTATTTTACTATTTTATTATATCTGACTTGAGTAACCTTGACGATATAATTATTTGCCACAACTTTTATTGCCATTAATATAAATGAAAATGTTTTAAAGATATACTTGTAAAAATTTCTAATCAAATACTAGTGTTTCAAACAACTATGAAATACCGGCGCCAAGCCACTTGGTAATAGCCCAGTAGTGTTGGTGAGTTTAGATACAACTTAGGATAGGAGAGGTCAGGGGTTCAATTCCTATGGTGTGCAAGTTTAGCCATTAAAAAAAATAATACCGACGCCACTTGGAGAAAGCTGAGTATAAAAATAAGATTGTTGATTCCCTTGATTAAACCAAATAATTAATATTTGTTTAGCATTCAAGAGGCAGTGCCATTAAAAGAAGTATTCAAGAGAACATGAGATGGAAATACATAAAGAAAAGTCTTTGTTAACATACGAATTTTAGTGTGATTATCTTTTTCTATAATGACCCAACCCGATTCGATGATTATGTTACTTTAAGTTTGATTATTTTTTTTTAACATGACTCATCTGGATCTGACCCGTTACGAACGGAAAAAAATATCACATGGCTAGGAGCCTAAAATTCTTACAAAAATTTTGTACCCCTAGAAGAAAATTTATAGGTCCGTCACTGAGTCCACCATCAAGAACGTGGAAGCAAATTCTGAGTAAGAAAGTCATTGGTGTTGAATTCACCGAGCAGGCGGATAATGGCGTACATATTTAAAAAAAAATTGTCTAACACACAATTTTATATATATTAGTGATGAGGCTTCATGAATAGCCTTTTTTTTTATTGTAGTATATAATAATTCAGAAATTTGATACAAAAGTGTTGTAGTGGTTTTACTTCATTGAAACCTCTTTTTTCCTTTATATTTTTCTTTCCATCTCATCATATCATATGATACACTATTTTATTTTATTTATATTTATATTTATATATATATAGTTTTGAAAGAAACATGAATAGTAATATCAAATTTTAAAAACTATATAGTTTTTTTTATAATTTATCATATTAATATATATTTTTTTAATATTTACTTTTAACTTTTAACATAGTCTGTTTTTTTTCTATTTACTTTTAGCTTTTAACATATTTTTATTTTTTTCTTTTTTTAAACCATATTTTCTTTATCATTTATTTTGTTTTTAATAATATTTTTTCTTTTTTTAAATCTATCTTTAGTTTATCAATTAATTTTATATTTCTTTAATAACTTGCGTTCGTTAATTTTTTTTTCAAAAAACTTAAGTACGTAGTTGAGCTTAAT